>NC_135900.1:35150967-35750967 GCF_964194155.1 Cetorhinus maximus
TTTCCCATTTCAAAGCTGCTCCCAAGCTGACTATTTGTGTGAGCTCACATAAATAAAGCCAAAACAAAAGAGTACTTCCCACCATAACCTATTTCCATAGCAATGTTACATTCCTAGGATGTTCCAGATAGAGATCCAAACCAATTAATTTTACCTTAGAACACTCCTTTGATGCTGGGATCCACATAAATAATTGAAACCCCTTATAGTATATATAGAAACAGCTATAGATATTTCGTTTCACCAAGACTCTGAGTTACCCCATTATTTAGTATTTTCACATTTCTGCCTCTGACCTCTTTAAGTAAACGTGGACGATCCTTTGGAAATTATCTTAGGTCCGTTCACCAGCTTCTCAAACCAGGAGTTTTCCTTAGTATTACATTTAAAAATTTCAATCCCTAAACTAAAAATTATCCTTGTAAACATATGAATCATGAAATTAGACATTTTCGCAACAGAATCCTCACAGTAATTAAAATCTGAATGAATGGGACTATGTAAAATTTTATTTTGGAGAGAATGTATTAACAACAACAACTTGCATTTAAATGGCACCTTTAACATAGTGAAACACCCCAAGACATTTCACAAGGGAGTTGTAAAACACAATGTGACTCATGGTTTGGTATGTGTGCTCTGCCCAAAGGTAGGTCCTTCATCCTGAGCTACTTTCTTAGCAGTTTTTGTCACTGGCGGTTTTCTCATTGCCTTCCATTCTCAGGGCAGGGCAAGAAGGCAGGCCTCAAGTTTACCTCGGCCGGAACAGGAACTGAACCCACACCTTTGGCGTTATTCTGAATCACATGCTAGCCAACTGAGCTAACCGGCCCCCTTCCTGCCCACATAAGGACTCGTAATTAAGACTTTCAATGTAGCTGAAAGAGTGCCCACACTGGAATGGAAAAACCCTAACTTTGGTGAATTTAATCCATATATATCAGGTAAGTTCAGCAACTTCACATCATTCAATGAATATGATTGGTGGGTCAGATGGCAAGATCTCTCAGTTTTTGGAGAAACAGGGTATCACAGGCAGCAACTTCCAGATTTCCATATTTCATTGTGCATGTGTGGATTCTGGATATTGCTGTCCAATTTCCACATAATTAACTATGAGTGCTGTTAGCGTCACTGTTATTTCTATTTAAGAAGTAGGCTCCATTGTGATTCTTGTCCTTTCCATTATTTGTAACTGACAGAGCTCTATCTGTTCATTGACAATCGTTTCTAATGATGGATTTTTTTTTATGATCAAGAGCTGATACTGTCATGTTTGTCAGATGCCCTGTATCAAATTGGTTCTATCTGAAGGGTTTCTCATTGGGATGCCAGTCACTTGCTCTTTAACTTCTGTCATTGAGTGATTGATTGTGTTTTCTTCTCTAGAGCTGCCAGATTCTAATGCTGTGAGTTTATATATTCTGCCTTGGGGTGTAGGTTTCTGTTCCAAACTCTCCTAGCTTCTGCTTAATATGATTTATATCCCTTCTTGCCAAATCAATTACCAGGTCACCATCAAAGTGAATAGAAATGAAATAACTCTACCAGGCTTAACTCTTATACACAGATTAAACAATTTTTAAAAAGTCTTCAGTTTTGCCTGTATGCAGTGGTATTATCTGCACCAAACACTAATTCTGAATTTTATAAAGCAAGATTTAACATAAATTTACTTTTTCCTAAGTAGATAAAAAGAGTTCTGTATCCTGTGCTAATCATGCAAAACTGTCACCCTGAAGAAATTTACCTGTTCAGACATGGAGAGAGAAATCCAGGATTGCAGTATTTTCATGTCAAAAAGAGAGAGCCTTGATTCCAATAAGATGATGATTTAAAGACCCTTTGGCTAGACCCAGTTCTCGATCTCTTCTCACTGACTCAAAAATATTTTAACTTAGATGAAGACATTGATAAGGACCAAATAACATGTGTTTAACTTCCAAACTAAGCTCCAAACATGATTTTATACATAGTGTTTATTATTAACTGATTGATAATGCTGCAGTTCAGCAATTGCAACAGCAGTTTCTTTTGCACCCTCTCTTGAGCTTTGTCTTATATACACTACATCTTCAGGAATGAGAGGTACCAGAACTCCACTTTCCTACAACACAGTCTCTTAAGACTGTTAGAGAAACAAAAATTAATTTTATTTCTGTTTTCTTCACACTCATAGTACAGCACAACTGCAAATCAAGATGCTCTCTCTTTAGATGGAACCGGTCCGGCAATTTGACTGCTATGTTAAGAGTAACATCTGTCACAGTTTGCACAAGAAGCCTCAAATAGGCATAGGCCCTCTTATTTGCATACACAAAGGACATAATGCCTGTTTGAGGAAGTGGCTTAGGATGCTTCTTTTTACGTCTTTATGAAATATGGTGGGAAGCATATGTCCAGCATGTAATGTTTTCCATGTGCCGTCTGTCATATTGGTGCTTAGATATTCATATTACGAATGAAAAACTGAGCCTAATGTCATTAAATCTCTAGGCCACTGCATTTTTAACCCTTTTGAACCATTGTCAAACTGGCAAATTAAGGCATTTTTATAGCACCTTGTAAGTAAGTGCACAATGAAAGTGTCACTTCACAATTGAACACCTGTAACCTGAGTATTGAGTTTTTAAAAATCTTTTACTGCACTAACCACCTGTGAAGAAAATGGTGGGAAAGAAGCAGCAGGAAGGTTCAGAGGTTATGAGCTATTCTGCATATGAAATAGCAAGAGCTTTATCATGAGGATGGTCAATTTCTGTTCACAGTAGCTTGACGGGATTATGATGAATGCTTCAATTCATTGTCCATTAAGAGAGTTTAGCTGTTTGCAGGTGGGCTTGTTATGTAAATGAGTACTGTAATGAAAAGTCTGCCATGACCTACTGCCAGAATGTCTCCTACCAGCCAAACTAGCGGAAATACTAACAGCAGTTTGGGATAAATCTGCAACCTGGACCACCCAGTTCCCTAGAGTGAAAGTAGCTATTCAGTAGCAAATAATTTACCCCCCAAAAAGCAGAATCAAGTGAAGAAAAATGCGACTAATGATTCTTGAGAATTTCTCAGTTGTTGGACAGCAATTACATGCATTCTGTTCCATTCAGTATTCAGTATCTGCCTCTGAGATATAAAATTGAGTTGCCTTGCCAGGGGATAACTGTTTTCCCAAGATGATAATAACAGTTAATGAAAAGGATTAGCAGAGTTGGAATTTAAGATAGTACATGACCAGGTATCAAATTCTGTATGCTGCTCAGCAAGTATTGAAATGTTAATTTAAATAGTCTTCAGAGTGAAATAAATGCTGAAGATGCTTTTCTTCCTGTGAATGCAATCTTTTTTCCTTTTTAATGAAATCCTGACCTATTGTAAGCTCAGTTCATTCAATTCAAAACAATTCACTGCACTGTGGATATGAAGTATTGTATGGTACAGCAGTTGCAGTAGGCATGATGCTTAAATAATATGACTTCAAAGCCATTGTAATTTGATTCCTACTTCAATTAAAGATCCACCATTGAATATGTTTTAAAAACTTGTTCTTGGGATATGGATGACACTGGCAACTCAGCATTCATTGCACATCTTTAGTTGCTTTGAAAACATCAGTAGGCAGCAAGAGGCGGTGGCATAGTGGTATTGTCACTGGTCTAGTATTCCAGAGACCCAGGGTAATGCTCTGGGGACCGGGGTTCGAAATTTGAATTCAATAAAAAAAAAACCTGGAATTATAAGTCTGAAATGATTATCGTAAAAACTAATTCACAAATGCCCTTTAAGAAAAGAAATCTGACATCCTTGCCTGGTCTGGTCTACATGTGGCTGCAGACCCACAGCAATGTGGTTGATCTTTGAACAAGGGCAATAAGGGGTGGGCAATAAATGCTGGTGTTGCCAGTGATGCCCACATCCCATGAACAAATAAAAAAAAATTGTGGAACTGGAGACATATGTAAGTTAGACCTGGAGAACATTAGTGAACCAGTTGGGTTTTTAACAACAATTCAACAGCTTTCATGGTAGCTTTTTTTCCTGGTAGTAACCTACATATTACCTATTTTATTGAATTCATTTTCATCTTTCCCTTCTGGTTATGTTTGGTCTTCATAGTGAAAAAGATAGTTTTTTCTGGTGGGTTTGTCAAAGGGTGATTCAGCATCCTTCTGCTCTTGAAAGTAAATGCCAATGTTTGAACAGGTGGAAAAAAAATTGAATACTGGCCATGACTCTAATCCCAACAGATCTTGGTAAGCATAATGATTTGAAAGCTGCCTGACCTGGCACATACATCAGCAGAAGAGCAGAGTCCCGACTGAGAGACCTAGCAGAACTACTTATCTCTCAAACCTGTTAATATCTCCTTGTATGAGAAATCTGCTCTCCTGAGCTAGACACACGAGGAAAATTCAGCAATCTTGAGCTCCAATCTGTTCTGACCTGGCAGTTTCCTATTGTGAACACTCAATTTATCTTTTTAAACTTAGTGCTAGTCGGGATACAATTGATTGGAATACATGATGTTAGTGCCACTGTACAATTGGACTATATAAATTAATTTTTACTAGATCTGTTCCCTTTACAATTGATATTCTTGCAAATCTGTCCTGATGAGTGCAAGACGAAAAGCTTCACCAGCATGTCTATTTTCTCAGCAGTGCTCAAGTTCTGCACTAATAAAAGGCTATTTGTATATCTTGCAGTCTATGACTCATTCAATCTGCAAAAAAAAATTGCCCAAAACACAGGCAAAGTGATTGGTTCCTGAGAGGCCCCTGTTGGTATCTGTTAGTTCCCAGAGGCATTCATTACAATTGTTGCCTGATTATCCCTAAAAGCCTTTAACACAGCGTACATGGTGAATTCCTTCGACAGCAACTCCCACACCTGCAACCTGCACCACCTAGAAGCACAAACAGTAGGCACATGGGAACACCACCATCTGCAAGTTCCCCTCCAAGTCTCACACCATCCTAACTTGGAAATATATCGTAGTTGCTTCATTGTCACTGGGTCAAAATCCTGGAATTCTCTTCCTAACCACACCATACAGATTGCAGCGGTTCAAGGCAGCAGCTCAGCACTACTTTCTCAAGGGCAATTAGGGATGGGCAATAAAAGCTGGCCTTGCCACCAATGCCCATATCCTATGAATGAATAAACAATAAACTGCTGAAAAGAGAGAAATGTGGCCAAAGCTTTTTGTCTAGCAGGCATCAGGACAAACACAAGAATGCCAAATTTCAAATGATCTCAACCATTTATACTACAGGAGAAAAGAGGTGCTGATTGGTTAGCAAGTCAACTCTGGCCAAGGTGTTGTCATGAAGAAAGCAATGGAGAATGATAGGCTCCCATGCTTCTGGATAATTCAAAAAAGCTGCAAGGCTTCAACATATTCCTTCCATTTACAGAGAACAGATCACTGCGTGTGACTGCCATGTTTCAAGCTCGACTGGTTACCTTAAATTGGTTGTAGTGTAGCTATTAGCACACTCAGGATTGTTCAGCAAGTGTTGCCCAATTGTAAAATCACATCTAACAGTTGGTGTTTTGGGTTTTGCAAGCATGGGCTAGTTGAATACGGTCTGTATTCTGCCTATTACAAACAGCCGGAAGAACATGTTGATGATTTAATCAGCCAATCATTGTGTTGTACACTCTATGTACCTGGCATCACACCAGCACTGAAATTCATACATGACATTGCTCAATTGTATGGAAGGCAAAGCTTTTTGGACTGACGGCATCCTATTCGTGGGAAATACTATTTGTATCACTACTGCATAGTAGCAACATGAAATGGCTTGTTTAACCTGTTGTTCACATTTTTGAGATACTTTGCCTTTCTAGAGTAATAGTGAGGTAGACTGGGCACTTCTCAGGTCTGAAAGTGGCAATCTTTGCCCCCTTTGTGAGTTGGCGCGTTACACAAATGATCTGATCTGGATAGCCATTGTCCTGCAAGATAACTTTGATGTACTGTATTTATGTACTGCGCATGAAGATGAGCAAATGGCTAGGCTCTATTTACAAGATTGCTGATAAGGCCAATCTAATAGCCCGTGGAACTATACAAATCCCAACAAGTGTATTGCCCAGTGAAGGGAGGTTTGCGGTAGACAGAAGTGGAGAAACCATTAGCGGATATCTCAACTAGTTGAAGAAAGGGAGCACATTAGACTGCTAGTTTTAATGACACCATGTATGCCGAAATAGATGGTGTGGCCATGGGATCCCCTCTAGGTCCAGCGCTCATTAACATTTTTATCAGTTGCCACGAGAAACGGGTTTTTGATGGAATGAGCCCTAACCATCTACACCATGCATATTTCTGATACGTAAATGATATGTTCACAATCTTTGAATTTGCAGCCAGCTGCAAGGATTTCCTTATACACCTTAATGCACTCCACCCTGCACTCAAATGCACTTCTGTGATGAAGCAGTCAAACGCTCCTCTTCCATAACAATATACTCACTAATAACTTTTATGGTAATACTCTCTGACCAAAAAAAAACCCTCCAGTGCACTAAGGTTTGATGTTTACACCTTTTAAATTCATAATAGCAAGCCTGACTTTAAATAGAGTATTCATTTTTGATTTGACTGTGCAGCTGCAAATGTTGTACAGTATCAGCAGTAAAGACCTTGGCAAGTGAACGTTGCTTTTCTATTATTTTTTCCTACCGTGTTTGGAGAGATTTTAATTTTCAGTTCAGGGCTAAACATAGATGAATTGTCTAATTCAACCAACATGGAAAACGAGGCCTAAATTTTCATCAAAATTGTGGAGAAGAAAATAAATCTCTTAATATTCAGCTGAAATGGCGCAACCTTTCTGTAAAGTGTTCAACATTAAAGACCAAATGGCAAATTTTAAGCTCTCAACCAGCATTATCAGAGTCTTCGGTGTATTTCAGATTCATTCACTGTTTGCTGTAGCACACAAAGGAATACACTATAAATATGACCAAGTGCTCATAGAACACTCAGTAAACTAGCTTAATAAAATATGGAGGAATAACCTTGTCTTTTATATAATGTGTATGACTTATTAGTAATGATGTGTTGATTGAATCAGCTCACTAGTATTAATAGCCCCCTAAAGCATTGCCTTGTCACTAGCCACTGCCTCTGTGGCCTTGAATCAAAATCATATATCTAGGAATGAAGGATGATATCATTAGTAATTTCACGTTATATTGCCCGGGCAAATTCATAAGTGGTGATAATGCTACAGTTCAGAAATCTTTGAATCCCTGTGAAATTATATATTTTTTTCTTTTATCACCTGTTGGTTATTTATCAACAAAGGTTCACCAGACTTGTTCCGGGAATGGCGGGACTGTCTTATGAAGAGAGATTGGGGAAACTGGGCCTGTATTCGCTAAAGTTTTGAAGAATGAGAGGTGATCTCATTGAAACCTACAAAATACTTAAAGGAATAGACAGGGTTGATGCAGGTAAGATGTTTCCCCTGGTTGAGGAGTCTAGAACCAGGGGACACAATTTCAAAATAAGGGGAAAGCCACTTAGGACTGAGATGAGGAGAAATTTCTTTACTCGGGGTTGTGAATCTTTGGAATTCTCTACCCCAGAAGGCTGTGGAAGCTCAGTCATTGAGTATGTTTAAGGTAGAGATTGATAGATTTCTGATTAACAGTAGCGTAAAGGGTTATGGGAATAGTGTGGGTAAAAGGCATTGAAGTGTTCAATCAGCCATGACCGTATTGAATTGCGGAGCAGGCTCGATGGGCTGAATGGCCTTCTATTCCTATGTTGCACTATTGACACTAAAGAGCTATTGCAGTGGAACTACTTGCTCGGGTATTGCAAACAATTTATTTTGATGCAGCTTTCATAGCTTTTTTTTAAGAAAAAAACTACTGTGTAAGCTGTTCTACAACCAGCATTCATTAAAAATGGCATTGGCATTTGATATTGGACCAAGAATGCAAGTGTCAAGTGCCAAGCTTTGCCCAATATTTAAATACTTAAATAAGCTTCATTGTTGCTCATAAAACCTATTGATAGTTGTCTCTGGATATCTGGTCAAGGTAGTAAATTGATGGTCTTATAATTTAGCGCCTAAAGTAAATATTAGAAATTTCTTGTTTCTTCTATATGTGAAAACAAAACAGCAGCATTTTACATCATAATCACACACATCCTGTACACTTTATGACATTGACCCACTTTGTGGAATCATTTTTTAGAATCATTGTTCTATAAATGTTCTTTTACTAAGTTGTTTAATCAGGAAGGTGTACAGTGGAGATATAAAAACTATCGATATAGTGCAGTCTCCAATCTAAAATCGATTACTATTCGTGCAAGGACAGCCAGCAGTAGCCAACTCATTTTATTAGAGAGTTCCAAAGTTAGTCAGTTCAATGCAGCTCTGAAGGACAAGCCTTGTACTATTGATACAAAGTCAGCTGATGCACTGTGTCGACAGCTGTGTGCAAGTATAGGTTCATTGCTTTTGATCTGAATTGCCAAAATAAATTATGACCAATATGCATTTTTAAATTAAATGTACTGTGAGGTAAGGAGAGGGGGGTAAAAAAAAACCTGTGGTTAGGTGAGAAAACATAGCATAAATTATCGAGTAGGTATGATGTTTTGAGCTCAGTGAATACGACTCAGCCTATTCAGGATGTTCAAATTATGTTGATATTTTCCCGTGACTTGTATTAGGAAATGTATTATTTAAACTTGTTGACAATGCCAAGCAATCATTACTGTTGTAATACATCAGCTTTCCAATAATGTGAAGGTTACTGAAAAATCTTTTTTGTACAGGCACCTGGCAATGCTTCAGTTATATGTAGTGCAGGTGAAACTTAATTGTGATGGATGCAATTAATTATTATTATTTTTGTTTTTTAAACAAACTGTCATTTCCAAGTTTAATTCTACTAAAATAATAATGCCAGAATTCAAAAGTTTACATTCTGCTGAAATGATTATATTTGCAATAATTAAACACTCTCAATGCAACTCAGCAAACTGTGAGCAAAACTTAAAATCTTCAAGAGGAAAACTGGGTTATAATCCAATTAAACTGGCCTAGTCACTTCAAAGCTTTATTTCACTTCACTTGGTGCTGGTAACCATTCTCATTTTCATTTACTTTCCAGTGAGGTTCATAATGTTTTGGTAAATTACCCAAGGACAACACTCAAATTCACAGGTAAACTTTCATTTTCCTAAATAGTGTCCTTTCAATCTTGGATTTCTTTATAAGCACACCTGGAGTACCGTGTACAGTATTGGTCTCCTAATTTAAAGATGGATGTAAATGCATTGGAAACAGTTCTGAGAAGGTTTACTAGACTAATAGCTCAAATGGGAAGGTTGTCTTATGAGGAAAGGTTAGACAGGCCAGGCTTGTTTCTGCTGGAGCTCAGAGGAGGAAGAGGCAACTCGATTGAAACATATAAGATCCTAAGGGGTTTTGACAGGGTGCATGTGGAAAGGATGTTTCCTCTTGTGGGAGAATCTAGAACTAGGGGTCACTGTTTAAAAATAAGGGGTTGCCCATTTAAGACAAAGATAAGGAGAATTTTTTTCTGAGGGTCTTGAGTCTTTGGAGCTCTCTTCCTCAAAAGGCAATGGAAGCAGATTCTTTGAATATTTTATAAGCAGGTGTGCTTATAAAGAAATCCAAGATTGAAAGGACACTATTTAGGAAAATGAAAGTTTACCTGTGAATTTGAGTGTTGTCCTTGGGTAATTTACCAAAACATTATGAACCTCACTGGAAAGTAAATGAAAATGAGAATGGATGCGAATAGATGATGTACTCCAATTGGTTTATGAAGTGGAGGGGACTCTGGTAGATAGCTGCAGAATTTCCCAGGTTGTGGGTAGGGTTTAAATTCTTGATGAGCAAGGAGGTGAAAGGTTATTGGGCGTAGGTGGGAATGTGGAGTTGAGGTTAGAATCGGATCAGCCGTGATCTTATTGAATGGTGGCACAGGCTCAAGGGACTGAGTGGCCTACTCCTGCTCCTAATTTGTATGTTTGAATGTTCATTCAACAAGTTGCATTATTAAATTAATCATAACAAAAGGACTAAATGTAATCCTGGGTTTATACATTGCACTTGTATCTGAAGAACATGGAATTGAATTTAGGATGAAAGTTCCCCTCTGTTGGCTCTAACGTTTGTATGTAAATTGAGTTTGGACAGTCTGAATTGATTTTGTTCAGGAATCTGCTTTTGCAGCCCAAGGCTGTCTGTAATTTAGTACTCTGGCAATCATGCTCAATGAGGCCATAAACATGACATGCTCCAGATGTCAACGTAGCATATATGGGTTACCCTTCTGAAGTTGAGGTTGGAGTTAAGGTACATTGTTGAAACAGTTCAGAGTTCTGATCTAGGGGTGTTAAATAATAACTCTGGAACAGTTTCATCTTTTGCATCTACTGTCCTGTGCTGTCCACTGTTATGGACAGGAGGGGGGTTTAATTTAAATAACCCTGAATTCCCGTCTCACCACCCGTCTGTCAATAGAAAGGTGCTTTGATTTTGATTTCCCCTTTATAAGCAGTGGTGTATTTCCCTCAGTTTTGGCATGATCCAATTTTTAATTAATAATCCCCGGTAAAGTCAGAGGGTTAGCTTATTTGCACACACTCAAACAGGAGAAGAGGATGGCAAAGTAGCCTCATTTTCACTCATACAATAAAAAAGGGGGATAGAGAAAGATTTACAGGGCAAAGAGCACAGAATAAAGAATTATTGTTTCGCGTGAGTCCATAGTCCAGAATCAAAGTTCCAGAGTGTATGCCTTCACAGAGATCGGCAGGTTGAAAACTGATGCTGGATAGCTCACTCCTCCAGTAGAGATGACTTCCACGATGAGAGAGGCACGCAGAGATAAATTAGTTTTGTAAGCAATGGCATAGAAGTTCAGAAGACCCGGTAGAAACAGTGTAGATGGGGCAAGACATTCAAACCTAGACCAAGCCCTTGTTCTAAGCTGCTGCTTGCTAGATGGAAGATGGCAGACAGAGCTTTGCAGCTTTACAAGGCAATATTACAGGTTCCACCAGCTAGGGAGTCATGTCTCATGATTCCCAGCACTCTACTTTGGCTGTGACAAAAGGTGTATATTAATTTGTCTGGATTCCTGATATTGTCCATGTTCCCACCATTAAGAATTACAAAGGAAGTTTGCAGGGCTCTTTGTCCTAGCAGACTAGTAGACTCCAGTGGCCTGGTTTGGCTTATGAGATGTATAATTCCTGCCCTTGGAATTTGGTCTCTGCAGTCCACGGGGCGTTAGTGTCTCTTAGAGATGGAGGCGCAAATTTCTTTGATACTGCTAGATTCGCTCCTATTGTTCGAAGGCTACAGCCAGACATGGCTTCAGTCATTTTTAAAAGGTCTTTGTCAAGTTTTAGAATTTTAGGAAGTAGCCATGGTGATATATGTATATATATCATAAAAGTATAGTGAGGTCTTAGCTCCCTTACATCTCCCTCATCTTGGTGAGAACAAAAATGCCACAGTGAGTTTTCTCAGTCTCAGGGACTTTTATCAGAGTCTGGTAGTCTATTCCAAATACCAGAGCCCCCTTTCACAACTGGCAATGCCCTGCTCCAGTTCTTCTGCACACTGGCAACCCCCTGCCAATTCTCCTATTTTCCATGATCTCTGTTTCCAAACCCTAAGAATACCCTCCTTAAGCTACATTCCTCATCATTACACCAACTCCCCACTGTTGCTACATGGATTTCCTGCAACCTACCTCGCAGCCATTTGGAACATTTCCCCTGCTATCTTCTTCCGTATCCTGCACTTCTCAAAATAAAAGTAAGAGACAAAATGACACACACAGTTCAGCAATGTCCATCAATAGTGCTAATTTACAGATTCTGTGCAAATAATGCACAAAGTTCTGGAACTTGAGCCTGAAAGAATCACCAGCATTCCTATAATTTCCTGTAATAAAAACACAATTTGACCTAGTCAACCTTAATAAGTTATTTTTGATATATTGTATATTAGATGCATTCCAATTCATAACCAAATATCTGCTAAATCTTGCATCTGGTATGCATCTGTTAAACACTAAAGGTCGCACCTCAAAATTTCACATTTTGTTACAGATACAAATTTTTTATTTAAAAAAGGAAAGCTGGTGATTGACCTGCTGCTTTGAATTTACAAGCAATTTACTGACGCCTAAATGACCCAAGCATGACAATTACATGGATTCTCACAGGGAATTATTTAAGTATTTGTCTTAGGAACAAGTTGAAAAATTGTTATATGGAGTCCTGAGCCTGATGGGCTTATTGGTCTCAATTCCAGTTTTCTTATGTTTGTATTTTCCAGTGAGCCTGTTGCTTCTGTATTTGTACACTGAACTCAAGAAGCAGATAGTTGGAAACATATACCTACAGCTTTCTCAGCAAACATAGTTCTGTGGCAAGCCTGGCAAAGAGAAATTGAGGTATTTTTGTGCCTTCAAGGAAATGCCATTACACTCTTGGTAACTATTTCACTCTGGATGTTGCCTAGGCAGGATAGTTGTTTTACGTAACCCATTTCCCTAAAGTAAGTATACACAGGAAAGAAGTAAGACATGATTGCATTCAAGTTGCATGTTTTTAGAAATAGTTCCTCCATGGACTCCTACCTCCTTATCAATATAAACTCCTGAGTTCTATGTGATTTTAATGCTCCTCCAATTTTGGCATCTTGCACATCCCTATTTTAGTTGCTGCACCATTAACTGCCATGTTTTCAGCTGCCTAGTCCCTAAGCTTTGGAATTCCCTCTCTAAACCTCTCTGCCTCTCTACCTCTCTTCCTCTCTTTTGTCCTTTGAGATGCACCTTAAAAGCTATCACTTCAACCAGGTCATCTGTCCTAATATAATCTTATGTGGCTAGTGGCCTAGTTTTGTTTGATTTATTTACTTAGTGAATTTAACCCTCAAGCCAAGCATTGGCCTCCTCATTTGCTAAGTTTAAGGTAATGAGACTGTCACTTAGTCTGTAGAGGGGACACTCCTTGGTATTGTGCAGCATTCTTCGTATCTCTCCCTAAATGCATGAGGGATTTGTACTGAGCTCCCAGCAGTGGAGGTTGGCTACATGGGCCTTGGTCTGTCCTGAACCTGTTTCGCAAGGACCACTCTCACTGTGGTAGTTCAAAGCCTGCCATTCCACAGATGAGGCTTGTCACAAGGCACTTGTTAGTGACTTTCCATGTTTCCCATTCTTTGATTCAAAGGATGTCTGCTGGTATATCTCATTCAGGATGGTTGCTCCATGTGGGACACTGGAAGTCGGGCAGTAGGTAGGCTGAAAATGTCATCATGGAGTGGTAAATGAGGTGCAGCACTATATTTTGTTTAATAATGCTCTATTAAAGGCTCCATATAAATGTAAATTGCTTTTGTTGTACCAAACTACATTGCTGTTTGTGGTATTTTGTTTAGCACAAGTTCACTGTCAAGCTTGCCATTGTAACAACTGCAACTGCACTTCAAAAATGCAATTGAATTTGCTGTGAAATGCTTTGGGATGACAAATTCATATACATGCAAGATTTCTCATTTGTTCGTGTATATAAAAGCTATAACTATGATAAGAGCCATGTTGGCCTAAGTACCACTGAGAGGCCATTTACTGATCCAGGTTTTGTGGTTAGCTGCGAAGTGACAGTGCTCACTGCTGACCTTGAAGAAAGTGCCCACAAAGATATTTGTGGCATGGATTTCACCTTCCTGGTAATTTCATTCATGTGTCAGCTTTCAGGGATAGCCAACATTCAGCAACGTGATATCACCAGTCACATTAAAGAAATCGCACAGATAGCCGACCAGGTGATTATCCTTCACATCATTTTACAGATTACAAGTAAGGGAACATACGAATGGCATTGAGGTAGAGGCTGAAATATCACAAACAAACTTAAATATATATGTATATTTTATAAGTCTGGATTTCTTTTATCATAATGGAAGAAATTTGACATTCCACAAATACAGGTAGAATACTCTCCGTTTTTCTGGGTGAGTGCAGCTCCAACAACATTCAAGAAGCTCGACATCATCCAGGACAAAACAGCCCACTTGATTGACATCCCATCCATCACCTTCAACATTCACTCCCTCCACCACTGACAGTGGCAGCAGTGTGTACCATCTATAAGATGCACTGGAGGAGCTCACCAAGGCTCCTTCGATAGCACCTTCCAAACCCGTGATCTCTACCACCTAGAAGTACAAGGGAAGCAGATGGATGGGAACACCACCTCCTCCAAGTTCCCCTCTAGCCATACACCATCCTGACTTGAAATTTATATCGTTGTTCCTTCATTGTCGCTGGGTCAAAATTCTGGAACTCCCTTCCTAACAGCACTATGGGCTCACCACCACCTCCTTGAGGGCAATTAGGGATGGGTACTAAATGCTGAACTAGCCAGCAATGCCCACATCCCATGCAAGAATAAAATAAAATTAGGTTTTCATGATCAGAGGGGTTGTTGCACACTAATTATGACTTTGTGAACCATTAACCTTTTACATTACATTCAACAAAACAACTTGTTCAAGAGTTTGAAGCAAGCCTGACATAGGGCTGAATTCTCGCCCTGTCGGAGGGGTTGTGCGGGGGCGGACGGGAGTGAGCGCGAACCCAATTGGCGCCCCCATTTGGGTTGGTGCCACCATTTTTCGTGGGTAGGCCAATTAAGGCCCGCCCAGCGTGACACTCGCCCAGAAGTGATAAGCGCTCCCTGTGCGGGCAGGGGGGAGATTCCCTGAGTTTGGGCCATGAGCACAGAAATCTCCCTGAGGCACCTCTGTGCCTCGGGGCGATTTGTTTAACTTTTAAACATCTGAATAAAGTAATTAAAAACTTTTAAAATATGGCCCCTCATGTGACAGTGTCACATGAGCTGGTACATGTCAATGGATTTTTAAAATAATTTTTATTGAATTTTTTAACGCTTCATGAAACCTCATCCCGCCCGTGGATGAGGTTCCATGAAAATTGTGAAGGCCGCCTGGGCTCTTCGCCTGACCGCCAACCTTAAGGTTGGACGGGCAGCTCATTTAATTATATCAGTTAGTTTTTAACAGGTCTTAATAGGCCTTTGACAGTTCGGCACTCGGCTGTGCGCTCGCCGAACTGAAACGCGCAGTGACGTCGGGACGCCTGCCCGACATCACCACGCGTCAGTTTAACTGTAAATGTGTGAATACCAGAAGTTTGTGTCTGTTTCATTGAGTAAAGACAATGAATGTTGACAGTTTCACTGTCATTACAACCACAAAAACCAGACCATTGTTTCCCCAGAAATAAGTTAACTGCCTTGGGCAGAGAGGCAATTGTTTTTTTTAAAGGTCTTTTTTTAAAAAAAATTACAAATAATTGTGAAAATACCAATATCCTCCATTTGCAGTTTCTTGTTCTATTTAACCTGAATACTGGCAATATTATCAGATATGATTCAAAAAAGCCACTGAACGCAATGATAAGAGGGAACTGAAGGGATAATTTAGCTGGATGCAGTGATTCAGCATATGCCATGTGTGTAAATTCAATTCCATTGCCATATAGGGCTGAGTAAACTCCAAGCACAGTAACACCTCCAAGGCCGTGCACACTAAGGTATCCAGCAGTCATTGTTTAAATATTCATAGGAACAAGAAAGATTGAGATTGACTGAATTAAAGTCTTGATCACAATTCTTTGCAATCAGTTAATTTTTGAGAGGTTTTAATGCTGACTCTCCATTTTCTCAGACTAGTGCAAAATTCTACCTCTCTTTTAACTTTGAAATATTGAACCAGTACTTTGCAGAAAGGATTGCATTTGTACAGCATTTATAATTAGGTATCTCATTTATAATTAGATATAATTCATAATTAAATATCAGCATTTTGGTGGTGGTGATCATAATTCAGTTAGTTTTAAAATAATTATTGAAAAGGACAAAGAACAGGAGTTCTAAATTGGGGCAAGGCCGGTTTTACTAAGCTGAGGAGTGATTTAGCAAAAGTGGACTGGAAAGAGCTACTTTAAGGTAAATCAGCGTCAGAGCAGAGGGAGGCATTCAAAGAGCAGTTTCAAGGTGTAAAAGGATAAACATGTTCCTGCAAAGAAAAGGGGTTGGACGGCCAAATCTAGAGCCTCTTGGATGTCAAGGAGCTTACAGAGTAGGACGAAGCAGAAAAGGAAAGCTTATGTCAAACACTGAGAACTCAATACTGCAGAAAGCTGACAGGACTATAGAATTGGAGAGGTGAAAATCAAAAAGGAAATTAAGGAAGCAAAGAGAGAGCGTGAAAGAATATTGGCAAGCAAAATCAAGGAGAACCCAAAGATGTCTTATCAATACATTAAGCGTAAGAGGATAACTAAGGAAAAAGGAGGACCTGTAAAAGACCAAAACGGTTACCTATATGTAGAGGCAGAGGATGTGGGTATGGTTCTTAATGAATACTTTGCGTCTGTCTTCACAAAAGAAGGGGACATTGCAGTTATGGAGGAGGAGTGTGAGGTATTGGATGTGATAAACATAGAGGAAGTATTAAGGGGATTAGCATCCTTGAAAGTGGATAAATCACCAAGGTTGGCTGAAATGTACCCCAGGCTGTTAAAAGAAGCTAAGGAGGAAATTACAATGGGTCTGACCACTATTTTCCAATCCTCTTTAGATGCAGGGTGGTGCTGGAGGATTGGAGGTCTGCTACCGTTGTACCTTTGTTCAAAAAGGGAGTGAGGGACAGACCGAATAATCACAGGCCAGTCAATCTGACCTCAGTAGGGGGCAATTATTGGAATCAATTCTGAGGGACAGGGTGAAAGGTACAGATTAATAGACAGTCAACATGGATTTGTTACGGGAAGATTGTGTCTGATTAATTTGATTGAACTTTTTGAGGAAGTAACCAGGAGGGTTGATGTGGTCTACATGGATTATAGAAAGTCTATTGACAAGGCTGTACAAGGCAGACTGATTATTAAAAAAAAATAAAAGCCCATGGGAAATATAGCAAGCTGGATACAAAATTGGCTCGTGGCAGGAAACAGGTAATTGTTGATGGGTGCTTTTGCGACTGGAAGGCTGATTCCAGTGGGGTTCCACAGGGCTCAACACTAGGCCCCCTGATTTTTGTGGTATATATTAATGATTTGAATGTAAATGTAGGGGAATGATCAAGAAGTTTGCAGACAACACAAAAATTGGCTGTGCGATTGATAGCAAGGAGGATTGCTGTGGACTGCAGGAAAATATCAATGGACTGGTCAGGTGGGAAGAAAAGTGGCAAATGGAATTCAACCCAGAGAAGTGTGAGGTGATGCATTTGGGGAGGTCAAACAAGGCAAAGAATTACACAATAAATAGGAGGATGCTGAGAGGTGTAGAGGGACCTTGGAGTGAATGTCCACAGATCCCTGAAGGTAGCAGGACAAGTTGATAAGATGGTTAAGGTATATGGAATCCTTTCATTTATTAGCCGAGGCATAGAGTATAAGAGAAGGGAGGTTGTGCTGGAACTATATAAAATATTAGTTAGGCCACAACTTAAGTACTGTGTGCAGTTCTGGTCACATTACAGAAAGGATATAATTAAATTAGAGAGAGCACAGAGGAGATTTATGAGGATGTTGCCAGGATTGGAAAATTGCAGCAATGAGGAAAGATTGGATAGGCTGGGGTTGTTCTCCTTGGAACAGTGGAGGCTCAGGGGGAGCTTTGATTGCAATGTACAAAATTGTGAGGCCCTTGGGTAGAGTGGATGAGAACAGCTTGTGTACTTTAGCAGAGAGGTCAGTGATTAGGGGCATAGATTTAAAATGATTGGTAGAAAGATTAAGAGGGGAGATGAAAAAATTTTTCACCTAGTGTTGTAAGGGTCTGGAACTCAGTGCCTGAAAGGGTAGCAGAGGCAGAAACCCTCAACTCATTTGAAAGGCGTCTGGATATGCAACTCAACCTGCAGGGCTATGGACCCAATGCTGGAAGGTGGGATTAGACTGGTTGGCTCACTTTTCGGCCAGCACTGACACGATGAACCAATTGGTCTCTTTCTGTGATATAAACTTCCTATGATTAGTAGCTATTCAGTGATCCCAATAAAAGATAGCTACATAATTTTTCAGTTTTACCTTCAGCAGGCCCATTCTTTCAATATATATTTACAACTCCTCGTTTTCATCTTTGCAGTTCAATTTTTGTTCATTATATTATAGTAATACATCAAATCCTTTAAGTTCCAGTGCAGCCTTCTGCCTTCTAAGACTGTGGTTTGCACCATTGTGGCCAGCTCTATGTTAAGCATTGCCTGGTGTGGCTCTGGAGCCCCACCCTGGCATGGCAGCCTGCAGAGGAAGACAGTGGGCTGAGAAGGTGTACAACTCGCTGGTCTCTGTTTTCTCTGGCACTCCTGTCAGCCAGCTGAGTTTTTCATTTCAGCATCCCTCTTCCAATGTCCTCTAGAGCTCACAACCATCAACTACTGTCTCCCAGTTGTCAGTGTCAATGTCCACCATCTTCATATCTCACTTGCAGGCATCCTTGTACCTGAAGAATGGATGTACAGGAAGTTGTGACCAAGTAGCCAGTTCACCATACAGAAGATCTTTGGGTATAAAGCTATCATCCATCCGATGAATGTAGCCAAGCCAGCGTAGATGTCATTGGCTTAGCAAATGAGTGGATGCTGATGGAATTAACATGCTTGAGGACCTCTGAGTTGGATACCTTGTCCTGCCAAGAGATGCAGAGGATATGTCTGAGACAACAAAGGTGGAAACTGTTCAGCCTTTTTTCCTGCTGAGCATATGTTGTCCAGGTTTCATCACTGCAGGAGAGTGTGATGAGGGCACAGGCTTGGTGGACTGGTATTTTGGTGTTCTCAGTCAGTTCCTGTTGTTCCACACTGTCTCACTCAGTTTTGAATTAACAGTTGCAGCTTTTGTGATACGTGTGTCGATTTCAGCATCAAATAGCAGATTGCTGTAGATTCAGTTTTAAGTATATAACATTCGCAAAGCATTGACGCTTTGCTGGTTTTAAGATGCTAAGTAAGTTGCAAAAGAGGAACTTGAATGTGTTTAATGCTGTCCACGATCTCAGGATGTCCAAACATGCTTCAGAACTTTCGAAGAACAGTCAGTGTTGTTTTGTAGGCAAATACAGCAGACAATTTGTGCACAGTTACTCTCCCAAACAGCAATGAAATGAAGGACCAACAAATCTATTTTGGTGATGTTGCTGGAGGAAATGAGGAGTTGCTGTTCTTTGAGAGAGTGCAACATGATATTTTGCTTCAGTAGGACCTTGGTTTAACATCTCATCATCTCCTTTGCACTGCACTGCAGTATCAACCTAAACTATGTGCTAATGCCCTGGTGTGGGACTCAACCCACAATTTTCTCTGACCCAGAGCAGTGAATGCTAACGCTGAACTGCACTGACTATGAACTGATGAGAGGTTAATGGAAGTACATTATAGTTACTTAATACAGCCTTAAAAGGAGCACAGTTGGCGAGCACGATATAAAAGATTTTAAATTACGCTGTGGTGGTGCATTTCTGTTCAGAACCTGCATTGCATGATTAATGAAAGTGCTGTAGTTTCTAAAGAAGATAGAACAAGAAAATTATATGCTCATTTCAATTGAGAACATTCTGAAGTATCCATCTTACCAATAGCATTGTCAAAAATTCAGGCACTTTTAAAATGTTGATGATTCCGTCATTATCTTCAGAAAGTACTGAGTATAGTGTTTTACTAGCTTGTCCTGGACTAACAAAAGGATACTTACTTTGTTAAATGCAGATTGTCACTGGAAGACATAATTAATATGGTGAGAGCAATAGGTTAATTTTGCTCCCCAAGGCTCATCTTTCTACCCTTTATTCTGTTAATTAGTCTTAAACACAATTTTCTGGAATATTGCACTGTATTGTACATATTTGTTATATTAAAATTTACATGCACCTGTTTGCTATAATTATTGCTGAAATATGAGAAATTGAAATGTATTATTCAATTAATCAAGCATGTCAAATAAAGACTTCTAAGTAGTGTTGCTCTTCAGTGACAGCTGTTTCCACAACTTTGTCACGTACTGTAGTTTGTAGCTGGCTGTAATTATCCAATTTTTTTGTATCGGTTTGGTACCCTCGCTAACATATTTCACAGGTAATTATCTTG
The DNA here is from genome assembly GCF_964194155.1 of Cetorhinus maximus. Lineage (NCBI taxonomy): Eukaryota > Metazoa > Chordata > Chondrichthyes > Lamniformes > Cetorhinidae > Cetorhinus > Cetorhinus maximus. Next base: position 35,171,175 of record NC_135900.1, read on the forward strand.
TTTTTCTGGCTCATTGATATTACAAGTAGCTTAAAATTCACACCGATTTTCCATCCGTTTACTGCACAGTACATTATAGTTATCAACCTGTTCTACAAAGTTGGAAATGTACTAATTTGTTCAGAATTTACAAAATTGGCTTTAACTTCAATGTGCATTTTTAATTTGTCTCCATAATGTAATTTCTTGGTTTAGAAGCAGATTATTATCACTTTAGAAATGCAAAATACAGAACTTTGTAACTTGATGCATAAATTATCTACTTTAAACATTGTGCAGCAGAAATGTATGCTTCAGTTATAGAAGGAATGAAATCATTGTAGGGGCAGAGGAGTACTCGCCTCCAAAATGGCATGTAGCTATGACAAACTGAAGATTATCACAATTGCTTTTGATAAGAATTGTAGCTACAGGATACTATTGTAAACAAAGAATATTTGCTGTCAGAAAATTCATGCCTGTATAAAGGAAAGGCTTAGGAACATAGGACTTAGGAGCAGGCCATTCAGCCTTTCGAGCCTGTCCGGCCATTTGATAAGATCATGTCTGATCTAGTTGTGGTTTCAACTCCACTTTCCTGTCTGCCCCTCATAACCCTTGGCTCTCTTGCCTATTAAAAATCCACCTAACTTAGCCTTGAATAAACTCAATGACCCACCCTCTACTGCTTTGTGGGGAAGAAAATTCCACAGACTAATGACTTCTGAGAAAAAAATTTCTCCTCATCTCCATCTTATTCTTAAACTGTGTGCCCTAGTTCTAGTCTCTCCCACAAAAGGAACTATTGTCCCAGTATCCACCCTATCAAGTCCCCTTGGGATCTTATATGTTTCAATGAGATTTAATAAGCTTCATTGTATTGTAATACAAATTTTAAGGTAGTTGCTTGGTAGTGCAGAGCTTGAATATTGTTTTTTTAAAAAATGACACGTCAAAGTTTTTCATCTTTCACTCATCAGGGCAGACGCAAGAATGCCTAATTTCAAAGGGAGTAACGGCTTAACTGCAGGTAATATTTGAACAGCAATTGAAGGTACTTAACAGACCCACCAAATCTCACTCATTAAGATTAGTGGTGTCTCAATAGAATTAGTGGTCATTCATTTTGATTTACAAAATGACCCCAGTTTAATTTTTAAAAATTACCATAGGTCCATATGTCTCATTGAGTTTGCAATCTGAGCCTTTCATGCTGATTGTGAATACTATTCCCAATGGCGCTCTACTAATGACTCTAAAGCTCCTCTGCCCTTAATTAATAAATTGCATCTTGTATTCACCAAAATATTATACCACCTACATATTGCCAGTTTGTTTTTTTTAAAAACTTGCCAATTTCTTACAATTAGGAACATAGGAACAAGAGTAGGGCATTCAGCCTCTTGAGTTAGTACTGCTATTCAGCCAGATTATGACTGATATATTTCCTAACTCCATCCACCCCCTGGCTCCATATCCTTACCTTTGCTAGCAAAAATCTATTAATCTCTGATTCGAATACATGTACATTACTGCCTAACCAAGCCAATAATTTGCCTTTAATTCCATGAATTTTAATTTTAGCTACCAGTCTCTTATCTAGGCTCTCATCAAATGCCCACTAGAAGTCCATATAAATATTCAGCTCTACACCACTCTAGTTACTACCTCAAAAAGTTCACTTAGGTTCATTAGACATGATCTGTCCTTTACAAATCCATGTTGGTGCTCTAATCAGCACAAATTTCTCTTAAGTGCTCGGTCACTCTGTCCTTAATTAGAGACTCCAACAGTTTTCCTATTACAGATGTTAGACTAACAAGTCTATAATTTTCTAGCTTCTTTCTCTTGCCTTTCTTAAATAATGGGGTTACATATTTCAGTTACACTTTATAATATCGATTTCGGAAGCACATAATTAAGCTTTTGGTGTACAGAATTTCCCATGGGAACTGAAAATTAGATATATGCACACATTTTAGACTGAAAAGTTAGCGAATATTTAATGATGGGAGGAAAGCAACATTCTACCAGCAAAATTGGAATTGTATAAATTAATTCAGTATGTCTCCAAATATTTTCAAGAAATCACTTTGTATATTGTAAACATGCATTACTCCATAATTGGTTATAAAAGTATTGTGCCATTTAAAGATTTTGGATAACAATCAAACAATCTTTTAAGGCATTGCACAAAAAGAACTGAGATCAAGTGTAAATACATGTTTGACTAATTTTTTTGAGCAAGTAACAAGCAATGTGGATACAGGGGAACCTGTACTTAGATTTCTGGAAGGCATTTGACTAAGTGCCACATCAAAGGTTGCTACGCAAAATAAGAGCTTGTGGTATAGGGGGTAACATATTAGCATGGATTGAGGATTAGCTAGCTAACAGGAAGCAGAGAGTAGGGATAAATGGGTCTTTCTTGGGTGGCAAGATGTGACGAGTGGAGTGCCACAGGAATCAGTGCTGGGGCCTCAGTTATTTACAATTTATATCAGTGACATGGATGAAGGGACCAAATGTATTGTTGCTAAATTTGCTGATGACACAAAGATAGGTAGGAAAGTAATTTGTGAAGAGGCCTTAAGAAATCTGCAAAGAGACATAGATAGGATAAGTGAGAGGGCAAAAATTTGGCAGATGGAGTATAATGTGGGAAAATGTGAAATTGTCCACTTTGGCAGGAAGAACAGAAAAGCAGTATATTACTTAAATGGAGAGAGATTGCAGAACTCTGAGGTACGGTGGGATCTGGGTGTCCTAGTACATGAATCAGGAAAAGTTAGTTACAGCAAGTGATTAGGAAGGCAAATGGAATGTTGTTTATTGCAAAGGGAATGGAATATAAAAGTAGGTAAGTTTTGCTACTGTTGTACAGGGTTTTGGTGAGACCACATCTGGAGTACTGTGTACAGTTTTAATCTCTTTATGCAAGAAAGAAGCAGTTCAGAGAAAATTCACTCGATTGATAACCCCCCCCATCCCAGTTATCTTACCAAAAAAGATTGGATAGACTGGGCTTGTTTCCATTGGAGTTTTGAAGAATGAGAGGTGATCTTATTGAAACATATAAGATCCTGAGGGGACTTGACAGGGCGGATGCTGAAAGGATGTGAGAGACACTAGAACTAGGGGACACAGTTTAAAGATAAGGGCTCTTCCATTTAAGATGGAGATGAGAAGAAATTTTTTCTCTGAGGATTATGAATCTTTGTAACTCTCTTGCCCAGAGAGTGGTGGAGGCATGATCAATGAATATTTTTAAAGCAGAGGTAAATAAATTCTTGACTAACAAGGGAGTCAAAGGTTATCGGGGGTAAGCAAAATGTGGAGTTGAGGCCACAGTCAGATCACCAATATTCTTATTGAATGGCAGAGCAGGCTTGAGGGGCCGAATGGCCTTCTCATGCTCCTAATTCATATGTTCGTATGTATTGTAGAACAAGTCCTGCATATGAATGTATGTCGCGTCTAGCAAGCGTAAATGAGTCACATTACAAGCTTGACTGATTATCATACATTGGTTATTTGTATAGCTATTTGAAGAAGGATGTGACGACTTTAGCCAGGGTGCAGGAAAAATTCATAAGAACGGTTCCAGGGATGAGGAACTTCAGTTATGCAGATAGATTACAGAAGCTAGGTCTGTTCTCCTTCAAGAGAAGGTTGAGAGGAGATTTAATAGAGGTATTCAAAATCATGAGCAGTCTGGATGGGGTAGATAGGTAGAAACTGTTCCCATTGGTGGAGGGATCAAGAACCAGAGGACACCGATTTAAGGTGAGGACACCGATTTAAGGTGAGGACACCGATTTAAGGTGAGGACACCGATTTAAGGTGATTGGCAAAAGAAGCAATGGCGACATGAGGAAAAACTCTTCTTTGCAGCAAGTGGTTAGGATCTGAAATGCACTGCCTAGGATTTTGGTGGAGGCAGATTCAATTGTAGCTTTCAAAAGAGAATTGGATCGTTATCTGCGAAGTAGATTTTTGCATGGCTAAAGGGAAAAGGTAGGGAGTTTAACTCTTACACAAATACAATGGGCTGAATGGCCTCCTTCTGTGCTGTAACCATTCTATGAATCCATAGTTTTCAGTTGAATCAGGATTTGAAGGCTTGGGATAATTGGATCAAAGTGTGCAGATACAATTTGCTCCCAATTTTAACATCATATACTCCACCCTTTTCGTATTTCTATAATAAATTCCCATCTTTATATTCATAATTGAAACTGTCGATGTAAATTTCCCGTAATGCACTTACACCCTCCTGAAAGTGGCGACATTGCACAGAATCAAGTTATAACATGAGAAGCTTATATAGGCCATTTCTGTTATTTATATGGATGTAAGAATTTATCATGGAACGAATGATGAGCAGTATGCAGATGTAAGATTTATATATTCTATGTGCACAGTACATAAAGTTATGGAGTCAACTGATATCATAAGATCTGTAGCATTCTTTCAGAATGGCTTGCCATTTTGACAAAATAAGTACTTAAAGAAAAGCATTTGTTTTTCATTGTAGAAAACATAAATGTACCAAAACTTCTCCTGCATTAATAAAACAACACAAAACCAAAACACAAACAGATTGTGCATTAACATTTGATTTACTGGATTAGCAATAAGAATTTGAACAGTTATCCAAAATCATTAAACAGTACAATTCTATCATCAATTATTTTTGCCATGAAACTTGCCAAAACAGCTCTTATCATTTCCATAATAGATTGACATCATTACTTCCTTATTTTACATTTTGCTCGGAAAATGTTTTTAATTTTCTCCATTCGCAGACTTGAGTGCTGACATTCATTAATTCAACTCATCATTTATTTCTTTGCTTTTTGTCAAATTAGACAGAGCTAACCTAGTTAAATATTGTATTTATGATGGTAATTCTAACTGTATTGGCATTTATTTACACATCTTGGGATCAGATTGGAATGATTTTTACATTCACCAAAATAATTAGTCATGTATAGAGCTCTATAAGGGAGTTTGCGTTTCTTAAAGCTGCTAAAACCTGTGGTTTTAATATTTTTTCATACTGGTGACAGTGGCACCAATTTTGACTTTGGGGACAGGGAAAAAAATTCCCTACTTTTTGCTGTGCAATAGTTTTAGATGTTTTCTAACATGTTTCAAAGGTTTGATGGTTTAAACTTTTCCACACAATTTTGGTTTTGTTATTTCCTTTGTCTGCTTAGTCAGTATATATTTTAGACAGATTTGTTCCAGTTGAAACAAAAACAGAAAATGGTGGAAAAACTCAGCGGGTCTAACAGCATCTATGGAGAGAAAAACAGAGTTAACGTTTCAAGTCCTTATGACTCTTCAGATGCTTCTCCAGCTCTGAAGAAGAGTCACACTGACTCGAAACGTTAACTCTGTTTTTCTCTCCACAGATACTGTTAGACCTGCTGAGTTTTTCCACCATTTTCTTTTTTTATTTGATTTCCAGCATCCACAATATTTTACTTTCTGCCAGACCTGCTGAGTTTTTCTAGGTATTTTTGTTTTGGATTTCCAGCATCCGCAGTTTTTTGCTTTTATTTTACTTTCATCTCGGTTCCAGTTGACTTGTCTCCTCTCAGTGTCAGTTCTCATTTTAAAGATTTATTTTAAATGTCATCAATAGATACAAAAACGATTGTGAAGCTTCTATATGTACATAAAAAGGAAGAGATTAACGATAGTAAACTTATATCCCTTAGAGGCAGAGATGAGAAAAATTATAAGGGGAAACGAGGAAATGGCAAGACATTAAACTAATATTTTGTATGTCTTTGTGGTTACGGGGAGAAGGCGGGAGAATGGGGCTGAGAAACTTATCAGCCATGATTGAATGACGGAGCAGACTCGATGGGCCGAATGGCCTAATTTCTGCTCCTATGTCTTATGGTCTTATGGTGGAAGCCACAAAAAACACTCCTAATATAATGGCAAATCAAGGGTTTCATAAAAATGAGGAACTTGGAGATATTATTGTTCATGAGGAAATAGATCTGGAGGACAAATTCCCTGGATCTAATGGCCTGCATCCTAGTCCTGTGGAGGTAGCTACGGTGATAGTGGATGCATTAGATTTTCATCTTCCAGACTTTAGATTCTAGGACAGTCCCCATGAATTGGAAGGTAGCAAATGTGACTCCACTATTCAAGAAAGGAGGGAGAAAAAACATGGCATTTTAGGCCAATTAGACTGAAATCAATAGTAGGGAAAATTCTGGAATCTATTATTAGGGATGTGGTAACAGAGCACTTAGAGAATCGGAATATAATTGGACAGTGTCAACGTGGATTTATGAGAGGAAAGGCATGTTTGACAAATCTGTCGGAGTACTGCAATTGTACAGGACTTAGAGTACTGTGTGCGGTCCGCTTTACCAAAGAAGGATCCACTGCCCTAGAGGGAGCGCAATAAGGGTTCATTAGACTGATTCCTGGGATGAGGGGATTGTTTAATGAGGAGTGATTGAGTAGAAAAGGCCTGTATCCTGAGAATCTAGAAGAATGAGCGGTGATGCCTCTATGGCATCATCTCATATAAAATTCTTAAGGGACTTGATATGGTAGATGCCTATTCAATTTTCCACTCCGTACTGCATCCAAGGGATCAAGTATACTTAAGTTCAGTAACAGGAAGATGTGTTTTCTGCAGGTCTGAGTTTTAAGCTGATTTGGTCTGTCTCAGTGAATGCAAACAGTTGGTTAAATTTTAATGTTTTCTCAGCAAAGCATTTGTTATTTGTACCTTTGCCTACCCCAGTTGCTCTGTAAACTTTTATATTGAGCCACGTAGGCCAAGATGTCAGTTCCCACCTTATGCTGCGTTAGCTGAGGTGACGATGGAAGGGCTGTATTTGGTTACAATTCCTATTAGCTTGAAAAAGCAAAGATCAAACTAGGGTTTTCATGTCTCATTGGTAGCCTGTGTTCCCTGCTTGAGATTGTCCTCACTAGACATCCATTTTTGTGTGACTTGATGTATGCTACAAAATCATGACATGGAGACTTAATATCTTTAATCATTTGACTTTGTCCACTTTCTTTTCCAGGTTAATATCTTTTTCAGGAAAGATCAGACTACTGGATGTTGGAAGCTGCTTTAACCCATTTTTGAAGTTTGATGAATTTCTAGCAGTTGGCATTGACATTGTGCCTGCAGTGGAGGTACGTTATATAATTATACATTTACATAGTATTTTAGAAATGAGCTTGGATTAGACACCATTCGGAACAACCATTCGGAAGACCAGGACCCAATTGGAGAGAGCCAGCATGTGTTCAGTAGGTAGGGAGTGCGTTTAACCAACTGGCTGGATTTTTCTGAAGAGCAAGATCTGATTGATGGGGATAAGGCAGTGGATGTTAATTAGCTAGATTTCAGAAAGAAATTTGACCCTGACCCAAATAACCGGCTAATTCACGACAAGAGTGCACAGGGGATAATGGTAAAGCATTAAGTTAGATTGATGGCCGTAAAGTATACACCAAAGAGTGATGGTGTGTGGATAATTTTCAAAATGAAAACCTGCTGACAGTAGAATTCCACAGAGATTAGAGTTGGGGTTATTGTTATTTATACATTTTAGGAATTTCTTTAAGGATAGGATATTATGCAAAATATTTAAATTAGTGGATGAGACCAAATTGGGTGCAGTGGCAAATTATGATACTTAATCAAATACAATAATCTAAATGACAGGTTAAATCAGTGAGCAATGGATTTGAATGGAATTCAACAGATGTAAAGGTAAAGTATGTACTCTTGGTTGAGTTTCTAGGCACAAATTGCACAAAATTGTGATAGTTTTCTGAACTGTTTCCACTCGAGCTCATTTGCATGTTGCTGAACACCAGATCTTCCATAAACCAGCATAATTGGGTGGCATTTTATGACACAATTTTTTGTATGAAAAATATAAATTGATATGTTTAAGAGCGGTAACCTGGTACAATTTTATTGATGCAATCGAAAATAGGTTTACCACAATATATAAGTGTGAGTAAGCTGATTTTAAAAAACTGAAAATAACTTTAATAAACTATATAAACCATTTTAGTATTTTCATTGGCGTACGGTAGTCAGTTTCTTAGTAAATTAACTTTTAAAAAATATTTTAAAACTTAAAAGTGCCGATTAACATCCTTGTGCTGAGAAAGCTTATTTTTTAAGATCCTCCTCAAAGACCCATGAACAGGCGCAATTCGCGGAAAATCGGCATGGTGATTCATTCAGTCTGGGGATGTGCCAGCTTTGTGGGCAGTACCATCTACAAGCGCAATGTTTTTTAAACTAGTGAAAAAGATTGCAGAAATTCAGTTTGTGTTAGATGTAATTTGCACTTGAAGTTCCTCGATCCTTTGCACTGATTTAAAGATATCAAATGCACACTCTAGCATAAATTCTTTCTTTTTTTTTGCATTTCCTTGTTTCTTGAATCCTGATGCTTTGGTATTAGAGGTCAGAGAATAGTTAACCTCTCAAAGGTCCCTATGGCTGCCCATTGACCATTTTCAGGTGTTTCCTTCCAGGTCAAATCCTCTCCTCAGATAAAGATGCAGGTTTGCCACCCTAGCTTTGAAACCTTCTGTTTGGTGTGACTTGTATAAGTATGATGGATCCCTAATGCTGCCCTCTGTAGTGAAACAAAAACCAAAGCCAAACAGGGTCTTCCATTTTGAAGGCTTTCAGTGAAAAGTTGAACAACTTAGCTCTACATTTTCCTTCAGTTTTTTCCCCTCAGTCCTGTGGTTACTGACCATAGATGCATAGATGTCAACGGCCATATATGCAAAGAATTGGCAGACGGTTAGTAGGATGGTGAGGAGAAATATTTTCATGGTGAACTTCTGAAACTCACTGTCTGAAAAGATGCTCGAGGCAGAATCAAATTTTTAAAAATACTGGATATGCACTTAAAGTGCTGTAACCTTTTTATCAAGAGCTAGAAAGTTAGGTTAGGTTTTTTTTTTAACTGGTAGAAACATGAAGGGCTGAATGGCCTTCCTCTGTGCCTTAAATATTCAATGGGCAGAATTTTCTGCCTGGCGGGCGGGTGGGCCTGACCCAATCTCCGGCGGGCGGGGAGCTGATCGCTGCCGGGGAAGCGGGCCCCACCGCCATTTTACGTGGGCAGGCCAATTAAGGCCCGACTAGCGTGACGTCTGCCAAGAAGCGCTATGCACTTGCTGTGCGGGCAGGGGGGATTCCCCAAAAGCGAGAGTGCGCTCTTTCGCGCATGGGCATGAAAGAGCGCACATCCCCCTGAGGCAAAGTGCTGCCTCAGGGAGACCACTGACAGTTTTAAAAACATTAAAAATAGAAAAAAAAAATCCTTAACATGTCCCCCTCATGACAATGTCACATGAGATGGGACATGTTCATAAATTACATTAAAACTTTATTAAACTTTTTAAATCCCTACATGAAACCTCAACCTGCCGGTGGATGAGGTTTCATGTTTTTTCTAATTCCCGCTGGGGTTCCTGGCCTGCCCGCCAACCTTAAGGTTGGATGGGCACGTCCTTTAATTGTTTCAATGATCCTGTCAATGGCCTCAATTGGCTATTGACAGGTCGGCAGGTGCACAGCTGATTTTGCTGTGCCCCAGCCTTCCTGAAAATTTAAATGACACAGGATGATGTCGGGGGTTCCGCCCAACGTCATCCCATGTCATTTTACACGTCAGCAAGCGGGCCCTGCCCCCTGCTCACCAATGGCAAAATTAAACAACTCACTGGAGGAGGAGGCTCAACAAATATCCTCATCCTCAATGATGGGGGAGCTCATCACATCAGTGCAAAAGATAAGGCTGAAACATTCGCAACAATCTTCAGCCAGAAGTGCCGAGTGGTTGGAACCACTGCTATCCTCAGTCTCTTTCAATGATTCTGTTACCATGGTTATATAGTCCACTTAAGGTCTTAGGTAACTTTATTATTATAAACAGTGACCAAATAACATGTCCTAGACCCTCAAGACATAGATGTGTGACCTTCCCATTCCTTCAGCCCCTCAGCCTTGCCTTAGGCTTACTTCCCTATTCCTATCCCTATTCAGCAGAACAAAACTTTTTCACCTCACTGTGTGCTGATCCCACAAATGGCTTAAGGCTTTGAGTTCCGCAAGTAGATGAACCTGCATTCCCAAATGTCCACAGGCAATACATTCCAGAAGGGATTTTAGGATAGCAACTAGAAGTTAAAAAGTAGTTGTTGGTCCTCTCCCTATCTCAGGGACACTGATACTGAATGTAGTATCTGCCTGCCACCTTGGCTGAGATTAACTAACTTGAGGCAGATTCTGAGTTAAATCTAGGACATTCTGATATGCAAGTTTTGCTTACATAGTTTTATAAACTGAACCTTTGAATCAATTTATTGCTTTAAGCCTTAGAATCTCTACAACCATACTGTATTTACAATTCCTACAGAAATTCTGCCGATCACTTTGGGGTTGACATTAAAATTTGGGGAAATGTGTCCCTAACTCAGTGTATGCACCTCCCATCATTCTTAGACCAGAAGGCAGCATGGCGATGTCTTCCATTGTGGCATTTAAATCAGACTGCCACAGTGCAGCAGGGAGCCTGCTTTAAATTTAACAGCTGCTGGCTGGGTTTGCCAGGGCTCAGGAAACTCGACAACTAAATGTAGAAGTGAGCAGCTATTTCCAGCAGATAAGGCCTTGTGGGTCAGAAGGAGCAGGAGTGCTCCTGTCAGCCCCTTGAGCAAACCTTTGTCTTCCCTTCTGCAGATTACGGCCTCCCCTCATTCGCACAATCAGCCAACACATTCAATCCAGGATCTATCACACCCCATTGCCAGGTTCTGACTCCCCCACCAAGCTGCAATCTTTCCCTCCCTCCCATTCCATTGCAAGGCTCTGATGCCCTCCCACCAACCCCAGTAACACCACCACACCACCATTGCCAGGCTCTAACCTCAACCATCAAGCCTCAGTCCTTCCCTCTTGCACCCCTGTTACTGGGCTGTGACGTATGCACCCCATTACTATGCCTTGCTACCCGTGCTGCCTACCCGCTACTTATCCCATCCTGCCCCAGCTCTAGGAAATGCTGTTTCTTGCACTGATAAAATCTTGGTTAAAAATTTATCTCAAAGCAACATATTTCTAAATTAATGGCAGAAAGACACTTGTTATGTTGTCATTTGGGCTGAGAGGTTGTGAAAGTCAGGCCCCTATCTATCCAGGTCATAACAGCCAATTTCAAAAGAGTTACCTTATTATTGATCTGTATATGAGCCACAGGGAGGAATTTCCAAAATTTACCAAGAAAAGTTTGAGAAAACTTATCCAAAAAAGAACTATGCCTTCAGGTGAACCATGAATTGAGTTATCCAGCTTGTATTTTTGCACTAGGTTGATAAGTGTGTGGAAGATAGATAAGTGAAGAATTTCCGTTGCTTTCAAGCTCTTTCCATTTAATAAAGTTATCATCCTCACATCTTGAATTTGGTGCATCAAGTAACAGGAACAGGAATTTTATCCATGACAGCCTTATGAGGGTCACATGGCCTCTTTTATTTCCTGTTGCATATTGATGATTCCGGATGTAGTTGTCCTCCTCTCCCCCTCTTTTCATCCTTGCATTATTGATCTTTGCTTCAGTTTCTCAATTTAAAAAAATGTTTTAAGTGCTGTAGCAACTAACGCTCAGTTCTTTTCTATTGACAATGTGAAGAGTTAACAATGCAGATACATTGAGAAATGTTTTTTCACAACATGTAATAAATTCCCTGCACTGCACCCAAAACCAGAAAGACATTGATAGAGAAAATAGGGGCATGTGATTTCAAATTGCAAGTTAATAGCATACATTTTACAGTAGCATGCCTTTAATTTGGTGGAACCAAGATCATTAGAATCCAATGCACATATCAGCTTAGTGGTGTTTAATACTGCACACTTGGGAAAATAGCCAGCTGCAGGTGGGTGGGAACTTGCAATCCAGAATCCCTGTGCTGATGCAAAGCCAAAACTGTGAATTTAAAACACTGCTGGTGGTTGGAATGGAATTTCCACGACAGACATTTCCAACATAAGCTGCTCATCCAAACAGCAATGATTTTTTAAACAAAGTGCCCACCGTTGGAGTGTTATAAGTGTCGGAGTGTTATAAGAATGGGTCATCATCATATCCTGGATAAATTTAGTATATATGAATGATATAAAATTGCACAATAGTCCTATACATTCAGACAATTCATAAATCTAGCATTGTGTTTCTTCTGCATATTTGGGTTTAAACATAATATTTATGGTAAAAGTCATTGAATGTTTAATTATTAATTCTATTTTAGCCAATACTGAGTATATTCCACTACTGTTCCTCACCAGTCTCCGCTGTATATTTATTTGTTACAGAACAAATTCTTTCAGAACACTCTAATCTTATTAATGGGTATGAAGACTTGGCTATAAATTCCATGAGCAAAACATTTTTTTAAACACAAAGACTCCTGTTATTCCAAAACACAAGATTTTTATTTATCTGGGAATTATCAGTAATTTTTCCAGTGCATAATATCGTTTCACCCATGCAGAAATAAAAACTTTAAGTATTGGCTGCAGTGTTATCAAAATTAATTTATACATATCAATGTATGTTTACAAATACTCTAGTTTAGGATCTTAATATGACTTTTTACTTTGAAAATTTTTGGCTGGAATTCTGCCCGCACCACCCCTCCCCCCACTCCTCCCAGTGTGTTTTATATTTTTAGGTGAATTGATTTTCTGTTTTACCTCATAATGTGGAGGTTTCTCTGCCATTTGCACTGTTTATCCAAACCATATGATTTTTTGTTTCTTAGCCTTGGCTCCTAACCTGCTATTTACTGTATTTGGGGTATGGTGGTGGGGGAAGGCGGCCTGTGGAGGTGGGAACTGCTGAGGTCCAATACTGAATGAAAAACTATAGAGGCATGGAAACGTGGCCACACTTCAGAACCTGGCTTCATGTGATTATTTTTAGGGGGGAAAATTCCACTTAAAAGGTGAAGTCAATGGCTTCATCATGAGGGATTGTTACATCTTTAAAGGCTGAAGATCTTGCTTGACCTGTTGAATTCAAGGCATACAATAGACTATTTTGACTCATCCTACTGAGTCATAACTCTTTCATAGCAATGAACAGAATTCTATTACATCACTGGTGTAACAATTTTTGGGGTTTGATACAAATAGTAATTTAATTGCACATAACAAAATTTTAAAAAATATTGGGAGACACATTTATATCCTGTATAAATACTTCATCTCTGAACCACATTTCTGCTGTCTTTTTTAACTGGAATTGGATAGACTTAGACAGAGAACACACCCTAAAAACAGAACAAAAGATATTTTTGTACAATATTCCTCCTAACCCTAGTTAGTTTAGAATTAGGTTAGATTAGTGCCAGTATTTTCCCATTAAACTGAAATCTAGTTTAAAATATGTAGCTGCCAGTCGTAAACAGGGTTTTTTTCCCCCAAGGGTTCCAATGAAAGAGCAGCTTAACTAAGAACCAGCTGGAACTGGATCCTCATTAAGTGACTCAGATAGGCCTTTTGTGTTAGGAGCATATATAAGTAGGCAATTTAGGGCGACTTACAATAGAGTGCCAGAGTTTAGCGCTTCAGGGAGTTAAGCGGAGGAAAGGAAAGAGGTGTTTGGTTGCTTTAGTCATTGCGGAGACATGGTTACAAGGAGATCAAAGCTGGGAACTAAATATTCAGGAGTGTGTGACTTTTCGAAAGGATATGCAGGAAGGAAAGGGTGGTGGGATAGCTTTGTTAGTATGAGATGGAATAGTACGGTAGCAAGAAATGATCTTGGTTCGGAAGATGTAGAATCCAAATAGGTGGAGGTAAGAAATAACATGGGGAAGAAGACACTGGTGGAAGTAGTCTATATGCCCCCTAACAGTAGCTATACTGTAGGACAGAGAATAAATCAGGAGATAATGAGGGCATGTAAAAAAGGCAGTACATTAATCATGGGTGACTTTAATCTTCATGTAGATTGGGAAAATCAAATTGGCAGAGGTAACCACAAGCTAGAATTCATGAAGTGTATTTGGGACAGTTTCCTAGAACAATATGTTGTGGATCCAACCGGGATCAGGCTATTTTGGATCTGGTAATGTGTAATGAGGCAGGTTTAATAAATGATCTATGAGTAAAAGATCCCCTAGGAAACATTGACCATAGCATGGTAGAATTTAGTATTCAGTTTGAGAGTGAGAAACTTGGGTCGGAAACAACTATGCTAAACTTAAATAAGGGTAATTACAAAGGAAGGAGGGCAGAGTTGGCTGGAGTAAACTGGGAAAGGAGTTTAGCAGAAAAGACAGTTGATGGCAGATGTTTAAGAAAATAGTTCATGAGTCACAACAAAGATACATCCCAGTGAGAAAGAAGGATCTTAGGAAGGGAATAAACCAACCATGGTTAACCAAGGAAGTTAAGGATAGTATCAAATTGAAAGAAAAAAACATACAATGTGGCAAAGATTAGTGGTAAGCCAGAGGATTGGGAAAGTTTTAAAAACCAACAAAAGATGACCAAAAAAATAATAAAAAGGGAGAAAATAAACTTTGAGGGTAAACTGGCAAGTATTATAAAAACAGACAGTAAAAGCTTCTTTAAATATATTAAAAGGAAGAGAGAGGTCAAAGTGAACATTGACCCCTTAGAGAATGAGGCTGGGGAAATAATGGGGAACCAGGAAATGGCAGAGCTGTTGAATAAATACTTTGTATCAGTCTTCACGGTAGAAGACATTAATAGCATTCCAAAAATACTAAATAATCAAAGGGAAAAAATGGGGGAGGAAATAAATACAATAACTATCACTAGAGAAAAAGTACTAGAGAAACTAATGGCGCTAAAGGCCGAGAAGTCCCCTGGATGTGATGGGTTGCATCCTAGGATATTAAAGGAAGTAGCTACAGAGATAGTGGATGCACTGGTCGTAATCTTCCAAGAATCCTTAGATTCTGCAAAAGTCCCAAAGGTTTGGAAAACTGGCAATGTGACACACTTATTCAAAAAGGGGAGACAAAAAACAGGTATAGCTCAACATCTGTCATTGGGAAAGTGTTAGTCTATTATAAAGGATGTAATAGCGGAGCATTTAGAAATACATAATATAATCAAGCAGAGTCAGCATGACTTAATGAAAGGGAAATCATGCCTGACAAATTTATTAGAGTTCTTTGAGGAGGTAACAAGCAGGATAGATAAAGGGGAACCAGTACATAACATAAGAAATAGAAACGGGAGTAGACCTTTCGGCCACTCGGGCCTGTTCCACTATTCAATAAGATCATGGCTGATCATCTTGTTGCTATTTCCACATTCCCATCTAACCTTGAAAATCTTAGATTTTTGTTAGGCAAGGGAATCAAACTACCTCTGCCTTAAAAAATATTCAATGACCCTGCCTCCTCCATCGTCTGAGGCACAGAATTCCAAAGCTGCACAACCCTGAGAGAAAATAATTCTCCTCATCTCTGCCCCAAAAGGGTGACCCCTAATTTTAAAACAGTGCCCCCTAGTTCTGGACTCACCCACGAGAAGAAACATCCTTTCAACATCTACCTTGTCAAAACCGTTCAGGATCTTGTATACTTCAATCAAATCACCCCTCACTGTTCTAAACTCCAGTGGAAAAAGCCCAGTCTGTCCAACCTTTCCTCATAAGACAACCCACTCATTCCAGGTATCAATCTAGTAAACCTCCTTTGAACTGTTTCCAATGCAGTAGATGTAATATATTTGGATTTCCAAAAGGCGTTCGATAAGGTACCACACCATAAGGTTACTTAATAAGATAAGTCCATGGTATTGGCGGTAGTATATTAGGATGGATAGAGTATTGGCTAGCTAATAGAAGACAGAGTTGGGATAAGTGGGGGCATTTTCAGGATGGCAACCTGTAACTAGTGGAGTGCCACAGAGATCAGTGCTGGGGCCACAATTATTTACAAGATATATTAATGACTTGGATGAGGGAAGTGAATGTACTATCACCAAGTTTGTGGATGACACAAAAATAGGTGGGAAGGCAAGTGATGAGGATGACAGTCTACATAGGGATATAGACAGGTTAAGTGAGTGGGCAAAAACTTAGCAGATGGAATATAAAGTGGGAAAATGTGAGGTTATGCACTTTGGCAGGAAGAATAGAGGAGCTGAATATTATTTAAATGGAGAAAGACTGAAGAAAGCTGCAGCACAGAGGGATTTGGGGGTCCTCATGCATGAATCACAAAAAGCTAGCATACAAGTTCAGCAGGTAATAGGGAAGGCAAATGGAATGTTGGCCTTCATTTCAAAGGGAATGGAGTATAAAAATAGGGAAGTCTTGCTAAAACTATACAAAGCACTAGTTAGACCACAGCTAGAATACTGTGAACAATTTTGGCCGCCTTATCTAAGAAAAGATGTACTGGCATTGGAGGCAGTCCAGAGAAGGTTCATTAGGTTGATCCCTAATTAGGATGGAGAGGTTGAGTAGGCTGGGCCTGTACTCACTGGAGTTTAGAAGAATGAAAGGTGATCTTATTGAAATATATAAGATTTTTAGGGGGCTTGACATGGTAGATGCTGAGAGGTTGTTTCCCCTTGTGGGAGAGTCTAGGATCAGAGGGCGTGATCTCAGAGTAAGCGATCGCCCATTTAAGACCGAGATGAGGAGGAATTTCTTCTCAGAGGATAGTGAATCTGTGGAATTCGTTACCGCAGGGTGCTACAGAGGCTGGGTTGTTAAGTATATTCAAGGCTGAGATAGACAGTAAGGGAATCCAGGGTTATGGGGAAAAGGCAGGAAAGTGGGGTCGAGGATTATCAGATCAGCCATGACCTCATTGAATGGTGGAGCAGACTCGATGGGCTGAATGGCCTACTTCTGCTCCTACGTCTTATAATCCATGACAAATTTTATTGTGTAGCTATCATTGACATTCAGTGGTATTACCATTGCCTTATCCATACCATCAACATTCTATAGGTCACCATTCACCAAAGACTCAAGTGGACTAGTCACATAAATTCTATGGCTACGAGGGCAGGTCAGAAGTTGGGTATTCTGTGGTGAATGACTATCTAGAAGGCACAAGGCAGAAATCTAATGAATACTCTCAACTCGCTTGGCTGGGTGCAGTTGCCACAATACTCAAGCTAAACAACATCCAGGACAAAGCAGTTCAACTTGATCAGCACCCAAGCTCCAGCTTAAACATCCACTCCCTCCACCACTGGCATTCCATGACTGCAGTATGTAGTATCTGCAGGATTCACAGCATTGCAAGAGTACCTTCACCACATGAATTGCAACAGTTCAACAAAGCACACCACCGCCTTCTTGAGGGCAACTACAGATGTGTAATAAAACCCAAGAATTAATTTTTTTAAAACTCATCCCCATTTTTACCTGATTTTTTCCAATTAACAAAAGTTAATATATTTAATTATAGAACACTTTTAATGGTGTCAAAAACCTCAGGTGTGTAATAAGGCAAAAAATGACACTGAGCCAAAGGAGGGAATATTAGGATAGGTGTTCTACCCACCAACCTAGATTGTAACAACAAAGTCCAATTTTCCTGTGGCCATTTTATCTGTTTAGCTGTCTTCTCAGATGAAATAAAGAATGCTTCAACATTTCTTTCTTCAAACTCTGGGAGAGTTTATACAAGTCTAAACATCTCCCCACTGGGTTCTGATGTGGAAATAAGTCCTTCCTCACCTTCTGGTGTCTCTTTTTTAAATAACCTGGAATTCTTTGTCTCTTTTTTTTCTTTCCTCCTTTTCTAACCTCACCATTTCTAATTCCCTCTCCTGTTTTCTTTCTCCTGCCTTTCTGCCTGTTCCCTTTGGAATGCTCTTTCTCTTTCCTTTTCTTTTCCTGCTGCCTCTAGTTCTGATTTTTTTCAATTGCAGTTGAATTTGAGCCCATTCCGACAACCCATCTCTTGGAGAACTTGGTCTGTTGTGCTTACCTTCGATTATGTCTGGTTTCCTTACCCCTGCAAGTAATCTTAATTGTAACTTATCTGCCAATTCCATTAACTTTGCTTTATTTGCCTTTTGTAAACCAACCGAAGTTATAATTTCAACTCCCAGACAAGTCTTAGCAACTGCCAAAGCCATATTGCAGTCTCACCACTTTATTAAAAAAAAAACCTCACACCAATTCCTAAATTCAGAGTGTCTCTCATACTTGTAACTTTAAGATTCAGATACTCCAAATCAGTCAAGGAATTTCAAATATATCCCGCAAAGAGCCCCCAATTTTGTTATGGCACAGTGGATGCCAAATGCTGAGCTGCTCAAATCCAAGGGAAAGTTGAAACATCTGCCACAACTGTTTTGCAATTTATATTTTATTTCAAGATGCGTGCCTTGAATACGGTAGTAATAAGTCCACCGAGTCTTAGAGGTTTTTTTACAAAATTAAATTAAACATTTATTAATAGAAGAAAAGATTTTAAGCACGTAGAGGTCTACAAATTACTATTATAATAACTCCTAAATCCCCTAATTAATCTCACTCCCAGTTACACCTCTGTTAAGGCAACAGTAAAAACAAATAAATTTCAACAGACCCAGGCAACACACACACTACCCTGGACAGTGATATTCACAGAGAATTTTCTTAGCTTCAGTTCCTGCCGACGGCAACTTGAAGCATAGAGGCTGGACGCTTTTCACACTTCTTAGATCTTAGAATACATTCCTCCTTACACATAACCTCATCTCCTTTATACATGTTTCTCCCTTTTTAATGTAAATTCTATTGTTCCAATATGTCTTTGCAACTTTACTCTTCTCATAATATAAATATTTCATGGCACTCATATTATCAGTAACCTTTGGGAAAAATAAACACACACTTTGGTTTAGCTTCTTATGGCTAGGTGTAACATCTTACTATCTCTTTGAAATTCAAACTAACCTAATTTATCTAACAATGCAAATGTTCCTCACACCTCACATTCTAAAACTTCAGCCATGTTTACGTATTTAGCATTTCAAACCTAGCTGCCCTTTTGATAACTCAAAAGCTCCAGACCAGCTCCAATTTAATTAAACCCCCCACACACATCCACACAGAGAGACTAATCCAAACCCCGCTCTTAACCTACCCTTACGATAAATCACAAAATTATGAAAATTATTATATTTTCCTGACGGAGCTGTTACAGGCTCCATGGGCCAAATGACGACCTGTGCTATACATTTTTTGGGAAAACCATAGAAAACAATGATAGGCATAGGGGGAGTTTGAAAGCAAATCAGCAATGAACATAGAACAATTTCAATAAGAGGGCTTTTTATAGCAGACTAATAGTAAGATAGGCAAGGCAGGGGTAGCCTGCTACGAGATGGAGCCAACTTTTAGTGGTTAATGAGAAAATGGTGTTTCAAAAATGTTGAAACTTGTAAGCTAATGTTCAAATAGGGATGTTTAAAAATTAAGTTTGTGCATTTACCTAACAAGACAACTAATGGAAAGTATTCAAAAAGATATTTGGTGTGATACAAAATGAGTATTTACTGCTTAAAGGCAAAGGCACCACTTGTGTATTTAGGCAACTGAGGTCAACAAATGAGCTAAGTGATAGTACCAAGCTAAATGAAAAGGCTACACAAATGCAAGGAAAGGGGAAACTCTGGTGGACTTACTGTGCTATAAAAAGCAACTGCGGGATATATAGAAAGTAATGGCATGCCAAAAATGAATAAGAAAATTTGAAAGGGGGAGGCGGTGTAGTGGTATTGTCCCAGGACTGGGTGAGTGGCTGGACAGCTGATTTGTGATGCAAAGACACGCCAACAGTGCGGGTTCAGTTCCTGTACTGGCTGAGATCATCTATGAAGGCCCTGCCTTCTCAACCTCACCCCCTCGTCTGAGGTGTGGTGACCCTCAGGTTAAACTCAGCACCAGTCTATGGTCCTCTGGGACTTTGGTGATTTTCATTTCAGTATTCCAGAGACCCAGGGTTATGCTCTGGGGTCGTGGGTTCAAATCCCACCACGGCAGATGGTGGAATTTGAATTTGATTTTAAAAATCTGGAATTAAAAGTCTAATGAAGACCATGAAACCATTGTAGATTGTTATAAAAAGCCATCTGGTTCACTAATGTCCTTTAGGGAAGGAAATCTGCCATCCTCACCTAGCCTGGCCTACATGTGACTCCAGATCCGACCCACAGTAATGTGGTTGACTCTGAAATGCTCTCCAAAATGGCCTAGCAAGCCACTCAGTTGCATCAAACCGCTAAAAAGTCAATAAAAAGAAATGAAACCGGACGGACCACCCGGCATTGACCTAGGCACCGGAAACGACAACGGTAATCCCAGCCCTGTCAACCCTGCAAAGTCGTCCTTACTAACACCTGGAGGCTTGTGCCAAAATTGGGGGAGCTGTCTCACAGGCTAGTCCAGCAACAGCCTGACACAGTCATACTCAGGTCAAGTCCCAGACACCAATGTCACCATTCTGTCCCACTGGCAGGAAAGACCCAGCAGAGGTGGCAGCACAGTGGTATACAGTCGGGAGGAAGTTGCCCTCGGAGTGCTCAACATTGACTCTGGACCCCATGAAGTTTCGTGGCATTGGGTCAAACATGGGCAAGGAAACCTCCTGCAGATTACCACGTACGGCCCTCCCTCAGCTGATGAATCAGTACTCTTCCATGTTGAACACCACTTGGAAGAAGCATTGAGGATGGCAAGGGCACAGAATGTACTCTGGGTGGGGGACTTCAATGTCCATCACCAAGAGTGTCTCAGTAGCACCACCACAAACCAAGCTGGTTGAGTCCTAAAGGACATAGCTTTTAGACTGGGTCTGCGGCAGGTGGTGAGTGACCCAACAAGAGGGAAAAACATACTTGACCTCCTCCTCACCAACCTGCCTGCCGCAGAAGCATCTGTCCATGATAGTATTGGTAGGAGTGACCATCACACAGTCATTGTGGAGACGTAGTTCCGTCTTCACATTTAGGATGCCCTCCATTGCGTTGTGTGGCACTACCTCTATGCTAAATGGGATAGATTTCGAACAGATTGAGAAACTCAAGACTGGGCATCCATGAGGTGCTCTGGGCCATCAGCAGCAGCAGAATTGTACTCAAGCACAATCTGTAACCTCTTGGCTAGGCATATCCCCCACTCTACCATTACCACCAAGCCAGGGGATCAACCCTGATACAATGAAGAGTGCAGAAGGGCATGCCAGGAGCAGCACTAGGCATACCTAAAAATGAGGTATCAACCTGGTGAAACTACAACACAGGGCTACTTGTGTGCCAAACAGCATTAGCAGCAAGTGATAGACAGAGCTAAGCGATTCCACAACCGACGGATCAGATCTATGCTCTGCAGTCTTGCCACATTCAGTTGTGAATGTGGTGGACAATTAAACAACTCACTGGAGGATGAGGCTCCACAGATATCCCTCAATGATGGAGGAGCCCAACGTATCAGTGCAAACAGTAAGGCTGAAACATTCGCAACAATCTTCAGCCAGAGGTGCCAAGTGGATGATCCATCTCACCCTCCTCCAGAGGTCCCCACCATCACAGATGCCAATCTTCAGCCAATTCGATTCACTCTGCGTGATATCAAGAAATGTTTGAAGGTACTGGATACTGAAAAGGCTATAGGCCCTGACAGTAATCTGGCAATAGAACTGAAGACTTGTGCTCCAGAACTTGCCACGCCCCTAGCCAAGCTGTTCCAGTGCAGCTACAATACTGGCATCTACCCAGCAAGGTGGAAAATTGCCCAGGTATGTCCTCTACGCAAAAAGGAGGACAAATCCAACCTGGCCAGTTGCTGCCTCCATCAGACTCTGTCCACCATCAGTAAAGTGGTGGAAGGGGTCATCAACAATGCTATCAAGCAGCACTTGCTTAGCAATAACCTGCTCACTGACGTTCATTTTGGGTTCTGCCAGTGTAATTCCACTTCTGACCCCGTTACAGCCTTGGTTCAAACATGGACATAAGAGCAGAGCTTCAGAGGAGAGGTGAGAGTGACTGCCCTTGACATCAAGGCAGCATTCAACCAAATGTGGTATCAAGAAACCCTAGCAAAACTGGAGTCAATGGGAATCGGGTGGAAAGTTCTCTGCTGGTTGGAGTCATACCTAGCACAAAGGAAGATAGTTGTGGTTGTTGGAGGTCAATCATCTCAGTTCCAGGACACCACTGCAGGAGTTCCTCAGGGTAGTGTCCTAGGCCCAACCATCTTGAGCTGCTTCATCAATGACCTTCCTTCCATCATAAGGCCAGGAGTGGGGATGTTTGATGATGATTGCACAATGTTCACCATTCACGACTCCTCAGGTACTGAAGCAGTCCATGTCCAAATGCAGCAAGACCTCGACAATATCCAGGCTTGGGCTGACGTGACAAGTACTATTTGCACCACACAAGTGTCAGGCAATGACCATCTCCAGCAAGAACAAATCTAACCATTGCCCCTTGATATCCCATTCCAGGGCCCTGGAACCCGCTCCCGAACAGCACCGTGTGCACCTACACCACAGGGACTGCAGCAGTTCAAGAAGCCAGCTCTCTGCCACCTTCTCAAGGACATCTAGGTTTGGGCAATAAATGCTGGCCCAGCCAGCAAAGCCCACATCCCGTGAATGATTTTTAAAAATTCAATGGCATGACCATCGCTGAATCCCCCACTATCAACATCCTGGGAGTTACCATTGACCAGAAACTGAACTGGACTAGCCATATAAATACTGTGGCTACAAGAGCAGGTCAGAGGCTAGGAATCCTATGGCGAGTAACACACCACCTGATTCCCCAAAGCCTGTCCACCATCTACAAGGCACAAGTCAGGAGTATGATGGAATACTCTACACTTGCCTAAATGAGTGCAGCTCCAACAACACTCAAGAAGTTTGACACCATCCAAAGCAGCCCGCTTGATTGGCACCCCTTTCACAAACATTCACTCCCTCCACCAGCGACGCACGGTAGCAGCAGTGTGTACCATCTACAAGATGCCCTGCAGGAACTCACCAAGGCACCTTAGACAGCCCCTTCCAAACCCACGACCACTACCATCTAAAAGGACAAGGGCAGCAGATACATGGGAACACCAGCACCTGGACGTTCCCCTCCAAGCTACATACCATCCTGACTTGGAAATATATCGCCATTCCTTTACTGTCGCTGGGGCAAAATCCTGGAACTCCCTCCCTAATGCACAGTGGGTGTACCTACACCATGTGGACTGGAGTGGTTCAAGAAGGCAGCTCACCACCACCTTCTCAAGGGCAATTAGGGATGAGCAATAAATGCTGACCTAGCCAGCGATGCTCTCACCTCGTAAGTGAATTTTTAAAAAGCTAATACGGAAGCTTTTTATAAATATATAAAGAACAAGAAAGGAAGAGGAATTTGGACCTGTTGAAGACAGACGCATGCAAGACTATTATAGACAAAGAAGCAAAAGGCAGACCTTTTAAATGAGTACTTTATGTCTGTGTAGAAGGCAAAATGCCAGCAGTACAAGGAAACTTAAAAATATGATAAGGCAAGGAACTTAATAGATTTAATCTAAGTAATGATGCTTTAGCAATGATGGTTCCAGAGTATTAAAAGAAATAAGTGAGGAAATTGTAGATGCATCAATCAGAATTTTCCAGTGCTCCATAGATTCAGGAATTGTATCCTTGCATTGGAAATTTGCAAATGGCACTCCAGTGGGTAACTAGAGACCCATCAGTTTAACATCAGTTGTGAGGAAATTGCTGCAATTTATCAATGTTACTGAGCACTTGGATAAATATGAGCTGATCTAAGAGAATCAGCATGGATTTGTGTTGAGTTGGTCAAGGCTGACTTAACTAGTTCAATTTTATAAGGTGATACTCGCATGACAGTCTATGGATGTTGTCTATATGGATTTCAAGGAGGCATTTGTTAAGGTTTCACACAAGATATTAACAAAGCTAGATCACACACAATTGGATGTAATCTTGTGGCATGGGTTGGTAATTGGTTGGGAGCTAGGAGACAAGGCTTAGGGATGAAGGGAATGTCCTATGGTTGGAGGGAGGTAACAAGTTCCCCAGGAGCATCAGCTTTTCACCATATATGTTAAGGGTTTGGACGAAGAGATAGAGAGAATTATCAAGTTTACAATTCACAGCAAGTTAGAAGGCACAGTAAGTTGAGTAGACGGGATAGGAAGGTACAAAGGAGCATGGGCGAAGTGACTGGGCAAAACTACGTAAGATGGAGTTCTGTGTGAGGTCATCCATTTTGGATGTGAGAAAGGCAAATCAAAATATTTTCTTAATGGTGAGAGACTAGAAATTGTAGAAGGGCAAAAGGATTTGGGTGTTTATGCTCATAGGCCAATAAAAGCTACTTCATAGGTTAAAAAAAACCAAAACAAAAGGACTAATGGACTAATCATCTGTTCTGATGATGCCACTTTCAAAAACAGTTCCTCTGACATGTCTTCCTTCTTCCTTAACCAAGGTTTTCCACCCACGGTGGTTGACAGGGCCCTCAACCGTGTCCGGCCCATCTCCCGCGCATCCGCCCTCACACCTTCCTCTACCTCCCAGAACCATGATAGGGTCCCCCTTGTCCTCACTTATCACCCCACCAGCCTCCGCATTCAAAGGATCATCCTCCGCCATTTCCGCCAACTCCAGCATGATGCCACCACCAAACACATCTTCCCTTCACCCCCCCCCCCCCCCCCCCCCCCACCCCGGGTGGCATTCTGCAGGGATCAATCCCTCCAGGACACCGTGGTCCACTCCTCCATCACCCCCTACACCTCAACCCCCTCCCACGTCACCTTCCCATGCAACCGCAGAAGGTGCAACACCTGCCCCTTTACTTCCCCTCTCCTCACCGTCCAAGGGCCCAAACACTCCTTTCAAGTGAAGCAGCATTTCACTTGCACTTCCCTCAATTTAGTCTACTGCATTCGCTGCTCCCAATGCAGTTTCCTCTACATTGGAAAGACCAAACGCAGACTGGGTGACCGCTTTGCAGAACACCTTGGGTCTGTCTGCAAGCATGACCCAGACCTCCCTGTCGCTTGCCATTTCAACACTCCACCCTGCACTCATGCCCACATGTCCGTCCTTGGCCTGCTGCATTGTTCCAGTGAAGCTCAACGCAAACTGGAGGAACAGCATTTCATCTTCTGACTAGGCACTTTACAGCCTTCCGGACTGAATATTGAGTTCAACAATTTTAGATCATGAACTCTCTCCTCCATCCCCACCCCCTTTCCGATCCCCCTTTTTTTCAATAATTGATGTAGATTTTTCTTTTCCCACCTATTTCCATTATTTTTAAGTGTATTTGCATCTATCGTTTTATCTTTGCCTTTTAGCCTATTTCGATCCCTTCCCCCAACCCCACCCCCCACTAGGGCTATCTGTACCTTTATTATCACATTCCTTAGATAATATCACCAGCTTCAACACCTCTTTGTCCTTTTGTCTGTGACATCTTTTGGTTATCTCCACCTATCACTGGCCCTCTATCCAGCTCTACTTGTCCCACCCCCCTTAAACCAGCTTATATTTCACCTCTTTTCTATTTTTCCTTAGTTCTGTTGAAGAGTCACACGGACTCGAAACGTTAACTGTGTTCCTCTCCGCAGATACTGTCAGACCTGCTGAGTTTTTCCAGGTATTTTTGTTTTTGTTTTGGATTTCCAGCATCCACAGTTTTTTGCTTTTATCTTTGGACTAATGGAATGTTAGCCTTGATCTGAAGTGGGTTGGCATATAAAAACAAGGAATTGTTTCAGTTGAATGCCTAGTTAAACCCCATCTGGAATACCATGTTCAGTTGAAGGCACTGAACATTGGAAAGGATACATTGGTTTTGGTAGGGGGTACAGTAACATGACAGTTTTACCTTTGGTCCATTGTGAAAAAATTAGCACAGGCCTCATTTCAAATGAAGCTTCTGGGTGCATTTAAGACCCAGATTGATAAAATATATTTGCTTTGGTTGGAGCTTGCAATTTAGGCCCTGGTGTCTCTAAATTGAAAGCTTAATCATAGTAGTTGCATAGTGAATTTTTAATAAATACATTAATTCTAAGCAATTTTATGTGCAGCAGAACATATGCATTGAACAGTTAGGACCATTATTAAGTAATCACTTGGTGAGAAAGTTGTTTTGCGAATTAAAGTATAATACTGCTTGACACTTTTTTTCAATTGAAGACCATACTATTACCACAAACACATAATTGATCCAAATGGAAATTATTCAATGGCAAAATGTTAATGAGATTTGCTTTTGTTTACTGTGATAAGTTTGTTTTCCTTGTAATGCAAGAGAGCTACTAGGGAATTTATTAAATGGTGGCACATATGTGATTGCAAATAACTTTCACCCAGAAAATAGGCAAATGCAAAATCTCCATCACAGCAGACTTGATGCTTGGTAGTCTAGAATTTTAAACAGCTGAATCATTTTAATTCTGATCTTACGGAGAATTAATGTCTGGAACTGAGGAGCTATAAAGGCCAAATGTTTGCACTGTTATAACAGAAGTGAATCTGGCATGATTAAGTTCTTAGGATAGAGTAAGGGCTGACTGTAAAAATGGCAAATTAATCTATTTTCATTTTCTGATTCAGCAAACAGAGTAATTTATATTTTTCTACAGTCTTTATTTTAAAAAGGGGCAGAGAAAGGTGGCACAGAAGTATAAATTAGTGCTTTGAACCTTCACGTGCAGAAAGCACCAGATACACATACGATGCCATATGGGTTTGGATGATTTAGAACAGTGGTTCTCAAAGTGGGGTATACATACGCCTGAGATTGCAGCAGATGTCTCTAGGGGATATGTTTCTCTTAATAGTGTAATGGCGGATTTTCAGGGATGAGAATTTTTTTTCTGAGCTCCGACTCCCCTTTTCCGTAGTCCAGGGGTTTCCAAGAGTAAGTGGGGGATGCTCAGGCTCATGCACCACCACTCACCTTCTCACTGCTCCTCAAATCACAGGTTGTTTCTCTCATGTGTTTGTTGCTAATAGGCACACTAGTGAGATGCAGTTGTGTCTATTAGCAGCAAGCATGGGAAAGAAACAATTTGTGGTCAGAGGAGTGACGAGAAGGTGAGCGACAGTGCATGAGCCTGAACACTGCAGTGGTACAAGAGCAACAGATGCTGGCCGAAACACTGTTCAAGTGGGAGAGGCGGCTGCTTGACCTACAAGCCAGTGGACAGCCTGCCTGGCCGAGGCCATCGCCTTGGAGCCATCACAAAGATACAAAGGAGTGAGTAGGTCTAGAGGGTTTGGGAAAAGGGGCTGCTGAGTGAATGAGTAGGGTGGGAGGGGAAGGCTAGGAAGAGAGGCTTCAAGTGCTTGTGTTCCAACAAACAAGCCCACCCATCACTTTAAAGGTAAGTAAAACAAAATTATTATAGGCATAGGTTTACCTGTAATTTGTAAATATAATGATGTACAAAACGCGTGGCTGTTAGATGGGTAGTTTAAAAAAAGAAACTGCCTGTAGGGTTACGCTATTAGTTGGTAAATCTGAATGGTGTAGACAACCAAAAATGTTTTGGAACCGCTGCTGTAGAATGTGCGAATAAGAGACCTAATGTCTGTTTATGGTTCCACCTTGCAAACTTTGTTTGCCCTGAACAGAGCAGAGCATGCTCCGTTCACATTTACCTGACCTATATATAACCTAACTTGCAATATTTAAAGGGACCACTGGAAGCCACCATCAAAAAGGTACATTTTTGAAAATGTTGATCTTAACGTTTAACCCAGAAGAGCTGGAGTCCTAACATTTCCAAAAATTGGTCATTTTAATACTGTGGATTCAGTCCTCTTAAGACTCGATCTTACAATTTTTCTGAAATAGTAAAAAAGAAAGCTATATAATTTTCTGCTGCCAGCAAATACATAGTTGATACCATCAACATCACAGTTGAGTGCAATTGGCTGAGACATATTAGCACTACATAGACCTGAACAAATAGCGTACCATTCGGAAAACATTGGCTCAGATCTTCCCGTCGCCAGATTGTTGAAGACTTTATGTATTCCATAAGATGTGCTACGGGACCCCTCGGAAGTCCCAACTCCCTGACTCCATGGGAATTGCACAGGAAGTTTGAACTGCCGATGGGCAATTCTCCTGCTCCCCGGGACCCTCCAAAAAAGTCTCCGGCTCTAAGTTAGAGTCAGACACTGCGGACAGTTCCAACTTACCTGGATAGTTACTGAGAAAATGTTCGATGGAAAATCCTAGTCTAATTCCTGGGTAACCATAACTGACACCCCCACCCCCCCCCCACCCCCAACTAGTCCACACCGCCTGACTCCCCTTGTGACCCCCCCCAACCTGACCTCATCACCCTTACTCCCTTACCCACCATACGCCCCCTACCACTTACCTCACCCAACCTACCCATTGACACACCTCCACATTCACTCACCCATGCACTCGTACACTCATTCACTAGCACATTGAGCAGCTTTGGGACGGTTTAACGTACCAGAATATGGCAGATAGTGCCGTAAATAGGAGCGTAGCTTCTGCGCAGAAAATCACCACTGCTCCCTCCAAGCTTTCCTGCGCTGAGTGAGTTCTGCAGGATCCTCCATCGGAAGATTAGCCAGAAAAATCAAAGGAAGGTAAGTCGATTGTTTTTCTGTCTGACCTGGGCCGGAAGCAGGGGTTCCGACCCTGATTGTAAGATTTGGGCCAATGTTTTTAAGAGATTATTTCTCATCAGAATTGCCTTCAAGGAAAAGGATGGATCTGAATGCATTAATGTAAACATTAGAAGACAAAAGGGATTAGCTTTTATTAGATTCATTTGTATGCTTGATTTTTCTTGTGCTAGTTGGTTCATAATTTTTAAATGCTATGAAGAGAATTTTCTGTGCAGTAGTTCTCCCTCATCATTGTGTTTCATGCTCTAGAACAGCTACTTCGTGGCAGCAGGGGAGCAGACATTTTGTATGGGATTCTCCATAAAATGACAGCATAAAGCTGCACTGCAATGATGCCTTCAACAGGAACATTGGCAGAAATCCTATACATAATGCTACAATAGGAGAGTTCTGCACAGGATCCACTCCCTGACCTCCTCCAGCCCTAATGCTTGAGGCATCAGGAGATTTGAGACTACTGCCAGTTGTAAGTTTTAATCAACAATAGAGTTGCTGTTTTTTCTTGAAATAGCACAAACAAGAAAACTGAAAACCCCTGGTTGGGTAATGCGCAACCACACTGACAATCAAAATAATAAATAGGGTGATTTTGCAGCCAGTTGAATGTGCTCTGGTGTTTCTGAAATTGGCTCTGCACTGAATATTAGACATAACTGGGATCTGGTAAATTCTGTTCATGCTGTTTTGTACAGAGAAACTATTTTGTAAGTGGGAATTTAGTAATAAAACCATATAATGTGAACTGGATTACTGCCACCACATGCTGCCAGATGAAAGATTCGGCCTTTTTATCACTGATTGCAGAGAAGCACAAGATCTTTATGCCTGTCAAGTTCAAACATATTACATCTCTGAAACAATTATAAATAACAGAATATCACCACTAATTGAAGGTAGATCCGAGCAGCTGAAGTGCACCATTCTGTTCAAAGCACAGTTTCTTTAATAAACAATGTTAACTCTTAAGTTATAACAGAAGTTGAAGTCTTTTGCTACTGTATCCATACGGATAGCCAAGTAACCTAAGTGGTTCGACACTTGACTCCCAGTGGTTATATATTTACCTTTAAAGCCCAGCCATTACCTTATCAAGGAAGGTTATGATGCTGTTACTGAATTTGGTGTTTTTGAACTTAAGTAACTTTAAACTATGACAGAAATGGATTAAGAATCCGATTTTGTTTATGGAACAGCATGTAGACAATAAAGTAGATGATTTGGGCAGTATGTAAACTACAAGAATAAAGCTTTGCCAGGTTATCAACATAATTTGAAACATGAGATGCATAGGCCTCAAATCAAATATGTTTCACAACGTGGTGCTGAAGAAAGTAAGCATCAAATAAATGTCTCCCCTCTTTGCTGCCATGGCCATACTGTGTTAATAAAGGGAATGAGATTATAGAGGATAGCAGAGAGTAATGCTTAAGCAGACCATTTCTTTGAAATCGTGCCCCCAAACAAAAGTTTCAGTGCCCTAGAGTCATCAGTTAATTGAACTAAGTAGTAGTAAACATACCCCACTTGAATTGTTATTTCATTTCCATTTTATTAAATTTCTATCAAGCTTGCTATGGGATTTTATTTGCTTGGTCTAACCTTTACATTTTTGATTACCAATTTATTGGTATATGTCAGGCTGAAGGGCAAAAGCTACATCTAAACATAGTGTGCTACAAAACACTGAAACATACTTTTATCACAATTGCAGAATATTTGAATATGAGTTATTTTAATAAAATAATCTGTGACGTTGAATCCTCTTTTTGTGATATTTTGACTTGTCCAAGAAAAGCACTAGTGTGTTGATGTAATTTCAGCCCTGAAAGATGGTGTCTTGTTGATTTCATTGTGTGTTCATTGGGTAATATGAAGAAACTCTTGAGATTTCTCAACATTTGTTGGGGGTGATTGGCAATACAATATAAGTGTAACCCAGTTGAAGAATATGATTTGACAATTATTGCTATTTGTACTGTTTGATTGCATAAATAGTGATTGTTGTACCATGTAACTTGGCAAGAGGTGTCATGAAGATAAATGTTATTGAGAGTAGAATATCATAGCTTTGGTTTGGTGTTGTTTTTCATCGTAAATTTTAGTTGCTACTGGTAAACGAGTCCACGGTCATCGGCAGAATGGGAGCTGGGAAGAGTTGAGGCAATAAGAGACTCAAAATGGGGATAAAGAGGCATCAGTGGGAACCATACAAACAGGAAAAGAGGAGAGGTAGAGTTGTTGAAAATTGCAGGAGTGGGGAACTTGAGGCATAGTGATGCTTTCAAGCCCAGGAACAGCTGAACACGGGACATAAGGAAGTTGGGAAGCATGTAACGAGAGAGCCGCACAAGGTTGAAGGGCAGTAAGTGGTGGTAGATGAACTTCTGTGGGCAAAACAACCTGAACCTGCGCCAGGTGAGTGGTAGGTAATCATGTGGAGCTAGATAGCTGATAATCTGTAATGGGAAAAATGAAGGAAAACTGAAACTTTAAAAGAAGTACAGTAAAGTCCTGCCGTTTGTGACTTCCCCTTTCTCAAATTCCCTTATCCGCGCAAAGGTCTTTGCGCACCAGTTCACCCATTGCGGGCCCAAATCCACTTATCCACAGTTTTAAAAATAAAAAATAGAAGCCATCTTTAGAAAACGCTGAGAAAAGAAAAACTGCCTGAATAAAGTTTTTTAAAAAAGGGCAGATATCCATGACGTATTTCCTGCAGCCAGCCTGGTTCCCCCATCCCCGACCCATATGGCTCCGGCAACAAGAAATCCCCATGGCCCTGATCGCAGTCCACCTTCACTTTCAAGTAAAGTGCCGCAAGTGTGACAAATTTTACATTTTTCTTGTTTTATTAAACAATTTCTCCAGTAAAATTCTCTTTAAATTTATTAAAAACGTAGTTTTTTTTCTTGCCTCTGACCCTTTCTACATGTAAAATTTTAGGATGGCTGGAACCTATCTAATTGACTCCCATTGTAAAGTATGCTCTTCGTTCATGATTTCACTGGTTACAAGGTTTTGCGGGAGCATAACCCCTGCAAACGGCAGGGCTTTATTAGTACTTTTTTATTTAAAAGCACTTAGCTGGGAGTAGGGAGCCAAAGTGGCTGAATCCATTTTCACGATTAGGAAGGTAAGCATGGGAATTGCTCTGTAGCGCCATCCAGTAACTAAAGTTTGGAACTGCAGTAGTCAGAGCAACTATAGCAGTGAGAGCATCACAAACTACCACATACATTTGAAAATTTAAATTAGGCCAGCGTTATCTATTATCAGAAAAGGATTAGATGGACCTTTTCAACACATTACAAATTTAATAAAAGTTCAATGTTTGTATATGATAAATTCATTCACTTTAAAATTCAAAATATTCAAAACAATACATCTGTTTTGTAGATATTTTAGAACACCCTCAAACTGGTTGGTTGATGCGTGATCTAAGAGTTGCACGCATGTGGCAAGTGTAATATTTATAACGTGTTAAAATTTGTATATACTGCAGATAATATAAAACTTTGTTCTAAGTCATCTGCCATCAAGTCTTAATGCTGGCTGTCCCCCAATTCAAGGATGACATCTACTCAAGGTTCATGAGTTTCTGCCATGGGTCTTCATGTGACTGAATAAGCCAATTGCCAACTCAAATATCTTTGGGCAGATGGGGCAGGTCATCTCACGAAGTAGTGGAATCCAGAATGCAGGATTTGCTTCCTTTTCTGCCCTCCTCTGCCTCATCATTAAGCTGCATCAAAGCATGATACAGCTTAATGGATAAATTGTCTCTATTCTGAACAATCGATAGCGAGCTCCGCCCAGTCATTAATGTCAATGCTGCCACACTTCAAGGAGAACTTCACTGTGTCTTTGAAATGTTTCCTTTGTCTTCATCTGCCACGTTGGCCATTTGAGAGTTGACACAACCTGGCAGGCGAGACCGTTTTCAGCCACTGGACGCAGTGTCCAGCCTATCACATTTGATTTTGCAGAAGTTTTGCCTGAATGCCTATGGAGCTGGCATCAAGAAGCATTTGTTCAATGGTTCTCCCATTGAATTCAGAGAATGCAACAGAGGCATCACTGATGGAGTTTTGATAATGTTCAAAAATTGATGAAATTTCAACAGATATAGTTTTAGAGTCCTGAATGAGGATTTTAGAGAATGAAGTCTTCCTGGTCACTATCCGTTCACAGTCCACACCTTGTGTAGAGCTCTGAGGTCTTTGCTTGTAATGAGTGCAATCATGTTTCTAGATGGTAAAACATTTCAGAGGTCAGATTCTAGGCTGATAACTGGCAATTGATTTCTATTCTGTTAAAATGTTCTGAAGTAGGATATTTCCCCTCACCTTAATAACCAAAGTAAAATCAAATTATTCAGTAATTTAAATAGTGATATGATAAGTAGTTAATTTCAAAGGTTTATTTTATCGCTACATTTACACATGCAAATCCACCAATAAGCCCTACACATGGTACTACTATTATGTTAAAATCTATAGCCAACATGTACAATTCTGTTTTTAAGTTAAATTAACTTTAGCACTCAAGATGTTACATAATCCAGGGGTGAGAAATTCAGACTTTTGGATCATGGAAGTCTGCCCTTTTAATTTTTTGTCCAACCTCCACCTGACCCATGGAATCCGTCGCTCGGCCCTGCTCTTTATTCTGCCACCAATTTGACACACTTTCAATCATTGGGAGATGGAGGCTGTGCCCCCAATAGCCGCTGCTCCCATCTGCAGCCTGCAGAGTGCCTTCCTCAGCTGGACTCTCTTCCTTCTTGTCACCTCCACTGCAGGAGTCTCTGTTGCTAGCTCAGGACGGCTGAATCTTCTCGTTCAGTCATGTTACCAATGGGGCGACTCGGCCCTGATCCAACCCCAGTCCGCTGCTCAGCTTCAGGCTCCAGCCCCAGGAGGGAGGGAAATTCTAGAGGCTCATGATCTCAACCACATCCTGCCCTTGGCAGCAGATGCCACTTTGCACCGCCTCTGGCTCGGCCTACTCGGGGACCCCAGCGCTACTCAAGCACCCAATGATGGAATAGGCTGCACTTCTTGGCCTGCTGAGTTCTGAGGCCCCCAGGGCCTGAGCTCCTATCCCAGGGAAGGTGGCTCCCCCTACCCTGGCAGTGCGGATCCAAGTGGCGCCAGCCGAGGAGGAGCCGCAGCCAACACTGACGAGCAGGGAGGAGGAGGCAGAGCAGTGGCTGGAGGAGCTGCTGGTTGGGGGTGAGGAGGTGCTGTTGGAGCAGCTGCAGGTCCAGGAAGCAGGACAAAGGGGGGAGCAAGGGCGCGGGAACAGGGCGGTCCGTGGCCTAGGGTTTGGTCCCTGACAATTGCTTCTGTCCCACATCAGTCAATGTCTTAAAGGTTTAGGATTTGAGTCCAGTTTACAAAATGTTTCCTTTTTATCCATCATCCATTACCACTGCTTTTCCACCCCAGCTCCCCCACATCCGAGCAAGATGGAGAATCCAGGTGAAGGGGGGAGGGATGAGTGAGTGGGGGGCTGAGTGGGATGGGAGGGAGGGCATAAGTGAGTGCCCCACGGTGGAGGTGGGCTGGGAAGAGAGTTGTGTGTCATGGCGGGGAGAGGAGCTGATTGTGTGTGTGTGTGTGAGTGTGTGTGTGTAGAGAGAGGAACCTCACTAAGTCTTCTGTCATTTGTGGAATGCGGAGAATTTGGCTGAAAGCTCCATGCAGACATAAAATCATAACATTTTTACAAATTACTTTAAAACTCATTTTCGTATTTATATGATGTATTATGTGTTGATCTATGTGAGCTTTAATAATAATATACCAAATGTGCCTAGGGTTACATTAATTTTCAAGTTATTTATATAACATATATAAATAATATATTTTCATGGGATGTGGGCATCGCTAACAAGACCTGCCTTTGTTGCCCATCCCTAATTGGCCTTGAGAAGATGGTGGTGAGTTAAAATAGGGTCACATTAGAAAATAGTTTGTAAAGCACTGCCTTTGTCCTTTGCTTCGCTTCGCATGTATATAATCCAGCAAGATCAAGTTCTGTTGTTGGTATGGACTTCATCTTGTATTACATGTGCTAACTGCACTGAATGCTGAAATGCAGGTACTTTTATATAAATGCATTGCCCGACAGTCTTGACAGCAATAGAAGGTAAACAAAGAGAAAACTAATGTTTCTACCCACTTGAAATCTAATGATTCCACCCATTTAAAATGGCCTAGAAGCATTTGCATTTCACTGCAGATCATAGAAAGTGCTATCATCACATGATCCTTGTCACAAAAATATTTTAGACCTTTTTGGTTTCAGCCACTTACACCCCTGACAGTGTAAATGAAAGCTTGAGTGGTACAAGTATTAAATGGGCTATAATGGAACTCCAAAGCAATAAACAACTTCAGTATGACAGATTCTTTAATGTTCCCTATTCATTAAAACACATGAAATAGAAGCTTAATTTTACAAATGGCATTTATTCAAGTTAATATTTCTTGGCATTTTTTAATACATTATTAGAAACCATGTTTCTCCATTCAGCAATTCTGTGTCAAAATGTTAGTAAAATTTGTGTTATCCGGCACTGTACCAACCAGAACTCTCTTTAGTAACCAGAATTTCTGACAACTTGATCTTTTTTTAAAAAAAATCAACTGCTAAGCTCACAGGTAAACTCATGGTCAAAGAGACCAGGATAAACCAGGAAGTTAAATGCCAGCGTGCAGGAATTTGAAAATTGGCCAAAGGTTTAAGTCAGTTCTCCAGAGCTTCTGTAACACCTGAGCTAAGAGAAAAAGACAGTGCTGGCATTCCAATTCCAGCAACCTGATCAGGAAAATCAAGATTCCACAGCCCTCTCACGAGTGAGCCTGGATTTGATTGAGAAATTGTGTCTCTCGTGATCCAATTCACGGGAGTTGGCATGTCTGGGGACGACAGCCGGCCGAGTCACAAGTTAATATATCTACGGATACAGAGAGAGGCATAGTCACAGGCTAATGTATCCACGGAAATGTTGAAAGCCCTGTTCCTATCTTGTATGTGTCCTGGAGTTTCAGACGCTCCAATTTCAACAACCGAAGAGCTGTCTCCCTGCTCTCCCTATAAGATGGATTTTATGTGGTGTTGCATACCACAAGATCACCCAGGATTTGTTGAAAATGAAACTCCTTAGGTAACTGGCACCACCCATTTCCTGTGCATGCCAAATAATAAAGATTTTACTGTATATTTTGCAAGGTTCATAGCACACTGTGCTTCATTACATGATTGTTACATAGCATTATGCACCACCTTACCATGATTTGACAAACAATTTTTAAACCACAATGAAATAACCTTGGAAATTTCATTTTTGTTTTGCAGAGTGTGTACAAATGTGATTTCCTCAACCTTCAGTTGCAGCAGCCCCTCCAGCTTGCTCAAGATGCAATAGATGCCTTTCTCAAGCAGCTAAAAAATCCTATTGACTCCCTCCCAGGAGAGCTGTTTCATGTTGTTGTTTTTTCTCTTCTACTGTCTTACTTTCCTGCCCCTTACCAACGCTGGATCTGCTGTAAGAAAGCCCATGAACTTCTTGCACTCCATGGTTTGCTCCTTATAATCACACCTGATTCTTCTCACCAAAACCGTCATGCCTATATGGTTAAGAGCTGGAAAATTGCCATTGAATCTTTGGGATTCAAACGGTATAAATATGTGAAGTTCTCCCATATGCATCTCTTAGCTTTTCGGAAAATTTCTCTGCAGACAACAAGTGACCTGGTCAGCAGAAATTACCCAGAGATGCTATTTATTCCACAGGATTTCAATAACGTGGATGAAGAGGAATACTTGAACACCAGCTGTCAAGATAGATCAGAAATGGAAGATGACCAAATAGCTTACAGTTTTTTAGAGCTACCTGACGCCCCATATGATTCGGACTCTGGAGAGAGCCAAGCAAGCTCTATTCCATTCCATGAAATGGATGATCCCGTTTTACTTTTAAGCTAACCTAGGACTTGTAGTTATTTGCTACCAGAGCTGCTATGTTGCCAAAATAGTTCTGCTGCATTATATAACTCTCTTATACAGAACATGCAGTACAGTTTGCACTTAGAAAATTTGAAAAGTTTATAAAGTGGAATATCCTTTTTCTATATTTGTTAGAAAAATGAAAGCATTCAAGGGATATATAAACAAAACAAACACCTAGTAATGTTCTTGAGGAAGCAACAACGTCAGTGTGAGTTGACAAAAGAAACTGACTTCTTAAATGATATGGCAAAGTAAATGTCTGATACCGCAGTATATTTTTGTCAGCCTTGTCAATTGAAAGTCACCCTATTAACCTTGAATAATTCAGAGGTTTTACGAGTGGCAATGTCATTGTATTCACAACTGCAGGAGAAGCAACAAAATTATGACTATAACAGTGTAGGTGATAGAATCTAAAGCCAGGAAAAAAAAACTCAAAGTAAAAATGTATTTATGGTACTTACAATTTCAGTTAATGGGCGCCTTTCGTGCTTTATCATTCTATGATTCCAAATTTTACTTGAATGATTACATTGTTGCACTCCCATATATTACCAACTTATTTGCTGACAGGGGCATCACTATATGGGATACCAATTCTGGAATAAGTGTTGTTTACCCCTAATTTTGTTGCTTTGGCAAATTTGGAAGGAAAAAGAAAGAAAAACTTATTTTAAGAAGTTAAACTTCTGCTGGCTGCCTATAGTTAGGCTATAATTCACACTACTTCTGTGTGTAACTGTGCAGTTAGTCACGCAAAATTCAATGTTAAATTTTCTTGACAAGCAATTTGCTCTGTTCAGTTTTTGAACAAACTGGCATTGGTCTTGTTGAAAAGTGTATGCCATCTTGTCCTTGCGATCTTTGGCTGATGACCTTGCAAGAAAAGGAAATCACTGTATCAAGATGTGTGGTCAGCATCTGTTGTAAAACTGTGGGAAGGTAAATTGAGGAACAAAACAAGAGCCTCTTTGCAAAATTATGTGCCACAAAAGAGGACAGTTGCCTAAAATTTGTGTCTGTTGTATTGTATACATCTGTGAGTAGTTAGTAGATTTTCTTGTTAGTATTCTTTTCTAGCACGTTGAACAGACTGGTAAATGCATGTATATTACTCGGTTATTAGCAGATGGCACTTGTCTGGAAAAAAATCTGCATCTATGCAGCCAAAGGAATGAAGCAAAAAGTGTGATTTTTTTTTTCCCCTGATTGGATTATTGAACATATAAGTTAACAGTTGCCAGTAAACATATAGAATGTAATGGCTTCTTTTTAATCGTCATTACAATTGTGCTAAAATAGATTACATTCAAATTAACAAACTCATTGATATGATACTCAATTTTTTCACTAAACAAACTTTGTTTAATAAGGCCAGCAGTGTCACTTCTGGAAAATTGGTCTTAGAATATTATGACACATTCTCACTGAAGTTTTTAGCTGCAGACGAAAGGGTAAACATCTTTCCCTCTCAATATACAAAGAATCTTCTGTTTATTGTACATGCCACCTATCTTGCCCTAGTGGATACACCTTCCCAAATGATGATTACCTGCTTCAGAATAGTATTTGTCTTTTTTATGTACATGGCTGCATAAAAGTAAGCCATTTGACACATGGAGCCTGTCTGGATGCTACCTTTATAATAGAGTAATCTATTGAACTTCATTCTCCAGTCCTTCCCCTGTGTCCTCTATATTCTTAATTTTCATGTCCTTAACCAGTTTGTTTTAAAAGGTGATATAGTTTGTAAAAACTGCCATTTATGGTAAAACATTTCATGCTCTAATGACCCTCTGCATGCAAAAAAGTAATACATTTCTCTCTTCATTCTTTTGGTGGTTATTCAGGTTGTGTTGCCTTGGTAATAATTTTTGACAAGTCTCCCCTTAGCAATACTCTAGTACATATCCAATTACATTTCAGTCCTACCAATAACCAGAGCTCAGTACTGATGCTCATGCTTGTCCTTCAGTAGATATTCCAAGGTCGCACAATTGAATGGATGCAATAAACTGCTGGTACTTTTTAAATAGATTAGAATGAGATGATGATTGTCCAAAAGGCTTTAAAGGAATATGGATCCCTGGAATTTTTAGTTTGGTAATCTATCTGTGACGTGCAAAATCAAATAGCATTCAAAAGCACAGTGCTGGTGGGATTAAGGAAACAGCTTCCCACATTTTGTATGGCTTAATCAAACAGCTACTTTTGGATTTCTAGCTAACTTTTTGGCCCTTAATTCTTGACTGGCTCTTGCATTTAGAAAATGCACCCTGTAGTGCATTTAAGCATCAGTTGTAGCATTGGTTAACCACTGCTGCAGCTATAACATAAATTCATGCTCAGCCTGAAGTTATGGTTTAAACTGACACCAAAACAAAGCAAAGTGATGCAATCTCAAGGATGGAATCTCACTTTGCTGCACTTTGGAGTAGGTTTGGGGATTAATCCCAATTTACACCACATAAATTTAGCATTGATGAGCAGTCAAAACCACCTTCTCTCAGTGCTTCACTTGTAGTGTAAATCCACCCTAACATTTATTTAGCATCAGCAGCAATTTTCCGAAAATATCGGTCCTGAGTATTTTGTAACAGTGTCATAATACTGAATCACTAAATACAGTAGCTCAAATATTCTCTCTGCAAATTAATTTGAGTTGTATAGTACATCTTATACTTTGCACATTCCTCAGTGTCAGGCTACTGATCTCTACAATTGTGAATAATAACACTAATCTTAATAGATGTTTGCATTTTCATTTGCTGGTTTTTTTCATAATAGTAACATATTACTGCCTGTACAGCTAGCTAAACAAGTCCCAAACTCGCTCCTTTCAGCTTTTACAAATGCACTGGTATATAAAGAAATTAAAATATTGTAGTTCACAAATAATGTATGGATAATTCAATAACTAATTGACACTGAA
Organism: Cetorhinus maximus; assembly: GCF_964194155.1. Lineage (NCBI taxonomy): Eukaryota > Metazoa > Chordata > Chondrichthyes > Lamniformes > Cetorhinidae > Cetorhinus > Cetorhinus maximus. The sequence goes on from NC_135900.1 coordinate 35,210,863, forward strand.
ATATGTTTTGGTACATCATGCTCAGTTTCGACTCCTATTTTCATTCATTAATCATTTGTGATTTTTATAAATCATCAAAGCCGGCAGTTGGGAACAAGTTGAACAGGATTGTGTTTACTTTTTCACACAGTTGTTTCAGTTGCAAAGCTATAGACACAGAAGGGTGCAATGACTCGGCAAAGCCCAGAAAAAAGTGGGATGATGCACTTATATGGAGCTTTGGTAATTGCAAGTACATGGGTAAAATCTGGTGGCAAATCAAAGCTTTATTTTTGATCCTACTGAAATACAAGGATTGGTCTTATTTTTAAAAGTACACATTTCTTGTGAACATATAATTTTAAGTTTAAAAAACACTAAAATAATTAATAAAGAAAAATGTGGGCTAAATGTAGGTTTGATGTTTTTAGATGGTAAACTAAAACAGCCTTTTTTATTCGAATTTTTCACAGCACAATTCTGCATAACAAATTTTGTAGTATAGATGTGCAACAGAGATGAATATGTTATTGAAATGTAAAAGGATGTTACTTGCTCGGTATTTGAAAAAAATATGGCAAGTTATCCTGTTCACCAGCCAAAGGTTAGCAGGTAAAATGGCATTTTGAAAATGCCACTGAGTGGAATTGTGTTTCAATGTTGCATTTTATGAAAAGTTTACCTCATAATGAGGTTTTGCACTTGAACCTTGTGACCTTGGTTATAACTATTTTGCTTTTAAGTGAATTTCAGCTGATACTCCATCTGCTCTGATTTAGGCTTTAATTGTTTAAATTTGTTTCTGTTCTGGTTACTTTGTAATATGCTAGAATTAAAATGTTGCATTCATGTGAAGAGTTCAACAGCCTTTTTTGCAATTTTGATTTATATTGTTGTTCTATTTTATTGTTAAATTGTTCATGCTGTGAATATTCACCACTGTAGGTGCCAAAGACTGAAATGGCATTTTGCTTGGGTTTCCATTATAGTATGGTTAGCTCGGAACTCACCAATTTGAAAAGTATCAACATCCATTAACACCTTTCTGGCTTGGACAGATCAAATCCACCTTTGTTTATTTTGAAAACAATAATCTGAAAGTTTTTGTTTCAAAGAAATCTACATTTTTAGAAAGTAATTGCAAGTAACCATAAACCTTGTAAATTTTCATTGTTCTTGGATGTTGCATAGCAGCAACAGTTAACTTATTGTAATTGGAATTGGTTGAATTTTCATTTTCTATTGACTCAGAACTACTAGGCTGGTTGATAGGATGTTGTAATAATCTTCAACTGAATTGTTTACCAGCTATAACATTTTCAGTTATCCTTCTTATGATGAGAAGTGTTTAAAATATGACCACAATTTTGAAACTGTGATTTCCGAAAAGTTGGCAAGTTAAAATTGCACAAATGATCAAACTGTGAATTTGCTATTTAATGATCAAATATAAGTTCAACTCAAGCTGCCTAATATTGGCTAATGTATATCATAAATAATAATTACATAGACTATAACTTGCAATTTAACACTAACCATGGAAACCCTCCAGTCTTAGCATTAATTAATGCTTAAGTATTAATTAGCTGAATGGTGCACTTGATACTAAAATGTTACAAAAATTTAAGCTTGTTTACTGAGTTTTTCATTAAGCATTTACATATCTTTTTCCTACAGGATCTGTACAGGTTGGTCAACATAATGGAAAATTGAACTGATGCTTAACGGTAGCTTTTTTAGTTATTGCATCAGTATCTGCTCTTACTAAAATGAATGATTTTTTCTACTGTATGTAAACTTCATTTTTCATACTGGAAGTGCTTAAAACTATACTTGTTGGCATTGATCACTTAAAACGGTAAAACTGCATTGTGACATATCCACAATTTTCTGAGTGTCAGCTGTGTAGTTGCTAAGGCAATAAACTGAAATTTTCAAGGTACATTATTGTGATGATTGCATTCTTCTGACTAAAATGCAGAACTCCTATTTAATATTGCAAACTAGATATACAAACTATTCTGAGGAGCTGAGATAGTCTTATGAATTGACGGTTTTGTCTTTGAAAACGTGTCAAAATACGCAGTCTTTTGTGACGGCTGTTGTAACTCAGAACAGAAGTGAAATATGAAAATTCAGTCATCACTTGAGTGGATGTGCTGAATATGTGTCAAAAAATCATTTTTAATGTGCCAATCATAGTTTGGGAGGATTGGTTCAAATTTGAGGAAAATGGATATCGCTATTCAATTAGAAAGTTCTCCCTTAGATTATGATTGAAGTTGCAGACCCGAAAACATTTCTTTACCGCTCGCCTCAAAACATTTTCCCATGGTATCATTTAGTATAGAATTCATTTATCTCAAATGTTTCTACACTCTTGAACTTAAGACTTGCATCTATATAGTGCCTTTCACAAAATCAGGATGTCCCAGAGCACTTTACAATTAGGCGATTTTGTCTCATAGGGCTGGATTTTAACTTGCCTGGCTTGCGGGGAGCAGCAGGGTTGTTAGAGCAATAGGAACTTAGAAGTTGTACGCCCAACATGCTGTGAAGTTTTAGCTCCGCAGTGTGCCAGTGACATCACAGACAGGCTCTCCGCCCAGAAGCCAGCCTGATTGACAGGCTTGGCTTCCAGTCGAGCAGGAGCAGTTCAAAGGAGGCCGCAGGATGAGGTAAAGCCGTGCCCCAGTGTTTGGGAGTGTCGAGGAAGTGGGTGTTATGCTATTTGGAGGTTTCAATGGTGGGGGGAGGTCAGGTGGAGATATCTGACGCCTTGGTGGGGTAGGGAGAGGAGGGAAAGGAGATCAGAAGCCTTTTGGAAGATAGGAATGATTGAGGAGGGTATCTGATTGAATCCAGCAGGAGATAGAAAGGCACTTACCTCCTGGACCTAACTTTTTTTAACTCATTTGTTCATGGGATGTGGGCGTGACTAGCTAGACCAACATTTATTGCCCATCCCTAATTGCCCTTGAGAAGCTGATGGTGAGCCGCCATCTTGAATCGCTGCAGTCCATTCGTTGTAGGAATGCCCATGGTGCTGTTAGTTCCAGGATTTTGATCCAGTGACAATGAAGGAACGGCAATATAGTTCCATGCCAGAATTGTGTGTGGTTTTGAAGGGAATTTGAAGGCGGTGGCGTTCCCATACATCTGCCTTTGTCCTTCTAGGTGGTAGAGGTCACGGGTTTGGAATGCGCTGTCAAGGGAGCTTTGGTGAGTTGCTGTAGATGGTACACAGTGCTACCACTGTGCATTGGTGGTGAAGGGAGTGAATGTTGAAGGTGGTGGATGAGGCACTAATCAAGCAGGCTGCTTTGCCCTGGATGGCGTCAAGTTTCTTGAGTGTTGTTGGAGCTGCACTCATTCAGGCAAATGGAGAGTATTCCATCACACTCCTGACTTGTGCCTTGTAGATGGTGGACAGGCTTTGGGGAGTCAGGGGGTGAGTTACTCCTTGCAGTGTGCCCAGCCTCTGACCTGCTCTTGTTAGCCACAGCATTTATATAGCTGGTCTAGTTCAGTTTCTGGTCAATAGTAACCCACAGGGTGTTGATAGTGGAGGATTCAGCAATGGTAATACCATTGAATATCATGGGGAGATGGTTAGATTTTCTCTTTTTGGAGGTGGTCATTGCCCAGCATTTGTGTGGCATGAATGCTACTTGCCACTTGTTAGCCCAAGCCTGAATATTGTCCAGGTCTTGCTGCAAATGGACACAGACTGTTTCTGTATCTGAGGAGTCACAAATGGTGCTGAACATTATGCAATCATCCATGACCATCCCCCTTCTGACCTTATGATGGAGGGAAGGTCATTGATGAAGTAGCTGAAGATGGTTAGGCCTAGGACACAATCCTGAGGAACTCCAGCCACAATGTCCCGGGACTGAGCTCTTGCCACTGTGTGGCTGCCAGTCTTGGAAAACATGACCATGCTCAGTTATATTCAAAAAGTTGAATAAAATGGGACTCTCAGCCTCTAAATATTAAGTGCCAACTTGCTTTCTTGCAGCAGATTGATCACCCAAACCCTTTCCACCGCCCCCCCCGACCCCCAAACCATTAAAACTGGAAGTGGCCATGTTAGAGGCGGGTTGGTTGTGTGATTCTGATTTTGAACTCTTCAATCCTCCACCAGACCCAAACCAGCCTTTTCTTGTGCTTAAAATCCCCTCCCCTCACTCATATAGGGTGGAATTTTATGGTCCCATCGTGGCAGGGGTAGGGCCGTTAAATACAGCAAGCCATTCAAAAGCACATTGACTTCGGCGGGACTGTAAAATCCCGCCAGTGTAAAATTCCACTCTCAGTCACTGTTAGAATGGATGAAACACTTGTGTCTAATTTGCACATAGCAAAGTTCCTCAAAAGCATGTGATAATGACAAGATAATCTGTTTTAGTGTTATTCAGTGAGGGATAAATATTGGCCAGGATATTGGGAAGAAAATCCGTTCTACTTTGAAATATTTGTAGGTGGGTAAAATGAAGGATTGAGATTGCTTGAATGGCCAGGTAAAATAAAATTAGTAATTTTATCAATCAATTGTCTCTTTTTTGATCTAAATTAATTGAATTTCATTCAATTTTTAAGTTTATAAAAGCTGCTCTTTAGAAATAGTAACAGCAATAACACTTATGGTTTATGATGAGCTTCTGAACAAGCCACTGAATAATGAGCAAAGCAAAGAACTGAGATCAATTATGATATAGCAATTGGGTGGCTGTAGCAGTTTAATTCTAATATTTTTATCTTGGATTCTGCCAAAAATATCTGAATTGCTACCAGACTTTTTGACATGTTTTCAAATGAATTTTGAAGATAGCACCTCCCCACTGTTTTCCAGCTGGGTGGGACTGCTCTTGTCTGGTTCCATTCTTATCTATCAAATCATATCCAGAGTATCACTTGCAATGGCTCCTACTCCTGGTCCCACACCATTGCCTCCAGTGTCCATCAAGGATCTATCCTTGCCCTCTCTTATTTCTCATCTACGTACTGCCCCTCAGCAACATCATCTGCAAACACAGCACTAGTTTTCTCATGTACACTGATAACACCCAGCTCTACCTCACTATCACCTCTCTTGATTCCGCGATTACCAAATTATCAGACTGCTTGTCCAACATCCAGTACCGGATGAGCAGAAATTTCCTCCAATTAAACATTAGAAAGACTGAGCCATTGTTTTCGCCCCTGCTGCAAACTCTAATTCCCTAGCCACCTCCTCCATCCCTCTCCCTGGCAATTTTCTGATACTAAAGCACACAGTTTGCAACCTTGGTCTCACGTTTGATCCCAAGATCATCCGACCACATATTCACGCCATCACTTAGACCAGCTATTTCCACCTCTGTAACATTGCCTGACTTTGCCCTTACGTTAGCTCATCTGCTGTTGAAACCCTCTTTCATGCCTTTGTTACCTCTAGACTTGATTATTTCAACACACTTTTGGCTGGTATTATACATTCTACCATCTGTAAACTTGAGGGCATCCAAAACTCAGCCGCCCATGTCCCAACTCATACCAAATCTTTTTTACCTATCACCCTGTGTTCACTGATCTACATTGGCTCCAAGTCAAGCAATGTCTTATTTTAAAATTCTCATTCTTTTTTTCTAATCCCTCCATGACCTTGGCCCTCCCTATCTCTGTAACCTCCTCCAAACCCACAACCCTCTAAAATATCTGTACTACTCTAATTCTGGCCTCTTGACCATCCCTGATTTTAATTGTTCCTCTTGGTGGACATGCCTTCAGATGCCCAGGCCCAAAGCTCTATACCCTCCCTACCCCTCTCCACTTCTGTACTTTACTTTCCTCCTTTAAGACACTCCTTAAAACCTAACTCTTTGACCAAATTTTTGTTTTCTGATTTTAAAATGCTACAATCCCCCTCGAGACCAATAACTTTAACAAAAAGAGATGAATTTCCCAACAGAGCAAATCACACAAGATTTCACATTTTAAGACTTTTACTGTAACAAAGAAACTAAAATCAGCATAGACTGAACATTACTTAAAAGGCACAAGCCACAGAAAGAGTACTTCCTCATTAACACAACCAGAATATTTTAAGCCATACTCCCAGTAGCTATGAAGATTCAGTTTCAAGCTCCTCCCAGCTTTTCACCACTCCTTTCTCCCTGCTGCAAGGGCAAGTCTTCCAGTGTCCTTTGAACATCATTCCATTCAGTCTTCTGAGTCCCCTCTAAAACTGAAAAATTAATTTTATATGTTGAATGACAAATTCCTACATTATAATAAACGCATTTTTAAAGTAAAATATATTTATTAAAAATAGTTTGATATTTCAGCTACCATTGTCCTATGTGTATATCCCAAACATTATCTTGCTCTCAAGTTTAAAATGATGGATGTGGTGTCCCGATGGCCTGCATCCTCAAGTTAGGTTGAAACAATTGATTTGATTGGAGACAAACCAATTACATTTCAACTTAAAAGCTGGCCAATAATGTCAACAAAGGAGATATCAGTCCGGCAAAAGTAATAGCTCAAAAATGCCGATGAATAAATGCCTCACGGCACATGTAGATAAGAGGTTGTGATGAAAGATGGGGCATGGGATTGTCATAACTTGGACTGTTGGATGTGTGTATATATGTATAAGCAGGAAAATTCCAAAGCACACACAGGCACCATCAGCAACTGTAACAGATTTAAAAGAGGGATATGAGTTTGAAAAGTAGAAATACTAGAGGAAGACTGTAAATATGAAATAGTAGAGGAAGATGATAATGGCAATGTCACTGAACTAGTAATCCAGAGGCCCAGGGAATTTTTGGGGAGAATGGGTTCAAATCCAACCATGGCAGTTAGTGGAATTTAAATTGAATTTAAATTCACTCAATAAAATCTGGAATTAAAAGCTCATCTCAGTAATGGTGACCATGAAACTATCATCAATTTGCATAAAAACCCACCTGGTTCGCTAATATCCTTTAGGGAAGGAAATCTGCCATTCCTACCTTGTCTGACCTACATGTAACTCCAGACCCACAGCTATGGAGGCGGTGGCATAATGTCACTGGGCCAGTAATGCAGAGACCCAGGGTAATGCCCTGGGAACCCGAGTTCAAATCCCACCATGGCAGATGGATGCACAGTAAATTGGTTGACTCTTAAATGCCTTCTGAAATGGCCTAGCAAGCCACTCAGTTGTATCAAACAGCTAAAAAGCCTAAAAGGAAAGAAACCGGATGGACTACTTGGCTTCGCCCTAGGCACCAGAAATGGCAACAGCAAACTCAGCTCTGTCGACCCTGCAAAGTCCTCCTTACTAACATCTGGGGGATAGTGCCTAAATTGGGAGAGCTGTTTCACAGACTGACATAGTCATACCTTACAGATAATGTCCCAGACACCACCATCACTATCCCTGGGTATGTCCTGTCCAACCAGCAACCACACCCAGTAGAGATGGAGGCACAGTGGTATACAGTTGGAAGGGAGTTGCTCTGGCAGTCCTCAACATCGACTCTGGACCTCATGAAGTCTCGTGGCATCAGGTCAAATATGGGCAACGAAACCTTGTGCTGATTACCACGTACCACCCCCTACAGCTGATGAATCAGTACTCCTCCATGTTGAACACCACCTGGAGAAGGTACTGAGAGTAGCAAGGGTGCAGCTTGTAATTTGGGTGGGGACTTCAAGGTCCATCACCAAAAGTGGCATGATTGACTGAGCTGGCCAAGTCCTAAGTGACATGGCTGCTAGACTGGGCCTGCTGCAGGTGGTGAGGAAACCAACAAGAGGGAAAAACATACTTGACCTCATCCTCACCAACCTGCCTGCTGCAGATGCATCTGTCCATGACAGTATCAATAGGTGTGATCGCCACATGGTCCTTATGGAGACCAAGTCTCGTCTTCACATTATGGATACCCTCCATGTTGTGTGGCACTACCACCATGCTAAGAGGGATAGATTTCAAACAGATCGAGCAACTCAAGACTTGAGGTTCTGAGGGCCATCCGCAGCAGCAGAATTGTACTCAACCACAATCTGTAACCTCATGGCCTGGTATATCCCCTCTCTATCATTACCACCAAGCCAGGGGATCAACCCTGGTTCAATGAAGAGTGCAGGAGGGCATGCCAGGAGCAGCACCAGGCATACCTAAAAATGAGGCATCGACCTGGTAAAGCTACAACACAGGACTACTTGCATGCCAAACAGCATAAGCAGCAAGTGATAGACAGAACTAAGCAATTCCACCACCAACGGATCAGATTTAAGCTCTGCAGTCCTGCTGCATCCAGTCATGAATGGCGGTGGACAATTAAACGACTCACTGGAGGAGGAGGCTCCAGAAATATCCCATCCCCAATGATGGGGGAGCCTAGCACATCAGTGCAAAAGATAAGGCTGAAGCATTTGCAACGATCTTCAGCGATAAGTGCCGAGTGGATGATCCATCTCAGCCTCTTCCAAAAGTCCCCAGCATCACAGATACTGGTCTTCAGCCAATTAGATTCATTCCATGCGATATCAAGAAATGACTGAAGGCACTGGAGACTGCAAAGGCTATGGCCCCTGACAATATTCGGCAATAGTACTGAAGGCTTGTTCTCCAGAACTTGACCCCTAGCCAAGCTGTTCCAATACAGCTACAACACGAGCATCTACCCAGCAATGTGGAAAATTGCCCAGCTATGTCCCGTACACAAAAAGCAGGATGAATCCAACCCAACCAATTACCACCCCATCAGTCTACTCTCAATCATCAGCGATGTGAGGGAAGGGATTATCAACTGCCATCAAGCAGCACTGGCTTAGCAATAACCTGCTCACTGACGCTCAGCTTGGGTTCCACCAGGGCCACTTGGCTCCTGACCTCATTACAGCCTTGGTTCAAACATGGCCCAAAGAGCTGAACTCCAGAGGTCAGGTGAGAGTGACTGTCCTTGACATCAAGACAGCATTTGACCAAGTTTGGCCAACTTCTGCCTTTCAATAACTTCTCTTAAGGACTACAGAAATTATAAATAAGAAAATAAAAGAACCTAACCCAGATATATTACCTCAGAATTGTTACTATGTAGAAGGAGGCCATTTGGCTCATCATGTCTGGACCCGCTCTCTGAGCATTTTAACTTAGTGCCAATCTCCTGCCTTTTCCCCGTAACCCTGCACATTTCTTCTATTTAAATAATCATCCAATGCCCTCTTGAATGCTTCAATTGAACCTGCCTCCACCACACTTCAGGCAATGCATTCCAAACCCCAACTACTCGCTGTGTGAAAATGTTTTTGCTCACCTCGCATTTGCTTTCTTTTGCAAAACATTTTAAATCCGTACCCTCTAGTTCTTGATCCCTTTGAGTGGGAGCAGTTTCTCCCTATCTACTCTGTCCAGACCCCTCATGATTTTGAAAGTCTCCTCTTAGCCTTCTCCGCTCCAAGGAAAACAGTCCCAACTTCTCCAATCTTTCCTCATAACTGAAGTGTCTCATCCCGGAACCATTCTCGTTAACCTCTCCTGCACACTCTCCAATGCGTCCACATCCTTCCTATAGTGTGACTCCCAAAACTGTACATAATACGCCAGCTGAGGTCTAACCAATGTCTTATATAAGTTCATCATAGCTTCCCTGTTCTTGTACTCTTATGTCCCTATTAATGAAGCCTATGAGGGTAAACTAGCCAGTAATATAAAAAAAGATTGCAAGAGTTTTTTTAGATATATAAAGGGTAAGAGAGAGGCAAAAGTGGACATTGGGCCGCTGGAAAATGACACTGGAGAAGTAGTAGTGGGGAACAAAGAAATGGCGGTGAAACTGAATAGGTACTTTGCGTCAGTCTTCATAGTGGAAGACACGAGTGACATCTCCAAAGTTCAAGAGAGTCGAGGGGCAGAGGTGAGTATGGTGGCCATTACCAAGGAGAAGGTGCTAGGAAAACTGAAAGGTCTGAAGGTGGATAAATCAGCTGGACCAGATGGATTACACCCCAGAGTTCTGAAGGAGATAGCTGAAGAGATAGTGGAGGCGTTAGTGGTGATTTTTCAGGAATCACTGGAGTCAGGGAGGGTCCCAGAGGACTGGAAAATCGCTGATGTAACTCCCCTGTTTAAGAAGGGAGTGAGGCAAAAGACGGGAAATTACAGGCCGATTAGCCTGACCTCGGTCGTTGGTAAGATTTTAGAGTCCATTATTAAGGATGAGATTTCAGAATACTTGGAAGTGCATGGTAAAATCGGGCAAAGTCAGCATGGTTTCATCAAGGGGAGGTCATGCCTGACAAATCTGTTAGAATTCTTTGAGGAGGTGATGAGCAGGTTAGACAAAGGACAGCCAATGGATGTTATCTACTTGGACTTCCAGAAGGCCTTTGACAAGGTGCCACACAGGAGGCTGCTCGGTAAGATAAGAGCCCATGGTGTTAGAGGCAAGGTACTAGCATGGATAGAAGATTGGCTGTCTGGCAGGAGGCAGAGAGTGGGGATAAGGGGGTTCTTCTCAGGATGGCGGCCGGTGACTAGTGGAGTTCCGCAGGGGTCAGTGTTGGGAGCACAACTTTTCACTTTATACTTTAATGATCTAGATGAAGGAACTGAGGGCATCCTGGCTAAGTTTGCAGATGATACAAAGATAGGTGGAGGGACAGGTAGTATTGAGGAGGCGGGGAGGCTGCAGAAGGATTTGGACAGGTTAGGAGAATGGACAAAGAAGTGGCAGATGGAATACAACGTGGGGAAGTGTGAGGTCATGCACTTTGGTAGGAAGAATAGAGGCATAGACTATTTTCTAAATGGGGAGAGAATTCAGAAATCTGGAGAGCCAAGGGACTTGGGAGTCCTAGTCCAGGATTCTCTTAAGGTTAACTTACAGGTTGAGTCGGTAGTTAGGAAGGCAAATGCAATGTTGGCATTTATTTCGAAAGGACTAGAATATAAAAGCAGGAATGTGCTGCTGAGGCTTTATAAGGCTCTGGTCAGACCACATTTAGAATATTGTGAGCAATTTTTGGCTCCGTATCTCAGGAAGGATGTGCTGGCCCTCGAGAGGGTCCAGAGGAGGTTCACGAGAATGATCCCAGAAATGAAAGGCTTAACATATGAGGAACGTTTGAGGACTCTGGGTCTATACTCGATGGAATTTAGGAGGATAAGGGGGGATCTGATTGAAACTTACAGAATACTGAAAGGCCTGGATAGAGTGGACGTGGGGAAGATGTTTCCATTAATAGGAGAGACTAGGACCCGAGGGCACAGCCCCAGAGTAAAGGAAGACCTTTTAGAACAGAGATGAGGAGAAACTTCTTTAGCCAGAGAGTGGTGAATCTATGGAATTCATTGCCACAGAAGGCTGTGGAGGCCAGGTCATTGAGTGTATTTAAGACCGAGATAGATAGGTTCTTGATTGGTAAGGGGATCAAAGGTTATGGGGAGAAGGCGGGAGAATTGGGTTGAGAAACTTATCAGCCATGATTGAATAGCGGAGCAGATTCGATGGGCCGAATGGCCTAATTTCTGCTCCTATGTCTTACGGTCTTATGGTCTAATACTGTATGCTTTAGAAACAGCTCTGTCCTACCACCTGTAATGACTTGTGTACATATACACCCAGGTCTCTCTGCTCCTGCACACCCTTTAGAATAGCATTCTTTTTTATACTGTCTCTCCATGTTCTTTATGCCAAAGTGTATCACCTCACACTTCTCTGCATTGAACTTCATCTGCCACCTGTCTGCCCACTCCACCAAAGTGTCAATGTCCTTTTGAAGTTCTACACTGTCCTTCTCACAGTTTACAATTCTCCCAGGTTCTGTGTTGTCGGCAAATTTTGAGATTGTCCCCTGCACACCAAGATCTAGATCACTTATATATATCAGGAAAAGCAAGGGTCCCAATACCTACCCCTGGGGAACTCCGCTACAAACCACCTTCCAGCCCAAAAATTACCCATTAAACATTACTCTGATCCCCACCCCTCAGCCAATTTTGTATCCATGTTGCTACTGTCCCTTTTATTCCATGACCTATAACCTTCTTCACAAATCATGTTAATTTCTAAACTGAATCCTTTTACAACACAGTTATATTTACTTCAACCAACATTTAATACTGCTTTCACAAGGGAAAACCAGCTATTGGTTCTGTCACTTTTCTGTCCCCAAGGTAACCCAGAGGTTGGGGAAGGTCTACCTGTGTTGAGTGTTATGGCACAGCTGATGGTAAATGCCAAGCTGCCCAAATCCCAGAGAGAAACTTGAAACAGCTGCCAAAACAGTTCTTGCAATTTATAATCAGGAAATGATATCTATGACTACTTATGATTTTATAGTACTAGTAAACATTTATTAAAAGAATAAAGCAAAAAAAAACACAATTACACAGCACAAGAATGGCTGCACACAGTAAACAGTACTTTAAAACAGTTTCGCAAGATCTTAATTTAACTACCCTCAGAGCTAACCAACCCCTATTCTGTTCAGTGGCTATCCTTATAGATTTCAAAATCTATAGAATTCCAGTAATTTTTACCCCACAGTGCCTTTTTCCCTTGGGGTGTCCTCTGAGACTGATGACGCCAGGTCTCCTGATCTAGCCTTGTTCACACTGTCTTCTGGGAGTCCTGACCAGCTTACCTGCTGTCTTCTGGGAGATCTATGCAGCTACCCCCTCACAAGGGCTTCAGTATTTCCTTAAATGCGCTCTCTCCCTTTGATCCCTCTATTGTCTCAATCAGTCTCTTCAGAAATGCTTTCTTCCCAGAATTGATTAAACTTGTTTCTTTACCCTAGCTCTTAGCCTTTTAAAAACAAACTTACCCTACCTTTACCTTACGCCTTTTTACAACCTGCATATATACCCCTTCAAACTAAAACAACTCAATTAAAAATCGCTCCTATTATTGCTTTATGTAAAACTCTGATTGAAGTTCCTCTTGTTTCATTAACATATCAAAACTACTTCTTACTGTTGGTTTTAGACTCTTGCAGTAACTCTGGTTCTTACTCCAATTACCATATTTACAAACCCCCAACAACCTGTCTTCCAGTACATAAGAAATATGACAGGGTTATTAACAGAAGGAACAATTATAATTTCTTTTCTTGATACCTCCCCCTTTTTTAGAAAATGAACCATCATACTTCAAAAAGGTGGATTCATTTTCTCAACCTCTTTCCTATTAATTATTACTTATCTCTATGCACTATACTATTACGTTATAAGATGCATGCATTAACATGATAATATACCCAAGGTTTCAGTCAAAATAGAGCCCATTTCAGTCCTTTTTTCCAGGTTTCACATGCCTGATCTTCCTTACACCTTAAACCCTTGATAATGCATCTGCAATTAGATTTTCTTGTCCAGCTACATGTATAATTTGCAAGTTAAATGGTTATAACAATAGACTCCATCTAAATAGTCTTGCATTCCGGTTTTGAAACTTTTCCAAAAATCTTAATTTGTTATGGTCAGTGTAAACAATTGTTCCTGATTAATTGTTGGCAACATATACTTCAAAATGTTGCAATACCAGTACCAAACGCAGTGTTTCCTTCTCAAAGGTGGAGTATTTCTGTTGATGAGTATTTAACTTCTTTAGAAAATATCCCACAGGCTTTTCAATACCTGTTCCATCTTCCTGCAACAGTACAGCACCAATACCCACATCACTTGCATCAGTAGCCAATTTAAACTGCTTAGCATAATTCAGTGTCACGAAAACTGGCGCTGTCAGCATAGTTTTCAGATTTTTGAATGCATTTTGGCACTCTGATGCCTAATTGAATTTCTGGTTCTTTTTTAAGTGTTCAGTCAATGGAGCTGTTAAAATTCCTGTAAAAACTACTCATGCTCAGAAATCGTAAAACTTCCCTTTTCATTGAAGGCACTGGGAACTTGTTACTCACCTATATTTTTACATCTCGTGGGGCTATCTTACCATGTCCAACAGTATAGCCTAAATATGTGATCTGTGCTTTCACAAATTCACTCTAAGCCAAGTTCACCACCAATCCTTCTTGTAGAGGATTGAATAGTTCTCCCAATTGTTGTAAGTGCTCCTCCCATATTTGAATGAATACCACCAAATCATCAATGTGCACAGCACAGTGACTCAGCCCAGCAATAACCTTATTCGTTAGTCTCTGGAAGGTTGCTGGTGCATTTTTCATACCAAATGGAACAGCTTTGAACCGAAAGAGCCCATCTGGTGTTACAAAAGCTAAACTTTTTCCCCTTTTCAATAGAGATACTTACATATCCTTTCAGCAAGTCAATCTTTGCAATGAACTTTAATTGTCCCATTTTCTCAATGTCGTCTTCCAAACATGGAATAGGATATGAATCCCCTTTCATCACCGCATTCACCTTTCAATAATTCACACACCATCTTTGCGTTCTATTTGGCTTTGGTACCATCACAATAGGTGAACTCCAATTGCTGCAACTCAACTCAGTAATGTCATTCTTGAGCATTATTTCAATTTCTTTTTTCACTTGTGATAATTTTACTGGACTAAACCCAAAAGGATGTTGCTTGATTAGAACAGAATTCCCCACATCTATATCATGTACAGCTGCCTTTGCTTTTCCCAATTTATCTCCACAGTTTTGTGTGCCCGCAAAAGCTCTCTCAAGTCACTTTGATTCTGAACTGAAGGTGACTCAGTATTTCATTCAAATTTTTAAGCATTTCCTCATTGTCCAACTGAATTCGAGGAAAGTCAATTTCAGAATCTTCCATCCCTACTTCCATTTCATGAGTCATCACTACTAATAGTTTTTCTTTTTGGTTATCCTCCCTTATTGTGTATTAGATATTGTGATGGTATCAAAGTACTTTTTGAGCATATTTATATGACACATTCTCTGGGTTTTTCTTCTATCTGGAGTTCTTACTAAATAATTCACTTCACTGAATTTCTTTTCAATTTGGTAAGGCCCGCTAAACCTGACTTTTAATGGTTTGGTTGATACTGGCAACAAAACTAACACTTTTTCCCCAGCTACAAAGCTACGAGTCTTTGCCTTCTTATCTGTTTCTGTCTTCATCACCTTCTGTGATATTTTTAAATGCTCTTTAGGAATTCATATGCTCTGTTCAATCTTCCCCTGAACTTTGATACATAGTGCAAGAGTGTGGTTCCTGGATTCTTACTCACTAACTTCTCCTTCATTCTCTCTTCCTGAACAATCTTATCAAAGATAGCATAAGCTAATTGCACTTCAGTCTCTTTGCCCCCTCTTCTAGACTCCTCCTCATGTCTTAACTTCTGAGTTTATGATCGTGTTACCACACAGTCTGGGAACAAACCAGGATGTTCTTCCTGCAACACTTCTGTGGATTGTTTTTCCACAGGCTGTTCAACTACAGTAGGCATCACCAACCTCTGTGACCCAGCTATATAATTCCCTAAGATGAATTGAACTCCTGAAATAGGCAATTTCTCCACCACTGGTACAATCACTTCACCTGTTTTCAAGCTACTTTTCAAGTTCACCTTACATAATAGAATACTTTTTGTTTCTCCATGAATTCCCCTTATTAATACATTTTCCTGCAAAATTCCTTCTGGACAACAAATATCACTATCCCATTACATTAAAGATTGACTAGCTCCCGTATCCCTTAAAATTTGTATAGCTTTGCCAACTCCACCTTGTACACATGAAAAGACTTCTCCCTCACAGATGAAATCTGCAACCTGCCTTTCAGCATTCCTTTGAATAGGCTGTGAACTCATTTTCACACTTTCGGCTAATACTTGTGCTTGATTTTCCACTTGAACAAATTTTCCACTTGAACAAGTTTCTCTTGTTCTAAACCTCTGACTTTACAGCACCTTTCATAATCTGTACTAATCCAAAAGGTTTCCCATGTAACCCCAGCACATTGACTTTGTATGGCAAATCTTAATACAATGAAAACATTTAAGCTTTCTTACATCTCTTCCACTCTCAACAGCTTCCTTCCTAGTCTAAGGTGAAATCTCCAACTGTTCCATCTCTTCCTTGATTACATACCTTCCACTCACCTTCCCAATTTCTATCCTTCTCAGGTTTAAAAGGGTGTTGAAAATATGGTTTAGATCTATGGTCCAGCCCATAATCATCTGCTATCTCTGCTGCCTGCCTAGTAGTTTTAACCCTTTGTTCCTTCGCATTGGTTCTTACTACTGAAGAAAGTGAATCTTTAAATTCTTCCAAAAGGATTACTTATCTAAGGTCTTCATAGGTGTTCTCTCTTTTTAATGCCCTTACCCACCTGTCAAAATTACTTTGTTTGACTCTTTGAAACTCAATATAAGTCTGTCCAGGTTGTTTTCTCACCACATTTCAAAATTTCTGTCTGTACAATTCTGGAACCAACTCATAGGCACTCAAAATAGCTGCCTTCACTGCATCATATTCCCCAGATATTTCTTCTGACAGCGACGCATATACCTTTAGTTCCTTTGCTGGTTCAAGTTCACGCTTCTTCATTTATAACTGAAGTCTCACTACCTCCAGCTGTGTCTCACTAGTTTCAGGTATTCCTTCCAATTTCAAATGCTGTGCTATTACTTCAATTATGTCTGATTTCCTTATCCCTGCAGGTAATCCTAATTGTAACTTATCTGCCAATTCTATTAACTTAGCTTTAGTTACCTTTTGTAAACCATCCAAAGTTATAACTTCAACTCTCAGATAAATCTTAGCAACTACCAAAGCCATTTTGTAATCTCCCACTTTAAAATCTCACAATACCACTCCTCGTTCAGTGGAGACGAAGTCCCGACTTCACATTGAGGATACTCTGTTTCGTGTTGTGTGGCACTACCACCGTGCTAAGTGGGATCGATTTCGAACAGATCGACCAACTCCAGACTGGGCATCCATGAGGCGCTGTGGGCCATCAGCAGCAGCACAATTGTACTCGAACACAATCTGTAACCTCATGACCCAGCATATCCCCCACTCTACCATTACCATCAAGTCAGGGGATTAGCCCTGGTTCAATGAAGAGTGCAGGAGGGCATGCCAGGAGCAGCACCAGGCATACCTAAAAATGAGGTGTCAACCTGGTGAAGCTATAACATAGGACTACTTGCCAAACAGCGTAAGCAGCAAGTGATAGATAGGGCTAAGCGATCCCACAACCAGCAAACCAGATCTAAGCTCTGCAGTGCTGCCACATTCAGTCATGAATGGAATGATTGACAACTCACTGGAGGAGGAGGCTCCACAAATATCCCCAACATCAATGATGAAGGAGCTCAGCGCATCAGCGCAAAAGATAAGGCTGAAGCATTTGCTACAATCTTCAGCCAGAAGTGCCGAGAGGATGATGCATCTCGGCCTCCTCCGGAGGTCCCCAGCATTACAGATGCCCGTCTTCAGCCAATTCGATACACTCCACATGATTTCAAGAAGCGGCTGAAGGCAAAGGCTATGGGCCCTGGCAATATTCCGGCAATAGCACAGAAGAGTTGTTCTCCAGAACTTGCCGTGCCCCTAGCCAAGCTGTTGCAGTACAGCTACAACACTGGCATCTACCTGGCGATGTGGAACATTGCCCAGGTACGTCCTGTACACAAAAAGCAGGACAAATCCAACCCGGCCAATTACCCCCCCATCAGTTTACCCTCCATCATCAGTAAAGTAATTGAAAGGTCATCAACAGTGCTATTGAGCGGCACTTGCAAACTGACGCCCAATTTGGGTTCCGTCAAGGCCACTCAGCTCTTGACCTCGTTACAGCCTTGGTTCAAACATGGACAAAAGAGCTGAACTCCCGAGGTGAAGTGAGAGTGACTGGCCTTGACATCAAGGCAGCATTTGACAGTGTGGCATCAAGAAGCCCTAGCAAAACTGGAGTCAATGGGAATCAGGGGGAAAACTCTCTGCTGTTTGGAGTCATGCCTAGCACAAAGGAAGGTTGTGGTTGTTGGAGGTCAGTCATCTCAGCTCCAGGACATCACTGCAGGAGTTCCTCAAGGTAGTGTCCACTGCCCAACCATCTTCAGGTGCTTCATCAATGACCTTCCTTCCATCATAAGGTCAGAAGCGGGGATGTTCGCTGATGTTTGCACAATGTTCAGCACCATTCACGATGACTCAGATACTGATGCAGTCTATGTCCAAATGCAGCAAGACCTGGACAATATCCAGGCTTGGGCTGACAAGTGGCAAGTAACATTCGCACCACACAAGTGTCAGGCAATGACCATCTCCAACAAGAAAGAATCCGACCATCGCCCCTTGATGTTCAATGGCATTATTATCACTGAATACCCCACTATCAACATCCTGAGGGTTACCATTGACCAGAAACTGAACAGGACTAGCCATATAAATACTGTGGCTACAAGGGCAGGTCAGAGGCTAGGAATAGTGCGACAAGCAACTCGCTTCCTGACTACCCAAAGCCTGTCCACCATCTACAAGGCACAAGTCAGGAGTGTGATGGAATATCTCCCACTTGCCTGGATGAGTCTCACAACACTCAGGAAGTTTGACACCATCCAGGACAAAGCAGCCCACTTGATTGGCACCACATCCACAACCATTCACTCCCTCCATCACCGATGCACAGTAGCAGCAGTATGATGCACTGCAGGAATTCACCAAGGCTCCTTCGACAGCACCTTCCAAACTCATGACCGCTACCATCTAGAAGGACAAGGGCAGCAGATAGAGGGGAACACCACCACCTGGAAGTTCCTCCAAGTCACTCACCATCCTGACTTGGAAATATATCACTGTTCCTTCACTGTCGCTGGGTCAAAATCCTGGAACTCCCTTCCTAACAGCACTGTGGGTGTACACACATAACATGGACTGCAGCAGTTCAAGAAGGCAGCTCACCACCACCTTTTCAAGGGCAATTATGGATGGGCATAAATGCTGGCCCAGACAGTGAAGCCCACATCCCATGAATGAATAATAAAAAAATACTCCTTACCCTCATTGCCTTTAAATTCATCAATTCCAAGCCAATCAGGGAATTATTCTTTTAATATTCCACAAAGAGCCCCCAGCTTTGTCATGGCATGGCTGATGGTAAATGCTGAGCTGTCCAAACCCCAGAGGGAAACGTGAAACAACTGCCAAAATGGCTTTTGCAATTTGTATAGTGAGGAGAGGTTCTGCAATCAGGAAATGATATGTCCAACTATTTGCGATGATTTTATTGTACAGTAAACATTTATTAAAAGATTAAAACAAAAAACACAATTACACTTCAACATAAGAATGGCTGCACACAGTAAACAGTAATTTAAAACAGTTCTACAAAATCTTAAACAAAAACAGAATTACCTGGAAAAACTCAGCAGGTCTGGCAGCATCGGTGGAGAAGAAAAGAGTCAACGTTTCGAGTCCTTACGACCCTTCAACAGAACCAGCATCCGCAGTAGTTTTTTGTTTTTATCTACAAAATCTTAATTTAACTACCCTCAGAGTTCAGCGACTATCCTTATAGATTTCAAAATCTATAGAATTCCAATAATTTTTACCCCACAGTGCCTTTTTTCCTTGGGGTATCCTCTGAGGCTGACGGCGCCAGATGTTCTCAATCTGGCCTTATTCACACTGTCTTCTGGGAGTTCTGACCAGCTATCCTGCTGTCTTCTGGGAGATCTAAGCAGCTACCCCCTCACAAAGGCTTCAGTATTTCCTTAAATGCGCTCTCTCCCTTTGATCCCTCTATTGTCTCAATCAGTCTCTTCAGAAATGCTTTCTTCCCAGAACTGATTAAACTTGTTTATTTACCCTAGCTCTTAGACTTTTAAAAACAAACTTACCCTATCTTTACCTTACTTATGCCTTTTTACAACCTGCATATATCCCCCTTCAAACTAAAACAACTCAATTAAAAATCACTCCTATTATTGCTTTATATAAAACTCTGATTGAAGTTCCTCGTGGTTCATTAACATACCAAAACCACTTCTTACTGTTGGTTTTAGACTCTTGCAGTCACTCTGGCTCTTACTCCAATTATCATATTTACAAACCCCCAACAGCCTGTCTTCCAGTACATAAGAAATATGACAGGGTTATTAACAGAAGGAAAATATTACAATTTTTTTGTTTTCTTGACGAGGCTTTTCAATATTATAAATAAACTTTATTGCTAAATGGGTTCAAGGGTGAATCTAAATAATCAAAATAAAACTTCAGAACTTAGTTTTAATGAAGGATTATGCCATAAAATGTTTAGATTCTGTTCAACACGCTTTGTAGCACCAATATTTTCTGTTTTTAAAAACCTGTCAGCAAGATTATAAATTACTATTATTTATGATAGTGGATAAAGACTGAATGCACTTATAAGATGGCTTCCTCAAAAATGAACACTGACATCCAACCAACATTACTTTATTAGCACTATCAAAACTCTTGTTTTCTTGTGCTGGAATCATTTTGAAAGAACTAAGTAAACAAAGACACAGAACCATACTTCATACTTTCAAACAAGCGATTTGAAATCTTCTATTATCTTTCACTTCTCACTTTGTCTCTGGATATTATCATGTCAGTACAGAACGCATGGGCTCTCTTTGATTAGTTAACAGTAACAAGGGACATCCTGTGTGCATTTGTAAACAGACGGAAAATCGTTTTTAAAGTTTCGGAACATAGCTAGATACTCAACTCATCCAAAAACAAGCCAATGATATCAAGAACAAAAACAGAATTACCTGGAAAAACTCAGCAGGTCTGGCAGCATCGGTGGAGAAGAAAACAGTTGACGTTTCGAGTCCTCATGACCCTTCGGCAGAACTGAAGTATAGTTAGGAGAGAGGTGAAATATAAGCTGGTCTAAGGTGGGGGGGGTGGGGGAGAGAAGTTGAGGGTGGGGTGGTTGTAGGGATGAGCAAGCAGTGATAGGAGCAGATAATCAAAAGATGTCACAGACAAAAGGATCAAAGAGGTGTTGAAGGTGGTGATATTATTTAAGAAAAGTGCTAATTAAGAATGGATGGCAGGATACTCAAGGTACAGCTCTAGTGGGGGTGGGGTGGAAAGACTAACAAAGTATTAGTTGTAGATTTAAAAATAATGGAAATAGGTGGGAAAAGAAGAATCTATATAAATTATTGAAAAAAAGGGGAGGGGGGGGAAACGGGATGGGGATGGGGGGGAAACGGGATGGGGATGGGGGGGAAACGGGATGGGGATGGGGGGGGAGGGGGAGTTTAAGATCTAAAGTTGTTGAATTCAATATTCAGCCCGGAAGGCTGTAAAGTGCCTAGTCGGAAGATGTGGTGCTGTTCCTCCAGTTTGCGTTGGGCTTCACTGGAACAATGCGGCAAGCCAAGGACAGACATGTGGGCAATATCAAGCCTCATGTATGAAATTCTAAACAAGGTGAGCTCGGTGTCATTTTTAAATTTACTCATCACCGTTCCTATCTTATCTGATTATTTATTTTATTTCTGGTAGCAGGATCATGATGTTTAAGTATTAGTTGCCCTGTCCACTCTAGGCATTTTCTCCGTTGTTGGTCCCTCCCATGAGATTACAGGGACAGGGCTGTGGAGGTGGGGCTGAGGGGGAAGAAGTGTTTTTGATGTGAGGCTGGTTTGATGAACCAACTGGTCTTGTGCTGTGCGGTAACTTTATACAACGCTGTATGAGGTTACAGTTGCACTTTGCTGCAGAGGGAGGGAGGGAGAGATCCTGTCACTGCGGGATAAACGGGCCAGGCCACATTGATGTCTTTGTTAAATGGTGCCTCCGAAATGGAAATACAAACATTCTTCAGCTGTGAGTGATTTGTATCGCGGGGGGTGTGGGAATGTGTCTCGCCAGCGGAGCTGGTCCCGCTGAGAGCCGCGCCGTTTCCGCCTTTCCCTGGTGCGTTGTGTCCTGCGGCGGGAGCCGTCGAGGGGGCGGGGTCGGAGTGAAGCCCCGCCCCCTGTCTCTCGGGGTTACCGTCGGGGAGATTCCAGGGGGAAGAGAGAGAGAGAAAGGAAAGGTGGGCCTTGGCGGCGGGGGCTGTGACAGGTAAACCCGGCGGGGGCTGCAGGGGGGGTGGGGAAGCTCCGGGGGATTGACCGGGGTAGATAATGGTGGAGCCGGGGGCCGGTTCTCCAAGGCCCAGGGAACCTTTAGCCGAGTGTCCCCGGAGCTGGTGTTTGTGTTGCTGAGTGAGCTCAGCCGCCTCTGCCTTGTCCTGGACTCCAGGCCCAGAGCAATTACCCCCACCCCTCCTCACCCTCTTTAAAAACCTGTATGTGTCCCAGCTTCCCCGCCTGGGGATTAGACCTGGTTCGCCTTCCTTCAGTCTGATGTCAATGCAGCGCCGCTTGAAAGACCGGAAATGAGATTTGAACGACTGATCCCGAGATTGCACAGGAGAAAGAAAAAAAACTTACATTTAGTTAACGCTTCTCATACCCCAAAAAGCTTTACAAGTACTTCTGAATTACAGCCGTTGTTGTAATGTAGAAATCAAGATAGCCAGTAAGGTCCCAAAATGACCACATAACCTGTTTTTGTGATGCTGGTTCAGGGATAAATATTGGCCAGGACATCAGGGAGAACTCTCTCTTCAGAATAGTGCTGTGGAAACTTTTGGGTGGACGTGAAGGGGGCAAATGGGAACTCTGATTAACATCTTGCCTGCAAAAACGACACTTCCGACGGTGCAGCTCTCCTGCACTGAGTATTCATTTAGATTGCATGCTCAGGTCTGTGCAATGGGGCCCAGAGTACTGCTCTGAGCCGCAGCTGTGTAAACTGAAGTAATATTACCTGTATATCAGCTAATTAAAACTTGGCTTTCAATGTTTCAAATAAATAAAAAGGTTGATAACGTTTTGATAGTTAATTGCATAGGATTGTAATCCACAAGAGTCATCCCAAGCTTCTGGTTACCTTTATTCTGTATGCCACTCTGACCTCTCTGGTCATGGCCACAGACTCCTACAGTACTCTACTGAAGCTCAATGTAAGTTTAAGGAACCACATTTCATCTTTCAGTTAGGCACTTACAGCCTTCTGGACCTGACACTGAGTTCAACAATTTCAGATCATAACCTAAGTTTGTGCTTTCTTTTTGGAAGGCAGCTGTTGGTGCTGATTCTGCCCTTTTCATTTACACTAATCTAGACCCATCTTTTATTTCTTTACTTGCATCTTTACTATCTCCTTTTGTCTTGTACCATCGTCCCTTTTATCATTTAATAGCTCCTGTCATTCACCCTATAATGGACCTTCCCTTTTGTTCTCCCCCTTCATCCACTGTCTCTGTACTTGCTTAAAACATGTTAGTTGTCTAAATTTTTTCAAGTTCTGTTTCTCTCACCATGAATGCTGCCTGACCACTGAGTATTTCCAACATTTTCTGTTTTTATTGTCTGACATGAAGGGTACCTTTTGCTTGTATCTGGCCCTTCTAAATTATGGTGGTGGGTGTGATTTGGCATTGGGCAATTAATTGTAGAATTCTTCTTTCTCTGTGGGTGTTCATCTGCCGTAACTTGTACATGTAGCTTTGTGATTCAGGATGCCATTTAAATTTATGAAAGTTTCTATAGTGTATAGTTTTACTATACACATGGCAATCTAACTCTGTTTTCTTAAGTAAACTCTTAACTCTCTGGTTTGGTGGTAACTCTTTAATCAGACATCAGAAAATTTTACGTTGAAGGTTCAGTGTATTTGAGCATGATCTAAGCTGTTGCTTTAGTACATTACTGAGGGAGTGCTGTACTCTTGATGTTAAACTGTGGCTCTGTCCACCCACTCAGGTAGATGGAAAAGATTCCATTGCACGGTTCAGAGGCGAGCAGGGGAATTCTACCAGTGTCCAGGCCAGCATTCCCTGAAGCAACATCACTAAAACAGATTAACTGGATAGTTATCTCATTGCCCTTTGCTGGACCTTGCTGTAAACAAATTGGCTGCCACTTTTGCCAATGCGACCACAGTTGCCTGCACCTTAGAAGTAAGTCATTAGCGGTAAAGTTCTTAGGATGTGAATTGTGCGAATATAAATGTATGTTCTATCTTTCTGTTTTTTTTACAGGTTTTGAAGTCCAGTTTGTTTTCAAGTAAAATGACCTGATTGTCTTAGCATAGCAAATACATTGACATCAGAAAAATTATAAATAGAAGCAATGCACCTGTAATTGAAGTTCCTGAACCAGTTCTCAATGTGCTATCTGCAGAGACGTTCAGTGTTATGTGCTGTTTCTTTAAAGCCTGAGTAGCAGGGTTAAAATTTTGGTGTGATTCCTTTCTCTATAGAGAAAAACAAATGCAGGAATTTCTTTCTTTCTCTACCCCTGAGTCAAAAAAACCTGTTCTGATTTTTCAGTTCTTTGATTCTTAATTAACCTATCTTTGTGAAAATGTTATTTTAATGCGTCCTGTTATTGTTATGTTCTGTGATTCAGCGCACTAATAGATTATTGGCCTGAAGAACAACGGAGTTGAGTTGTCACATTTTAATTTCCATGTGGAACTTTAGAGTTACTGCACTGAACACAATAAGGCTACCCTTTTACTTGTATCTGGTCCCTCTAAAATAGGGGGAGGGTAAAGGAAACTCAACTGTCCAATCACACTCTAGGAGTACACCTACCATGACATTTAGAATTGAGAGCTAGGTATTATACATGCACAGTTGTCAGCTGAGAATTAGAGATGTATTATCAGTGACATTGATTTCAGCTGAATGTGAAGAGCTCTTCTGAAGGCAAGTTATCCAATCTGAGAGCAGAAAATAAGGTTACTCCATACAATAGGCAGTTATTATCGCTCACCATTATTAAAATGTAAATCAAATAGGAAATTCTCACCACTGCACATGCACAGTTAAATACAGAAATCAGGAATTGGTGTCTGAGTTGCATTGCTTCTCCAGTAGCTACTAAGGGCTTGTTCATTCCAGTGTAAATTGTTTAATGGTATAACAAGTCTTAATTACTGCCAAACAACTCTCCAGCACTGAAAATAAATGTTAGCAAGTGTGACATCACATTTGTTTAAATTTTAATTATTGTTGGAAATCTAAAAAGATTTTAACATTTTTTTCCCTTTTCCTTTCTATTCCTCTCTTTCTCCATCCCATCTTTATTTTTTTCTCTTTATTTTGTTTGGCTCTAAATGAACTAACTTCCAGGTTCAGGTTCTGTGCTGTTCACGAATGACTCTTCAACCTGATCGGTTATGAAGATACGCATTTGCTTGCCCCAGTCAGGCATGTTCCGGATACCTTGTAGAGGCCGCCGTGAAAAAGTACGAGTGTAATGAATGGCTGGTGCCAGTCGTCAGTCACTTGCTACTGAGAATTTTGCTATTGTCTTTGGCCCACACCACAAACTCCTAGTTTCCTAGTCACCAACTTCATCCCCCTCCCTGGCCATAGTCTCGGGCTCAAACAGACCGGTTGCAGCCTTGATATCCTATTTGACATGGAGTGGAGCTTCCAAAACCCTTTCACCTACATCACAAATACTGCTTACTTCCACCACTGTTATATCCTGCCTCAGCCCATCTGCTGCTGAAAACCTCATCCGTGCTTTTGTTACCACTAGACTCAACCATTCTTATACTCTTCATGCTGGTCTCCCATCTTCATCCCTGAATATACTTGAGTTCAACCAAACCCCTGCTATCCATTATCCATTTGCACCATGTCTTATTGAGCAACCACTCCTTGCTGACCTTCATTGACTTCCAGTACAATGATGTGTCAATTTTAAAATTTTTATCCTCATGTTCAAATCCCTCTATGACCTCACCCACTCCTAACCTTTGTAACCTTGAGCATAGCAAGTCCACGAGAAATCTACCTTCTTCCAATTCTGGCTTAATTCTCTGGAACTTAGTTACTGACGCCAGTTATAGTGTCACCATTGTTGTTGTGGTTGAAAATGACTCGCACCACAAACCAGGGATTGAGCCTGGGAATTTCTTGGTTTGTAAGACTTGAATGTCATAAACTGTAGGCTTCTAACTTCCGCGCTCCCCACCGTCGGATTTGGGGGTACCCCAAAGATGCGCTGGAGAATTCCTCTGGCAAGTTCCCAGGTAAGGGTTTGCACGGCAATTGCCCAGAAGTGCCCCTCTGTACTCCTCCCACCTTCTTCTCCTTACCATTGTTGATTATGCCTTCAGTTGGCTAGGTCCTAAGCTCTGGAATTCCCTTCCTAATCTGTTTGCCATTTCACTTGCCTTTGCTTTTTTAAGACACTGCTTAAAACCTACATATTTGACTAAGTTTTTGATCCTTTGTCCTATGTCTCCTTTGGCGCGGTCTGTATTGTCTAATTACACTCCTGTGTAATGTCTTGGCATGTTTTACTACATTATATGAATGCAAGTTCATGTTGTAAATTGCTAAGTCTGCAAATCAACTTGTAATACTAACTATATATCCTTCTCTGCCTGTGATAATATAAACGTGGTTTATTGATATATCCTGATAATGGGAAGGGAGGTGCGGAGATCCTGCAGACATCAGATGTAGGTGTTTATAAGCAGAGAACATTTCTTTAAAAGTGTATAAAATGAGAAATGAAATTTAAATAGCAGAGGTTTAAATGCTACCCTAATGTGACAGAATGCAGAGTAATGCCATAAAGCGTCGGATTTGGTGGGTACGCCAAAGATACGCTGGGGAATTCCTCTGGCAAGTTCCGAAGTAAGGATTTGCATGGCAATTGCCCAGAGTGCAGACTTCCTCTGGACAATTGTGCTGCGCTGGGAACCATCCGTAAATGCGATTTAAATCGCAAACTTCAATGGTTCCACCAGGGTTATGCCAATAGTTACCCCGAAAAAGTTAGAAGAATTAAAATTTCTTCTAACTTCTGAGTAACTATTGTAAAGACCCAGATCAACCCTATGGGAATCCCCCCGCCCCGACACTGGCTCCATTCTGCCCCCCCCCCCCCAAAACCTCCATCAACTCCACCTTCCCCCGCCCCAATATCGGATTCCCCCACGACCTCAGACCCTGATCCCCCCCCCCCCCCACCTTGGACACCCCCGCTCAGACCTCAAAGCCCCCCCTGACTTCCCAATGTACCCCCACCCTGACCTTGGACCCCCCCAATCTCCAGACGTCCCCATATCCTATCTGCTTATGTTAGACACTTACCTTCCCCTGGCCTGTCAATTTCCCTGACCCTTTAAACTTACCTGCTTTACGGCAGTAAGTGCTGTAAAAAAAAAGGGTGTGGTTTGCCTTCCTTGAATATGCTGGATCTAGACCTCGCTGGGGCCTGCAAGGATTCTTTCGATGCAGGCCCCAAGCAGCTCCGACAAACATAATAGGCAGCGCAATTTTCAAGACCAAGTAAGTGTCCATTTATTTCTTCTAATTTCTGCAGGCCAGCACTTTCCAACGCTAGTCGGAAGTTACAGCCCGTAATGTATTTTCCCATTGATTTACCAGAGTATTGTAGATATATTTTTTCCAAATTTAATGCGTTAATTATGTTAATGCTGAACCCATTTGAGTTTAAAACAGATTTTATTAACTCAGGATATCTTTTGCAAAAAGAATAACAATGCCCATGTTTGTCTGATTAAAATTTTGCATCCATTTACTTAAAAAAAAGTTAAAATATAGTTCTCACAGTCCCATTGGAGATACCAACATTGGAATTTCTGCCACAATCAACATGATGGGATCTAATCTGGTTTATTACTTGCTCATTTAAATAACTCGTAGCTCACAGTGATGTAATTTTCAGATTCAGGAAGCACAACTTGAAAGTTTTGGACCAAAAAAATACTGCTTTCATTAATATGAACAGCAGTGTTTTCTGTGAAGTGCTTGATTCAATTTTTGAACTGAAAAAAATTCTAAAGACTTGAGCTTCAAAAAAAAGTAAGTTGAAGTGAAAGGAAAGATTAATAAAAGCCGATAATTACGTGCAATGTTTCTCCTCTCTTGGAGCACTTCACATTTTTACAATCAAGGTTTCAACAAGATTTTGAGCTGGTTCATTAATGCATATAATTTGCACTGCATTTTTAGCATAGAAGAATTCCCAATGGATTTGTAAATAGTCTGCCTTAAAGTCTAAAATATGCAGTTTTTTTGTCCAGTCCTCTAGTGCTAATAATAAATGAATTCTCAGTAATTTTGGTTGAACCACAGAATTGATCACCAGCGCCTTATAAACTAAATTGTCAGTGTTCACCATCATTACTCTGAACCTGACAGCAAAGTCTGACATTACACACGCACAGTTAATTGTGAAAATCCAGAAATTACTGTCAGGGATATCCCGCTGCTTCATAGGATCCACGCTGGCCATCTTTGCAGGTGCAATCAGCACATAACTCGGTGGTTTGATGTGAGTTTCAACTGTTTCCACACTATTCTCACTAGAATAGCCATTGAAAAGTTGCACCTTTTCAAATGACTATAACTGAGTTTTTAATGGCAAACTAGGTCATAATTATAACTGAACAACTTCTCTTCCCTGAAAAACCAATTTTTGAAAGTCAGGACTGTCAATCCCCCCCAGTCCATGATTTTTAAAATTAATTTTTTTTTGTAAGTTTGTTTATATTTCAAGTTCTACTTTAACCCGTCTGACTGCAAAATCTGGGCTAACGGATCAAATCACCAATTTGTGTGCTGATTGCACCTACGAAGATGGCCAGCGTGGATCCTATGAAGCAGCGGGATATCCCTGACAGTAATTTCTGGATTTTCACATTTAACTGTGCGTGTGCAATGCCAGAGTTTGCTGTCAGTTTCAGAGTAATGATGGTGAACATTGACAATTTAGTTTATAAGGCACTGGCGATCAATTCTGTAGTTCACCAAGATTATTGAGGATTTATTTAACAAATGTATTATTAGAACTAGAGGACTGGACAAAAAAACTGAATTTAAGGCAGACTATCCGGGCCAACGGATACTTGGGTTTTATTCAGTCTGTTACATTTTTCAATTTTTTAGTGAGCTCTTTAATTCTCACCAATACTAAATGGTATTTTTAAATTTCTACGATACATGTTAATGACACCATTTAGTTACTATAATGTAAATATTTTGAGTTGTGTTTGTGGCAGTTTGTAAAAAGGTTGGGAAAGCTCTCTGCAGTTGCATTAAAACTATGGTTTATATTTTTACCACATCATGTTCATGATTCTATTTGGGAAATTTATTTAAATATGCTGTTTGCTTACTATGAATGAACATTAAGGAAAAGGCTTGTATTTTGCATAGAGTCCTCAGGATATTCCAAAGTGCTTTGCAGCCAATTAATTACTTTTGTTATATAAACAAATAAATCGAGCAGTAGATTGACAGTGAGTTACAAAGGTTTCCTTCCTGAAGTACTTTCTTCAACGATTTCCTTTACAGTATTCTGTATAAGGTATATGTGTGGCTCAGCATGCTCAGAGAATGGTGCAGAGGTTTCCTTTGCTAAACGGTGTTAATGTGAATATTAGACATCTACTTTTTCAGTTATTTATGGGAAGGGAACTGGAATAGCAAGATTTGCTGTGATGACAGCTGGTGTTTGCTCTTGCTGAGAGAAAATGTAAACATTTATTCAACTTATTTAAGTCTGTTTAGATTTTTATTTCATACACAAGATAAATTCCATATTATATTGATGACTATCATAACATTTTGGTCATGTATGCCAAAGAATTATCAATATTTTAACCAATTAGGTGCCGTCTTTTGGATAAGACGTTAATCTCCCCACTTGATCCTTTATCAATGATTTTAAATTTATGAACTTCTCTTATTCAATCACTTACCAAAGGGATTGCTCAAATTGAAAACCACTGGTTATTTTTTTGTTTTATTTTAGGTGGACCTTCTGAAGTCAGTTTTGTTATTGGAAAAGTTCTCTGTAAATTGGAAATGATTGCTACACTTAAACATTCTTTTAAAAAGTAATACAGGGTGTACAGCTGTCCAAAACATGGACATTTTTAGAATGTGCCATGCATCAATTTTAATTGAGCAAAATAAAAAAAAAAACATACTTGGACAATCTGTCTAGGCACTGCTTTGGCATGGTGTGACCCCGAACTGTTATCCGCTTCACCGGACTATTCTATGTACCCTTGACTTGGCCCGACCCAAAATCCGGCACGGCCTCAGTCCCAAGGTTGCCAGTTTTGAGACACTGTACAGAAATTTGAAATACAGTATGACACCTGAAGTATGATGGGTGCATTTCAAAAGGTATACACTGAATAATCTCCTGCAAAAACATCATATTTGTTCAGGTTAATGGGCACCCTTTTCGAATCTGTCAGTCAAACTGCAATTTGCTATTAGTATCAGATAATTGTCCTTTGTGCTCCTATTATAAGTTAATTGAAATTGATATAGTTATTGAAATTGAAGCCAAATTAACAGGCAGTCGTTAATTATAATTGTAAATGTTCTTTTCATTAGATATTCATACCATCAATTTGTAATCAACAATATTCTGTTGTCATTGTTTATTAAATCTGCAAATCTCTTTTTCCCACCTATATTATTTTGACAGTTGATTTTTAGATAAGGGTATTAACCATAAACTCTTCCCCAGTAGTTCACTTGGGTCCAGTATGACTGTCATTTGTTAATTGTTCTTGTCAAGAAAATTCAAATATTTATTAATCTTGCTGGGTTTTTTGAAAAGCTTAATATTGCAGTATCAGTGACTCTAATTTAGCGAGTTTATAACATTGACACTCGTATCTCCAAAGTAATTCAGTATTACAATTTCCTACCAGCAAGTTTAAATATGCATTGGGAGTAAGTAGGAAGGGTGCTGCTATCCAAAATATCCTATCGTATGATAAAGCTGTATCTCTCAATATTACGTTACGTGAATCATATGATCCCACAAAATGTGCGGCAGAATACCCAACAACCATTTCATCACACCAAAGTGAGAGTATTCACTCCAGGATATCATCAGTATTTTAATGACGCATACCTGAGAGTGAGCACACAAGATAGAAAAATTGTGGCGTTCAGTTGTCATTTAACAGCTTCATGTTTATGATGCAATTTTGTTACAGCATTGCAATTTACTTTACTTTTCCATTATACTGTATGTATTGTCTTTCAATGTTATTTTTTGCAGAACTTCCCACTTGTGCAAGTCTGGTTCTTCAGTGATAAATGGCACCTTAGGAGATCATCGGCATCTGCACTGTGCAGAATCATCCGGAGTTCTATCAGAGCCTTTTCAATCATATTACATGTGTAAATCACTGCGTTATTGTGTGAGCCACTGTCTTTATGCAGTAATGACTAAACTGGAGGAACTCAACAGAGAAGCAAATATGCATTCCTCAATTCGATATCTTGGCTACCTGGCAAATATAAGCTTAATGGTGGCAATTTGTATGGGCCTATACGTCCGATGGGAGAAAACAGAAAATATATTATTACTTGTGATATTCATCCTGGGACTTTTTGTGCTTGGTATTGCTAGCATATTGTACTATTACTTCTCCATGGAAACAGCAAGTTTGAGCCTGTCGCATCTCTGGTTTGGATTTTTGCTTGGCCTTCTCTGTTTTATAGATAATTCTAAATTGAAAACTGATGTGAAAGAAGAAGCCACCAAATATTTACTATTGACCAGCATTTTGGTTAGAACTTTGTGGTCAGTTGTGGAGCGAATGTGCGGATGTATCCGACATCAACCTGTTCTGTTAACATCTGCAGAATTTCTGGAGCTGGTTGGATTTGCCATAGCTAGCACTGCTATGTTGATGCCCAACTGCTTGAGTGTTGTCTTAATTGTTTTTGCCTTGTCAATGTTGATTGTTGATCTGCGGATGAAGTCTTTCCTGGCAGTTCCAAACTTGATAGTCTTTGCAGTGATTACACCTTTATTGTTTTTTCCTTCTTTGAAAATTAGCACTAACCCCTTTGCCTTGGCTTGTTATTTCAGCCGTCTGATTTGTGACCCACTACTAGATCTTTACTTCAGTGGCCTATCTGTTACTGAACGGTGGAAGCCTTACCTGTATGGCCGGACACTATGTAGACGAATTTCCATACTTCCTGTAGCATCTATTGAGCTAATATTCTTCATTCTTGCTGCATTAAAACTAAATAACTTAGAGCATTGGTATTTTCTGATACCAGGATTTTCTATCTTTGGGATTTTCTGGTTGATCTGCCATATAATTTTTCTCATAACTTTCTGGGGTTTCCATACTAAGCTCAGTGACTGTCAAAAAATCTACTATACTCATAGGACAGATAATAAGAGTCTGGACTGTGTTATGGCATCCAAAGGAATGCGTCACTTTTGCTTGATTTCCGAGCGATTGGTCTTTTTCAGCCTAATATCCACAGCAATTCTGGGTGCAGTCTCCTGGCAGGTATGTGTTATAATGATGTTTGAAATTGCCATTAGTGTGTCCATGAACAATGATTTATCACCCAAGTTTACTGGGTACCTTTCACAAATGTTTTGCGTTGTGAGACATTGATGTATTTTTATGTGAGCTTGTACATGTATCTATAAAGGCAGGCAACAGCCCAGTTACTTATACTTTAAAAGAAAATTTATGGTTAAAATTAAGGGTCTGATACAGTTATCCTAAAAGGGGGCAGAGGAGAGTGCGCTTTGATAAGTATTTAGTGCTTTATTTTGTTCGTGGGATTTGAGCACCGCTGGCCAAACTAGCATTTATTGCCCTTGTTCAGAGAGCATTTAAAGGTTCAACCACATTGCTGAAGGCCTGGAATCTCATGTTGGCCAGACCATGTAAGGATGGCAGATTTCCTTCCCTAAAGGACATTCGTGAACCAGATGGGTTTTTACGACAATCGGCAATGATTTCATGGTCATCATTAGATTTTAAATTCCAGATTTTTATTGAATTCAAATTTCACCATCTGCCATAGTGGGATTCAAACCTGGGTCCCCAGAGCATTACCCTTGGTCACTGGAATACTACTCCAGTGACAATACCATTATGCCACCGCTTCCCATTTGAGGGTCCTTATTCTATCAATAAGCATGCTTGAATATTCATTATCCCCATTGAACTTTTATTTTAAATGCATTATGAAAATACATAATGCATAAACTTCTGTTTTTTAATAAGAGGTTTTAAAAATGTTAATAGTTACTCTGGTACCTAATGAAATCATTTTGTATACAGATAGTCGCTTGGTTGTGTAGAACTTGAATATTGCTGAAAAAAGAGACATGCTGTTAAAGCTTTTTGGCTTACACTCATCAGGACAGACGCAAGAATGCCAAGTTTCAAAGGAAACAACTATTCATAATGCATGAGAAAAGGGTGCTGATTGCTAATGCTTCAACAGCATGTCTCTTTTATTCAGCAATATCAACTTTTTTTTAAATTATCAATTAATTTTCAACAAGTATTCACTGAGGTGGAGAAGCAAATGGTGTGTTGACTCGCATTATTCTTCTTCAAATTTTAGAAGCCAGATAAAGTGATATTGGGAGAGACCTAGGGATAGTTCACTTCTGCCTCTTTGTTCAAAAAATGATACCTGACAACAGGGAATCAGAGGAGTAAAATAAATGGGAAAACTATTAAAAGAATCAATGCAGGGTGATAAACATGACAACTACCAGAATAAAAACTCAGTTGCCATTAAAGCTACAAGTGCCAAGCTAATGCTCACATCCCTGGTCTGCGGTGCAATATCTGTATCAACTTTCCTTGGTCTCAGCATGTTACCTGGTCCACCGTTCACCAATCCAGCTGCTTTTCTCTCATCCTTCTGGTTATTTCAGTGTCCTCTGCTCACATGTGTAATGACCTTTTCATTTTACAAATATTGTATAATTGATTACTGACTTTGAGAGGACAATGGATTGGCTTGCACTCAGAGCTTGCAAGCCATATGGCTGGCAATTCGGATATAGTTCTATCCCCTGGTCTTGAAAAAAGACACTTCAGGAAAATGGGTATAAATAACAGTAAGATGAGCAACATTCCACTGGGAACTATTTGAACAAGAAAAGTAGTCAGTGAGGTTTTGTCAACTCCGAGCTGCTGCACTTTGGTTGTTCTATATTAAAAAATATATAATACACTTCTGTGAATTGTTTTAATACAAACTCATTTTCGTTAATTAAATTTGAACAGATGTGCTTTAATGTGTAATTTTTATTCACTGACCTTGGTCGATACAATTAATTCAAAAATACCCATTTGGCCCTGACCAATTATTTAAGGTTGTTACTTTATTCAAATGAGACTGAAACATATTTTGACATTTTACAACTGAATTAAGTAGCAGCAAAGGTGCTTTCATGAATTGTTTTAGAATTAAAAAGATTGCTTACCAAGATTTTAATTAAACGCTGATAATTTGGAAAAACCAACCTGAATTTATTTATGACTAAAGGAACTAAATTTAAGGACATCAAAGTACTTGGGATGAGCATTTTAGTTGAATTATTTACTTTTTAAATAAGGCTTGAATCTTTTTGAAAATATTGCATGGCCATACATAAGCCATAAATATGAAAGTACTGTTTTTGAACATATTAATTGCAGTTGCTGAGTTTCAAATGCCACATTTAAATAAAATGAAGAGTTCATGCAAATTGCTTTAAAAGTATGATAATGCTTTGATATCACAGCAGTGCACTTTGATAATTTTTCTATTTCATCTTTTTAAATTTAATTATACATATCACAAAGAAAATAATTTATGCCATGGAGATAAATGGATTTTAAAATTTGCAATATCTATTGCAAAGTCTATAGCAAGCATCACTGTTAAACACAAATGTGTTCCTTCTACATTTATTTATAGAAAAACCCTTCAAACAAATCATATGGGCTTAATAAAATGTGACTTTAATGTAATTATTGTGCATTAGTTACACCACCACAGCTTCATTGCTCCAGCAGCCTCCTCCCTGCAATTGTGTGAGTGTGAATATAATGGGCCAGGTGCCACCCTGCCATGATGGACAGATAGATTCTAACATGGCGTACCAGAGTCAGATGTTGTTTCTTAGTGGGGGGCTGAGGATTGTGGTGACGCAGTTATTTCTGGAGGGTGATGTACATATTTTAAGGTTGCTAATAATATCTGGATTTATACTGCAAAGGTTATAGAACAAGTGTTGCTTTATAGTAAAAAGTAACTTGTTTGTGTTTAGTATCTAGTGATTTATGATGTTGATGGTTAACCGTCTTTTAGCCTTGTATGTTTCAACTTGTATGTTACAAATATTCTGATGTCTAAAATGAAATATTTTTCTTTCTATTTTCTACAGCCAACAAATGGGTCCTTTATGAGTGTGTTCCTTATTGTTTTACCTTTGGAATCCTTAGCTCATGGTCTTTTCCATGAATTGGGTAACTGTTTAGGAGGAACATGTGTAGGATATGCAATTGTAATTCCTACAAATTACTGCAGGTATTGTTCTATATTAAGAACTACAATAGAAACAAACAATTATTCTAACCTGATCAATGCATTTGCTGTTTGTAATCTTGTAATCATAATTATTGCCATTTTGCACTACTACTTCAGCCTGTTGACTGTTACTCTGTTATATTATGTAGCATTTAACCATTGCTATCTTTTCCATAAACATTGATCAAAAATGGAATACAAAATTCTGTATAACTAGTGTTTAGACAATTTAGATAACTAGCAAACGTAGTGGCTGCTTTAGAAAGTAGACTTGCTAAATAAGGTAATACTTTTGTTAGAAATGTGTTCCTTTGTTAGAAGTGTGTTACAATGCAATCGCACTTTTGAGTTCATATTGTACTCTATAAACTTACAGTAAAGCCTAAGTAACTTAATATCCCTTGAACCCAGAAGTTTGTTCCCGCCTTTGAAACACTGAGAGGTCATCAGCCTGAAACATCAACTCTCTTTCTGTCCACAGATGCTACCTGACCTCCTACGTATTTCCGACATTTTATGTTTTTATTTCAGAGGCACCCCCTCCTGTTACTAACATAGCTGTCAGACTTGCATATGTTGCACGTACAGCCAGCCTCACCTCTGACTCCCTATTCCCCCCAGAAACCTTCAATTCCCTTTTCTCCTGACCTTAAGAGTGTTGGGCTAACAGTTAGGAAAATCAGACTTTATACCTTCTGGTCCAGTGACTTTAAATTGAAATTTATTACTAAAGTTTGGTGCATGAACTCTGACATATGGCCTGACCTGTAAGCATACAGCTCCTGCATTGGAAGATGGAATAACCTCTATGAATCTGGTATGGCAGCCACCTACTGTAGTCTGCCATTCCAAACCAAATGTCTATATTTAAGTAACAGCAGAAAGAAAATAGTTGCAACTAATGAGACTTTAAGTGTTCATTCAACTGAAACGAGTGGTTGTTGGGATCCTTAAACCCATGCAAGATGATGGACATTCAGCAAATCAAATCCATTGTGGATGGGATAGCTTCATATGGTGCACTTTTGCTGATGGCTGAAGAGACCAATCCGTGAGAGACAAGCTCTGCCACAGGTGACACAATGAAGTGGTTTTCAGGTGTCATTGTGAGTTGTTTGCAGTGTTCATGCCTGTTGCCATGCCACTTTTGCCACTGACTGACATAATGGCGCACGCCATCCCACAGGCGATGTCACCATTTTCCTCGAATAGCATCTCCCAAATGTGAAAATTGATATTTAGAACGTTCATGTCATGCTTGCAAGCATCCTTGAGGTGGAGCTTTGGACGCCCTGTTGGTCTTCTGGCTACATCTACCTCGCCATACAGAAATTCATCAGTTTATGCGACCTTCTTCCATCATGCGAATTTGCCCAAGCCAGTGAAGTTGCTCTGAATGAATATGCCACACATGTGGCAGAGCTTTCAAATTGTACTATTATTTAAAGTGTCAGCTATGAAATGACTTAAATGAATTGAGAACAAACAATGACTTTTTAATCAAATTTTGAAGTGCAACATAGACAAACTCACTATTATTTTCTATATTTTTAGTTAATTTTTAAATATCCTTTATATTTGCTTTCTTGTAGTCCTGATGGTCAGCCAACACTCCTCCCTCCTGAACATGTGC
Organism: Cetorhinus maximus; assembly: GCF_964194155.1. Lineage (NCBI taxonomy): Eukaryota > Metazoa > Chordata > Chondrichthyes > Lamniformes > Cetorhinidae > Cetorhinus > Cetorhinus maximus. The sequence continues at coordinate 35,247,829 of NC_135900.1, forward strand.
AAGAATTGAATCTAAGGTCGACAGCCATGTTAAGTTCTGTCCAACGATTTTTTGCATATCACATGATAGAGACTTATGGCTGTGACTACTCCACCAGTGGTTTTTCTTTTGACACTCTTCAATCAAAAGTAAAGGCATTTCTTGATTTGCGTACTTCCGATGGACCCAGACATGACACCTACATCCTGTATTATAGTGGGCATTCTCACAGCTCTGGCGAGTGGGCATTAGCAGGTACTGTATGTAGCTTATTATAGTGCCTTTGCAATTGCAGGTCTTAAGAGTATTTTAAAATATTAATAGGAAGGTAATCTTTATTTTCAAAATGGTTTGTTTAACCTCTGAATTCTAGTAGTGTATTAGACTTTTATATATGTGTACATGTATATATTTAAGCATACATATGTTGCAAATTCTTGTAATACCCAATTTGAAAACTGCAAGGCTCCTCGCAAAATTTCTTACATGATGAATGTTTTAATCTATAATCTTAGTTTACTTTATTTGGTGTAATTTTCAAAGTGTTGAGGTGAATGACAGCTATGTTGAAAAGGTGCTAAAATACTGTTCAGTACAGGTGGTATTTCAATAACCAGGAATCTTTTAGCCTTTATTCACTTTTATTCATCAGTGAGTTTTTTTTATTCATTCATGGGATGTGGGCGTCACTGGCTAGGCCAGCCCATCCCTAATTGCCCTTGAGAAGGTGGTGGTGGTGAGCTGCCTTCTTGAACCGCTGCAGTCCATGTGGTGTAGGAACACCTACAGTGCTATTAGGGAGAGAGTTCCTGGATTTTGACCCAGTGACAGTGAAGGAATGCTGATATATTTCTAAGTCAGGATGGTGAGTAGCTTGAAGGGGAACTTCCAGATGGTGGTGTTCCCATGCATTTGCTGCCCTTGTCCTTTTAGATGGTAGTGGTTGTGGGTTTGGAAGGTGCTGTCTAAGGCTTGGTGAGTTCCTGCAGTATATCTTACAGATGGTACACTCTGCTGTCAGTGGCAGAGGGAGTGAATGTTTGTGGAGGGTGCCAATCAAGTGGGCTGCTTTATCCTAGATGGTGCCGAGCCTCTTGTGTTGTTGGAGCTGCATTCGTCCAGGCAAGTGGAGAGTGTTCCATCACACTCTTGACTTGTCCCTTGTAGATGGTGGACAGGCTTTGGAGAGTCAGGAGGTGAGTTACTCGCTGCAAGATTGCTAGCCTCTAATAAGCCAACAGTCAGAAGAGGCTGATTGAGACAGATTTTCCGTGAGACAGATTTGAATATAGTGATGAATTAATCTAACAGGCTTTGTCTTTGTTATGAATTCTAACCTTTATTTTTTTCCATTCCTGTCCAAAGTAAGAGTGCTCAAGAAATGGAGACAGATTTATTTAAACCACAATTTTCAATGTATATTCTTTACATAAAAACAAAAGTAGGAACTAATTTTTGTTGGACTGTAGGCCTTTAATGCAAGGCAGACGGAGTATAAAATTAGGGAAGTCTTTCTACAACTGTACAGGGCTTTGTTGAGGCCGCACATAGAGTACTGTGGGCAGTTTTAGCCACCTTAATTAAGGAGGGACATACTTGCATTGGAGGCAGTTCAGAAGAGATTCACTAGGCTGATTCCTGGGATGAAGGGGTTATATTATGAGGAACGATTGAGCAGGTTGGGCCTATACTCATTGGAGTTTAGAAGAATGAGAGGTGATCTTATTAAAACATTTCAGATTCTAAGCCGCCATGACAGGGTAGATGCAGAGAGAATGTTTCCCCTATTAGGGGAAATCTAGAACTTGGGAACACAGTTCTAAAGAAGGCACCTCCCAATTAAGATGGTGATGAGGAGGAATTTCTTCTCTCAGAGGGTTGTTAGTTTTTGGAATTCTCTTTCATAGAGAGCAGTAGAAGCTGGGTAATTGAATATATTCAAGGTTGAGTTAAATAATTTTTGATTGACAGGGGAGTCAGGGATTATGGGAGACAGGCATGAAAGTGGAGTTAAGGCCACATCAGATCAGCCATGATTTTATTGACTGGCAGAGTGGGCTAGGAGGGGCCTAATGTCCTACTCCTCATACAAACATACAAAACAGGAGCCTGCTCTGCCATTCATTAAGATAATGGCTGATCTGTTTGTGTTTCAAATTTCACATTCCCATCTACTCTGATAACCTTTGACTCCCTTGCCTAACAAGAATCTATCTACCTCCGCCTTAAAAATATTCAATGACCCCCACCCCAGGCACCTCCTGAGGCAGAGAGGTCCAAAGCCGCACAGCTCTGAGAGAAAAAATTTCTCCTCGTGTCCGTCCTGAAAGGGCAACCCCTAATTTTAAAACAGTGACCCCTGGTTCTGGACTCATCCACAAGAGGAAACATCCTTTCCATGTCCACTTTGTCAATACCATTCAGGTTCTTTTTTACTTCAATCAAGTCACCCCTCACTCTTCTAAACTCCAGTGGAAACAAGCCCAGCCTGTCCAACCTGTCCTCTTAAGACAACCCGCTCATTCTAGGTATCAATCCAGTAAACCTCGTCTAAACCGTCTCCAATGCATTTACATCTTTCCTTAAATAAGGAGACCAAAACTGCGCACACTATTTGATGTGATCTCACCAATGCTACGCATAACTGAAGCATAACATCCTTTTATGTTCAATTCCTCTCGTAATAGAGGATAGCATTCCATTAGCCCTCTTAGTTACTTGCTGTACCTGCATACTAACTTTTTGGGACTCATGCACTAAAACACCTAGATCTCTCTGCAGCTCGGAATTCTGCAGCCATTCTCCGCTTAGGTAATACTCTGCATTTTTATTCTTCCTGACAAAGTAAACAACTTCACATTATACTCCATCTGCCACATTTTTACCCACTCACTCAACCTATCTCTAACTGTCTGCAACCTCCTTTTGTCCCCTTCACAACATACTTTCCTACCTATCTTTGTGTTATCTGCAAATTTAGTTATCATGCCTTTACTCCCCTCATCTAAGTCATTGATATAAATTGTAAAAAGCTGAGGCCCCAACACAGACTCCTGTGAGAATCCACTTGTCACATCCTGCCAATCAGAAAAAGAGCCATTTATGCACACTCTGTTTTCTGCCAGCCAGCCAATCTTCTATCCATGCTAATACGTTACCCCTAACACCATGAGCTTTTATTTTCTGCAATATCCTTTGATGTGGCACCTTATCAAATGCCTTCTGGAAATCCAAGTACAGCGCATCTACAGGCTCCCCTTTATCCACAGCTCATGTCACTCCTTCAAAGAACTCCAATAAATTGGTTAAACATGATTTTCCTTTCACAAAACCATGCTGACTCTTCTCGATTACCTTGAGTTTCTCTAAATGCCCAGCTATAACCTCCTCAATGATTGATTCCCCACAACAGATGTCAAGCTAACTGGCCTATAGTTTCCTATTTTCTGCCCCTCTCCCTTCTTGAACAGAGCAGTTATATTTTGCTATTTCCAGTCTAATGGAACCTTTTCAGAATCTGGGGAATTTTGGAGAATTAACACCAACGCACTTCTACCTCATTGGCCACCTCTTTTAAGACCCTAATGTGAAGTCCATCAGAACACAGAGACTTGTCAGCCTACATCTCCATTAGTTTGCTCAGTACCACTTCCCTAGTAATTGTAATTTCACCAAGTTCCCCTCTCCCTCCCACCTCCTGATTTACAGCTGTTACTGGAATATTTTTGTACCCTTGATAGTGAAGACAGAAGCAAAATATTTGTTCATTTCATCCACCATTTGCTTATTATCTACTGATATTTCTTATGTTATGTTTATAAAGATTTACTTTAGATGTGGAGGAATCTTGGTGAACTGAAGAGAGAATTAAAATATATGCTTTTTTAATTGTCATTGGAATATAAAGAAATGCATAACTTGTATTTACATCAATTTCATTATTTTAATTTTAATAAGTTCAAGCATAGAAACACTCTCAATACACCAGCTATCCACAGTGAATAAGGCATTTTACACTATGATCTGGTAGTAATTTTAAAGTTTAAAAGAAACTTGGTATTGAATATGCACTCACAAATGAAGAAGCTATTGACTGTAGTTGTTTTGGCCTGTGTGGTACTGTAAATGTATTTGTGGTTTTAATGCCTGGCAATATAATTTTCAGTTTAACAAATTAAAATATTTAATCTCCAATGGATAAGAAACTTGGTCACACATTTTCAGGAAACAATCAAATTCCTATTTTTAGAACTCCAGATGTTGGCATCTTTCAGCTAGTTGTCATGACCCACTGGGGATAGTGCGCTGTAATATCAACCCCACTGTTCCCTGAGCTGTGATAAATGTGAAAAGCTTGAGCAAGCCATCAGATTGCCCCAATTCTACCTAACTGTTTAATTTAGGTTAACTATACAAGCATCAGGTTTGTAAAATTAATAAGTAAATAACCGTTTATTGAACAAACTGGCATTAACCAGTGGCAAAAGAAAGAAATATGAACTACTAATTTCTAACACTATACTTAAATTCTACCCCCTTCTTAAACCCCTATACACACACATACAACACACAAAACATGGATTTTAAGGGTGGGATATAACAGTTGAATAGCACCAATTCCGGAGTACAGGGCTCGATAGGTTGATTTTGATTGATGTCTTCAAAATTCCTTTTCTTGTTGATGACACGAGGTGGTGTTCCAGCACTTTCAGTATTTAGTTCACTGGTTGAGCACTTGCCTTTCAATGTCTCTAACAGTGATTTTCCCCTTTGCCTCTTGACATGGGTTTTCACAGAGAGAGCAGGTTATATAGATACGAGAAGAAAAGCCAGCTAGCTATTATTGAAATTACTGGAATCTTCCACACACAGGAGAAAGAAGTTTTAGGCCTTGTTCCTATCAGGCAAGGAGCTAATCGGCTGTACTGTTTCTCACACAAAACCTGGTCACCTGGTCACGAGCCAATTAAACTGCTGTTGTCAGGCAGCTCCCTTGATCCAGGACTCTTTTCCAGCACCATCCTGTCTTTCATGGTACACTCTGTTCCAGGTCTGCAACATTGTATATATCTCTCATCCTGTCCCAGTAGACATGTCTTTCAAACTGCAGCCATTGTAGATTTAACTCCACAGTTCAACAGGAATAAAAAATACGTTCTTTACAATAGCCCAACAGAAATAAAGATATGTTCCTTACATAGTCTCCCGATACATCTTTGCTTCAAAGCTGCTGGAAATATTTGCTTTGTATTGTGAACAATGCAGTGAAGATGCTTGTAGGTGTAAACTTGAAAACTTGATCAGCTATGTTTGAGGAAAGTGTCCACATAAAATGAAAATACATTATCTATTAGAAAATATAATTCTGTTTAGCTGCAAATCTCTACCACAGCCAGTCAGTATCTCCTTAAATTGCCATTAGATATATTTTCCTGAATTTAATCATTTTTATTTCTCCCATGAAGTTTGGTGTTCCCTGGTCTATCTTAGTATAAAAAAGATCAGTAATGAGATAATTACCATCACTAGGAGCTCCATGTGAACTCCAGTGGCCTTTACCAGTCCTGCACAACATTCCTATGTTCTGAGTTCCAAGCATCCTTTTTGAAATGGCAGATGCTACAACAATTGAATGTATAATTGAACCCGTAAATCAGATTAATGGGCCTTATGCTCAGACGGGCCCAGTTATATAAAAGATGCAAAACTTTTGTGAATGCATATTGCATGCTGTATTAGGTGATCAAATTTAATGCACTCCACACTTCTATCGATGACTTTAGCCTGCAGCAAAGGTGTTCAAGCTTTTTTCCTTCATGGGCCTGATCGGTGCATACCTCAAAGCCACATGGGACCACGTTTAGAAAGATTTTCATCCTGAGTGGCCTTCCGGCAACTAGCCAGGAGATTGGACGATTGAATCTATTTTAAAGGTCTTATTTAGACAGACGAAGTGAGTGAACAAGAACATGGCAGATGGAATATAATGTGGAAAAATGTGAAGTTATCCACTTTGGTAGGAAAAATAGAAATGCAGAGTATTTCTTAAATGGGGAGAGATTGGGAAATATTGTTGTCATCCAGAGGCACCTGGGTGTTCTTGTTCATAGCTGAAAGCTAACATGCAGGTGCAACAAGCAATTAGGAAGACAAATAGTATGTTAGCCTTTGTTGCAAGAGTATTTGAGTATACGAGTAAAGAAGTCTTGCTGCAGTTACATAGAACCTTGGTGAGACTGCACCTGGAGCGTTGGGTGCAGTTTTGGCCTCGTTACCTAAAGAAGGATATTTGTGCCATAGAGTGAGTGCAATGAAGGTTCACTAGAACTAATCCCTGGAATGGTGGGATTATCCTATGAGGAAAGATTGAGGAGACTGGCCCTGTATTCTCTCTAGAGTTTAGAAGAATGAGAGTTGATCTCATTGAAGTGTACAAAATTCTTACAGGGCTCTATAGGGTGGATACAGGAAGGATGTTTCCCCTGGCTGGGGTGGTCTAGAACCAGGGGACGCAGTCTCTGGATAAGAGGTAGGGCATTTGGGACCGAGATGAGGAAGAATTTCTTTAGTCAGAGAGTGGTGAATCTTTTAAATTCCTTACCCCAGGGGCATGTGGAGGCTTAGTCTTTGAGTATGTTCAAAGCAGAGGTTGATAGATTTCTAAATATCAATGAAATCAAGGGATGCAAGGATAGTGCAGGAAGATAGCGTTGAGATAGAAAATCAGTCATGATCTAGTTGAATGGCAGAGCAGGCTCAAGGGGCCAAATGGCCTAATCCTGCTCCTATGTTCCTACTAGCATTTAGCTGGTGCGCTGTGAGCAAGTAACCAGTACCCAGGAGCTACCTGGTGATTCCAAGCCTCCATAATATCACGCAGCCTAGTGAGTTTCTGGACCAGAATAAGATAGGTCTGTTGGTAGTTGTGGGGGGGGAATGAGATGGTGACCTGAAGCAGCTGTCATCAAAACTGCTTTTGTGAATCGGGAGGAACAGACCTCCAAATCACAAAATTCAAACAGGGCAAATCAGTAAATATGACTGAATAACCTGGACTTTGAGTGCTGGCTTACCAGGATTTAGGAGCTGTACTTTGCCTGAGGGCTGCAGGTTGGACGCATCTGCCCATGCTGTGTCCTATCAGGAACTAATGGGCTGTCCTGTTACATAGCATCTGCTTGCACTGGTACTGTATATTGTTCAAAATACTGAACATAATTGATATAAATGTAAGATTAAATGACTCACAGATGGCATGGCATATGAATTAAATTTAAATCCACATAGTTGCAAAGGACTACACTTGTTTAACAGGTCATTTTAGCTTTGATGTTGCCTGTTCCTTTTACACTTAGAATAAAATGTCTCAGAGCATAGATTATACCATTTTGGTTTCACCATAAATTTCCCACCATTGTACCTGCCAACACCTCATCATAGTTCATTAGTTTCTGACTATGGTAAAGAAAAGTGTACAAATTTAAACCTTGATAACCTCATGGGGAAGCCTAATCCTAGGTGATATAGTAGAGGGAAGATTGTATATGTGCAGCAACAAAGAAATGGCATGTACCTTTCTATCTCTAATAACCTAAGTACTATTTAGCCCCTTTATGAATTTTTCATGAAGGTAGCTAGTAAGTTGCATAGTTTCATTCCTATTTTTAGGCACCCAGTATCAGCACTAAGTACTCCTACTATGTACCCTCATTCCCACCTCAGAAAAGCACCACAAATTGATGACACTTTCAATTTTTCATGGCCACCACCCTGAATTAGAATAACTTTCTTTGTGAAGTGCCAGCTAGCTAGTGCCCAAACTAATTTGACACAGTAATCTTAATAGCCAACAGTCTGTCTAGTGAGATTTGAATCTAGCGATGAAAAGCATCATCTAATCTATTGCATCACAGGCTGACTAACCCAGGATTTTTGTAAGAGGTTTAATTTCCTCAATGAAAATCCCAATTTAGCACTGTCATTTATATTGTACAGTAACATTTAAATAATTCAAGATATGAATACTAACAAAATTTAGGAACATAGTTACGGCAGATTGTCGTAAAAACCCATCTGGTTCACTAATGCCCTTTAGGGAAGGAAATCTGCCATTCTTACCTGGTCTGGCCTACATGTTGCTCCAAATCCACACGTGGTTGACTCTTAACTACCCTCAGAAATGGCCTAGCAAGCCACTCAGTTGTACCAAATTGCTACAGAAAAGTCAATAGGGCATAAAACTGGACAGAACACTCAATATCAACCTGTGAAACTGGAAACGGCAAAGGTACTCTGCACCCTGTTGACCCTACAAAGTCCTCCTTACTGGCACCTGGGGCTTGTGTCAAAACTGGAAGAGCTGCCCCACAGACTAGTCAAGCAACAGCTTGACATAGTCATACTCACTGAACTGTCCCTTACAGCCAATGTTCCAGACACCTGTTTCTCACCCATGTTAGTAAACATTAGACCAGTTCATTCTTTCCTATTGAAATTCAATATCTAACTACTTGACATATGAACAACTGTTTTAAACTTCAGTGATGGATGAATACATCTTGCATAAAATTAAATTACAACTATTTCAACTTCCCAATAAAAACTTCATATTATCCTGCAAAAAAAATGTGTGAAGTGAATTGGGGCTGTGAAATTTCTTGAGTTGTAATCCAGGCGTTTACAATGGAATCAGACTCAGTAGTCCTCCAGCACAGCCCCTGCCAGAAGTCACATGGTTGATTGGAAAGCAGCTCATTTTCATTGGTTAGACGTTTGCATCTCCAGTGCCAGCCTACCTGTGGGGTTGGGTTCCCAGGACTTTCCTTGTTTTTATCCTTTCAGATGAAATGTGAGCATCACTGGCAAGACCAGCATTTATTGATCATCCCTAACCATACCAGTGATTGCTTCTGAACAAGAGAGCCAATTTACAGTATTTTATTAAAACAGTTGAAGATTCTTCAGGAGTCCAGGTTGCTTAACCCGGCAATCTGCCAGTGGGGCCCACATATGTGTTTGTGCAGCTCCACTAATGGGGCACACCCTGTTGCTATTATGTGAGGTCCCCTTCCAGTATGAGGAGGGAGAACTCCCAGCTGAGGACATATCTGCCCTGGCTTGCTTTTCTGCATCATTTGCCTTGTAAGGATGGACAGATATTCTGTTACAGGAAAGATAAGTCTTCCAAGAACAGCAGCGATCTGGCATAGTATGGTGACTAACTTTTTCCTGAGTGTTCTGCTGGAATTAAAACGAGAACCTCTGGTATTTCGATCTCGTGGTGTTTATTGCTGAAAAGAGAGACTTGTGCCAAAAAGCCTCAGCAACAGTCTCTCTTGCAACAAATCTCTCTTTTCAGCAATATCCTAGTGTTTAGGATTGTTTAGTACAGAAAACAGCACCTTTTACAATGAAATCAAAATACTGCAGATGCTGGAGATCTGAAATAAAAACAGAAAATGTTGGAAAAACTCAGCGGTCTGGCAGCATCTGTGGAGAGAGAAACTAAATTAACGCTTCGAGTCCAATATCACTCTTCTTCGGAAATCAGTTCTGACACAAGCAGCAATGAAATAAATGACCCATTGATTTTGTTTTTTAGTGTTGATTGAACAATAAATTGTTGGACAGGGTAACTTCCCCGTTCTGCTTCAAATAGCTCCATCAGCTTGAATATCCATTTGAACATAATGGACCAGACCTTGGGTTAGCCTCTTGTCCAAAAGAAGATACCACTTCAGTGCAGCATTCACTCAGTACTGGACTGAAATCTCAACTCAGATGATAGTCATAGTAGAGAAAGAGAACAAAATACCAGTGTATAAGGGAACCTAAAACTAAATCATTGGTATTAGCTTGGTAGATTTTATAAGTGCAAAAATGGTAATGGGGAAAACAATAGGACTTAAAACTGGTTTGCACTCCACAGTACTGTAGCATAGTGGTTATTTTACTGAACTAGTAATCCAGAGGCCTGGCCTAATTATCCAGAGACATGAGTTCAAATCCTACCCTGCCAGCTGGGGAATTTAAGTTCAATGACTTTAATAAAATCTAGAATAAAAAGTACCTGCATTGTGACCATGAAAACTACTGGATTGCCCTTTTTTTAAAAAAAAACCTGCTTCACTAATGTCCATCAGGGAAGGAGACCTGCTATCCTTACCTGGTCAGCCCTGTATGTGACTCCAGAACCACAGTAGTGTGATTGATTCTTAGCTGCCTTCTGAAATGGCCTAACAAGCCACCCTGACTCACCACAATCTTCTCAAGGGCAGTTAGGGATTAACGATAAATGCTGGCCTTGTCCTCATCCCCCAAATGAAGAAGAAAAGATGGGTAAAGAAATTGCATAATTTTCCAAAGCACTCTACTTCAAGCACAATTTCTAAATCTAGTCCGAGCCAGCCTGGTAACTGGAATTATACTTGCAGAAGATGTAACAAAACTCATTTAAAGAGGTCATGCAGAGAGATTAATGTGAATAATGCTATTATGAAAAGCTAATCCAAGCTTATCTGAGGAAAAGCTTAGTTTTAAACTACAAATCACTTTCCAAACTACCTCACAAAGAAATTTAGCTATAGGTTGCACAACACATTAGCAATAGAGAATGCTAAATCTGCTTACTAAATGAAAACTGAGTACAAATAATATATGGTAAGAAAAAACAATTATGCAACATTGTGCATCTGACACAATGGTGACAGCATGACTTAACACTAAAACTAACTTGCCTTTCCCCCTTTTCAGCAGATGACTTAACTAAACATTTGATGGTTTTGTTGTGAAAGTTAGAATACCCAAACTAAGTAAAATAACAATTGTAAAGCCTTTTATTTTCACTTTTTTTTTACTTTTACTACTTGTATGTCCACTATGCCTTTCTGAGCAATTGAATCCAGGTGTTCATTGGCATCTCTCTGCTATCACTCTGTTACAATTAGAAATGCTCGCCTTCATCTTGGATTTTTCTCTTGCTCCCTTTGTAGAAATAACACCATGCAGTTCAGCACTTTCTATTGATGGCCCAGCTGAAATCAGAAGCTCAGTATCTGTAGAATGCTAGATCAGATTTTGAGTCATACCACTCCATGGTAGAATTGTTTTGTGATACCAGTGCACCAAATGAATGCCGCAGCTTTAAACAGTAAAATTCATTATATATCAAGACAAATAGGTCAATCTATTTAATGTGCAGTGGAACATTTTAGGAGTACAGAGATTTGTAGTTTTTAAAGATGTTGCACAGCAAATGGGCACACAAGTAGCTTCTGCAATCCTTTCTATATTATGATGTTAGGGCCTTTTTTTTTTCAATTTTAGTAAAGGTGACCATGAGTTGTTCACCAGCTGTTTGCTGAAAACAGTAAGTATGAAGGGAATTGTGCCTCACTGTAACATAACAGTGATACCCTTGACATTTTTAAAATAATATCCCTGGGGGGTGGGAAATATTAATGAGCTACTCCCTGTTCATAGTATTAGCATCCCAGATGTACTTAGAATATAAAAATCCTAGAGCACACAAAGGATGAGATAAGCAAACTCATGCATAAATAATAATTTAACAACATTATGGTTGATTCTAAATTGTAACTATATTTTTCTTAAAGTCTAACAGGTTTGTTTACCTGCTGAATCTTTTTGAAAAATGAATTTAAGCATAGCCACTTATTACTGTAATTCATTTCATTTATTGTCAGAAACTGAAAGACTGGGTAGTCTATTGTTTGTAGTATGTGGGAAATATGTGTTTAAAATTACATTTATCATTTCTCGGCTTCAGCAGTAACCTTAATATATGTGAGCAGTTATCATTCATCACTAGGATTTTAATATAAATGTATTCCTCATCATCGGTTTCAGAAAGTTTATAGATATATAATGAAAGATTACAATTGTCAATTCAATATTATTCAGTAGCAAAAAAACATAAACTTGAATCTGGAGTGAATAAAAATGACAGGGTATTGACAGACTGTCATTACAATGAAAAGATAATTGCTACACCGACAGATTTCTTTATTTAAAATGTTATATCTTTTGCCCCTGGGTTGCAGGGGTATGGGGCAGCGGGCAGGAACACCAGTTCATGCTGTAGCTTAAGCTTTAGCCAGTCAGTTAATTTCCAGAACCATTGCTTGAAGTAACTTGCCTCAATTAAAGTTGTAAGACACTTTGTATCTGACAAAACCAGAAATGGTTGCTGTGTAATCCTTTTATTGTATTCAACCAAACCCAGCCACAAGCAGTGTCTTTAATCAGTGGGTTGTACTTAGGAATAAATGCTATTTGCCATTTATCTCTGGTTAGAAACATAACCTTTGTCGATCCTTTTGATCCTGGCTGTACAAATTGTTAAGGAAGGCTCAAGATCTTCATGGACCACAAGTCTCACCCACAGTCCTAGATGATTCATTATAACATGACAAATGTTATTATGAATAAGAGCCCAAGAAATGAGAGTTCATACAAAACTCCAGATACCAACTTGTTTATTGTACCGCTTCCTATTTTAAGGCTGTATTGGCTATCTCATTTCACAATGTGGTGACAGAAGTAAGTCAACAGGCACAAATCAAACATCTTGTAACCTATATCCAGCCCTTCAGCGGAAGCTAAACAGCACAATCAGTTAAATCATATCCTGACATATTAAACCCTAAAGCATTATAGGAAAGTACAACTTTAACAATTTCATTATTTCTAGCCACAGCACAAATCCACAAGACATTCATAAGTAAAAAGAAAGCAAAAACCTTAAACCCAAATCCTATTCCTATGTATATATGACTAGAGTATCTTACAATGGTATAACATCCCATTGTGTCACAAAATGCTTTCCCAAGATATCATACGCTTAGGCCTGGGTGTTCCATTGTGATGCTTGCACCATCTGTCAAGCTGACATGTTGAAACTTTGACAGTAGTGATCAGTTCCTGTAAGATGCATCTTCTGTACTTGTACCACTGTCGTTGGTTCTTTACCCAAAGGTGAAGTTGAAAGTCAACAGCATTAGTACAGAAACAAAATTCTTGATTCACATAGCAGTGAATCTTTCTGTCTCAAATATAAAAACATTGGTTCTACGATTGACCTGTGTGAAATCTGTGTTCCTGTGAGTTGCTCATGGCCAAGGATTAACAGTTGTTGAGAGATTCTGGCTCTGATCAGCTTCCCCACCTTACTGAAAGAGAATGCACATTAGTGACACACTCAAAGGAAGAAAAATAAAGCAGTGGCAGTATATTTTATCCATCTGTCTTAGGTTTACTAATAAAATGTGAACATTCTGATTTTCAATAAAGCTCTTTAAGAGCTGCAGGTAAATTGAATTTGGCTGTCCGCATAGGAATCATTAATCTTGCCAATCTTCACTGAGCTCTGTATTCACAGTATAGAATGCAGCAGCAGTATAAATTACAACTGCTATAGAATTGGAGCTTGAGGCATCATTGTCTATGATAGTGGTCATTGCTCCTGGCTCAGCAACATACAGTCCTAGTAACTGAAATAATGTTTTGAGCAGGAGAAGATTATTGATACAATTAATCTAAGTTTCCAAACCACCTACTGTTTTCCTACTGTGGTTCTGGAATGAGTGACATAATGCCTAATTCATTCAGTCCTTCCTTAAAATTTACCATGAAGAAACATTGTTTATCTAAGGACTTCATCGTCTGGAGAAGAGGAGGAAGTTGATTTGATGGACCTCTGTAAAATGTGTGAAAAGTTTAGACCCAAGTTCTTGAACATGGGAAAGGGGATATAGAACTATTAGTTCCACAGTCATGAAAAGGAAATTAATAAGCGGTTTGGAAGAATAAACTACTTGAACCAATAACCTTTCCTTTGTTTCACCACCCCTGCTGGTAATCCATTCCAAAATTCTATCACTTTCTTTCTAAACAATTGTTGCCTAAATTTCACACATTCTATTTTACACCCCTAACTTTAACCCATATCCTCAAAATGGTATGCAATACCATTGAATGATAACATTCATAGCTTCTTTGGATTTGGTAACAAGTGCCATCCACTGCATTTCAAGGATTGATACTAGAGGTTTTAATCATACATAACGTAAGGAACATGTTATACATAGCTAAGGAGATAACGTTAAAGAAATACAGTTGAAACTGTATTTGGCCTGTACCCAGCAAAAGACGTGGACTGGATCCAAATTCTGCATGCGTGTTAAATCTTAACCTCTGCCAAATCTTCCGAAGGAGCTCCAAGGTGGAAATCATTCCTCCTGATGCAGCCCACTAACTTCAGTAATCAGCCTCAAAGCATTACCCCACATTCCATCCATAATTACACATATTTCCTATAATACGGAGGCTAAAACTGCACATGGCCAAATCGCTTTAGACTTATCTTCCTAGCTATGTATTTTGTTTGCTTTTTGCATTACCTATGGGCACTGAACTCACAGGTTTAACTAATTACTCACTAAAGCTCCCAGATCTCTTTCCTGGCCTCTTACCTCCACACATTGACATTTAATGTGTACTCCAAATTTTTGCTTCCTCTACCTAATCCCATGACTGCATTTATTTCCGGTTTAAGCTCCGACCTTCTCTCTGCCCATTGAATGAGTCTGTCAGATTCTTTTGGATTATCATGGTTTTCTTGATTGAGCACTACCTGATTTGATGTCACGTACAAAGTGAGATACCTTGGGCAATATTCAAACTACCAAGTCATTTATAAAATTTTATAAACCAAAGTGATCCCAAAACCAATCACTACTACAATTCACTGGCTATCAATTTAAACTTTAAAACTTCCATACATTATATTTTGCTTTTGGCTTTAAACTTATGCTTTTCATCTATCCTATGGACATAACACCTTGTGAGTCGTCTGTTGTGTGAGACGTCAGAGATGCCTTCCTGAAATCCAGCTAAGTAACATCAGCTACCTCCGTGTTATCCACTGGATTTGTAACCACCTTAAACAGCTCTGTGCCTTACGGGGAGGGGTGGGGTACGGTTAGCTCAGTTGGCTAGATGGATAGTGTGTGGTTCAGAATAACACCTACAGCTCAGATTCGATTCCTGTTCTGGCTGAGGTAGTCTTGGGACCTGACTCCCCACCCTGCCCCTGAGATTGGAAGACAATGGCAGGCTACCACTGACCAAAAAACTGTCAAGAAAATGGCTCAAGATGAAGTATCAGCAGACAATGAGCCAAAGGCTTGTATTCGGGAAGAACACACATACACGCTATACCATGAAACCCCTCATGTCACCGCAGTACTTGGCTCTTGTTGCCAGGTTCCAAAGAAGCTTTGGAATGTTATCATTCAATGGGATCGCATACATTTTGAGTGCATTAATTGTGTATCTTAAGTATAATAGTAAATGTTAATTTCTCAATTAAACGGGTGCATGCAAGGATTCCAGAGAAGTCTAGGATTTTTCTTTTTGTGGGAGGGAATGTGTTTTATTGAAAGTATCAATTTGATTTTTCTTTTTAAAATGCCCAAGTATTTCACTGAGCTTTGGTCCTGAAATATCAGAGAAATCTCAATTTTAGGGCTGAGGTTTTCATAAGAAATAGGCCATGAACTACTGGTGACATGAAACGTGCTGTTGCAAAGGTTGAGAAATTTAAAAACTTTTTCTCAATAAATGTGAGTGAAATGTTGGTGCATAATTGCAAATCAATAGTCAACTTACTACATATCCATCTGTTCACTGACAAATTCTACTTATTTTTGTAGTATTGGTAAAAGTTGTATGAGTCAGTAGAGCTGTTCTGTGTATTGCAAGCAAAATACCGAACTAAAATTAACCAAACTATTAGCATGTAATTGTGTTAGTTCGTCCCTCCCTTTCACCTCTTGATTTTCAAGTATCTTTGGGAAGTTTCCCTAAGGCTTCTACAGTGAAGACAGACAAAAAAAACCTGTTTAACCCCTCTGCCATTTCCTTGTTTCCCATTATCAATTCCCCAGACACACACTCTAGAGGACCAACGCTAGCTTTAGTTACTCTTTTCCTTTTTAATTACTGGCAGGAACTCTTGTATTTCTAGCTAGCTTTCTGTCATATTCTAATTTCTCCCTCTTTTTAATATTTGTTTAGCCTTTCAATGCCGGTTCTTAAACTCTGTCCAATCTCCTGACCTACCACTAATCTTTGCAGATTTGTACAATGTTTCTTTTAGTTTGATACTATCCTTAACTTCCATATTCAGCCACGGATGATGAATCCTTTTCAAAGAGTCTTTCTTTCCCACTGGGATAAATCTTTGCTGAGAGTTGTTAAATATCTCCTTTAAAGTCTGCCACTGTGCCTCTATTGCCCTACCTTTTAACCTAATTTCCCAGTTCACTTTAGCTAGCTCTGCCTTCATACCCTTATTTTACCCTTAAACCTTTAGGTTTAAAACACTAGTCTTAGACTCATACATCTCCCCTTCAGCCTGAATATGAAATTCTATCATGTTATGTTTGCTTTCACCTAGAGGCTTCTTTACCATGAGGTATTGATTAATTCTGTCGCATTGTACATTACCAAGTCTAGAATATCCTGCTCCCTGGTTGGCTCTAGAACATACTGGTCTAAGAAATTGTCCGGAATATATTCAACAAATGCATTTTCCAGGCAACCTTTGCCAATCTGATTCGTCCAATCTACATGTAGATTAAAGTCATCCATGATTATTGCGGTACCTTTCCTACCCATTTATTTCTTCCTATATACTCTGTCCTACAGTGTAACTACTGTTAGGGGACTATAAATTACTCCCACAAGTGACCAATTGCCTTTCCTATTTCTTATCTCTACCCAACTGATTCTACATCTTGCTCTTTTGAGCTAAGGTTATCTCTCATGACCACGTTAATAAATCCTTAATCAACCGAGTTACCCCAGCACATTTTCCTTCCTATCCTTTTGAAATGTCAAATGCCCTCAATATCTAAGTCCCAGCCTTAGTTAGCTCACAACCATGTTTCTGTAATGGCTGCCAGGTCATACATATTTTTATCTGTGCTGTGTTACAGACATGTGAGCAGGAGTAGAAATGTGAATCCTTTATGATACAACCACCCCGAGTCTGACTGTAACAGGGTTCTTGAAGGACTTAGAGAATGAAAATATTTTACTTGGGATGAGCAATGTATAATTTTTAAGTTGAATATATATATGTATGAAAGGTAAAATGGTTTGTTTCATTTTTGGTTATTTATGAGCCTTAGTGCCTAGAAGTCTGCATGGACTTGTCTAAAAGGTTACTCTTTTGGGTTTGTTTTTATATATACATTTTTAATGAGGTTTTACAACCCCTGTGTTAAAGGTAAAATGATTTGTTTCATTTTTGGTTATTTATGAGCCTTGGTGCCTAGAAGTCTGCATGGACTTGACTAAAAGGTTAGTCTTTTGGGTTTGTTTTTATATATACATTTTTAATGAGGTTTTACAACCCCTGATGTTAAAGAGATGGTTTAAAAAGAGGTGACAAGTTTAGTAATTTTGCGGAAAAAAAGTAGAAAAACTAGGCTGTTGCCTAGTGACAGTGGTCAAGTGACACAGGGAAACACAGGGTACAGTTCAGCCAGTGTGTATCAGAGAGTGACACCAAAGATTTTCAGCTGTTTGAGTTAAGAAATACTACAAGGCTACTAGGAGACTGTGTTTAGGAACTCATGTTTGCTCTGCAGTTGAAGCAATAGTGAGTTTAGAGGGTAGTTTTGGGTGGCTGGCGGAGAGATAAGAGTTGGATTAGAAGCATCAAGCGAATGCTCAAGAATTCACTAGAAGAAAACT
Source organism: Cetorhinus maximus (assembly GCF_964194155.1). Lineage (NCBI taxonomy): Eukaryota > Metazoa > Chordata > Chondrichthyes > Lamniformes > Cetorhinidae > Cetorhinus > Cetorhinus maximus. The sequence goes on from NC_135900.1 coordinate 35,265,592, forward strand.
GTTTGCGCCTATGCCAGTACCAAGCAAGGAGCCTTTGTGTCTAGCTAGTGGTAACTCTTCACTGGTTTGTGTGTCTGTAAACATATTACTGGGTAAAAAAATATTGGGAAATTGAATCATCCTCTTGAGTTATTGAGATCATTCCAACTATTTTGTCTGGTGTCATATAGTTCATTATTTTTGTTTGAATAAGTATTTGTGTGTTAAAAGTTTATCAGTGGACTTCTGTGAATTTGTTCAGTAACTTTCCTCCATGGTTTCTGGAAAAAAAGTTAGGATCTATCAGGCCAGGTTTCACTATGGGATCAGTCCAATATTAGCATCAGCTGGGATCATAACATACTCAGTGTCTGTGTTTAACCAGTATATATACTGATTGCAAAGGAACAAGTCTGACAGGCTTTCTTGAGATCTAGAACAAGAAGGGGATAGTTTTTATGGAGTTAAAAATGCACCCAGGTAAAGATAGCAAAATATTTAAAAAGGTAAACCTGCGCTTCTCGAACTCTCATGACCTGTATTCACACACACACACAAAAACATACAAATTTTACAAGTTATACTGTAGGTAGTTATGTTCTTAGTCAAATTGAGGTTCAACGCTGAAGGATGAAGAAAATTGAGAGTTCACTGTTTGAGCCCTTGGCTATATCACTGTGGCTGCAGCAAAGGTTTTTCCAAGCTCCTATAGATTCCAAGAGTTGAGTTGAAGTTCATGTCACTGCAATTGCCAGATACAATTTCTTTTTAATCCATAATTTTTCTGTTCCAGAAGTCGATGAGTTTTGCACCTAAGGTTCCTTTCGATAGAAAATTAACTTATCTCTGTGCTGGATTTTTAAAATGTAAGAGATAGAGTCTTAACTTGGGAGAGGAGAGAAGGAAGCTCCTGCTGCTCCATTGACAGCTTTTCCAGACTGCTCTGCTGCTGTTTGCAGCTTGTGTGCTGTATTAAAGTGATTTCAAAATGGTTACTTCACTCACATGACCTTTCTCTCCTCATAATGATTTCAGGAGGTTTATCCAATGTTTGAATTGATGGTTATTTTTGTTTCATGGCTGGGGTGGGGGGAGTGGATTCTGTAACGTCCCAGCCATTAACACCCTGAAGGAGCTATTATCCATCTTGGTGAGATTAGAAGACACATCTCCATATAACCATTGATCTAGTAATCTCTCTGTCTCCATTGGAGAAGATAGTCTTATAGAAATATAAATGCTATGCCCTGGATTTCAGTAGATCTCTTTTGAAGTGGTTCTTGACATCCTCAGGTGTGAAATTCTAGAGAAAGATACATGTTTGAATTGTATTCCACATTGGAACTTTCCAGAAACTGGTCCCTGGAAATACCAGACATCAGGTCACTCGTGGCAGTCATCTTTAGTCAGTATCTTTTCTTGTCTTTAAAAAGTCCTTTTTAAATAGTTCAGTATATGTTTGGTCAGCCAGTAAAATTACAGATTCTTATCACTCATGCACAAGGCACATCATCGTGACAGCTAACAATTCATCTGTTTTGTTACAAATGCTGCCGCATTCAGATAAAGAGCCTTCAACTGTCTTTTTATCATTTTTGCAACCTCTGACTTTCTGCTGGTGCACTCTTAAGTTTGTTTGCTCTGTCCCTTGTTGCCACACTGTGGTTATCATTACCCAAATCCCTATCCTTCTCTTGTTTCTCTTGATTTACCACATCTCACATCATCCCTTCCCCCCCCACTATTTAGTTTAAAGCCCTGGGATACCAAATAAGTTGTAGCAGGAATAGTTGAGCCTGCTGTTTCTGAACACTAAACTTATTCTTTGGATTTTTTTTATCAGGAGGAGAAACCTTGAGGCTGGAGACAATTATAGAGTGGTGGAAAGAAAAGAATGCTGATTTCTGCTCTCGCCTGATAATTGTTTTGGACTGTGACAATGCTGTTCCGTGGGTTAAAGATGTAAGAAGAGTCAGTGAAAGTTTTGTTGCTGTACAAGGTGCAGTACTGGCCGAAGAAGTTAATGTTGAAGAAGCGGACCTTCCACAATTAGGTGACTTTACTAAAGACTGGGTAGAATATAACTGCAACCTTGACAACAACATTAGCTGGTCAGATAAAGGAAGAACGGTTATGGCTGTTTATGGTATATCTAAATGCTGGAGTGATTACACTCTTCATTTACCAACAGGAAATGATGTTGCCAAGCATTGGATGATTTACTTTCCTCGTATCACTTATCCTCTGATTTACTTGGCGGACTGGTGTGGTGGGCTGAACCTTTTTTGGATGTGTAATGTTTGCTTTAAATGTTTCAAAAGGTTGAAAATGAGATGGTTCCCACCCACAGTCCTGGACACAGGGCAAGGATTTAAACTTGTGAAATCATGACATTGTCATCACATGTCAAATACTTAGGACTTTGTATTGCACTTATAGGCATCCTTCCAAAGAATTTGGAGTGAAGGTTTATATAAAAGTTAATGGGCTGCAGCTGCTGAAAAGTTACTGATTTATCCCAGGCTTGTATTTCTTAAACTCAACAGATTTCAGGGTTCAGCAGGGCTTATACCATTTTTATTTGTGTGTGTGTGTATATATATATATATATATATATATATTACATACTGCAATGTTACTAATACTACACAAAGAATTACTGCATTAAGATGGCAACCATTCTAGCTATTTATAGTGCACTGAGTTCAAATTAGCTAGCACAACTAATGTTTTGACAGCAATTAAAATGGAAAATAATGAACATTGGTTTAAGATGTCATTATTACCCACCAAAGCAGGAAAGAGGAAGTGTGACAACCAAATGTTGAACATGCCAAATGATGAAGTAAATTCTTCAGAAAGCATACTTCATGATTTTCTTTTGAACATACAATGTTCAAAAGTTTAGTCTGCAAAATATTCCTTAAATTTGATGGTCCAATTTAATATTGTTACATGCTCTCAATTGACTTGCTTCTTTGCATAGTATCAAATATAAAATAACCTGAGGATTGCAGTAGTGGTACAAGACCAAGAGAAACTATAACATGTCACTAATCTTAATTGCAGTGAAAACTACTTCACCCTGTAGTTCATCTGTTGGAAAGTTTGCTGATATTTTATAAATTTTGCTACTTTAATACTAATATACAATGTTCAGAATTGGCATTGGCCCTTTCCCCAAGATTGATTTTTTTTTTTGCTGAATGATACCATCCAACAAAGCAGTTCATTCAATAGTTGAGAGCTGAGTAAAATTGTGACTTTTCAGTTTAAAGCCTACTGTGTTATACTTAGGTTTTTAAACTAAGGAATTTAAACAAATCCCACGAGCTGCCAGAATTTAATTTTCTGCTACAACCACAACTGTGGAGATTTCTTAATTCATATGCAATAACACATGGTTGTTACTGAGTTCAATATCAAAATATTGTGCATGACTGTGGATTGCATATGAAAATGAAGAGGCATTCTTTTAAAGCCACATGCTGTCCGTTTCGTTTGTATTAACTATATGTCAAATAAATTTTATTTCTAATAATTTTCTAAAACCTTTCTAATTGAGCTTACTTGCATGTAATAAATCAAAACAGGATGCACCTTTGATTAAATGTATAATTCTTTTGTGATGGATTACTTTGATTTTATCTTATGCTATATTTTGACATTTATTTTATATACATTTTGATCTCTTGCATGTACATTATTTTACTGTTTGAGAATTTATTTTTGTTATTTAGGTATGGTCCTGTTACAAAGCTATCACACTTTTAAGTTCATGTTCTATAGATCCCTGTAAAATTAACCAATAAACACCATATTTGCTTCAATTGTTGCTGGAAACATCAAATCACTAGTTAGACATTTTATTTACAGATCTGCCTAAATCTCGCTGAGCATTAGTCTCACTATAATGTGCTATTTCAGAGCTGACTTTGCAGTGTCATAGGATTAGACCTAGAGAAAGGGAGTGAAAAACAAGATTTTGGCAGTAAAGCTGTATTTTATTACATCTCATTTTAAATGACTAGAATAGTTATTTATATTCTCATTCTTAATGTTTATTCTCATCTGTGTGAATAAGTGAATTTGTCAATTTTTGTCTGATTATGTGCATGAGAAGCACCTTGGGACATAGTAAAGATGCTCTATAAATGCATGCTGTTAATTATTTTCTCCCCTATCCTTGAAATTAGTGCTGTGATTGCCAGTGTACATTTAAATTGCCGGACTCACAAGAAAATAATTATATTCACTCTCAATCTACAGTGGGTGCCCAACTGATTCTCACCCCATTCCCTCCAAAGCTCTCTGCTACAAAGGGAAATTGTACCAGCTGCTCACTCTTGCATGCATCTTTATTTTGTATGTTGGTAAAAGTCACTTTTAAGGTCTCCACACTCGATGTGTGAGGTCAAAGGAAGCAATCTATAGGTATTTTGGCCATGTGTTAGTAGCTTGGTTTAATATTTCAATAATTACTCCAAATGCCTTTTACTTCATGAATTGTTGCAACATAGCTGAGATTGGCAATTCAGCTATTGGAACATCTTGAGCATAAACCCACTATCCTCCACCCTTGGGCATAAAAAGGAGGGGCAACCTGAATGCAGTGTAGGAGGAAGAATTGTTAGGGAACCAAAGTGATGGTTGAAAAGTGGGATTTTGAAAGCACAGAGGGAGGTGAAAGATCAGAATGGCAAAGACTTCCAGAGAACTGGAGTATTGTGACTGAACAAGTAACCACACAACAATAAAAACAAAATGCTGGAAACACTTAGTAGGTCAGGCAGCATCTGTAAAGGGAGAAAGAATTAATCTTTAATGTCTCTTATGGACAGGAAGGGGGTTAATTTAAGGCCGTTTCTACCTCCTACCCAAAATCCACAAACAGGACTGTCCCGGCAGACCAATCGTGTCAGCCTGTTCCTGCCCCACGGAACTCGTTTCTTGCTATCTTGACTCCATTCTCTCTCCCCTTGTCCAGTCCCTTCCCACCTACATCCGTGATTCCTCTGACACCCTACATCATATCAACAATTTCTAGTTCCCTGGCCCCAACCGCCTCCTCTCCACCATGGACGTCCAATCCCTCTACACCTCCATCCCCCACCGGGATGGTCTGATGGCTCTCCGCTTCTTCCTCGAACAGAGGCCTGAACAATCCCCATCCACCACTACTCTCCTCCGTCTGGCTGAACTTGTTCTCACACTGAACAATTTCTCCTTAAACTCCTCTCACTTCCTCCAAATAAAAGGTGTGGCTATGGGTACCCGCATGGGCCCCAGCTATGCCTGTCTCTTTATGGGGTATGTGGAACATTCCTTGTTCCAGTCCTACTCCGGCCCCCTCCCACAACTCTTTCTCCAGTGCATCGATGATTACTTCGGTGCTGCTTCATGCTCTCGTCTGGACCTGGAAAAATTTATTAATTTTGCTTCCAATTTCCACCCCTCCATCATTTTCACATGGTCCATCTCTGACACTTCCCTTCCTTGACCTCTCTGTCTCAATTTCTGGTGATAGACTGTCCACCAATATCCATTACAAGCCTACCGACTCCCACAGCTACCTCGACTACAGCTCCTCACACCCCGCTTCCTGTAAGGACTCCATCCCATTCTCTCAGTTCCTTCGCCTCCGTCGCATCTGTTCTGATGATGCCACTTTCAAAAACAGTTCCTCTACATGTCTTCCCTTCTTCCTTAACCGAGGTTTTCCACCCACGGTGGTTGACAGGGCCCTCAACCGTGTCCGGCCCATCTCCCGCGCATCCGCCCTCACACCACCTTCTCCCTCCCAGAAACATGATAGGGTCCCCCTTGTCCTCACTTATCACCCCACCAGCCTCCGCATTCAAAGGATCATCCTCCGCCATTTCAGCCAACTCCATCATGATGCCACCACCACCAAACACATCTTCCCTTCACCCCCTCGGTGGCATTCCGCAGGTATCGTTCCCTCTGGGACACCCTGGTCCACTCCTCCATCACCCCCTACACCTCAACCCCCTCCCACGGCACCTTCCCATGCAACCGCAGAAGGTGCAGCACCTGCCCCTTCCCCTCTCCTCACCGTCCAAGGGCCCAAACGCTCCTTTCAAGTGAAGCAGCATTTCACTTGCACTTCCCTCAACTTAGTCTACTGCATTCGTTGCTCCCAATGCAGTTTCCTCTACATTGGAGAGACAAAACGCAGACTGGGTGACCGCTTTGCAGAACACCTTTGGTCTGTCCGCAAGCATTACCCAGACCTCCCTGTCACTTGCCATTTCAACACTCCACCCTGCTCTCATGCCCACATGGCTTGCTGCATTGTTCCAGTGAAGTTCAACGCAAACCGGAGGAACAGCACTTCATCTTCCGACTAGGCACTTTACAGCCTTCCGGACTGAATATTGAGTTCAACAATTTTAGATCATGAACTCTCTCCTCCATCCCCACCCCCTTTCCGATTTTCCCCCTCCTTTTTGTTTTTTTCCAATAATTTATATAGATTTTTCTTTTCCCACCTACTTTCATTATTTTTAAGTGTATTTCCATCCATTGTTTTATCTCTACCTTTTAGCCTATTTCGATCCCTTCCCCCACCCCCACCCCACTCCCACTAGGGCTATCTGTACCTTCCTCGTCCTGCTGTCTACCCTTAATTAGCACATTCCTTTAGATAATATCACCACCTTCAACACCTCTTTGTCCTTTTGTCTGTGACATCTTTTGGTTATCTCCACCTATCACTGGCCCTCTATCCAGCTCCTCTTGTCCCACCCCACCCCCCAAACCAACTTATATTTCACCTCTTTTCTACTTTTACTTAGTTCTGTTGAAGGGTCATTCGGACTCGAAACGTTAACTGTGCTCCTCTCCACAGATGCTGCCAGACCTGCTGAGATTTTCCAGGTATTTTTGTTTTTGTTTTGGATTTTCAGCATCCGCAGTTTTTTACTTTTATCTTAATTTAAGGAGTACTATTTTCTCCTCTTCCACCCATGCATAAACATAAAGGTGTTTGATTTGTTTCCCTCTTTATAAATGGTAGCATATTTTCCAACCCCTCAGTTTTAGTGTGATCTAATTTTCTATTCATAACCTCACAGCAAATTCTAGATAGGATGAACTCAAAGGGTTAGTTTATTTGCACACACTCAACATGCAAATAATACGTCCCCTTCACCTTCAGATAGTAAAGAGAGGGATAGAGAAATGATAGATTTACAGTATGAGACCACAGAGGAAAGAAGTATTGTTTCACATGGGTTCCAGAGTCTAGAATCAAAGCCCAATGAGGTATTCCTTCATGGAGGTTGGTGGACTGAAAACCGATGTTGTAGATTTCACTTTTCCAGTGGTGTAGACTTCACATGATGAGATAAGCACACAGGGAAGAATCAATCTGTAGGCGAAGGTACAGAAGTTCTAGCAGAAGCAGTGCAGGTGGGGCCAGGTGTTCAACCTGGGCAGAGTTCCTTTTCTGCGAGGCTGCCAGTCAGATGATAAACAACAGACTGAGCTTTGCAGTTCAGCAAGGCAATATTACTGGTACCACAAGCCAGAGGCCTACGTCTCATGACTCCCACCTCTCCACACTCTTTGACAAAGGATGTGTACCCCTTGTCTGGGTCCCCAAGATTGTTAAATGTCTCAACCATTAAGAATTGAAAGGTTGCGGTGCCCTTTGTCTTAACAGACAAGCACATTCCTGTTGACCAGCCTGGGTTATGAAATTCAGATGACCTTTGTATAGCTCTTTGAGTTTGGCCTGTGCAGTCCACGGGGGTCATTAGTAGCTCCCCAGAGATAATGAAGTATGAGTTTCCCCAATACTGCCAGGTAGCTTCTTTTGTTTAGGGATCACAGACAGACATAGCTTCAGCCATTTTTAAAGGTCTTTGTCCCGTTTTTAAAATTTCAGTAATAGCCATGAGGATATCTATGTATATTTTTATAAAAACAAAAAAATATTGGAAATACTCGAGTCCTGATGAAAGGTCATCGACCTGTGGGGACTAAGACCTCACACTGTATATTTCTTTAAAATATACAAGGACAAGCAGGTGCATGGAAATGCCACCACCTGCAAGTTCCCCTCTAAATCTCTCACCATTCTGAATTGGAACAATATTGGCATTCCTTCACTGTGACTGGGTCAAGGCCCAGGAACACACTCCCTAACAGCATTGTGGTTGTACCTATAACACATGGACTGTAGCAGTTCAATAATGTGACTCACCACCATCTTCTCTCGAGCACTTCGAGATGGGCAACAAATGCTGGTCTTACCAGCGAAGCTCACTTCTTATGAACAAATATATGAAAAGATATAGTGATGGTGGTTTGTTACAAATCACTTGGGCAATCCGAGTTGCTGTGGCAATGTGCATTTTCACATGCATGTTGTAGACTGGAGCCATGGATAGTGACGTTAGAGGCTCCAACTTTCTTTTCATCACATGGCTGACCACGAATCTCTCTCACACTTAACATCTGCCATTGACATGTGTTGGAAGGACTTTCAGGTTGGCCATCAACCTGTTTGGCCCCATTAAGATTGCATCTTCTTTGGCCATCAAGTCCTGGGGTGGGGCTTGAATGCAGAACTTCTGACTCAGGTAGGAATGCTACCCACTGCACCAAAGGATCGGCCAAAAATATAGTGCCCATGTGTAAATTGACCTATTTCAAGATGCATGTGTAGAAATCAGGATGTATCCTTTGGGGTAAACTAAAGGTGGGCGTATGGGCAGAAGGGAAGCAAGTGGAATCAAAGTAGTGCCTACATTGTGATTGATATCATTGGAAACAAGAGCAAGTATTGCTAGGAAGAAACATTAGAGGAAAATGGAGTGATCAACATTGTTGAAGATGGCAGACAAGTCAAGGAGGGTAAGGAAGGATGGTTAAGCAAGACCACAACCCCACACACTGTTTGATTTTGACTAGTATATACTTAGTATGGCTGGTAGAACCGTTTTGAAGAATTGAGCGAGGCAAAATCAAAATTGCAAAATAATGACAAGTTGCAAAAAAAAAGTTGAAGATAATGGATTGGTTAAGAATTGGTTTCTTAAGAAGGTTATAATTGTCTTGAACGGGGTAGGGATTTAAGAAGGGGTGGGGAGAGAGAAAACCAGAGGAGAGACCGAAGTGAATGAGGAGAGAGACCAACACAAAAAGCGTGGTTCAGGGATTCTAAGGAATGCAGAATAGTTTGGAATTGGGTATACCATTCCTAGATGTCGCTTTGCAGTAATAAACATTTTTAAACGTGTCAGCTTCATTGTTACACTAAACTGAGACACATGTTACAATCAAGAGCATCTAAACATTTGATTGGAAAGATAGCCAAAATGTAAGAAAGAGGATTGAGCCTCCTTTTCAATTCCTTTGTATTGCCCATCTCCTAATGCTCTTTTTCCATAGACTACTTTGCCATCAAACTCATCCAGTGGTATTTTCAGGTCAGGTTCAACTTGAGCGATGATGATGTTCAAGTGATCTTTAAAGTCAGCTAATAACTGCATTTCATTGTACTTTCTGGTTATTCAACCCTGGTGTTGATGTTAGCTCTTCCATATATGGTACCAAACCTTTCTCAGTTGCCACCAAGGAAATGGCTAAACTCATCCTGTCAGCTCTACCAATCCGATGGACGTAGTTTTGTTTTTTGTCAGGAAGAGTCATATTAAGTGCAAAAGGAACTCCTCGGATGTCAATTCCTCTGGCAGTAACGACAGTACAGATCAGGACCATTATTTTATCTGTCTCAAAAAGTGATTATCACATATGTGACACTCATTTATTACAAATATCCAGCCTAATGTTCAAAACAGTGGGGAACCTGATCAACTGTGCTCCAATACGGCCAATGCTCAGCTTTAAGATTAAGTGAGTCATTCAAAACCTGTCAGACTTTCAATTGCAGATTAGCATCTCTGTTCATAAGTGCAGTTAGGATCCCAAAGCAGACACCATCCAGGATGACAAAAGCAAAATATGCAGCTGCTGGAAATCTGAAATAAAAATCGAAAAAGCTCAAAATATTCAACAGATCAGGCAGCATCTGTTGGGAGAGAAATAGGGATAAAGTTTCAAGTTGATGAACTTTGATCAAAACTGAGGATTAACCAAGATTAACAGTTTAGCAAGGCCATTTAATTGATGTGTACATTTTTTAAACACCAACTAAAGCTGTTAATCGTGCCTTGAATAATACTAATTCTTAGAATATCAACGCTGGTGAAAATATTAAAATGTTCATTTTTTAACAATGCAGAGGTTAATTTTATACATAGTGCAATGAAAACTATAGTTTATGCTACATTCAGACTTGTATACTGCAGTCATGCAACCCAGTTCTCTCCTCTTCTATAATAATACTCAGTTTTTGTCTGCTGGGAAAATTCATTTCAATGGATAATATATTTTAATAGAGAATATACTTTCATATAAAAACAAGTTAAAAGTGCTTGGAAAGAAAACTTATGATATGTTTTAAAAAAGAGCTGCCTTTAGTGTAATTTTTACCTTTACAACTCAGGAGAAAACAGTCTCTAATTAAACTTTCATACTCTGACTACAAACAGGTCACAAGGCCAAACTTTTATCAAAATTTGTATTTATATTCCTCGGCCTGTTTTTTCCCATGTACAACTCAATGTAATTTTTCCAATGAGAAGTTTTGACTCTTAAATCTGTTTGATTTTGTCTTTGCTGAATGAATAACCAGAAACCTGTATTTCCAGAAGTACTGTTGCAATAAGGATACTAATTTGACTGCAAAATACAGAAATTCCCTTCTTAGTTGCTTGGATGCAGGTGACTCTTAACTATAGGAAAATAAGCAGTGTTTAATTTAACCCTGTGAAGCATTCTTTTTATAGCATGCAAAAATGTAAAATTATAAAATGGTTACTTTTTGAACATGTGGAAAATGTAATACATAAAGGAAATTCAACAGTGTGATGCTGGAAGGAGGCTCCTTTGGTGTCATGTTCAAAAAAGATATTTGGTAAAAAGCAATGATTCCACAAGTTTCTCTTCACTCCAGTAACACTAATAAATCAGATGTGATGCTCTTCAATTTAATATTAGTATCTGTGTATTAGAAGGAACTGAAAGTGTTTATTTTTTTTGAAAAGTTATTAAATTAGATAAAACTTAACTTTGATTAAGTGCAAACATTGGTGGTCTATTCTGTTTCCAATTACTAAAGTTGAAATTGTAAGGGCCATTTCCTTATGTGGAGGCAATGTAATTAACAGTTGCTTCGTCAGCACTGACAGAACAATAAGGCTTCAACACAAAGACTCTTCCATGTCTATGAAAATATGAAGTATCTGGAAATCTTGAAGAATTCTTTGAATATTTATTATTCACCAAGGCTCCTTAGACAGCACTTTCCAAACCCATGACCACTACCATCTAGTAGAAGTAGGACAGCAGATAGATGGGAACACCACCACCTCCAAGTTACTCATTGGCTAACTGGTTCAGTGGCATTCATTACACAACCATCAAGTGTTTGGTCATAATCCTCAACACCTGCTCTATTTCCATTAGCACCTCCCTGTGTCAGACCAGGGATAAAACACCTCCAAGTTACTCATCATCCTGACTTGGGAATATATCACCGTTCCTTCTCTGTCGCTGGGTCAAAATCCTGGAACTCCCTAACAGAACTGTGGGTGTACCTACACCACATGGACTGCAGCAGTTCAAGAAGGCAGTTCACCACCACCAAGGGCAACAGATGCTGGGCCAGCCAGCGAAGCCCACATCCCATGAACAAATTTTTTTTTTTAAATTGCCTATTAAGTTGAGGATTCCCAATTCCACTTTCATTGTTTGTGGTTTTCATGCTCCAGGTTGCTGGTTAAGATTGGACAAATTTTTGGACAATAGAAGTTTTGAAACCTGAGACATGCACTGATGTTTCTAGCCCCAATTATGTTTTTAAACTAGTCCCTCTTTAATTTAAAAAAATCTTGAAATATTTTTGTGTTAAAATGTATCAAGGGAGCACAGCATACCATTAATGTAGTTGATGCTTAAACAGACATGCTAATCATTTAACCAGCTTGCATCAATTTGAATTGCAGCAGTAAGCCCCTTGTTTTAAATTGCCTTATAACTATACAAAAAGCTGATTATGGAATATCATCAATAGTTTGATGATGGTGAAAATGGATATAGGACTTTAACTGCTGAGTATTACACAGTGATGGGGGAGATAGAATCAGTTTTTGACCATTGTTTCAGGGTACTTTCTGGATACTTCAGTGAATCGGGATTTGTCTCCATTCCAGGGTTTGTGGTGGGAAATAAAAAAAGATTTAAGAACAGGTTTCTAAAGAATGGCTTAACTATTACAGCACCTCACACCTTTGGAAAGAGTCCAGATATGCAGACAGAGAGGAAGTGGAAGGTGTAGTTGAACACCAGTATGCCAGCATTTTACCCAGAATATGGAGAATGATTCACTCACTGGCATTCAGGCTGGAGATAGATAGTGTTGCTTTCAAGCTCTGTGAGACAACACTATACCTGTATATAGTGGCACTTCAAGCATAATCTCGAGTTCAGAAAATGTACAGCATACGAACTCCCCACAGCTCAGACAACATTCCCAACTGTTCAGATACTGCAAAATTCTAACACTCCCCTCAGCTCAAACAAGGCACAGGGCTAACTAATAATCCCCACAGTTCAGACAACACACAGCATTAATCCCATAATTCAGACAATGTACAGTGCTATCGCTCCCCACAATGCAGACAACACAACAGCGTTAACATTTTCCACAACTCCGACAATACAGAGCGCTGACACAAATTTGGTCTGATTAACTTATTTGCCTTAGCACCAGTTGCCCAACAGTAAAAGGGTCTCCTTCCTCCTGCTCACTTGCTCAATGAGCATCTTCACCATTGCATCAGAGTACTGGAGTGCTCTGGCTTACTATGTTGACTGCTGCTACACTATCTCACTATCCACTGCTGTAAGAAGTGCCTCTGCTTCAAGTAACAGCTACTCGGTCAGATTTTCCGCTTTCTCAATAAGCAAACTACGTAGGAAGTGGAAATTCAAGAGATTTAGTTCAAATTAAGCCAGGCACAAAAATGGCATGGACCCCACTTAATTTCTTCAGGCAGATTCAACATGTTCTGCTTAATTTTTGCTTTAGATGAAAGCTATCTCTTATTGCTTCTAGAGAAATGTGCATTGCTGATATGATATCGATTCTGCTCCCATGTGTAGTCCTATTATTGATTCTACTGCACTTGGTATTGCTGATACAGCCCTTTGAACAAAATAATAAATGAAAAGTCTTTGAAAGAACTTGATTTACAAACGGTCCATTCACCAAAAGTCAAAGTAATTCAAAGTTCTTCAATAATCATTGATTGCAATCAGTGAACTTCAGGTATACTAATAAATCTACTTTAATTCAAATAGAAAACTATTCCACTTACTGTTGTTATCATCCTTTAGTTGACGTTTTCAATTACCATTGCAGAACAATGATCCATTAAAAGTTAATCCTAATTTTCACAAATTGGAGAGAAGATATTGGCCAGAAATATTCTGTGTCTCAACCGCTGCTTTCTTCCAAAATTAGAAATAACATACCAACAAGTTTACAAAGGGAGAGTCCATATTGTCCAATAAGCTAGATCCTACATTCCTAATGTTTATTGATTTATTTATTATTTAGCATCTTTTTATTTTAAAAAATAATTCACATGATGTGAGTATTGCTGGCAAGGTCAGCATCTAATATCCATGAATAATTTACCTTGAGAAGGTGATAGTGAGCTAGCCTTGAACTGCTCTGGTCCATGTGTTGTAGGCACTCCCACAGTGCTGTTAGGGAAAGGCCTCCAGGAGTTCGACCTAGCGATAATGAAAGATCAGTGATATTTCCAAATCAGGATAGTATGTAACTTGGAAGTGAACTTTCAGGTGGTGATGTCCCATGCGCCAGCTTCCCTTGTCCTTCTCAGTGGTAGAGGTTGCGGGTTTGAAAGGGGCTGTCAAAGAAGTCTTGATGAGTTGCTGCAATGCATCTTGTAGATAGCACACACTGCTGCCACTGTGTGCCGGTGGTGGATGAAGTGAATGTTTAAGATGGTGGACAGTCAAGTGATGACAAGTCAAGCCTTGTCCTGGATTGTGTCGTCGAACTTCTTGAGTGTTGTTGGAACTGCATTCATCTGGACAAGTGGAGATTATTCCATCACACTCCTGACTTGTGTATTGTAGATGGTGGACAGTCAGGTGATGAGTCACTTGCCATAGACTACCAAGCCTCTGACCTGTTCTTGTAGCCACATTAACTATGTAGCTACTCCAGTTAAGTTTCTGATCAATGGTTAGGCCAAGAAGTTGCAATAAAAATATTCATTTCACTGCAAATGTTCTGAGAGTCACTCGATTCATCAGGACCTCAATATCATCAGCCTTTCAATGTGGAAGGAGAAATGTTTGTTCTGTCTGTGGGAAAAGATTTCAAACATCAGCGTGAGTGGAAAATCACCAGGACACACACACACCCATGTGATAATGTTCCAGTGCACTGATTGCAGAAAGAATGTCAACGGGAGATGGTAATTGCCTGGCACTTAAGTGGCAAGTAACAGCTGTGCCACATATCAGCCCAAGCCTGAATGTCCAGGTCTTAATGTATGCAAGCTTATCATCTGAGGAGTCGCATGTGGAACTGAACACTGCAACCATCAGCAAACATCCCCAATTCTGACTTTGTGATAAGGGGGAAGTTATTGATGAAGAAGCTGAAGATCACTGGGTCTAAGGCACTGTCGTAAGGAACTCCTGAAGGGATGTCCTGGAGATGAGATGATTCACCTTCAACAACCACACAATTTTCCTTTGTACTTGGTGTGACTCCACTCCATCAGGTAGATGCCAGTTTTACAGCTATACCAGAACTGCTTGCCAGAGCACAACTAATTCTGTTGTGCAAGCCTTCAAGCACTGAAGACAGGATGTTGTTGCAGCCCATAGCCTTTCCATTATCCAATGACCTCGGCCATTTCTGGCTGAAGACTGGCACCTGTGATAATGGAGACCTTAGAAAGATGTCACGATGAATCATCCACTCGACATTTCTGCCCATTATGGTTGCAAACACTTATGTTTTTCATTTACTCACATGCTGGGCTCGCCCATCATTGAGGATTGGGATGTTTATGGAGCCTCCTGATCCAGTTGGTTATTTAATTGTCCACCACCATTCATAACTGTACGTGGCAGAACTGTGGAGGTTTGATCTGATCTGTTGCTTGCAGGATTGCTTAGCTCTGTCGATAGCATTCTGTTTCTGCTGCTTAGGATGTATGTCATCCTCTGTTGTAGCTTCAACAGGTTGGCACATCATTTTTAGATATGCCTGGTGCCGTTCCTGGCATGCTCTTCTACACTCCTCACTGAACCAATGTTGGTCCCCTAGTTTGATGGTAATGGTAAGATTGTGGTTGAGTACAATTCTGCTGCTGCTGATGGTCAACAGTGCCTCATGGATTCTTAGTTTTGAGCTGCTAGACCTGTTCCATATCCATCTAACTAAACACACTGGTAGTGACTTACAACATGATGGAGGGTGTACTCAGTGTCACAACAGACCTGCATTTCCACAGGATTGTGCAGTGATTGTGCACTACCAATACTGTGATGAACAGATCCATCAGCAACAGATAGATCGGTGAGGATGAGATCAAGTAGTTATTTCCCTCATGAATAGTTTCCTTACATCCTGCTGCAAGCCCATGCTAGCAGTTATGTCCTTCAGGACTTGACCAGCTCAATTACTAATGGTTCTTACAAGTCATTCTTGGTGACGGACATTGAAGTCCCCCACCCAGAGTACACTCTGCATCCTCGTCATCTGAAGTGCTTTCTCAAATGGTGTTCAACATGGTGGAGCAATGATTCATCAGCTAAGGGAGGGCAGTAGCTGGTTATCAGCAGGAGAATTCCTTGCCCATATTTGACCTGATGCCATGAAACTTCATGGGGTCCAGAGTCAATGTTGAGGCCTCCCAGGGACACTCCCTCCCAACCATTTCCACTGTGCTGGTGGGACAAGACATACCCAGGAATTGTGATGGAAGAGTCTGAGACATTGGCTAAAAGCATGAATTTTGTGACTGTTAGGCTGATGCTCGACTAGTCTGTGGGACAGCTCTCCCAATTTTGACACAACTCCCCAGATGTTAGTGAGGAGGGCTTTGCAGGATTATGTGGGCTGGGTGTGCCTCTGTCATCTGATATCACTTAAGTGATTAGTCCACTTTTATTCTTTTTATACTTTGTCATAGTGGTTTGGTATAGCTAAGTGGCTTGTTTGGCTATTTCAGAGGATAGTTAAGAGTCAACCACAAATGTGGATCTGGAATCACATAAAAACCAGACTGGGTAAGAAGGGCAAATTTTCCTAAAGGACATAAGTGAACCAGGGGTGGCATAGTGGTATTATCACTGACTAGTATTCTAGAGACCCAGGGTAATGCTCTGGGTTCAAATCCCACAATGGCAGATAGAAAAATTTGAGTATGAATTTGAGAGTTTGATAATGAAATCACTGTTGTAAAAACCCACCTATCATTTAGAGAAGGAAATCTACCAGCAGAGATGCTTCAGTGTGATTTGGACAAGCTGAGTGAGTGGGCAAATGCAGTATAATATGGATAAATGTGAGGTTATCCACTTTGGTAGCAAAAGCAGGAAGGCAGATTATTATCTGAATAGCTATAAATTGAGAGAGGGGAATGTACAATGAGACCTGGGTGTCCTTGTACACCAGTCGCTGAAGGTAAGCAGGCAGTAAAGAAGGCAAATGGTATGTTGGCCTTCATAGCCAGAGGATTCGAGTACAGAAGCAGTGATGCCTTACTGCAATTATACAGGGCCTTGGTGAGACCACACCTGGAATATTGTGTGCAGTTTTGGTCTCCTTATCTGAGGAAGGATGTACTTGCTATAGAGGGAGTGCAGAGAAAGTTTACTAGACTGATTCCTGGGATGGCGAGACTGACATATGAGGAGAGATTGAGTCAGTTAGGATTATATTTGCTGGAGATCAGAAGAATGAGGGGGGATCTCATAGAAACCTATAAAATTCTAACAGGACTAGACAGGGTAGATGCAGGAAGGATGTTCCCGATGATGGGAGAGTTCAGAATCAGGGGTCACAGTCTGAGGATACGGGGTAGACTGTTTAGGACTGAGATGAGGAGAAATTTCTTAACCCAGAGAATGGTGAACCTGTGGAATTCGCTACCACAGAAAGTAGTTGAGGCCAAAACATTGTATGTTTTCAAGAAGGAGTTAGATTTGGCTCTTGGGGCAAAAGGGATCAAAGGATATGGGGAGAAAGCGGGAGCAGGCTATTGAGTTGGATGATCAGCCATGATCATAATGAATGGTGGAGCAGCTCGAAGGGCCGAATGGCCTACTCCTGCTGCTATTTTCTATGTTTCTATGTTACATGTGATTCCACACCCACAGCAATGTGGTTGACTCTTAAAATGCCCCAAAACAAGGACAATTAGGGATGGGCAATAAATGCTGGCCTAGCCAACATGAACAAATAAAAACAACCACCTCATAGTTACACAGCTTCTAGCTTTATTAAATTAACTGAATTTAAATTCCACAGCCACTGGGGAACAAGACACAAAGTTTGCTTCTAACAAGATTATTTTTCTTCATTTACAATTTCAACATGGTTGAGCACGTTAAAAAAAGGTAAAAAGAACAGGTAAAATATGTTTAAACTTAAAGATAGCATAAAATAATTACATTTGATTGCATTTAAATAATTACAATGAAATGGATTGCATTTTGTGATCCTTGCCAGATCTTTGGACAAGTAAATAATGTGAAAGCAAATCCACGAGGGCCTCCTCTCAAGCATCTTCTACTATCATGTTACAATATTTGGTCTGGGCTGGAATAGTGTAACCCAAGAAGGAGAATAAGTTTATCAAGATTGTGATTCATTTTCATGTTCCTTTTAACCTTTACATCCACTTGGCCTCCTTCTGTGCTGTATCATTCTATGATTCTATTCTATTTGTGTTGTTCTTTTCAACATTGTCTCAGTTTATCACTGCATCAAAAATAACATAAGCTCAGAAAGACTTCTGCGTCAACATTTATAAATACAAACACATTTGTCAACACTTACCATCTCAAGAGCTGAATTAGCAAAACTTTACAAAATTGCTTCATTATGCAAAATCAGCTGATTACCTGGCAGTTTGGAGTCACCTTAATGGAAGTACTCTCACAATGAAGGCAATCTAGAGTTTCCTCTGATCACCAGAAAAGACGCAAACACCCTTGCTACTCATCATTTTAATGTATTGCTGGTAATCAACTAATCTAAATAACAACAGTTGGTAATTTGGAACAATTTATCGAGTTAACTGATGCAGAAAGAGAAAAATCTCATTTGCAAGGTACGACTGTGATTTGCTCAGAGTTAAATGATGAATAAGCAGATTTAGCTCCATCAATGACTAAGTTAATGAGTAGATGAGCAGATCAGAAGGTGTCATGTCTAATTCATGACCTGTGTTGAGTGAACAGGTATTAGCTGGATAGTAATAGTTTCAATTGGCCTTAATTTCTCTGAAGTGGGAAGAGGGAAATCTGCCTGGGCTCCTATTAGATGTTACTATAAGAGAAAAGCCCCTTTATGGTAATTATGAAAATTTATTTTTAATTTAATTAAAAATCCTCATGTTGACAATTTTGGTTTCCCATGTATTTTTGCTGGTAGCAAATTATCATCATTTGGAGATTAAAAAGCTCATAATGATTCATCCAAAGCAGTTAAAGAAATATTTAAACTCCACATGGATTTTGTGCTCAGCGGCAAAACAACACTGGTCACCACCGATCTTAAAGAAAATTGCCCAGAAATGTCTAGTGATCTCTATGGCTTGGCTTTCCATTTTTTCCTAAATCTGGTGATAAGTCCAGGGAATCTCCATGTATCCGGCAGAAGTGAGGTCAGCAAGCAAGGTAAACAGCCAATTACATTGAAATACTCATATGCTGTCTAAGAATTATACATAATTGCCAGGAACAAATGTGTCACTCTGCAAAAAAAAGCAAATTGAAGGATATTAGGTTTTACTTTGCTCGTGAACTGTTTGCACGCTTATCTGTCAGCAGGCAAGTCGATTACAATGTACGGCAGATGCAGAGACCAATATGAGATGAAGCAAATACTATTTATTTACACAAACAACAGAGCACTAACATGTTGGGTGCTTCTCCAACCAGACCCTACTCTAGACTAATGTTAACATGGTAGCCCGCGCTATACAGCTATTGGGTCTTACAATCAAGTTGTCAATCTGCTCACATTCTCTTAAAGGTGTATTGCATCTCAAATTACCACATCCCTCCCCCTTTACTTGAAAGTACATTTTACAATATATTAACTATTTAAAGAAATTAACTATTTACAAATTCAGTCTCTCAGGAGGTTTTTTCAAACATGTCAACCATCTTAGTTTCACAACTTCTGATGGTTTATCTGAGTCCTCCCTCTCAGGAGTTATCTGTCCACTAGGCTCCCCGTAGGAACCTGTAAGTTTACCTCTTCGACTCTCTCAGGCCCAGTGGGTTCTACAGGTTCTTCCAAAGCAAGAGGAGTTTCTTCTACCTGTGGTGTAGACTCCAATGGGAATGTTTGGCGCACCTTTTCTTGTGAATCTATTTCCCTTTTCCTGAGGTGATCTACATGTCTCCTGATTAGGGTGCGAGAGGAGGACCCTGGGGCAGGCAGTCAGCAGCACCTAGAGGATATAGTCTAGAGGATCTAGCATCCAATCTACACTCAAGTAGGAGTAAGGATAAAATAAAAGCAAGGGCCCATATTCTATTTAGTTAAGATATGTCTGGGGAGCTCAGTCCCGTGATTTGCACATCCTGTGCTATGTGGGAAATCCTAGACGCTCCTGGCAGTCTGGATGACCGCGTGTACAGGAGGTGCCTCCGACTGGAACAACTCAAGCTCCGGGTTTTGGAGCTTGAGCTGCAGCTGGGACACTATGGTGCATTCACGAGGTAGAGAGGTTCGTGGATAGCACATTTCAGGATGTGGTCACCCCGCAGTCTAAGGAAGTGCAAGCAGAGAGGGAATAGGTGACCGACAGACAGGAGAAGGGGACCAAGCAGGTAGTGAGGGAATCCCCTGAGTGCATCTCACTCGCAAATTGTTTTTCGGCCTTGGAAAACAGTGAGACTGACGGTTCGTCTGTGGAGGCCAACCAGGGCCAAGGCCTTGGCACTGTGGGTGGTTCAGCTGCTCAGGGGGGGAAGAAGAAGTGTGGAAGGGCAATAGTGGTAGGGGATTCGTTAGTGAGAGGAGCAGACAGGCACTTCTGTGGCCGTAGATGTGACCCCAGGTATGTTGCCTCTCGGGTGCCAGGGTCGAGGATGTCACGGAATGGCTGCAGGGCATTCTGAAGGGGGAGGATGAACAGCCAGAGGTTGTGGTCCATGTTGGGACCAATGACACAGGAAGAAAGAGAAATTAGGTCTTCAAGCAGGCTTTAGGGAGTTAGGTAGGAAATTGAAAAGCAGGACTTCAACAGTAGTAACCTTCCGATTATTCCCGGTGCCACACCGTAGTGAGTATAGGAACAGGAACGGGACCAATATCCTCGCGGGGAGGTTTGCTAATGCTGTTGGGGTGGATTTAAACTAAATTGACAGGGGGATGGGATCCTGAAAAGTAGTTCAGAGGGGAGAGAAGCTGAGATGGCATTAGAAGTTAAAACGCTAGTAAGTGAGTCTGGAAGGCAGAGGAAACATAGGCTAGGTAAGAAAGAAGTGAGTTTAGCAAGGCTGAATGGAATATATTTTAATGCAAGGAGCCTGAGGAATAAGACAAATGAGCTGAGGTTCACAGACAGGCACAAGGGAATATGATATCATAGCTATGACTGAGACTTGGCTAAAAGGGTAGGATTGGCAGCTCAACATTCCTGATTATAGGGTATTCAGACAAAATAGAGAGGGGGATAGAAGAGGGGGGGGTCGCAATATTGATCAAGGAATCAATTATAGCAGTGAGGAGGGATGATATCTTGGAAGGATTATCAAATGAGGTCATATGGGTAGAAGTGAAAAGCACAAAAGGGGCCAACATGCTGTTGCATGTGTGCTATTGGCCCCCAAACAGTCAGGGAGAGATAGAGGATCAAATATGTAATCAACTTTCAGAGAAGTGTAAGAATAATAAGGCAGTGATAGTAGGGGATTTTAACTACCCAAATATTAACTGGGATAGTTTTAATGTGTAAGGTAGGGAGGGAGCAAAATTCTTAACTTGCATCCAGGAGAACTTTTTTAGCTAGTACGTGGAAAGCCCAACAAGGGAGGGAGCAGTTCTGGACCTAATATTCAGAAATGAACCAGGGCAGGTGGAAGGCGTGAAAAGGGAGCATTTTGGAGATAGTGACCATAACTCAGTTAGATTTAGGATAATTATGGATAAGGACAATGTTGGGCTGGGAATAAAAGTTTTAAAGTGGGGAAAGACTAATTTTACTAAGATGAGATACGATTTGGTCCAAGTGGACTGACAGCAGCTACTTGCAGATAAAACTGTGACAGAGTAGCAGGAGTCATTCAAGGAGGAAATAGTGAGAGTACAGGGCAAATATGTTCCCTTAAAGACAAAGGGGAGGAATAAGTCCGGAGAACCCTGTATGTCAAGTGAATTAAAGGTTAGGATTAAGAAAAAAAGAGAAGCTTATGGCAGATACTGAGGCCTCAATAAGGCAGAGTCAGTAGAGCAGTATAAAAAGTGCAGGGAATAAATGATAAAGGAAATTAGGAAAGCTAAAAGAGTGCATGAGAAAGCATTGGTGGGTAGAATAAAGGAAAACCCAAAGGGGTTTTTAAAATATATAAAGAGCAAGAGAATAACTAGGGAAAGAGTAGGGCCAATTAGGGACCATAGAGGTAATCTGTCTGTGGACCCAGAAGACGTGGGTACAGTCCTCAATGAATATATTGCACCAATCTTCACAATGGGAAAGGGCGATGCTGGTATGGACATCAGTTGTTCAGCCGCCGAACTCATAGAGAGTGCGGCCCTGCCATTTCAGAGCGTACACCACATCCATGGCAGTGGCTGTCTTGCGCTTGGCGTGTTTGGTGTAGGCGACCGCATCCCTGATCACATTCTCCAGGAAAACATGCAGCAACCCGCAGGTCTCCTCATAGATCAAACCAGAGATCCGCTTGACACCGCCATGGCGAGCCAGGCAGCAGATGGCTGGTTTGGTGAAGCCCTGGATATTATCACGAAGCACTTTGTGGTGAGGCTTTGCTCCACCTTTGCCTCCTTCCCCTCTGCCAGACATGACAATTCTTCACTCAGGTAATATTAGTGGAAATTAACAGAGAGAGAGAGAGGAGGTACTCATGGGTTTAGCATCCTTAAAAGTGGATAAATCCACAGGACCAAATGAGATGCATCTCAGGCTGTTGAGGGAGGTAAGGGAAGAGATATCAGGGGCCCTGGCAATAATTTTCAAATACTCTCTGGCCACAGGTGAGATGCCAGAGGACTGCTAACATTGTCCCATTATTAAAAAGGGAGAAATGGATAGACCAGGAAATTTCAGGCCAGTCAGTCTAACCTCGGTGGTGGGGAAGTTCCTAGAGAGAACTCTGAGGGACAGAATATACCTGCACTCAGAGAGACATGGGTTAATCAGGGATAGTCAGCATGGATTTGTTAAGGGAAGGTCATGTTTGACAAACTTGACTGAATTTTTTGAGCAGGTAACCAGGGATGTTGTTGAGGGTAATGCATTTGATGTGGTCGACATGGTCTTTAGCAAGGCTTTTGATGAGGTCCCTCATGGTAGAAATTAAGAGGCCATGAGATCCAAGGCAAAGTGGCACGTTGGATCCAAAATTGACTGAGTGGCAGGAAGCAGAGGATGATGGTAGAGGGATGTTTCTGTGACTGGAAGTCTGTTTCCAGTGGGGTTCCACAGGGCTCAGTGCTGGGGCCCTTGCTGTTTGTGGTGTACATAAATGATTTGGACTTAAATGTAGGGGGTATGATCAAGAAGCTTGCAGATGACACGAAAATTGGTAGGGCAGTAAATAGTGAGGAGGATAGCTGTACACTGCAGGAGGTTATCAATGGACTGGTCAGGTGGGCAGAGCAGTAGCAAATGGAATTCAACCCAGAAAAGTGTGAGGTAATGCACTTGGGGAGGGCTAACAAGACAAGGGATTACACCATGAATGGTAGGGCCCTGGAAAGTACTGAAGATCAAAGGGACCTTGGTGTGCATATCCACAGTACACTAAAGGTAGCAGGGCAGGTAGATAAGGTGGTTAAGAAGGCATATGGGATACTTGCCTTTATTAGCCAAACGCATAAAATACAAGAGCAGGGAGGTTACGCTGGAACTGTATAAGATGCTGGTTAGGTCACAACTGGAGTAACTGCATGCAGTTCTGGTCACCACATTATAGGAAGGATGTGATTGCACTGGAGAAGGTGCAGAGGAGATTTACCAAGATGCTGCCTGGGCTGGAAGGTCTGAGCTATGAGGAAAGATTGGATAGGCTGGAATTGTTTTCCTTGGAGCAGCGAAGGTTAAGAGGGGACCTGATAGAGGTGTATAAGATTATGAATAGCATAGACAGGGTGGATAGGAAGGCATTTTTTCCATTAGTAGAGGGGTCAATAGCCAGGGGGCATAGATTTAAAGTAAGAGGTAGACGGCTAAGAGGGGAGTTGAGGAGAAATTTTTTCACCCAAAGGGTGGTGGCAGTCTGGAACTCACTGCTTGAAAGGGTGGTTGAGTCAGGAACCTTCGTAACATTTAAGAAGTATTTAGATATTCACTTGCGTTGCCATAGCTTCCAGGGCTATGGGCCAAGTGCTGGAAAATGGGATTAGTGTAGTCAGATCTTTGTTGATCAGCATGGATATGATAGGCCAAATGGCCTCCTTCTGTCCTGTAAAAGTCTGAGTCTATTATCCGACCTTCAACCAGTTATGGTAAGACAGGGGTCCTGTCACTGCACTGATTTCACCTGGTAGCCATTTGGGCCCATCTCCAAAGTTCTTTGCAAAAACTGCTTCTCCTACAGTGAAGTTTCTTTCACGATTGTGGTAAGTGTGTTCATTTTTCTGGGTGTCCTAACTTCTCTCTAACCTCCCCCACTAAATTTGGCCTTATCAGGCTTAACCATGTCCTGAGACGTCTCTTCATTAATAACTCTGCGGAGCAATACTGGTGCTCGTATGTGGCATAGTCCTATAGCTGAGCAGGTAACATGATAACTTAGTTGCTATAGAGTCCCCCCTCTGGTTTTTTCATTCCAGCCTTGAAGGTCTGGACTGCCTGCTTGGCCAACCCATTGGAGGCAGGTTGGTATGGTGAGGTCTTAACATGTGTTATGCCATTGAAACTTGTAAATCTTTGGAATTCCCCCGTTCCATTATCAGACACTATTACCTCTTGGTAAACCGTATATCGCAAAACTCTGACGCAATCTGTCTATGGGTGGCAGCAGATGTTGGTGACCTCACCTCGTATACATCCATACATTTGGAGTAAGCGCAATAAGTAAAAGGAACATGGTGCCCAAAAAAAGCCCCACATATTCAACGTGGAGGTGGACCCATGGCCTTCCTGGCCATACCCAAGGATGCAGTGGAGCAGAAGGAGGCAATTTCTGCACCTGTTGGCACTGCATGCCACTCTTGACCATGTTTTCAATTTTAGTGTCCATCCCTGGCCACCGTAAGTAGCTACGCGCCAACATTTTCATTCTGGAAATGCCGGGGTGAGTGCTATACAATTCTATCAATAATGGTTGTCTCCCTCTGGAAGGCACAATGATTCTTGCTCCCCACAGCAAGATGCCATCCTGGCAGGTGCGCTGGTATCTCCTGTTAAAACAGGGCTTTATTTCGTCCGGCTTTGACTCGTTAGACCATCCCTGCAAGATTTGTTCCCTGATGTGAGGCAAAACTGGATCATGGTCTGTCCACTCTCTGATCTATTTGGCATTCACTAGTAATGAATCCACAAAGTTTAATAACAAGACAAGTTCTTGAGGGATGGGGGAGTTCACATTGCTGTCCCTTAGAGGTAATTGGCTCAACGCGTCGGCATTGGCAATCTGGCTTCCCAGCTGGTGGACAAAGTATATTTGTAAGCAGCTAGAATCAGTGCCCACCTTTGGATGCGTGCTGAGGCGATTGGGGGTATTGCCTTAAGTTCCCCAAACAAGCCTAATGGTGGCTTGTAGTCAGATATGATGGTGAAGTGGCGACCATGGATGTATTGGTGGAATTTCTTAATGCCAGATACAATGGATAAGCTTGCTTTCTCTATTTGTGAGTATCTTCATTCTGCCACACTGAGTGTTCTTGAGACGTAGCCAACGGGCCGATTGGAGCCATCTGCCATCCAGTGGGAGAGTACTGCCCCTATTCCATAAGGGGCTGCATCGCATGTTAAAATCAGTTCTTTCTTTGGGTCAAAATGTACCAACAGGGCCGATGAATGTAGTAACTGCTTTACTGCCGTAAAAGCCTGTTGTTGTGGGGCTTGCCAAGTCCACCTGTGGTTTTTCTTGAGTAACCCGTATAATGGAGCCAGTCCTGTCGACAAATTTGGGAGAAAACGACCGTAGTAGTTAACCATTCCCAAGAAGGACTTGGGTTCTGTGGCATTTTTTGGGGCTGGTGCCTCACGAATGGCTCTCATCTTGTCTTGTACTGGGTGAAGGCCCTGCAAGTCAACCCTATGACACAGGTAAACCACTTCTTTTGCTTGGAAGACACATTTTTTTATTTTCAAGTGTACTCCTGCTTGTGAGAAACTCTGCCAAGCTAGCCAGGTGTTCTTCATCAGTTAGTCCTGTTACTAGGACATCATTGAGATAAACCCCACATGGGGTAAACCTTGGAGCAAATTCTCCATAATCTGTTGGAAAATGGCACAAGCCGATGAGACTCCGAAGGGTAACCTGGTATACTGGCATAACCCCCTATGTGTGTTGATAGTCACAAAATCCCGAGAGGCTTTTTCTAGCTCCACTTGTTGGTAAATGTGGCTCATGTCAACTTTTGTATGTGCGGTTCCCCCTGCCAGCTTGGAGTACAATTCATTAATTGTTGGTATAGGGTGCCTACCAAGTCTGGCCACTTTGTTAATGGTCAACGTGTAGCCCCCGTATATTCGCACACTCTGGTCAGGCTTTAGTACCAGAACTAAGGATGCTGCCCATTTGGAAAATTGTACAGGTTGTAAGACTCCCAACCTTTCCAGCCTGTCTAGTTCAATATCCAACTTCTTCTCATAATGCATAGGGGACTGGCCTCACCTTCAAATATCTGGGGGTTGCCCAGAATCCACGTGGATTTTAGCTTGCAGCCCATGAATCTTCCTAAGCTCTTCCCTGAACACAGGGGCATATTTCTGTAATAATTCTTGCAGATCTTTCATTCTGAGTTGAAAAATCTCAGTCCACTCCAACTTTATTTCCTTAAGCCAGTTCCGACCAAGCAGAGTTGGACTCTCCCCTGCTACCACTCTTAGGGATAGGTTAGCAGACTGGCTTCCGTATTGTACTGGAACTTTGAATCTATCTTTTACTCATATGTTTTTGCCAGTAAATGTCTTTAGTCTGGCATCTGAGTTTTCCAGCTTTAGTGAGCGGCCTCCTCCATTCAGATACTTAAACGTGTGTTCCCCATGACTGTTGTGGATACGCCTGTATCCACCTCCATTCGAATGGGTTTTCTGTTGACTTCTGCTGTCATGTAGATTGGCTCTGCTTTACCCATTTTTAAATTGTGTAGCGAGTAAATATCTGACTCTGTTTCTTCTGGATCCTCCGTTATATAAATTTCACGGCTTCTGCCCTTTTGTTTGAAATTTGGCCTCAATCTTTCTTTACAATATTGCATAATGTGCCCATTGCGATGGCAGTAGAAATATTCGGTTCTTTTACATTGTTATTCGTTTGTTGGCTGTCCGGTTCCAATTCTGCTATCATGAATGTGGTTTTTATCTGTTAAGCCTTTGCTTTTTGCAGGTCTGTTAATGGTGGCTGTTTCCCATCTTTCCGCGGAGCCCTGCGCTTCTGCACCATTTCAAGCCAGTGCCTCTCTCCCGACGTGAAGGACGGTGCCATTTTGTGCTCCCTTGATTTCTCCTGAGTCCCTGACTGTGCTTTCCATTGCAAGTGGCAACTCCAGCGCCTTGCTGAAGTTTAAATTTATTTCTGACAACAACCAAGTGACTGTCTCTCCAGGGGCGCAACACCTCAAATTGAATTTAAAATGCTGCGTTGTTACCGAGGGTTTCGTTTGAAAGTGGCCTTTACTGGATTCAGCAACTCATCAAAGCTCTTGGATTCTGGGGTATTGGGTGCCATTAGACTATGAATTAGGCCGTATGTTTTATTGCCACATGTTGATAAGAGGATCGCCCGCCTCTTCTCCTCCCCCGATATGTCGTTGGTGCTGTGGGCCATCAGCAGCAACAGAATTGTACTCGAGCACAATCTGTAACCTCATGGCCCGGCATATCCCCAACTCTACCATTACCATCAAGCCAGGGGATCAAACCTGGCTCAATGAAGAATGCAGGAGGGCATGCTAGGAGTAGCACCAGGCATACATAAAAATGAGGTGTCAACCTGGTGAAACTATAATACAAGACTACTTGCATGCCCAACAGCATAAGCAGCAAGTGATAGACAGAGCTAAGCGATCCCACAACCAATGGATCAGGTCTAAGCTCTGCACTCCTGCCATATCCAGTCGTGAATGGTGGTGGACAATTAAACTACTCACTGGAGGAGGAGGTTCCACAAATATCCCCAACCTTAATGATGGAGGAGCCCAGCACATCAGTGCAAAAGTTAAAGCTGAAGCATTTGCTACAATCTTCAGCCAGAGTGCCGAGTGGATGATCCATCTCGGCCTCCTCCGGAGGTCCCCAGCATCACAGATGCCAGTCTTCAGCCAATTCGATTCACACCACGCGATATAAAGAAATGGCTGAAGGCACTGGATACTGCAAAGGCTATGGCCCCTGACAATATTCCGGCAATAGCACTGAAGAGTTGTGCTCCAGAACTTGCCGCGCCACTAGCCAAGCTGTTCCAGTACAGCTGCAATACTGGCATCTACCCGGCTATGTGGAAAATTGCCCAGTTATGTCCTGTACACAAAAAGCAGGACAAATCCAACCTGGCCAATTACCACCTCATCAGCCTACTCTCAATCATCAGTAAAGTAATGGAAGATGTCATCAACTGTGCTATCAAGCGGCATTTGCTTAGCAATAACCTGCTCACTGACGCCCAGTTTGGGTTCCGCCAGGGCCGCTCAGCTCCTGGCCTCATTACAGCCTTGGTTCAAACATGGACAAAAGAGCTGAACTCCCAAGGTGAGGTGAGAGTGACTGCCCTTGACATCGAGGCAGCATTTGACAGGGTGTGGCATCAAGGAGCCCTAGCAAAACTGGAGTTAATGGAAATCAAGGGAAAAACCCTCCGCTGGTTGGAGTCATACCTAGCACAAAGGAAGATGGTTCTGGTCATTGGTCAGCAATCTCAGCTCCAGGACATCACTGCAGGAGTTCCTCAGGGTAGCGTCCTCAGCCCAACCATCTTCAGCTGCTTCATCAGTGACCTTCCTTCCATCATAAGCTCAGAAGAGGGGATGTTCGCTGATGTTTGCACAATGTTGCCCACCATTCGTGACTCCTCAGATACTGAAGCAGTCCATGTCCAAATGTGGCAAGACCTGGACAATATCCAGGCTTGGGCTGACAAGTGGCAAGTATCATTCATGCCACATAAATGCCAGGCAATGACCATCTCCGACAAGAGAGAATCCAACCATCGCCCCTTGATGGTCAATGGCATTACCATCACTGAATCTCCCAGCATCAATATCCTGGGGGGGGTTACCATTGACCAGAAACTGAACTGGACTAGCCATATAAATACTGTGGCTACAAGAGCAGGTCAGAGGCTAGGAATCCTGCAGCAAATAACTCACCTCCTGGCTCCACAAAGCTTGTCCACAATCTACAAGGCACAAGTCAGCAGTGTGATGGAATACTCCCCACTTGCCTGGATGAGTACAGCTCCCGCAACACTCAAGAAGCTTGACACCGTCCAGGACAAAGCAGCCCACTTGGTTGGCACCACATCCAGAAACATTCACTCACTCCACCACCGATGCACAGTAGCAGCAGTGTGTACCAGCTATAAGATGCACTGCAGGAATTCAGCAAGGTTCCTTCGACAGCACCTTCCAAACCCACGACCACTACTGCCTAGAAGGACAAGGGCAGCAGATAGATGGGAACACCACCACCTGGAATTTCCCCTCCAAGTCACTCACCATCCTGACTTGGAAATATATCGCCGTTCCTTCACTGTTGCTGGGTCAAAATCCTGGAACTCCCTTCCTGACAGCACTGTGGGTGTACCTACACCACATGGACTGCAGCGGTTCAGGAAGGTACCTCACCACCACCTTCTCAAGGGCAAACTAGGGATGGGCAATAAATGCTGGCCCAGCCAGCGAAGCCCACATCCCGTTAATGAATAAATAATAAAAAAAGAAAAATGCAAGCTGTTCAATATAATGTGACCAGTCATCAAACTGGTGGTCTGATCAAACAGTTCGATGCAGCCAAATTATGGCATACTAGAGGGAGATAACTTCGACGACTGTGGTGAGGGCTTACAATTGTCATGTACTTACAATTGGCCTGCAGGGCGCGGCTAATTCACTACATTTGAGTTTTTGCGACTTCCCTTGGTTTCGTCAACTGGTTGTGTTTTGCCTCGTTGCCAGTTGTGTTTTACTATGGGGCCGCTTTACTTGCGAACCAGTTGCACGCTTATCTGTCAGCAGGCAAGTTGAATACAATGTACTGCAGACGCAGAGACCAATATGAAATGAAGCACGTACTATTTATTTACACAAACAACAGAGCATTAACATGATGGGTGCTTCTCCAACCAGACCCTACTCTAGACCAACATTAACAAGGTAGCCTGTGCTATACAGCTATTGGGTCTTACAGTCATGTGGTCAATCTGCTCACATTCTCTTAAAAGTGTATTACACCTCAGATTATCACAAAAGATTTATAAGTACATGTAATATGCAGGCACATGCAGAAACAGAAGCAGTGATTGTCAGATTATGTGAATTATAAAAGATTCAATGTATATGGTTCATACACAAACATCATCAGGAGTTTTGGCTCTAGAAAGCAAAGGTTTTGTTAAACAAAGGGGTCAAACACCAGCATCAAAGCTAGATTATGCTGACTTCATATAAAATTTGCACTTCAAAACAATTTCAAACAGTACTGTAAGATCATACTGACTCCTGTTTGTGTTGCTATGTATGATGTTACTAATCTATTATGTTGACAGCTTACAATGTTACAGTGAAAGCACTCATTCCTCCCCCATTGACATGGCATAATCTGCACTTTGCTGTATATTTTAATATTGTTGCTAAGTAATAGGTTAAAAGTTGAAACCCTAGCAGAGAATCTTTCATGCCAGCTGTCAATTAAAATGTCTTTGAACCCTAGCTCCCCTGGTACCTCGACAAATGTTATCAGGAAGAGCTTTCATGATGTCCACGCCTGCCTGCAGCTGACTCATGCATTAGTTTAATGTCAAAGCTTGGCTGTGATCCGTAGTTTTTGGACCATGGTGGAGGATGTTTCGAAAAGGAGGTGAACCAACAAACATGACACTGCCTTTTTAAAGGGAAGCTGCTCTATTGTACAATTGTTTGAAGCAAAGCTCCAAGCATTATTTATTTAGTCAATAAATACACATCACTTGATGTATTGAGTAAAAAATTGTTACTTTGCATTGTTTTTAAAACTGTCTTCCAGGCACAAGTCAATGAAGAAATGGAAGGACAATTTACAGAAGCATCAGCAGAAAGATCAAGGCCAGAGTACTGGATGTAAATACCGTGAGGGACACCACAAGAGAGAAAAAGAAGCATGTCCAGCTTGGGGAAAGTAGTGCTCTAAGATGCAAGAAGCTGAATCACTTTGCACTCAATTGTTTTGCTGGAAAGAAGAAAAGCAAGCTTATGAAGATGGTTGCTGGAGAAATATCGACTATGATTCTGAAGAATCACCCTACACCCTAGAACAGGTCGACACCATCAGCCCGCAAAGTAAAAAATGGTTTGTGATGACTGCAGAAGGAGAGCATCAAGTTAATGGAGAGTATCAGATAGACACTGGTGCTACGTGCAACATCATGAGCTCCGCAGACCTGTGTGAAGTTGTTCAAGATGATGACCTGAAAATTAAGTCATCAGAGGTAAAGTTGAGGCTCTATGGTGACAAGATGCTCACCCCAAAAGGACAAACTAAGCTGAGAGTCCAATTCAACAGGAAGAAAGAAGATCTGTAGTTCCATATAGCGGACACCAAGCAAAGCCTCTCATCTCAGTTGAAATACATCAAAAGCTTGGACTGGTAGCCCTCCACATAGCAAAAGAGATTTGCAGTGACACCAAGCCATTGACAGCTGAACAGATCCTGGCTGACTAGCATCCTTCTCAGATCAAAGAAAATACACAAGATGCAGCTCTTCAATGCTACAGGAGGAAGTTGTAACGAAAGGAAACCATCAAGGACACAACTGTTGCTATAAGTAGGATGTATATATTGCACAAGTAGGATGTATTCATGAACACAGTTCCTAAAATGTCATGAAATGAAACAGCTGAATTTGTAATCAATCACCAGGTACTGCAGCTAGGTTAATCTCTGAATCATGTTTTCAGAAAGTGAAACATTTGCACATCTTGTGTATTTCTTTTTAATAAATGGTCTATTAGCTGTCTGACCTTATTTAAGAATTTTCAAATCAAACTGATGAGCATTTCATACAGGTAGAATTTATGTGTAGTGCACAATTTCTCCACATATGGGCACTCCTTTCCCTTTATCCAAGTTTAGAGATCTTGGGCTTAGAGTGTCAAAATTTAAGAACTATGTCCTAATAGGTAAGTTGAAAACATTTAAGTTACTGGGCTTCATTTTTGTAGAGTATTTTCAAAGAGCAGCTTCATAGGTGAACCTTGTTATACTGCATCTGCTATCAGTGGAATGTGCTAGTGTGCCACAGTGAAGTGGCTCCCTCTGCTGACTCTAATTATGTATCCTCATTTCAGTGCTGGAACTTTGGAAAAGGCAGCCCACAAATGAAAGTAACTGCGGAAATTAACTCACCTCCTTAGTCCCCAAAGCTTGTCCACCAACTCCACTTGCCTGGATAAGTGCAGCTCCAACAGCACTGAAGAAGCTCAACACCATCCAGGACAAAGCAGCCCGCTTGATTAGCACCCCATCCACCACAATAAACATTCAGTCCCTCCACCATCGATGCACAGTGGCAGCAGTGTGTACCATCTACAAGTGCACAGCAGCAAGTCATCAAGGCTCCTTCGGCAGCACCTTCCAAACCTGCGACCTCTACCACTTAGAAGGACATGGGCAGCAGAAGCATGGGAACACCACCGCCTGCAAGTTCCCCTCCAAGTCATACATCATCCTGACTTGGAAATATATCACTGTTCCTTTATTGCCACTGGGTCAAAATCCTGTAACTCCCTCCCTAACAGCACTGTGGATGTACCCACAACACATAGAATGCAGCGGCTCAAGAAGGCAGCTCACCACTGCCTTCTCAAGGCCAATTAGGGATGGGTAATAAATGCTGGTCTAGCTAGCGACGCCCACATAAAAAAAAATAATTTTTGCTCCCAAAACTAAATCTTCTGCTCAATAGCAGCACACCTATGTAGAGCTCAAACAAATTTACTGATGTAATTAAAGCCTGTGCAAATCTTTCATTAGCTTAGCTACTTGATATAGCAAACAAAAATAATTATTTCAGTGAGTGTATTAATCACATTAAAGAAAATTGTGTTAAAACTGTTCATTCTGTTTTACCATCTGTCTGTTTCATTTAAAATATTCTACTACAGAAAAAATAGTAAATTATAAACATAGGTGTTTGATTCCCAACTGTTCAGTTTATTATAGATCTAAAAAACTGGTGAATTAAAAATTCTAATGTGTTTGTGGGACATACAATGTTGTTAGCCACTAAGCAGCCACTAACCCTGCCACAGCCTTAACAACACATTGAAAGTCCACAGCAAGGACAAAGATGGGATCTCTGGAAAAGACAGTTCAAAAAGTACTGAACAGCTTCGTGGTTGCAGGGGAAATCTCAGAAACACCAGGCCTATACACTTTTATATGTTGTAGGGGCCACAGCTGATGTTCTCATGTGGCAAGGCACAGAGTAAAACTCGGCATCACATGAAAGGGAGTTGGAGGCCTTTGAGAAATACTTCAGTCCAAAATGAATTTGGTAATAGAAAGAGCAAAATTTAATCAGAGAACTCAAAGTTCAGGGATGTCTACCATTTCCTTCAATAATGATTTATATCGGTTAGCAGGTATTTGTAGTTATAGGGTTTTAAAACATAAATTGATTGGAGACCACATTGTAGTCAGCACCATTGATGATGCGTTGTCTGCCTTGTTGCAATCAAGAGAAGATTTAAACTCTAGAGAAGGCCGAGCATATCACCAGGCAGGCCAAATTGAGATGCCAAAATTAGTGTGCAATTAGAGACAACACCGAGCCTTGGGAGGAGTCGGTCCAGTACGTAAGCCCAAGGCCAGGAGCTCTGCCCACCAAAAAACCAGCAAAAAGCCCACCAAAACCAGCAAGGGGATGGGAAGAACTCTTCCAACTACAGTCCGGTGCTTCAGATGTGACCTGACCAGGCAACAACGCAGCGAAGACTGTTCTGCAGGGGGAGCTGAATGCTTTCTCTGTGGCAGGACTGGTCATTTTAAATAGTTTTATAAATTAAGAACAGCATTCAGGGGCAGAAAATTAGAACATGTTCCCAGCCAGTTTGAAGTCCAAGAAATAGGAGATATACCTTTCCAACCAGATGATTTCCTAGGAGAGATCTAAGAAACCGATAAACAGTTCTGGTCTGTAAAATTGGAATTTCAGGGCTACAGAACTGAATTAAAACTAAGCACCATTGCAGGAGTCACTGTCCTTATCACACAAATTGGACTGGCTTCCAAATGGGCTTAAAGAAGTCAGAATTCAACTAACTGATTTAAAGCTACAGGGGCCTGGGGGCGCAAACCTCCAAGTGAAGGGTCAGTTCAACACCATCCTTTGTCACGAAGAAAAATAAATTAATGAAACGCTCTATATTTTACAGAATAGCCGATTTCTCTGCTCAGCAAGTCAGCATGTCTAAGACTTAGGCTTAAATTTTACGGTACCATCCACCACAGGAATCATCGAGGGCAAGATGGAAAATTTAACAGACCAGCAAAAGGTCCATTGATTTTGGGCCGGAAATTCCCACCCTTAGTCTTATTCAGAAGCTCGATGAAGTCTCAGTGCAGGACAGCGAGGTGCCATTTAAGGAGAAATTTCCAATGTTGGTTGGAGAACCGACAAATTTAGATTTGGCAACAGCTTGTGAAGTCCATTCATTACTCAGTGAGTCAGTCTTTTTGTGGAACCACCATCCACTGGACCATAGGAGAAGATTGCAGATATCTCAATTTTTTGCAGATGGGCTAGAAGGCATTAAAATAGAAAGTACTGAAGAAGATAGCCATCTGCTAGAAGGTGTTCTAGACCAGGTTGGCTCTTTCCTGATAAAGATCAGGAGAAGGACGTCGTTGCAGAAATAGGTGATCCTAGAGATTGTTACATTCTTTGAATCCACCATCAGAGTGTATGAAGTTTCTATTGCCCTTTTTGAGGACTCAGCTGTTTACTGCGGAAGAGCTAAATTTGTATATTTGTCCCACTGTACCCGCCAATGAAATGCATTGTATATACCTGGCTGACCACAGTGAGTTGTCCAGGGAGAAAGAGATGCTTGATTCCAAGTTGGATCAAACTGCTAGAGAAAATGTAGAGCCTACAAGTTTGGGTGAAGGTAAGTTGAAGCCCACACTTCAATCTCACCAGCTAGGCATGCTTACAATTGAATCGTTCTTCAGTGCAGAAGCAGAGAGCAAAACTACAGCGCTTCTACAGCTGAAGAGTCCTATACAGGAATTTAATCTAGATCCAGCTCATGAGATCCATTCCGATGTTGAAGATGGTGTAATCTATCTTTTTATGTTGACACCATAATCCCATTGCCTACAGCAGAGCAGCCTCACGCTGAAATAAGCATGACAATGTTACCACTACCTACAGAAAGTGCACTTAGTACACAAAGTGTAGTAGGGAAATTGTATTTTCTTCATATTCTGCCAGTCTTCAGGATTTTGCCATTCTTCTTCTCATCTTCCAGGTTTATTCAAGTCTCAGAGATTGAATAAATTTTTCATCATCAATGTGGCAGTGAATTATACAGCTGTGAAATTCTTCATCACAGCTGAGGATGTTTCATCTTCTCAGGCCTCCCCCCAGTGCGCAAAGAGGGGGTAGAGGTTTCCCAAGCGAAAGTTAGTTTGTCTTCTTCCTGCTCAGGAGAGTACGATTGACCATGCCCTGAAGTCTTTCCTCTTGCATTTGTCTTTCATTGAAAAGGTTTCACAACCCTTACAGTTCATTTGTCATAGGGATCACAGCCCATTTACCAGCAGTAATGAAAGGCTGCTATCCCCCTCCGCCAATGTGTTTGTCTTCCAGGAAAAAGCAAGCAACCCCATAGGTCCAGAACATCCTCCTAGAGAGCCGGGAACACTGTTGGAGATTGAAGCCCTTTGTTACAGTGACTTGGCGGCTGGGGGACTATGGGCAACATGTATGATTTGGATAGAATCTGTAATAGTACAGGAGGTTTACAGATGTTGGAAAATGAAATGTAAAGAGTTTAAAATAAGAATGTAACAGTTTGACATGCTTGGGGGGGAGATGTAGAGTAATGGGTTAATGAATATGCTATGAGACCATGATGGTATTAATGATGTAACTGTGACGTCAGATTATCGAGAGGCTCCAAGGGAGGGAAGAGCAGAACAGTCTGCCCCCTGTACACCATGTACTTATTCTGAGGTATTTGTAAATAGTTCTTATTAAAAGGTTTGAAGTTAAACTATACCAACTATCTCAAGCCTGGCAAAGGGGAGCAAAGCCTCATCAAGGTTAGGTAAGCCAAGAAAGCATGGTATTATTCAAACTTCACTAATGCTTAGCAACAACATCAGAAGACACTGAAACGATTTTAATTCATTTGTTTTGCTGAGCATTGAAGTATTTATTTTTAATCATAATTTTTAAACACTCAAATGTATTCTCCTTTTAATTGATTGGGAGAGAGAGGGAGAGAAAATAGAATATGAAAGTAAACTAGCGAGAAACATAAAAATAGACTGTAAAAGCTTCTATAGGTATGTAAAAAGGAAAAGAGTAACAAATACAAGGTCCACGACAGGCAGAGACAGGAGAATTTATAATAGAAAATAAGGAAATGGCAGAGAAACTGAACAAATACTTTCTGTCTGTCTTCATGGAAGAAAATTAAAAAAAGCCTCCCAGGATTACTAGAGAAGCAAGGGACTAGCAAGAATAAAGAACTAAAAGAAATTAACATTAGTGAAAAAGTAGTACTGGAGAACAATTGGGACAGATAATTGATAAATCACCTGGGCCTGATGATCTATATCCCAGAGTATTGAAAGAAGTGGCTGCAGGGATAGTGGGTGTGTTGGTGATCGTTTTCCAAAATTCTACAGATTCTCGAATGGTTCCTGCAGATTGGAAGGTGGCAAATGTAACCCCACTATTTAAGAAGGGACGGAGAGAGAAAATGGGGATCCACAGACCTGACATCAGTAGGAGGGAAAATGCTAACATTTATTATAAAGAATGTGACAACTGGACACTTAAAAAATAATAGTATGATTGAGCAGAGCCAACATGTATTTATGAAAAGAAGATGATGTTTGACAAACCAGTTGGAGTTTTTTGAGGATGTAACTAGCAGAATAGATAAGGGGAACCAGTGGATGTGGTGTATTTGGATTTTCAGGAGGCTTTTGATAAGGTCCCACACAAGAAGTTAGTAAGCAAAATTAGAGCACTTGGGATTGGGGGTAATATACTGACATGGATTGAGAATTGGTTAATGGATAGAAAACTCAGAGTAGGGATAAATGGGTCATTCTCTTATCTAAAGAAGGATATATTTGCCATAGAGGGAGCACCGTGAAGGTTCACCAGACTGATGCCTGGGATGGCGGGATTGTCCTATGAGGAGAGATTAAGGAGACTGGGCCTATATTCTCTAGAGTTTTGAAGAATAAGAGGTGATCTAATTGAAGCAGACAAAAATCTTACAGGGTTCAACTGCACAGATGCAGGAAGGATGTTTGCCCTGGGGGGATCTAGAACCAGGGGACATAGTCTCAAGATAAGAGGTAGGCCATTTCTTCACTCAGAAGATGGTGAATCTTTGGAATTCTCCGCAAAGGGCTATGGAGGCTCAATGAGCATATTCAAGCCAGGGATCGATAGATTTCTAGATATTAAATATACCAAGGGATATGCGGATAGTGCAGGAAAAGGTCAGCCATGATCATGTTGAATGACGGTACAGGCTCAAGGGCTGAATGGCCTTCTCCTATTCCTATTGTCTATGTTCCTGCATTTTCTTAGTTTAAATTTTTAATTTATGATTAGTATATGTAATTAACCTTTTTATCCATCTTCATTACATAAAATATCACCCATATTAGAAAGTTTACAATGTATTTCATTTCTTTTTCTCTTCTTATCCTTAATTAATAATTGCATATCCACAGTGAGCAGATCTTGTTTTTCCCAGGACTACATCCATTGTGTGCATGTCACAGTTGGAGATAAGACGTTGTGAGCCTTTTACTTGTAGCCTTATCAATTGGTTCAGGTTCCAACATCCATTCACTTGACAATACAGACAAGGTAATTGCCTACTGCAATTATCTAAACCATGACATCTAATGTATCTACAGACATTGGATTCTTGATCTTTAGTGACAGTCATAGCAAAGTATACGCATTTTGATTGTCTGTAGGGAATGAAACCAAACAGACCACCTGACATCAATCTAGGCATCGGAAACGACAATGGCAAACTCTGCCCTGTCGACGCTGCAAAGTCCTCCTTACTAACATCTGGGGGATTGTGCCAAAATTGGGTGAGCTGTCTCATAGACTAGTCAAGCAACAACATGACATAGTTATACTTGCGGAATCATACCTTACAGATAATGTCGCAGGAACCACCGTCACCATCCCTAGGTATGTCCTGTCCCACTGGCAGGACAGGCCTAGCAGAAGTGGCGGCACAGTGGTATACAGTTGGGAAGGAGTTGCCCTGGGAGTCCTCAACATTGACTCTGGGCCCCATGAAGTCTCATGGCATCAGGCCAAACATGGGCAAGGAAACCTCCTTCTGATTATTATGTACCATCCCCCCCTCAGCTAATGAATCAGTACTCCTCCATGTTGAATATCACTTGGAGGAAGCAATGAGCATGGGAAGGCCGCAGAATATACTCTGGATAGAGGAACTTTAATGTCCATCACCAAGAGTGGCTCGGTAGCACCAGTACAGACCAAGTTGTTGAGTCCTAAAGGACATAGTTGCTGGACTGGGACTGCTGCAGGTAGTGAGGGAACCAAAAAGAGGGGAAAACAAACTTGACCTCAACCTCACCAATCTACCTGTCGCAGATGCATCTGTCCATGACAGAATCGGCAGGAGTGACCACCGCACAGTCCTTGAGGAGACAAAGTCCCATTTTCACATTGGGGATACCCTCCATCATGTTGTGTGGCACTACCACCATGCTAAATGGGATAGATTTTGAACAGATCGAGCAACTCAAGACTGGGCATCCATGAGGCGCTGTGGGTCATCAGCAGCAGAATTGTACTCGACCACAATCTGTAGCCTCATGGTCCGGCATATCCCCATTCTACCATTACCACCAAGCTAGGAGATCAACCCTGGTTCAATGAAGAATGCAGGAGGGCATGCCAGGAGCAGCACCAGGCATACCTAAAAATAAGCTGTCCACCTGGTGAAGCTACAACATAGGACTACTTGTATGCAAAACAGCATAAGCAGCAAGTGATACACAGAACTAAACATTTCTACAACGAATGGATCAGATCTAAGCTCTGCAGTTCTGCCACATCCAGTCGTGATTGGTGGTGGACAAATAAACAACTCACTGAAGGGGGAGGCTCCACAAATATTCCCATCCTCAATGAAGGAGGAGCCCAGCACATCAGTGCAAATGATAAGGCTGAAGCATTTGCAACAATCTTCAGCCAGAATTGCCGAGTGGATAATCCATTTCAGCCTCCTCCGGAGGTCCCCAGAAACACATATGCCAGCCTTAAACCAATTCAATTCACTCCATGTGATACCAAGAAACATTGAAAGCACTGGATACTGCAAAGGCTATGTGCCCTGACAATATTCCGACAATAGTACTGAAGAATTGTCCTCCAGAAATTGCCGCACCACTAGCCAAGCTGTTCCAGTACAACTACAACACTGGCATCTACCCGGCAATGTGAAAAATTGCCCAGGTATGTCCTGTACACAAAAAGCAGGACAAATCCAACCTGGCCAATTACCACCCCATCAGCCTACTCTCGTTCATCAGTAAAGTAATAGAAGGGGTCATCAACAGTTCTATCAAGTGGCTCTTGCTTAGCAAATACCTGCTCACTGATGCCCAGTTTTGATTCCGTCAAGGCCACTCGGCTCCTGATCTCATTATAGCCTTGGTTCAAACATGGACTAAAGAACTGAACTCCAGAGCTGAGATGAGACTGACTGCCCTTGACATCAAGGTAGCATGTGACCGAATGTGGCATCAAGGAGCCCCAGCAAAACTAGATTCAATGGGAATCAAGGGAAAAACTCTCTGCTGGTTGGAGTCATGCCTAGCACAAAGGAAGATGGTTTTGGTTGTTGGAGGTTAATAAGTTCTCAGTTCCAGGACTAGAGTTCCTGGAAGGAGTTCCTCAGGGTAGTGTCCTCGGCCCAACTATCCTCAGCTGCTTCATCGATGACCTTCCTTCCATCATAAGGTCAGAAGTGGGGATGTTCGCTGATTATTGCACAATGTTCCACACCATTCACAGCTCCTCAGATACTGAAGCAGGCCATGTCCAAATGCAGCAAGACCTGGATAATATTCAGGCTTGGGCTTACAAGTGGCAAGTAACATTCGCACCACACAAGTGTCAGGCAATGACCATCTCCAACAAGATCGAACCTAAACATCGTCTCTTGATGTTCAATGGCATTACCATTGCTGAATCCCCCTCTATCAACACCCTGAGGTTACCATTGACCAGAAACTGAACTGGATTAGCCATATAAATACTGTGGCTGCAAAAGCAGGAATCCTGCAGGAAATAACTCACATCCTGACTCCTCAAAGCCTGTCCACCATCTACAAGATGCAAATCAGGAGTGTGATGGAATACTGTCCATTTGACTGGGTGAATGCAACTCCAACAGCACTCAAGAAGCCTAATGCCATTCAGGACAAAGCAGCTCGCTTGATTGGCACCTCATCCATAAACATTCACTTCCTCCACCACCGACACATGGCGGCAGCAGTGTGTGCCATCTACAAGATGCACTGCAGGAACTCCCCAAGGTCCTTAGACAGCACCTTCCAAACCCACGACCACTATCCACCAGAAGA
Source organism: Cetorhinus maximus (assembly GCF_964194155.1). NCBI lineage: Eukaryota > Metazoa > Chordata > Chondrichthyes > Lamniformes > Cetorhinidae > Cetorhinus > Cetorhinus maximus. The sequence continues at coordinate 35,306,406 of NC_135900.1, forward strand.
GCAAAGACAACAGATAGATGGGAACACCACCACCTGGAGATTCCCCTCCAAGCCACTCACCATCCTGACTTGGAAACATATCGCTGTTCCTTCACTGCTGCTGGGTCAAGATCCTGGAACGGCCACCCTAACAGCACTGTGAGTGTACCTAGACCACATAGACTGCAGCGGTTCAGGAAGGCAGCTCACCGCCACCTTCTCAAGGGCAATTAGGGATGGGCAATAAATGCTGGGCTAGCCAGTGAGGTCCACATCCCATGAATGAATAAAAAAAAATCAATGTTTAGTTGGGAACAGTTCAACCTCTGCTTATTCATCTACCTTTTTAAAAACAGTGCTTGAGAAAGAGCCCTTTTTCTGGCACAGTAACTGCAGTTAAATCTTACTCTGGGAAACACCATTCCTCACTGGACTATTAATGTTACCAGAATGCAATATTTATTGGACTCCAGTTCATTGGCAGCAAGAATGGAATGAGCAGAGTGCAAATGTGTTTCTGGCAGTGAATTTATGCAAAATTTGCTGGGAAAACGGATTAGAATATATTAGTGAGCAAAGGAGTGAATCAGAAGAGCCAATGACATGTACCCGCAAAGAGATGGAGACAAGTGTTGCCGGCAATATGCACTTTGATTTTTGTTTACTACTCGTATAGAGTACAAGAGCAAGGAAGTTTTGTTGAATTTGCATGAGTCATTAGTTCGGACTCAGTTAGAATATTGTGTCCAATTCTGGGTGCTGTGCTTTAGGAAGGATGTGAAGGCATTAGAAAAGGTGCAGAAAAGATTCATGAGAATGGTTCCAGGGATGAGGAGTTTCAGTTATGAAGATAGACTGGAGAAATTAGTACAGTTTTCCTTGAAGAAAAGAAGGCTGAGAGGAGATTTGATAGAGGTATTCAAAATCATAATGGGTATGGACAGAGTAGATAGGGAGAAACTGTTCCAACTAATGAAAGGATTGAGAATGAGAGGGCACAGATTTAAAGTAATTAGTGAAGGAAGCAAAAGTGATACGAAGAGAAACTTTCTTACACAGCAAGAGCTTAAGGTCTGGAATACACTGCCTTAGAGTGTGCTGGAGGCAGATTCAATTAAAGCATTCCAAAGAGAATTAGAGTGTTAGCTGAAAAGAAAAGGGTTATGGGGAGAAAGCGGGGGAATGGCAGTAGAAGAGTTGCCCGTACCGAGAGCTGGTGTGGACACGATGGGCCAAATGGCCTCTGTGGTAGCTGAAGGTATAGCCCCTCCTGCTGTCTATCAGGGGTCACATGATGTTCTGTTAAGGCTCCGACCAGTGAGCCCTAAGTGCGGGCAATCTGGGGGGGGGAGGGGCTTCCTGATGAGAGTCCTGATTGAGCATGTAGCACCTGAAAAGCTCTCTGTAATGGAGTTTAGCTGTTTCTTGTTGAAGCCTGCCTGCTACAACAAGTCGTTACAGCCTCCTTCTGCATTGTAACAATTCTGTAATTCTGTGATGCTGATTTCAGAAAAGTTCCCAGCACTGTTAATAAATGAATGTGGCATCACAGGACATAAAAAAAAATGCAATTGTTTTATTGACAGACAGAACAGGTTGAATGGTCTCCTTCTGTGCTGTAACCATTCTATGATACAGATTTGGCATGTCCCAATTCAAAAACAGCAAGCAAGATCGATAGTACACATACAGGGTAGCACACATTAGTGCACTGTCCAAGCTAAATACCATGTTACACATTCGGTTTTCGGACAGTATAATACAAATTTAAGTGGCATTTTGTTAAACTTTATCATTTCAATAATAGGTCACTTCCTTGTATTGCTTTCCACCCTCTCCCTACCCTGCTTCCTTCACTGTTTGCCCCTGGAAAAAGCATCCTTCTTTACAACTGCGTTTTCAAACCTTTGGCCAGCCATTCACCGCAACATTTCTGGAGCCGCTGAGAAGCTCACTCACATTCTCACCTCTACCTTTGATGTCATAGCCCTCATCAAAATCGTTACACTCTCTCTCATTATGGTCTTCCTCTGGCACAATCTCAGCTCTACCTCCTTAAGACCAAGAAGCACAGACTTGAATGTTTATGGCAGACAACTGGTTTAGCCATTCACTGCCAGGACTGGCTGGACTACATGAAGCAGAATCAGGTCCTGCTCTCTTATGCCAAAACCTCTCACAATGCCAGGAACATCCTGGAATGCAGGGATAACCTTGTCTTTATTAGAAATTATCCTATTAAACGCCTCTCCTCTGCCTCCTCCATCCTCATCTCCAACACCAAGTGTGAGGAACTCATGGAATTCTTTTACACAGGATCTTGGGGAACCTATAATTCCCCATTGCTTTCTCCATGGCAACAGCTTGGCCAATTAAAGTTGACTTACTAACTACTCAGCACCCTTTTCCCCTGTAGTATAAATTGCCGTGATTGTTTGAAATTTGGCATTCTTGTGTTTGTCCTAATGAGTGCAAGGTGAAAAGCTTCGACAACATGTCTCCTTTCTCAGCAATATTTTGCCTTCATAGATCTCAAAGGCATTTGATCACATGAGCAGAGGCTGTCGATCTAAGCTGGTGGAGAAAATAGAAAATCCAGGGTGACCAACTCGCGCAACAGTTTGGCACAGGGGCAAACCTGTAATAGCCAAGGGGAGTGGGGCGTGGTGGACCTGTATGAGCCAGGGGGGTTGGGTCTGTCAGTGTGGGTGGCACGGTTCTGCTACATACCTGCCAGGCACAACACATGTGCAGGAACTAAGGAAGAATGTGCCAGGCCCAATGCATGAAGCGAAGCCACCTACAAAAGAAGAAATCCAGTACAAAAGGCGCCTAAGGAAGACTTGACCCTGAATGCAGGATGAAAGGCCAAATTACAGGACGGTCCTGGAAAATCCGGGAGGGTTGGTCACCTTGGTGATCTCCTCTTTCCATGACAACATACTGGATAAAGTCAGCTTTGATGGGACAATATTGAAAAGCTTTGAGATGTGCAGTGGGATCAAACAGGGTTGTGTTCCGGCACCAACACTCTTTGGCATATTCTTCTCTTTGCTGTTATTGTACGCCTTCAGTTCATCAACAGAGGGTGTCTACTTACATACCAGAACTGGTAGAAAGCTGTTCAGACTTGACTGCCTGAGACCCAAGATAAAAGTGTGCTGAGCCCTGATCAGACAGCAGCTCTACGCTGACAATGTCACATTAGCATTCCAAATCAAGAGCACCTTCAGTAGCAAGTGGACAGACTCTCTCATGCTTCAGATTTTGATTTGACCATCAGCATCAGGAAGACAAATGTCCAGGTCCAGGATGTTGCCATACCACCATCTATCAGCATTGACAATGTGGCACTGGAGGTTGTTGATAGCCTCACATATCTAGTTTCCACAATCACCTACAATTTGTAATTCGATGCTGAAGTCAACACACACGTCACAAAAACTGCAGCTGTTATATCCAAGCTGAGTAAGAGAGTGTGGAACAGCAGCAACCTGACTGAGAACACCAAACTGTAAGTCTACCAAACCTGAGCCCTCAGAGCACTCTTCAACAGCATAGTGAGACCTGGACAAGATATGCTAGACAGGGAAAGGTTGAAAAGTTTCCACCTTTGCTGTGTCAGATGTATCTTTGGCATCTCTTGGCAGGGTGTGATCACTAATTCAGAGATCCTGGAGGGTGCTAATTCCATCGGCATACACCAACAATGTCTGCCCTGGCTCGGCCACATTCATCAGATGGATGACAGCTGTATACTCAAAGGCCTTCTGTGCAGTGAACTGGCCACTTGGTCATGACCTGCTGGGCGTCCAAACCTTTGCCACAAGGACACCTGCAAGAGAGATATAAAGATGGCAGATATTGATACTGACAATTGAGCAGTTTAGAATTCAGCGAAGGAGAACCCAGAGATTGATTAAGAGGGGGAAAATAGAGTATGAGAGTAAACTTGCAAGGAACATAAAAGTGGACTGTAAAAGCTTCTATAAGTATGCAAAAAGAAAAAGATTAGTGAAGACAAATGTAGGTCCTATACAGTCTGAAACATGAGAATTTACAATAGAGAACAAGGAAATGGCAGAGCAATTAAACAATTACTTTAGTTCTGTCTTCATGGAGGAAGACACAAATAACTTCCTAGAAATGCTAGGGAACCAAGGGTCTAGTGAGAAGGAGGAATTAGTATTGCTAAAAAAATACTGCTGGAGAAATTAATGGGACTGAAAGCTATCAAATTCCCAGGGCCTGATAATCTACATCCCAGGACCTAGCCATGGAAATGGTGGATGTGTTGGTTGTCATCTGTCAAAATTCTGTAAATTCTGGAACAATCCCGGCAGATTCGAGAGTGGCAAATGTAGCCCACTATTTAAAAAAGGAGGGAGGGAGAAAACAGGGAATTACAGACCAGCCAGCCTAAATTAGTAGCGGGAAAAATCCTAGACTCTACTAGAAAGGATGTGATAACAGGACACTTAGAAAATATCAACGGGATTACAAAAAGTCAGCATGGATTTATGAAAGGGAACTCATGTTTGACAAACCTACTGGAGTTTTTTGGGGACATAACTAGCAGAATAGAAAAGGGAGAACCAGTGGATGTGGTGTATTTGGACTTTCAGAAAGCTTTTGATAATGTCCCACATAAGATGTTAGTGTGCAAATTAAAGCACATGTGATTGGAGGTAATATATTGGCATGGATTGAGAATTGGTTGGCAGACAGGAAATAGAGAGTAGGAATAAATGGATCTTTTTCAGAGTGGCAGGCGATGACTAGTGGGGTATCACAGGGATCAATGCTTGGGCCCCAGCTATTCACAATATATATCAATGATTTGGATGAGGGAACCAAATGTAATATTTCCAAGTTTGTTGACGACATGAAACTTGGAGGGAACGTGAGTAGTGAGGAGGATGTAAGGCTTCAAGGCAATTTAGACAAGTTGAATGAGTGGGCAAATACATGGCAGATGCAGTTTAACGTGGATAAGTGTGAAGTTATCCACTTCAGTAGGAATAACAGAATGGCAGAGTATTATTTAAATGGTGATAGATTGGGAAATGTTGATGTACAAAGGGACCTGGGTGTCCTTGTACACCAATCACTGAAAGCAACCTGTAGGTGCAGCAAGCAGTTAAGAAGGCAAATGGTATGTTGGCTTTCATTGCAAGAGGACTTGAGTACAGGAGGAAGGATGTCTTACTGCAGCTGTACAGGGCTTTGGTGAGGCCACACCTGGAGTATTGTGTGCAGTTTTTGTCTCCTTACCTAAGAAAGGATTATTGAGGGAGTACAATGAAGGTTCACCAGACTGATTCCTGGGATGGCAGGATTGTTGTATGAAGAGAGATTGGGCCGACTAGGCCTGTATTCGCTGGAATTTAGAAGAATGAAAGGGGATTTCATTGAAATATATAAAATTCTGGCAGGACTGTACAGACTGGGAGCAAAGATGATGTTTCCTCTGGCTGGGTGCGATCTAGAACAAGGGTTCACAGCTTCAGGGTGTGGGGTAGGTCATTTAGGACTGAGATAAGGAGAAACTTGTTCACTTAGAGGGCAGGGAACTTGTGGAATTCTCTACCACAGAAACCTGTGGAGGCCAAGTCACTGAATATATTTAAGAAGGAAACAGATAGATTTCTAGTCTCTAAAGGCATAAAGGGGTACATGGAGAGAGCAGCAGTATGGCATTGAGATAGAGGATCAGCCATGATCATATTGAATGGTGGCGCAGGCTCGAAGGGCCGAATGACCTACTTTTTTTATTCATTCACTGGATGTGGGCTTCGCTGGCTGGGCCATAATCTATTGCCCATCCCTAGTTGCCCTTGAGAAGGTGGTGGTGCGCTGCCTTCTTGAACCGCTGTAATCCATGTGGTGTAGGTGCACCTGCAGTGCTGTTAAGAAGGGAGTTCCAGGATTTTGACCCACCAACAGTAAAGGAACAGCGATATATTTCCAAGTCAGGATGGTGAGTGACTTGGAGGGAACTTCCAGGTGGTGGTGTTCCCGTCTATCTGCTGCCCTTGTCCTTCTAGGTGGTAGTGGTCATGGGTTTAGAAGGTGCTGCCTAAGGAGCCTTGGTGAGTTCCTGAAGTACATCTTGTAGATGGTACACACTGCCGCTACTATGCGCCGCTGGTGGAAGGAGTGAATGTTTGTGGATGTGGTGCCAATCAAGTGGGCTGTTTTGTCCTGGACAGTGTCAAGCTTCTTGAGTGTTGTGGGAGCTGCACTCATCCAGGCAAGTGGGGAGTATTCCATCACACTCCGGCTTGTGCCTTGTAGATGGTGGACAGGCTTTGGGGAGTCAGGAGGTGAGTTACTCGCCGCCGGATTTCTAGCGTCTGACCCGGTCTTGTAGCCATAGTATTTATATATCTAGCCCAGTTCCGTTTCTGGTCAATGGTAACCCCCAGAATATTGATAATGGGTGATTCAGTGATAGTAATGCTATTGAATGTCAAGGGGTGATGGTTAGATTCTCTCTTGTTGAAGATGGTCACTGCCTGGCACTTGTCTGCTGCGAATGTTACTTGCCATTTGTCAGCCCAAGCCTGGATATTGTCCAGGTCTTGCTGCATTTGGACATAGACTGCTTCAGTATCCGAGGAGTCGTGAATGATGCTGAACATTGTGCAATCATCAACGAACATCCCCACTTCTGACCTTATGATGGAAGGAAGATCACTGATGAAGCAGATGAAAATGGTTGGGCTGAGGACATTCTGCGCCCTTGCCACCCTTAGCGCTTTCTCCATGTGGTGTTCAACATGTGGGAGTACTGATTCATCAGCTGAGGGAGGGCGGTACATGATAATCAGCAGGAGGTTTTCTTGCCCATGTTTGACTTGATGTTATGGGACTTCATGGAGTCTAGAGTCGATGGTGAGAACTCCCAGGGCAACTCCCTCCTGACCGTATCCAACTGTGCTGCCATCTCTGCTGGGTCTGCCCTGCCGGTGGGACAGGACATACCCAGGGGGGACAGGACATATCCAGGGATGATGATGGTGGTATCTGGGGCATTATCTGTAAGATATGATTCTGTGAGGATGACTATGCTGGCTGTTGCTTGACTAGCCTGTGAGACAGCTCTCCCAATTTTGGCACAAGCAGCAAGATGTTTGTAAGGAGAACTTTGCAAGATTGACAGGGCTGAGTTTGCCGTTATCGTTTCCGGTGTGTAGGTCTATGCCAGGTGGTCTGTCCAGTTTCATACATCCTGCTCCTACTTTCTATGTAACTGGGAGACAGTCGTCGATGGCCGTGACCTCTGGAGGCTGACTGTTTGAAGGAGCATTGGAACAGGCAAGAAGAAATGGGAAGCCCAGCTGGCCGAGAGGAGGGCCCAGGGAAAACAGAGGCCAGCAAATTGTGCATCTTCTCAGCCCAGCAAATGCAGCAAAAATTGCCATGCCAAAGTGGTTCTTCTAAGTCACACCAGGCATTGTTTAACCCAGATAAAAGCAAAAAACTGCGGATGCTGGAAATCCAAAACAAAAACAAAAATACCTGGAAAAACTCAGCAGGTCTGTCCCTCTCTGCAGATGCTGCCAGACCTGCTGAGTTTTTCCAGGTATTTTTGTTTTTGTATTGTTTAACCCAGAGTTGGCCACCACGGCACAAATCATCATCTCATGGGAAGGAAGGCTGCTAAGCAGAAGGAGGGGAGATCTTTATTTCACTTAGTCAAACTGGTCCTGGATAATTAGAATAATTAAAGAAAACATTACAAAAGCCAAGTCAGTAAGTGTGTTATTACTAACAATAGTGTCTTTCCCACAATTAGAAATATTATTAGCATTGAAACAACAATGTTGGCACACGTTGTTTAAAAATAAATATACTCTAGTTATAGCATTTATAGAGTGGTAACCACCAAAATACCTTATACAAATACCCACATACGAATTAGGAGCAGGAGTAGGCCATTCGGCCCCTCGGGCCTGCTCTGCCATTCAATAAGATCATGGCTGATCTGACTGCGGCCTCAACGCCACTTTCTTGTCCATTCCCATACCCTTTGACTCCCTTGGTGATCTATGCAGTTGCTAAGACTGTGTAAACGTGCTGAAATCAGACAAACTTTACTTGTTAATGCTAATTACCTAATTCCATTTTAACATTATCACTGGGGGAAATTTATTTGAATGATAATCCCAGCTTTTTTTTAATAACTGCACATCTTCCACAAACTAAAATTGCTGTGATTATACCGGCCACTAGCAAGTCCACTCTGCTATGGACCAAGTGGCAGAACCAAATTTAATTCAGCAAATTTGTAATTGCTGTTGATTTTAACTGTTTAACTATTTTGACAAGGGAAATGGAGGAGAGGCAGAAATCTCAAGAAATTATGGCATGATGCAAGGCATGGCATAAGTCAGTTATGTTATAATTTCTTTGGACTTTTGAGCCAGAGAACAGACCCTGCAACGTAAATGTGCCTTTACAATGGTGCACTTCTTCAGGAAATTCAGGGTTCGACATAATGCCACTGCCACTTTCTGAACTGCATCAGATATTCATTACTCCTAACAACTAACTGAATGCTCATCTCTGTGATGTTAAACTCCACTTAGTGAAGCACTTGTGCATCTGAAACTATCCTTTTTGTGCAGCAAATATATTAACATCAGCACGTCATGCATACTCTGGCATCATTGCATGGAAAATGACGATTCCTCTTTAGAGCAGCACTGCACTGCCTCTAATTCAGTTCCCATGGAAACACCTGAGTTGAGTTTACTTCAGGCTGGAACTGGTTTTGAGACTTGGAAAGAGCTTTATACTATCTGCGCAAAGTGCGAGTTCAGTGGATGTCAGGTTCAGTCAGCCCTTTGACTAGCAGTGTGACACAGAGTAGCTGAGGAAACATCAACACAGCTGTTCACATACTGGCTGTGAGTTTTTTTTTTAAACAGCTGCACAGATAAACCTGATGAGATGAGTTGCATGATAGAGAGTGAGTGAATTATTCACGCCAGTCTCACAAGTGAAGCTAAGTCGTATCTCACTGATGGCTGTGATTTATTCTTCATATTTATGGGGACAGAATTTGCTGGAGTAGGGTATGTTGTAGCATCTTCCATTAGTTTGAATTATAATTGCACGTTTAGGCTAGAATGATGTATTGCCCAGGGAATAGAAAACTCCAACCTCTGGATGTGATGGAAAATTTAATCCTCACAGGCCAAAGCTGCTTTTAGCTTTGATGCAAAATTGCACAAAAATAGATGCACTTTGTTGCCTGTTGAAATATTGCTTTTATTAAATAGCATTTTTATTTAAAAGAATAAGTTTTCGACCAGATGCCTTGCACCTTTGGGTCAAATGGAGTGATTTCAATAACTCTCAAAGTCATCATGTTTCTTGATATTTTGATCAAGTTTTTGTATTTTTCTATATATGTTGATTTATCAGGACCTTTTTTCTGTCACTATACATTGATTACATTTTCTCAAAAAGTATTGTTTTCTTTGGGTAATGCACACTGTTTTTTGAAACCTGACCATGTCCTAAATTCTACAGCTTCTATCTTGTTTCACACTAAGTCCCATCACTTTCAGCCTTACTGCATACATTGGCTCCCAGTCCCCCAGGGAAGCAAACATTAAAATCTTGGCCCCGAGATATGACTCCATAGACCACAGAAGCCTGAAACTCTAAAATTGTCAACCAATGCTTCCAGACACGTCTGCCATAGCCACTTAAGGGCCTCAAGCCACTACTGCTGGTATTTTACCCACGGCGAAGTGGGGGGTGGGGGGGTGCCCATGCCATGCAGGAAACCTGGCAGCTTTACCTGCCCTGGCTGGTGTCAGGCAAGGGGGAGTGGGGCCCTTCTTCCTGTGCCAATCGGAGGCACCCCTTCACCCAGGTTGCACCCTCCCCTAGCCTCTTGAACACAGCCCTCCAAACTCTTCACCCCCACCCCTCGCTACGGCCCCTGACTGCAGACTTTTTTGGGCTCCTTGGTGTGCTGGGACTCCCCAGAGACCGGGAGAGGTGGTTGCACAAGTTGCAGAATTCCGGGCCCCATGCCCTGGGGGGGGGCGCCCTCAAACAAATATTTTCCACACCCACAATATCAACAAATCCTCCTTTTCTATATAAAAAAAAATGCAGTATTAACCTGCTGTATGCTAAACCCTCCCCTAGGACTATTTTCGGCAGTTGCATAAAGCCTCATTGGCTCATACATTCTAGTTTTCCAAATTTGACATCTCCCTCTCTTTGGATAGATGGAGAGGGGACCAGGGAGGAATATACCAACTCCTGAGGTATCCAAGGCTGTGATTGGCTACGCATGACATCATTGAAAACGCTCTTTTTGAATATTGGAAGCCGATTGGTGGAAAGCAGAGGTTGCCACAAGAAACATTCTGAACAATGAAAGCGGTGAGTGAGTGATATTTTGTGGACTATATCAAGAAAACCCTTTATGTTTTTTTTTTGCAGTATAAGGATTTTACTGTAAACATAATGGTACAGCACTGGTACCTGAAATGCTTTCCACTCTAGCTGATGATATAGATTTAGATAGTAGCCTAAGGGTTTCCTCTTTATTTTTTCTGCAATATTAATGACAACTGACAAGCAAATGCAACATCTATATATTGAGTATTAACTAATCAGTTAAAAATGGAACATAATCGTCTTAATGATAGTAAAAGGAAGTTATCATTACAAAAAATCTTAAGTCAAAGTCAATGCTGTAATTATGATGATGTGTCTGAACACACCAGACAGCTGCTCACATGGCCAGTTTACTCAGTTACTCTCTGGCCCTGGAGAATTAAACACTTAGAGCCTAAAGAAGAGATTAAACTAAAGAAAATTGATTGGTGAATCTTGAAAGGGGAGAAAAATAACATGCATGGTTGAGTGGGGTGGCTAAGGGGCCCAGAAACAGGAGAAGCATCAGGGCCTATGATTTCTCTTCCGGGCTCTGGGACTACCTGCAATCCCAGAAATAGTCATCACTCCAGACTGGCTCTGCTGGCACTGCAGAGCTGCCAGCCATCCGACTGGCTGGCAGCTCTCTTAGGCGGGACAGAGAAACAAGTGGAAGTCTCAATTTAAGGCAATTAACACTGCTCCAGCAAATTACTAGGATTAATGAGGTCCAGTCCAGGGGTAGGGACAGTGGCTCTGTGGTGCACAAACATGCTTTCCTCTCTCAGGGTAACAGCATTTGTCCTCCCCTCCTATCACTCATCCAGTGCCTTTTCTGTTGCCTCTCGACCAGCTTGTCCAGACAACTGCCACCCATGCCAAGGTGATGCAGTATGAAGCCAAGTCCTCAAAGCCCAGAGTTGCTTGAGGTCATCCTGCAAGGCCCTGTGTGAATTGCAGCATTCCGCTAACTGTGCTGCAGCCATTGGGGTAGCATTGCATAGGAGCGCTATGCCAGTCAAAAGCACCCACAAGGCAGGCACGAAGGGAATGCACAAGGATGAATAGTTGAGTACTGTGTGTATTATTGGAAATGCTGTTGGATAAAGTTGCTATGGAAAGGTTTTTCTATTCTGTCTTTTACTTCAGGGATTTAGCTAAGATGACACTGTGATGGCCCATAACAGGGGGATGGAAATATGGGGAATTGTGGACCAGTCATGATATGGGGATGAGATTTTAGGAGAAATGGACTCTGTGCAGCTGGCTATGGGTGGCAGTCTGAGCTTGCATGGCAACATGCATTGGTCTCATGACCTTAGTCTGAGCTTCCACTGCAGGACTGAGACATTGGGTGATTTCTCCCTGTGTTGCAATGGAACATCAGCCATCAGCCATCAGATGCTGCATCATGGCTGGGTCTGCTAGTGCTGACACAACCAGGGGAGACTCTAGCTGGCCTTGCAGATTTGGCCATCACTTCCGAGCTGAAAAAGGTGGGATCCAAGCTCTGTGCAAAGCCATGTACCAAGTTGGAGCCAGACTCCTCCAAGCACATAGGCTATCCTTTCTCTCTGGCCTGGCTGCAGTCCACTCATGCCCGGTGACTCACCATGTGCTGATCCTCCATGATATCTGCCCTGGTATCTGAACTGTTCACTGTGAATGTCAGATCAAGTGACAGTGCTTCCTCATTAGATGTCTTCTGTTGCCCATGCCCTTCATGCTAAGGTTGCAGTGACTGGCTAGGTGGCAGGTCTTAGTGTCTGAAAGCAAAAATGCAGAAGGGAGAGTTGGTGTGAGGGAAGTGAGGGAAAGCAAAAGGTCTATGGCTACACCATCTGCAGCTTATACTTCATGTCAGATAGCAGGATGAGGGTGAAGTGGGATTTGAGAATGTGCAAAAGGCAGGAACATGCTGTCATTCTCAATGTTCTGGGCAACACAGAATGCAACAGCTTCAGTGGCTGCTGGGCCATGATGCAGAGCACCATCACCTCCAAAGGGCTCAGGAGATGCAGGTGTACCTATCCCCCAATGGTTTTCTGCTGGGTCCTTTGGTTATGCCCTGCAAGAGAGAGTTATGTGCCTGCCCAGAGCTGGAGGCATGTGGAAGCTGCAAGAGATGGGTGTGAGGATGGGAGCATTGGTAAGCATGAGAGGGTGAGGTGGTGCATCTGAATGTTAGACTTGAGTCCTGATTGCTGTTGGCTGAGTGATGGGGATGTGGTACATTGAGCAATGTGGGAGATTGGTACTGTGATGGGTAGAATATATCAATTGAAGAATTAGTCACTGATTTTGACCACTCATGTGAGGTTACTGAACTTTTTGCAGCACTCAAGCAAGGTCCTCAAGGCCAGACTCTGGGAATTGACATCCATGGCTATTTGCACCCATTCCCTTTGGAGGGCATGTGCTGAGGACCTCCTGGCCCACTGTGGAAGCAGCACGTCTTTCCTCTTTCTGGTAGCCCTCTCTCTGGCCTGATGCTCCACTTACAATCTCCTTCCTTCCCTCAAAGGCCTTCTGACACAGTTCCAGCAGCTGCTGTAGCCTTACATGCACCTTCACTTTAAGAGAAGTAGGCTACCTTTAAGAAGTGCAGGCTAGCCGTAAATTATGCTAGCCACGCACATTCCCGGGCCCATTGCTGAGCATGCAGTCAGCCAGTCAGCAGTGCCTTTCTCATTGGTTTGTACGCTATACTCACTGAAATGAGTAGGCAGCACAAAGTTTACATGCTGTCTGCCTCATCTTGACCGGCCACAGAGTAATCGCTGATTTTCATCCCTGTGGTAACGGGCCTTGTCTTTAAATCCCTCATTGTGTTGTTCACATTGTATTTTGATAATTTCCTCTCAAACACTTCATTCTTCTGATTCCAACAGTGTGTATCCCTCACTCTCTTCACTCCACCAATGTTTGCAGACCCTTTCAAATGCTTCAGCCCTACTCCTAAACTCCATACAAAATCTCATCACTTCTCCTGTTGCCTTTAAAAATGTTCATTGAATAGATTTCTCTGACCGTTATGCCCTCTTAATCTCTATTTTCTGGGCTTGCTGTCAGCTTCCTTGGACTTACTGATGAAGCTCCTTGGGGCATTTTCTTGTGTTGGAACTTAATTGTTAAATTGTTCGCGATGAAAGTTAGAAAGAAGATTCCTGTTCATCATCTTCATTAACAATCTGGATGAGGATATTAACCGAGCTATTCACAAATTTATAGATGCTACAAGGGGTTAGAGATTTTGGCTAAATCGCTATGTTGCATTCTGCTATTCCTAATCCTCCATTAATCCTTACTCTTACTCTGCTACTCTCTCCTACTCCTCATCTCTAATTCATTCTGTAAATCTTCTTCCTCCCTTTCATATTGGCTTTCTTTATTCCATTAAATCCCAAATTCCTGTTGACATCCTCTTTCCCTCACTGGGGGTAGCTGGCACTGTTTGTCTCCTCCCTGATCTCCCCGCTTCACTCTGACAATCTTTTTCAGCCTCCCTCACAACAGTTCACGCTGACATTGCTTTACTCTGTTCATCTCCCCGGTTCCTTTCTGTCCTACCGCCTGGTTCATCCTAGTATGCTCCTCGTTTGCCTCCCTTTCACCAGGTTTACTGTGGAATCATCTGCACTAGTACACAATGGCACTCTACATTCCATCTGCCAATTCATGCTGGTACTCTTCTCCTTCCCCCTACATCCCTTGTTCCTGCTCGTGTCCAGTTTGGTTCAGTGGCAGCATTCTTGCCTCTAAATCAGAGTAGTAGGTTCAAGACCCAACAGCAGGAGATGAGCACATAACCTAGGTGGGCACTTCAGTGGGTACTGAGGGAGTGCTGCACTGTCGCAGGTGCCTTCCTTTGGATGAGTTGTTAAACTAAGGTCTGGTCCACCTGTTCAAGTGCATGTGAAGGATCCCTTGGCACTACTTAAAGGAGAACTCAGAAATTCTCAGTGTGCTGGCCATTATTTACCCCTCAACCAACACTATTCAATTGGATTAACTGGCAATTTATCTCAATGTAGTTTGTAGAACATTGCTTTGTGCAAGTTGGTTACAATGCTTGATTACATTATCTCAGTGACTTTACTTCAGGAGTAATTCATGTACAATGAATTACTTTGTATCAAGACATCCCATCCTGAGGAGTGAAAGATATGCTACAAATGCAAGTTCATTCTTTTTTATGGCACTCTTTTTCTTGTTGTTTTCTTTCCCCAATTCTCCCTTCACCCTTATCTAAAGCCGCTGCTTTGTGGAGGGGGCGAAGGTGTAAATCAAGGGCAGAATTTTCACCTCAGTGGGTGGTCTCGCGCTCGACCTGCTCAAGTGTGAAATGACGCGCGTTGACGTTGGGCGAGCGTCCCGATGTCCATGCGCAGTCGCACGATACTTCGGTCGGCAGGCGCACGTGGGAATTGGCAGCGTGCCCGCCGACAATTAAAAATCCTGTTAAGGCCATTAAAGTAACAATTAAGTTAAATTTTTCACTGCCCATCCAATCTTACAGTTTCCAACATCAAATAAAAATAAAATTTTTCAAATTTCACTTATAACATGTCCCTACTCATGTGACAGAGTCACATGAGGGGACATGTTTTGTAACATTTTTCTAATCTTTTCTTTTGAAAACTCTTCATCTCCCTGGGAGATTAATTGGCCCGTCAGCGTGAAATCACCTCCTGGCCTCGATCGGTAGGCTACCCAACACTCCTGCCCGCCCCCGCGAGCCTGCCCGACAAGGGCTAAATTCTGCCCCAAGTTTCTTTGAAGTTGAATAGTTGAACATAGATTAAACATAATACTCAGTAATGCTTTGGCCTTTTACCTTGTTGGTCATTCCTGTAGTTCAGAAGTTATACTATATTACAGTTTTACTGTATCATAGAATCACAGGATGTGGTACAGAATTCTATGCACCAACATAACTATACCATAAAAGGGGTGACATTTGAGGAATTAGAAACAGGCAACACATACCCTGACTTGTTTTTTCTGGATAGGTCACTGAAAGTCAGGTTGGAGCTGAGCTCAGGCAGTCAACACAATTCCAACTGGTGTGAGAATCATTGAGACACTAAAGGAATTTAAATGTGCATGGGAAGTATGAGTACCAGTGTAAGCATTGTTATTCACTAAGTTTGCCAATCAGCCTTAAATGCATTTTTTACACAGCTGCTTAGCAATCTATTTTTACCAAATTAAACAATTTATTGATTTTTGTATGTCATCTTGTTGCTAGACACTGTCCGCATTTAAAATATCCACTAAGCCTGGGAAAAGTAGGGCATCGGTTGTGTTCCCTGTGTAATTCTAATGCACAAAGACAGCATTGAGTAAATCAAATACACCCAGAAAAGCAAGTAAACTGAAAATGCAAAGCAGAAACTCAGACTGACATTGTTCCTTGAGATGGAAAACCTATTTACTAGAAACAGAAGAACTGCTTCGAAATTATAGACAAAGAAAACACTGGCGTGCTTAAATAATATTTTATATCTATGCATTAGCTAGCAGCTTCATGACTGATGGTTCACCAGAGCACTAATAGGCCCTATTAAAAAAACACACTGGGCCTAATTGCATGTTTCGCATTGCATGTGCAGAGTTTATAGCAGGATTGCCAAATCAGAAAAATGTAGTTTTGCTGTTGGGCTGCAAGGGTTTTGTTTGCACTACTTGCTCATTGGTCTTCATTTTAACGGGGCTGGGTACAGTGCTTGTGAGCCCTGAAACCAGCGGAGGGCCTGCCCATCTTAACCACTGGGCCTCATTTCCATCAATTTTCTTTGTGACCCACCCAACGCCTGGTCAGATCCATCACAGGTTGGACAGGCAGGTGGCAGGAGGCCACTTAGCCAGGGAATGGCCATGCCCTGGACATGGTCTCGGCAATCAGTTACATGTTTGAGGGGCAGGGGAGGGGGAGTTGGGGGGTGGGGGATGGTAGCAAGGCATGATTGTGAGGGAGCCTGAAGCAAGGAAAGCCCATGTCTTCGTTGTGAGGCCCAAAAGAGAACTCCTGTTCCTCCTGTCCCACAAGGAAAACTTAAATAAAATTTTAAAACTCAGCTTGCTGGACCTCCTCTGGAACAGGATTCACCTCCTGGCTGGTCTGGCCTGACAGGGCAGCCATTGTTGTTCCTCCACTCAGGCCTCCACTAAAATTGCAGATCAGGTTCCAGTAATATTGGCTCTGATTTGCTTATTTAAACAGGTCCCCACTACGTTTCTGCAGGTGTCCCACTGACCTGCTCAAAAGAGTAGGTCTAGTTAAGACCACGATGGGAAGGCAGTGACTTCAAAGGAGGTAAGTCGCTACCTTCATTTTGTTATGATCCTGTTTGGGACCCTTAACATTTAAAGAGAAACCCAAACACCCCATAATTAACGGATGGAACTACACCACAAGATTTCGCATTTCACATTTTCAAACAAAAGCAAACTTTATTGTATATAAAATTAAACAAAACAAGCACTATTAACTTAACACGCTTATTTATGCCATGTACTCCATTCTACTTTTTATTTCCCTCCCAAGAATTCTCTTAAACTGCAATAATCTTGAAGGTTCATTCACTTCTATAGGGACAAATCCACAATCTATACCACAGCCCATTGGAATTGAGTTCAATTCTCCTCAATGTTCCAGCTATTCTCCGAGGTAAGATTTTTATGGGAATCCTTCCATTAGTTTTTTGGCTAAGCAGCCCTCCAGCCTCAGCTGATTATCCTGGATGCCAGCAGACTGCCTTCTCAGAGCTTCCAAACTAACTCTGCTGACTGCTTTCTGCCACAAGGCTCTGTGAGGACCACTGTAGATTTCTTTGTGTATCTGTAAACTAGGCAAATCTTCCAACAGTTTTTCCCTCACAAAATCCAAAGTGAGCTTGAGTCCTACCTGAATTCTGTGCAATGAGTGATAAAGTTAGTATTTTCTCTGCTTAAATTGCTGGCCCGACTAACAATCATCTCCTGTTAGCTCTCACAATCCAATGAGATGCAGTCAACACCAAAGCAAAACTGCTACTGACTGCTTTTTGAGTAAATATCCAGATAACTTAAACAAAAGAACCTTCTACCTCCACAGCCCATCTCTATGACAATGGGGCATGCTTTGGGATGGTCTCAAACAGAAAGATAGGCTAAATATTTTACCTTCAACATAACTCTGATTCTGTAACCCATATAAAAAATTTATATTGCCTGTGGAATTAATGACCCCCTCTCCAGAATTTCTGTCCCTATCAAGGAACTCCCTTGTTGACCAGCTGCCTCCTACCTCTTTTCATCTAGGAACTACATACATACTTTAAATCTTTTATTGAAGTAACTGAAGACCCTCTGGCTCTGCCACAAACCTAACAATGGGTTCAAGTGTTCCTACTGTCAACCCGACCTTATTGAATAAACAGCTTTAAGCATAATAAACCCAGGCTTGTTTAAGTTGCATTTACATCAGAGTTGTGTTTACCAGTTTCTGAACCAGATGTCCTCATTTATCTATAGTTAAAACTTTAATTCCTAAAACTAAAGGTTATATGCTAAAACATATGAATTATAAACTAGATATTCATAATAATATTAATTTCCCCCTGCCCACCCAGTTTCCATCAGGTGGGAAGGGGAGTTAAATTAGAGGCCAATATGCACAAGTAAACCAGGCAGTGAGCAATGGATGGATTAGCATACGTAAGTGAATTTCTTTGCTTAAAGCAAAGTGATCACGAAACAGCTCAGGATGCACTGTTAATTCATGTCACCTTTCCCCTTTTCAGCATTTCGAAAGGAAAAATTTTTCACATTTATTTTTAATCAAATCACAATCTCTTTCACATAAAGCTATCATCATTCAACTCTCACTCCCTTACTCCATATCTACCTCCAGGATATCTGTTCAATTGTGAAGAAGATCCTTGCTATCCATTAATTTATTGTGGATGATTGTATCGATGACATGGCCTTTATGGAAATTTGGCTGCAGTGTGATAGCACATTATCCCTAAATAAAACCTCCAGCACTGGCTATAGATCCCACCATTTGCCCCACCCAGACTGTTGCTGTATCTACTTATCACCAGTTCACACCTTAATCTTACCCCATATTCTTATGGTACTTTATACTTACTTAAGCATTTCACCTTCTTCCACCTCTCACTTCTCATTTAAAATCCTTGTTCTCTGCTACCCACCCAAGTACCATAAAAATTTTCTCACCGAGATATTTTCACTACTTTCCTCCCTCAGCCTCTACACTGAGAAACTTCTCATCCTTGGTGTTTTCAACCTCCACCTCAACTCATCCTATTCTCCCTAACCTGACTTTTCTGCACTCGTATTCTTCCTTCACATCTACCCCCATGTAAGCACCCCAATTCATATCCACAGTCATTCCCTGAGTTTGTCATTTCATGTGGCCTTGCTACTCTGATTGTATCAATCACAGGTAAGGTCTCTGATCACTTCCTTGGATCACTCTCCACCCACAACTCCCTTCCTCATCCTAATCCTACCTCATTCTGAATCTGCCACGAAAAAACATATTCCCCAATTCACTTACAATTGCATTTTCAAAATCCCAAATATCTATCCTTTGGCCCACCATTCAACGTAAAATTTCTGCAGCTACTGCTCCCTCACTATCTTTGATGCTCTCCTTTCTATTCCCCTAAGACCAATGGATGCAGACTTGAATGGATATGACAGGCAACTGATTTAGTCTTTCACAATCAGGTCTGGCCTACCCACATAAAGCATTATCAAACCTTGTTCTTATCTGTCAAAATTACATTGTATTCCAGGATCATCCTGGGATGCAAAGATAATCCCTGGCTTCGTTTCCTTACTACAAACCATCCTTTTAAACTCCTCCCCACTGTCTCATCCACCCTCACTTCCAACAGTGAGTGTGAAGAGTTCATGCACTTCTTTGTCATGAGATCAAACCATTCGATCAGCTGTCTCTGCCACTACCCTCCCTTTCCCTAGCTCACCAGGTCAAACTTCCCCTAAAGCTCCACCCCTGCCCTAGTCCTAAATTCACATTGATCTCTAGTTTCCAGTTTCTCTTATTTCCCCTTTTCCCTCTCTGATCTCATCCTGGCCATAAGACCCACCACCTGCCCCCTCAACCCCACTAACACTAAATCGCTGACTTCTCTTCCTGATTCCCATATTATCCAACATTGTTAATGATTCTCTTTCTGTCAGGTATTGTCCTTCTCTCCTTCAAATCTGTAGTCATCACCCCTTCCTCAAAAAAAGCCTCTTGACATCACTATCTTTGCAAATCACTGTCCCATTTGAAATTTCCCAGGGCAGACAGGAAAGTGGAGCTGAGACTACAACCAGATCAACCATGATCTTATTGAATGGTGGAGCTCAAAGGGCCAAATGATCTACTCCTGTTTCTGAGTCCTATGTTGCTATGTTCCCTTTCCTATCCAAAATCCTTGAACCTGTTATCTAAAGTCTATGCCCATCTTTCCCAGAACTCCATGTTTAAATCCCTCCAATAAGGTTTCCATCCCTGCCACTGTACTGAAACAACTCTTATCAAAATCCAAATGTCATCCTAGGTGAGAGTGACAAAGGTAAACTATCACTCCTTATTTTTCCCAATCTGTCCACAGTCTTTGACAAGGAAGTCCTAGAAAATGAAAAGCCATGAGGTGACTATATGGGCCTCTGACAGAAATGGGAGGGATCTACCTTGAATATCTGTCCCTTGCTAAATGAACAACTGAACATGTGATTTGTGTGAGACATTCATCAGTGCCCTCTAATTTAGGGCTATAAATGGACTCTAAGGAGGGCAAAAGCACCTGGGACAGAGGAGAGCTTTTCAAAGTGGATCTATGCTGGCTTCAGCCTAACACTTTGGTTAGCTCAAGAAGGCTGAGAGCAAAACAGACCACCACCAGCTATGGACATCAGCATCATTCTGCTTCATTTGTCTGCTTGCCTGATCTGGGATCAGTAAACCATTCTGAGGAGACTTCAGCTGTCAGCCATGAAAATCAGCATCCTCCTGCTTCCCCCATCCATTCATCTGACCCGGGACAAGTAAACTGTTTCCATCTGTTACGGGCCGTATGTCTTTTCTGCCTATTTAGTTCGTGTATCATATCTAAACTGTTGCTTCTTAATAAACTGCTTTAAAACCACCAATGACTACTACCCACCTTTTGGGTAATCTGGG
The DNA here is from genome assembly GCF_964194155.1 of Cetorhinus maximus. Taxonomy (NCBI): domain Eukaryota; kingdom Metazoa; phylum Chordata; class Chondrichthyes; order Lamniformes; family Cetorhinidae; genus Cetorhinus; species Cetorhinus maximus. The sequence continues at coordinate 35,327,005 of NC_135900.1, forward strand.
ACTTCCAAACCAAATCTTACAATTTGCAGTCCAATTATTCAAGGAACATAAATGTTTTACATTTTGATTACATTATACCTCTCTGTTTCAGTGATTGGACATGAAACTTCAGAAGCTCACCACAGACATTTATGCATACCAGAAGTTTCATTCAAAATATGAAATGATGAATTTGCCTAAACTGTTGTTGATAGAAATTCAAAGTTAATTCCAGGTTTCCATACATTCTTCTTTGTGCAAACACACCCGTGACAAGGAACCTAAATGAATCAATACAGCTCTGCTACAAGCACCATATTGCCAAAATATACAAAATGCATTTCATGAATGTAAACTGAAGAAAGAACTGCCTAGGCTTTGTCTGCCTCATAGTTCTCCATATTATTTATCAATCTAATCAGCATTCTGCTCTCTGAGGGAATGTGGTTCACTTGCTGTGCTGCTTTTACACCTAATTGAATTGTAGTATACAACACTAATGGTTCCATTAACAGCGCGGTGCTTAGTCAAGTACAATTATGCAGAATGCTTTTTTTTTGCTTATGGAGTTAAAATGTTGATTTTAGCAAATCGGTAGCCTTCTGCCAAATTAAGAAAACATGCAGTTTATCAAAATGAAATATTACTGGTTTAAAAAGAAAACAATTTAGCATAACATGCATTATATTTATACCCAATGGAGTCTTTATTTTTTTACCTTCTGCGTATTGGACTACTGCAGGCAAATGAATAATAATCACTTCATCTGCTTTATGGATTTGCCTTGCTGGTGTCTTTATATTAGGAGTTTATTCAAATCAATCTTTTTAAGCTGTAGCTCCACATGTTTAAAGTTTAAACCACAATTTGAATGTGTGGTTTTCTTTTCTTATACAGTGAATAAAAGTTAACTCATAATGGATGGAAAGATATTGTGCACTGAAAAATCAATTTGCTTTCTCCAAAATATTGTGATCTCCAAACATTTGAACTGGGATGTTAGGATGAAAATAATCACCATGACTGTCTTTCAGGGTCTGGTTCCATGAGATGAGGAAGCGTTTTGTAATGTACCGCAGGTATTGTAATAGGAGTAATTATAATTTCAATAATGTCTTTATCTGTGGGAGAGTTAAATAACATTTAGCAGGCTGACTAATGATCTGTGTTATTAAAGAACTGTCTGAAGCTATTCAATGAGTAGTAATGACTTCTTTATACCTTTGGCATAGAAATGACTTGAATGGCCTGTGAGTACTGAAGTACAGTCTTCCTTTGTTGATTCAGCCTCACGGCCTCTTCATAGCACCAACCCAAAGCAATAATAATAAAAATCTAGAAAAGAAAAAAACTACAAAAATGGCAGTTTCTTTTTAAATGAAGTCAAATCTAAAATGTCAGTTTTTGTCCAACTCCTCTCTCCATTCTATTCTCTCAACAGCCAAATCGTTACCATTAACCCTGTGTAGTGTCAGCTAACACAAAGTATCATGTGTAACGTTCTGGTTAAGATTAGGTTTGATGATTCTTACTCCACTCATCATGAAGAATTCCATTTTCATGAGATCCTCTTGAGCCAAAATAAGCAGGACTTCTGCTTATCAAAGGAAGAAAAATACTTGCACAGATAGAGCACCTTTTTATGACATCAGGATTTCCTAATACGCTTCACCCAGTAAGATACTTTTGAATTATAGTTGATGTTATAATGTAGGGAAATACAACAGTTAATCTGTGCACAATGAGATCCTGCTAACGGCAATGAGGTATATGGCTAGATAATCTGCTTTTAGTGATAATTGCTGAGGGATAAATGTTGGTGAGGACACTGGGGAGAACACCACAGTTCTTTTGCAGATTGTACCTTGAGCTATTTTTCCTCCACCCAAGAAGGCAATTGTGGGGCCAATTTAATATCTCATCCAAAAAACCTCCAATACTTCCTTAGTAAAATGCCAGCCTAGATTATTTCTTTAAATTTCTGAAGTGAAACATGAACTCACATCCCTCTGATTTGGAGGTAGGAGTGCTACTGCTGTGCCAAGGTTGACAATAGGTGTGGCCTCCAGAGTGGGAGGATGAAGAGAGTGAAAGATGAAAATTAGCAACAACTTGCATTTATATAATGCCTTTAATGTAGAAAAAGGTCCCAAGGCACATTTAGAGGTGTAATCAGACATAAATGGATGTCAAGCCAAAGAAGGAGCTATTAGGAAGGAGATCAAAAGCTTCGCCAAAGAGAAGGATTTATATCTGCTAAGGGTCAAACTATCAGAAATGCAAGATATCCCAGCAAAAGCAAATAATGGTGAGTCAATTAATCCCTTCAAAATAGTAAAGTATCTGTTTCAGGAAAATTAAAAAGCTATTGGGATAAAGACAGAGGGTATATATTTTAATTTTGCGTGATAATGTAAAACGGGTGATAGCAAAGTCCGTTTCATATCTCTCTCAATTTATATTTCCATTGAATTCAATGAATATAAAAATTGAAATTTTACACCCCTTTTACATCATTGAAATATAAATCAAGAGAGATGTAAGATTGGCTACTAATTCAGTATCACACAATCAAAATTACCCACAGATGCTCTTCAGGGTACAATAGTTAATGCTTTTGCTATTACTTACATCCAAGACCCTTGTGTATTGTAACTGGTCTAAATTGTAAATGTGAGCTCTCAGACTGAATTATATAAGGATTTTTATTGGATCTTTTATTACACTGTAGTACTATGGAGAAATTTCATGGAGCTTTGTTTCCTTGGATTTTTGCTTCCCTCAGGAGATTGAGGGGACTGGGTGGGGGCTCATGGTCAGGTAAGTTGTTACTGAAGAGTGTTGGAAGGGCCAATGATTCTTCTTCCATGATTTCCTGACTTTATAATTCCATTAAAGACTAGGCTTGTTGTACTTGATCAGCACCTTCCAGAATTAAGATTGAAATAATGCAACAATCTTTTGCCTTGTGCCTATGTTGTAGGGTGACCAAGTTGTACTGTTAGTAACAGAGTTGATCTGCAGACAACTTTCTAAGTGGAACATTAAGTTTATTTACAATATATTCAGCAGCAACTACATGGGCTGAATCTTCTGGCTGGCGTGTGGGTGATGGAGTCCGCATGTCAGCGCTTAAAATGTCGCGCAAGCGTCCCGACGTCAGTGCGCAGTATCGCCATGTTTCAGTCGGCGGGCGCGCAATGCAGTGGGACGCGTGCCCGCCATTAATTAAAGGCCTTGTTAAGGCCATTAACTCTTCAATCGACCAGGATTTTGAGGGGCCCGTGCGAACTTCGGGTCGGCACACGGGCCCAACAGGCAGGCGGGTAAGTGATTTTTTTTACAAACCTCATCCAGTGGCGGAATGCGGTTTGATTTCGGAATTATAAAATTGTAATTAAGTTTTTGTGTATTTCATTAACATGTCCCATCTCGTGTGACATTTTCACATGAGGGGGACATGTTAATGATTTTTAAAATTTTCTATTTTTAATGTTTCACAGCCTTTCAGCGATCTCCCTGGGGCAACACTTTTCCTCAGGGAGCTGTGCACTCTTTTGTGCGCATGCGTGAAAAAGCACACTCTGGCAGTTGGGGAATCCTCCCCCCTGCATAGGAAGCACACAGCGCTTCCCATCGGGCGGCCCGCTGAGCGGGCCTTAATTGGCCCATCCACTTAAAATGGCAGCGGGGCCCATTTCGGCAGCGGCGATTAGCTGCCCACCCGCCGCTGAGTCGGTCGGGCCCGCCCGCCCATCAGGGGCAAAATTCTGCCCCATGTGTGCTTTCAACTTGAACTCCATCTCTACACTGACTGCTGAGGTAGCCCGTGTTACTCTCCTATTGGTTACTACAGATCATGTGATCTTTCCTAACACGCATTATTCTTAAAGGTACATTACACACTAAATAATATCATAATTACGACAGCCTAGTATTCATAGTTTTCCCAATTTGTCATTATTTGTTTCTTAATTTTTGTATAATTTCTTTAAGCTTCATCATGATTACTGAGAAAGGTAATGATTCATCAGCAGAAAGTAGGTGCATAACAATCCTGCAGCCCCTTATGCAACAGATAAAGTAAAACTTCATCTATATTATTAATCAAAATAGACTATTTTAGAGTTCACACAAAGAGCAGGATCAAAATTATGCAGTGTCAAACTGCACATCGTGAATAAATACAAAATATTTTCTAATTAAAGACAACTCTGACACTCCAGCTTGCTGCATTATTTTGAATAACAGTTTCTGGGGTCCTCCTACAGTAAAGCAAATAGATACAGTTGTACATAGGCTCAGGTTGCGGGTAACATTCAAATATTTTGTTATATAAACATTAATATTATGCACTAACAGCCATCCTGTCTCAATTCTGATTCTGACACAAGGGTATTATGACATATATACTGGTTCCTATTATCCAAATAACTGGGGTTTTTTTTTGATTCAGCTGGATAATCATCTTGAATCTTGCAACATGAAGGCCTCTTTTATTCCACAATACAGCAGAACTCAGCAGTCCATTTTTAGTTCATAATTAATCCGGTCTAGTCTAATTTTGCTTACATCAATGATAAGGATATGCTCAGTGGTTGGTTCAGAAACTAGACTGCAGTAGGCTTAGAAAATCTTCTTTGTTGTAACATTGTGAATTTAGAAACAGAGAAAGCAAAGGACTAAAGGATAATGACACAATTGACAAATGTGGTTCTTGTCTTTGGTACTGCAAATTGCAGATTCAAATCCCCTTTCATGCTTGTTAATAAACTAAGGCAGTAAACTGTAAAATTAAATGCAGATCTTAGAAATGGTGTTGTTAACCCACAAGAGCCTAAATGGAGTAGAAATTGTATTAATGAAATTGAGTCTGCCCTCTTAGTTGGAAAGTAAAAGATTCCATGGTACTATTTGAAGAAGAGCAGGGAGCTTTCCCCTGAGTCCAATATTTAACCCTCCAATGACATCACTAAAACAGATCACCTGCAAAGTCTGAATTTAAAGCACAGTTAATGGATTTGCTATATTATCATGCCAAGAGAGTTTAATGTAAAGACTGTAGAATGACTGAATGGATAGATAACTACCTTAGTGTATAGGAATTTGACCCAAATCTAATCAAGGGATTTTACAGAATAAATGCATTCTATTGCACTTCTGTGGCTCAAAGAAATAGACTGTATATATTGAAGAGACTGGAGATGTGAAGGATCAACTCAAAATAGCTTTCAGGAAGGTAGACTTTTTGAAAGGACAGACCGTCTTCAAGATTCTTCAGTGGCCCTTGCAACTGCCAACCAAAGGGTAAGGTTTTGGAAAAAAAAACTTCCTGTGGAGCCAGTAGGATAAAACACTAATTTGGCCCCAACTGGAGTATTGTGTCCTATTCTGGCCACCACACTTTAGGAAAGTATGAAAGTTTTGGGGAGGGTACAGAAGAGATTTACTAGAATGGCTCCAGGGATGAGGGACTGCAGTTGCATGGATAGAGTGGAGAAGCCAAGGTTGTTCTCTTTAGACCAGGTAAGGCTAAGAGGAGATTCAATAGAGGCATTGAAAATCATAACAGTTTAGGTAGAGTAAATAAAGAGAAACTGTTTACAATGATGTAATGATTGTAAATTAAACCATTTCTTACCGTTATGGGGATCATGTGACTGTATAGACCAATCAGCCCTAAGCATGAGGAATCTTAGGGGCGGAGCTTTTTAGCCTTGGTCTTGGAACAAGCATATCTCCTCCGAAGTCTGTTAATAAAATTTACTGTTTCTTAAAAGAAACCCGTCCTGCACTCTCCAAGTTTGTTACAATTAAGTTGTGTTGTTAATAAAAGGGCATAGATTTAAGGTGATTGGCAAAAGAAACAGAGGCGAAATGAAGAAAAACTTTGTTTATGGAGCAAGTGGTTAGGATTTGGAATGTACTGCCTGTGAGGGTGATAGATATGGATTCAATAGTAGTTTTTAAAGTGCAATTGTACAAATACTTGAAGGAGAAAAAGTTGCAGAGATATAAGGAAAGAGCAGGGGAGTGGGGCTAACTGGATTTCTCTTCAAAAGAGACTCGCTTGGCCAAATGGCCCCTTTCTGTGTTGTACATGATTATGGAATGTGCTCCCTCAGGTCCACAGGCATCACAATTGCTCCTCCCCATCCTGTAGCCCATTTCAACACACTCCCCATGACATATCTAAGGTCCAACTGAAATTGATGTGTCCCTTTGGGCGAGCTGCTTGTGGAGATGTGACCAGCACAGGCAGCACCCCACAATTATTCAAATTAAGTCAAAAGGTCCAATTTATATCAATCCTCAATCCTCTTGCTTTGAGCATGTGCTACCTTCACAGTGCTGCATCTGGGCTCGAAAACAGGCCCAGACTAATATCTACTCCTAGCTATCAAACCAAAACTCCATGAAGGAAGAGTGAGTGACTGAAATAACATCTGTTTCTAATCTTCAGGGTGTACAATAGTCAGGATTAAATCCAGGTAGTGAGTTTGATAAATGTTTAGAATGTGCCATGTTTTTAGTGTCTAAAGAGGCAAAGTTTAAAATTTGAGCAGGAGCGAAGGGCTTGAAGATAATAAATATGAAGCAAAGCAGGCCAAATGGTTAACACATAGCAAACATTCCTTCAGCTGTAAAGATGTCCTTCAGCTATAAAGATGTGTGGGAAATGCATTCAAATTAAACCTGGAGCTTAAAGAGAATTGGCCTTAGGCCTTGTGGCTTAAAACTAAAGTGCCCATATTTAAATACAACCTAGAGAATTGTGTTTTACTTTTTTTAAAGAAAGTTGTGGATTTTGAGGACAACTGACAACCAAGGTAAAATTGGTCAGAAATTTGAACCCTCTTTTTGAGGTGTGGCCCAGAATTTCCTTGGAGCTGCTCCCACTCTGCTGCTGTATCTTTACTAGATATATGGCAGAATCCACATTTTCATTCATAGATGGTGGCAAAGCAGGAACAGCTTGAAAATGATGCCTCTATATTTCATGATCAAAGAGTATAAAATCTGTAATTTAATAAGTGGGGAAGCAGTGGAGATGTTCAGAACGGAGGAGAGAAGTTCAATACAAAAAAAGAGAAAAGCAGACAAGTGCACTGGCAGAATAGTAGGATTCAGGTGTGAATTTGAGCATGTAGTTATAATGAGGTAAAGGACATTTTGATCAGGGCTGTTCATTTAGTCTTTCTATTGGATTATTAACTTGACAAAATTGGTCTTTGTTCTAAAATAAAACAGTGCCTGATCTTAAGATCTGTTTTGTAAGGAGGGAGCTTTGGTGCTGCAAAGAAGTAGCTGTCAAACGAATATGAATTTTAGCTCATCCTTCCCTTCCCTTCTTCAGTAATTAAGCACATAAGAAATAGAATCAGTAGTAGGCCATACAGCCTCTTGAGCTGCTCCATCTATCAACATCATCAAGGCTGAACTTCTATACATCAACTCCACTTTCCTGCAGTATTCCCATATTTCTTGGTTCCCTTAGTGACCAAAAATCTATCATTCTCTGTCTTATACTCTCTATATATGCTCAACAACTGAGCACCACAGCAAACTGGAATAGAGAATTCCAAAGATTCACAATCATCTGAGTGAATAAATCTTTCCTAATTTTAGCCCTAATTGGTGGACCTCTTATCATGAGGCTATGACCCATGGACAATCCTGCTGGAGGAAACAGTCTCTCAGTGTCGACCCTAGCCAGTCCTCTAAGAATTGCCTTCTCCACCATTCAACAAGATCATGGCTGATTTGACTGTGACCTCAACCCCACATTTCACCTGACCCCAATAACCCTTGACTCCATTGTTAGTCAAGAATCTATCTACTTCTGCCTTAAAAATATTCATTGACCCTGCCCCACCGCTCTCTGGGGAAGGGAGTTCCACAGACTCATGACCCTCAGAGAAAAAATTTCTTCTCATCTCCATCTAAAATGAGAGATCCCTTATTTTTAAACTGTGTCCCCTAGTTCTTGTCTCTCCCACAGAATCCGCCCTGTGAAGTCCCCTCAGGATCTTATATATTTCAATAAGGTCACTTCTCAATGTTCTAAGCTCTAATGGATACAGACCCAACCTGTCCAACTTTTCCTTATAAGATAAATCCCCATCCCAGATATCATTTGAGTGAACCTTCTCTGAATTGTCAATGGAAAGGGCTAAATTCAAAATATTCTTGAAAAAAAAAGAGTTGTTCAAATCCATACTTTCTTTGAGTGATCTCACAAGAACTATTTTATAAATGTTTAAGTAATACAAATTGTATTTTGCAGCATTTATGGTGTTTTCCTAACACTGCCTAAAAAAAACTAATTTTGTATTAGTGATTTATCATGTGCTGGTTACTCATGTGTCAACACTGATTTCGTTATGTTTTATATTCAGAAATAAGTCACTATTTGTCTGCTGTCAAAAGCCAAACCCCAAAGGATCTGGTGGCACTGCTACAATTACTTACAACTATTTTTGTAAAAACAAAATGATATATTCTTCAAGAAAAATAAGTGACAAACATCACCATTTTAATGGAGAGTACCACTGGGGCCTGGCGAGTCTCACATTCCTTTCAAGGGCCTTTTCAGGTTTATCGCTGGCACAACAGGTCGGAGCATACATGGTGCATGCTTCCACTAGCTCCGTCCTAAAATGGCAACTTGGGTCCTATGCATAACAAAAAAATCCACTTTGTATATTGGAAAGGGCTCATTGCCTGAAACAGGCATGCATTTTGTCTATCCTGCCAGGAAGCCCCAGTTAAAGTGCCAGCAAGCAAAGCAGTTGTGTTAATGGGTCAGTAAGTCTACTGATCCCATTTGGCAACTGATAAATTCAACTCCAATGAGTCAAAGGGCTGTGAATAAGTACTTCTCATGCTAAATGAACAATGGTCACATGTCTGCATACCAGAAGGAGAATGATGCTCCAAAGGAATGTATCCTTTTCATGACATGGAATAAATTCAGATTATACATGAAGAAATGCAGCTCCTATGCAAAAAAAAAGGCTTTCACAAACAATAATTATGACTGCTTCAAAATGGTGAAATATTGACAGTGTCAATAAGTTTTGGGGAAACTTTTGGCTAAATATTCTAAGCAAAGTTATTTCTTCCAAGCATTACCCTTAGAAATTTTCAGCTCATCCTTCCCTTCCCTTCTTCAGTAATTAAGCACATAAGAAATAGGAGCAGGAATAGGCCATACAGCCTCTTGAGCTGCTCCGTCTATCAATATCATCAAGGCTGAACTTCTATAAATCAACTCCACTTTCCTGCAGTATTCCCATATTTCTTGGTTCCCTTAGTGACCAAAAATCTATCATTCTCTGTCTTATACTCTCTGTATATGCTCAACAACTGAGCATCCACAGCAAACTGGAGTAGAGAATTCCAAAGATTCGCAATCATCTGAGTGAATAAATCTTTCCTCATTTTAGCCCTAATTGGTGGACCCCTTATCATGAGGCTATGACCCGTGGACAATCCTGCTGGAGGAAACAGTCTCTCAGTGTCGACTCTACCCAGTCCTCTAAGAATTTCATGTGTTTTATTTTTTGTTCATTTACAGGATGTGGGCATTGCTGGCTAGGCCCATCCCTAATTGCCCTTAAGAATAACTTCTTATTCTTCTAAAACCCAGAGAAGATGGGCACATTTTACATAATTTCTCCTCAAAGACCAGCTTTCTCATCCCAAGAATCAATTTAGCGAGCCTTGGTTGTGCCCCATACCCCCACTGTGACCCCCCCATCCCTGCCACCACCCTAAAAAGGGACATATATCTTTCCTTAGGTAAGAAACCAAAACTGCATACTGTTATGACCTCCACTGAGACCAATAACTTTAAAGAGGAATTTGAACTTCTAATTATTAGCTGAAAGAAGCACACACAATAAAATTTCACACTTTAAAACTTTTATATTGCTGAAAAGAGAGACATGTTGCCAAAACTTTTTATCTTGCACTCATCAGGACAGATGCAAGAATGCCAAATTTTAAACAATCACAACAATTTATCCTCCATGAGAAAAGGGTGCTGATTGGTTGGCAGTCAACTCTGATTGGCTGAGAACATAAAGTGGCTCATCTATGCTTGCTAGAAGCGACATATAATCGTACACAGGGACCTGTTCTCTGCAAACAAAAGGAACATGTTCAAGCCTTGCACCTTTTTTAAATTACCCGGGAGCCTAGGGAGCCTATAGTTCCCTCTTTGTTTTCTCCATGGCAATGCCTTAGCCAATCAGAGTCTGGAAAGGTGAGTCCAAAGATAGCATGAATCCCGGTCAGCAGTCATCAGAATGCAAAAGAGAGGGGTGTCCTGAGGGCGCATAGAATTCTCATGATCATTATAGAGATGGCAGAGGTCAGAACCCCAGTGATGTTGGACAGGAGGCTGAAGTGCAGAGTGTGGCGGCATATGCGATTGAACAGCTACGCATGGTGAGGGAGAGAGGTATTGTCCTAACTGCATCTTTATTCACCATGTAGGCCAAACAGGAGCTGAATGCCAGGGAAAATGAGAGAGTGCCCCTGAATGGTGGGTTGACCCAGCTCAGGTCACTGATGCACTTTGAGGAGCTGGCCCTTGATGTAGTCAGAGTGTAAAACCACAGAGCCACTGGGGACGGAGAAATTGGGGCCCACCATAGTTAGGGTGAAAACATCTCAGCATCTCTAGGTTCAGGAGATATATGGCAATATTCCCTGTGAAACAAGCCAAAGCATGAGGTAACAGGTCATTGTTTTTAGCAGTGTGAGCATCTGTTGACTGTCCTGATCTCCCATCACCATCTTCCCTTATACCATAGGGCCAGTCACAGAGGGGGAGGATTCCACATGAAGACAATGTTCCTGAGAAGTCAGAGGAGGAAGATACCTCAGAGCCTGCCCCATCATATTTTTCCCCCACACTCTCCAGCAGCCGCAGATACTCACAACTTTGGTGGGCCCTTGGGCATTATGCGAGAGAGTGGCACAGAGTGAAATGCACATCACTTCAGAGCTGGAGGATTCAGGGGAGCTAGAGTCGACTGTGGCCAGATCCCTTGGAAAATGGAAGACAGGAACAGCTTTGTTCAGCAGGGGTGGAGGTGCGGAGTCCAGGGAGTGACGAAACAGGTGGATCCATCTGGAGAGCTAGCATGAGATATCTGCCCACATATTGAGTTACCAGGGGCACTGCAGGGTCATGGGATGAGAATGGAGGATGAGAATGAATGAGAACCTTGTGCTTAAAAATGTCTCCGTTTTATGTTGTCGATTTGCAGCAGAATAAGAATTGAGGGTTGGCAGAGCAATGCAGTTTGCTGATGAAGATTGTGTAAGGTTGAGAGTCTGCAACCTTCCTGTCCCTCTGTCCTCACTGTGTCACAATGCCCCCAACCACTGCCCAAGGATCTGCCTCTGCTCCAACAGATGCTGTTCCTCATCATTGGTCAAAGCAAGCTCAGAAAAGCTTGATCCCATTTCCTTTAATGCCCTTCATTCATTGACAATGGAATGCGGAGTCTTCCTGGAATGGCCAACCCCCTTCCCAACCCTGTTATGAACCCATGAGGCCAATTAGCAGAAGGATCCATTCATACGACTCCCCCAAATCCCCAACTTCCCCACACCAGCCCTAGCAAAATGCCTTTGACAGAAGCGCAGAGTAATGAAAGATAATTTTTCTCCCTGAACACAACTGGTTGCCTTTGAATGAGAGTCTTCTCTGAGCCACTCCTCTTCAGTGTTGTCTCTTGCTTCTGTTCCGCTGTTTCAGTTTAGTCCTTGCTGTGCCTCCTTCTCCACCTCCTCTCTCTTCCACCTGCTCCTCCTCCTTCTTCTTCCTCCTCTTCTTCTTCTCCTTCTTCTTCTTCTGTGGTTCTGATGGAAGAAAATCCGAAATTGGCCCTTTAACAAGCTGACAACAAGCTTGTTAATGGACCTAAGTGGCTATTTGCATAGAGCACACAGGCTGTTTCTTCCAGCTCCTGCCACTGCCTTTTAAATTCAGAGTGTGCCAGTTCCCTGCCCTGACGGACAAGTAAAAATCTCACTCAAAGGATGGAATCTTTTTCAATCAGTCCCTGCCAGGAAAGTGGGATGATTTTTGGGTCAGGAACTCAGTTTTCTAATTGGCAGGCTTTGCCGAAGTTTTTCCCCAGAGCAACGACATTAGCATCCTACCTACTAGAGATTGACACTCTGGGTGGAATCTTCCGTGCCCGCTGGCATCAGGTGTGTTTGGCGGTGTTAGCGGACAATATGGCGAGAAGGCCAAAAATTGATTTCATGACATCGTGAAACCAGTTTGTAATCGTCCGCTCTGCCCGTCAATGGCGGACCACGTTTCCCACCATTGAGCATCAGGAACCTCATTGTAATACATTTGCATATCAATATAATCACCGAAATCATCTCCCCATGCTGAATCGTCCGAGCACATCAGTGTGCATTCACAACAGCTTATATAAGGTGTGTACTTGGCGGGCTGAAATTCAAGGAGAACTTGGAGGTAAGTGCACAAGTAACATTGCAGTGCTCACCAGGGTTGCCTGTTGGACTTCAAGGTTGAGGCATCATGCATTCAGGCGGGGGCACAGACAAGTTGCTTTTTCCCAGCTGGCTAACAGTTTGGCGCCGGGGCAAGGACTGCACTATGGTTGATGGTAGTGCAGAAGCACATGTGGGGTTAGGGGGAGGGAAGCAACCACGCATCAGGGAAACCTTGTATAGAGTGACCATTCCTCTGCAGCTGAGACAGTTCAGACGCAACCACATTGATATAAATGGAGTTGGGCCTCTAGCTTATCTGCCCACTCAAGCAACGCAGAGGCATGGAACTGTCACCAAATGCTCCGGAGCTTTTCACGCCTTGGGCACAGACTGTAAACTAATGAGTGTATTAGTGGACTGCAGAACAGTTGGATGACTGGACAGGTTCTACAAACTCCTTGCTAAAGTTGGCCATGGAGCAATCACTGTTGGAGGCACTCACAGCCCTTTGTAATGTCATCATTCAGTCTGCCCCATGGTTCAACCTAACAGTGCAGCCTTGCAGTGTGGGTTCAGAGAATGCCTGCTCCTGAACTGACAGCACTGCATGCAGTCCAATGGGCAAAGCTGCCACCAATCGGTCAGGTAGAATGGGGCAGAGGTGGGTGGGGTCTCAGGCAGCCATGCAGTGCAATAAATTCTGGCCATCCAAGTGGTGGCCAGCACTCTCCAGGATGCGTTAAGGGGCCTTCAGACTTAACCAAGAAAGGTTCTCAGAACACCCAAGCTAACCCACATGTCTCCCTCTTTCACCCTGCAGGAAGAGTACATCAGGAGCATGCAAATGGGTGAACTAGTTGTATGTCTCTTGGCGTACAGAGAGTGGAGACGAAGGAGAAGAGAGCGACGGAGGCACCTGGCTACACAAAGGGAGGGGAGCACCCTCAGGAAGAAGGGGTGGCTGAGGCTCCCGCACATGCCACTGAAGAACCACAGCAAGCAGTCACTGTGTGGCTAGACCCAGGGTCTATAGACACTGCCTTTCATTCCTGCAGATGACTGAGAACCAGTGTTGCCGAAAACTGCGCATGTCTAGGTGTTGGTATATCTGCCAGCTGCTGCAGGATTTAGCACCGGGAACATGGAGGGCATCCACTGCCAGTGGCTATGAAAGTGGCCATGGCACTTAATTTTTACACCTCATTTCAGGGCTCCACAGGTGACCTCTGTAGGATATCAGAAGCCACCACCCAAAAATGCATCCTTGAGCTCACAGATGCCATCTTCGCAAAGGCACACAATTTTGCGCATTTTGCCCGGAACCTGGAATGCCAGGATGCAAGAGCACTGGGATTTGCCCAGATCTCAGGTTTCCCACAGGTGCAGGGTGCCATTGGCTGTACTCACATGGCGCTCAGGTCTCCGTCACAACAAGCGATCAACTATGTCAACTGCAAGGGCTTCCATTCACTGAATGTGCAGCTGGTGTATGACCACCACAAATGCATCCTGCAGGTCAGCACATGGTTTCTAGGGAGTGTCCATGACTCCTACATTCTCAGTTGGTCTCAGATCTCTGACATCTTCCAGGGTCCACAGAGGCTGCAGGGTTTGCTCCTCGGGGACAAGGGCCACCCACAGAGGACATAGCTGATGACACCCATGCGGCGGCCTCAGACTGCAGCAGAGAGACGGTATAACGAGGCTCATGCTGCAACTCACAATTTGGTGGAGCAAACCATCGGGATGCTGAAAATGAGGTTCCGGTGCCTGGACCGGTCTGGTGGAGCCCTGCAATATAGTCCACAGAGGGTGTCATGCATCGCCATTGCCTGCTGGGGCCCTTTACAACCTGGCGCTGCAATGGGAGACAAGCTGGCTGAGGAGGTGATAGAGGAGCTGGAGGTCACCACCATTGAGGAGAACGTTGACAGGTATGAGGGTGAAGAGGTCCTTGATGGTGATGATGATGATGGGGATGAGGCCATTACACAGGCCAGACAAGGCAGGCGCAGTTGGGAAGCCCTCCTAGTTGCTAGATTTGTGGAGGATGATGACGACATACAGTGAGGAGACACCATAGCTCCTTGCATTGCATCTGTGAACGTTTGACTCCAATCTGGCTGATGGCAGCGCGCATACCCTCTGTGATAATGCTTCTGTCATGGAGACAGAGTGGAGGCCCTAATAGTCACTCGATCACAGGAGGATGATGATGACATGTAATGGAGGACACTCCATAGAACTTCACATAGCCTCTGAGAATGTCTGACCCCTGTCTGGCCGAGTGCAACTCACTTGTGCTCTGTGATCAGGATCATATCATACAGATGCAGCTGTGAAACTTTAAATTCACCTGATCCTTTGTCAGCCTTCAGCACCTGACCCCCTTCAGGAGCACAGTATCAGTGGTCACAGATGCTGCTGAGATGGGGGTCAGCCCCACCCTAAAAGTGCTGATAGCACACAGAGGGAGAATGACGGAACTCAGGGAAGCCTGCCCTCGACATTCTGGAAGCAATGACCAGCACCATCAAGGTGCAACCATCACTAGTGTGTACAGGGAGTTGAAGCCAGACCATCACTTTGGTCTGAAGGCTGAACAAAGCACAGGGAAGAGGCTCTGGACTGAGACACCTGCCTTTATCTTGTGCAGGAACCAAGGTTTCACATCTGAATGACATGAACGCTATTCATCAGAACAAGGAGCCATAGGCCGGGAGACATTCTTGGGAATCTATTTATAATAGTGAACATTATGTACAAGTGATCAACACCCATCCCCAGGCTGTGCAACTACATCCTTCTTAACATTCCGTGCCCGGTGGGCGCCGCGGGGACTGGGGTGGTTTGTTGACCCCTTTAATCACATTTTGGTTTAATGTTTATAAGTTTCCTTTACAGTTTTTTTCCTTGATTTTACAGCTAACCTGACTTAGGGGCTGTGCTTGATTTATCCCTTATTTTGTTAATTTAGTTAATTGTTTTAATTCTATAAGAGTTACATCCTTCTTAACTTTCCTAATCCTGCTGCTATGTCTTGGCGCTCCCCCAACATCCACAGCAGAGGTGGAGACAGCCTGCTGACTGCTACACCTTGTCTGTGATGACATTGATGGGCGTTCTCTGGAGGGCTGAGACCTGGAGGTCCCCAGCCTACTTTCAGGGTCCTGCTGTGTGGCAGGAGCACCTTCCTTGGTCTGTGGAGCTGGAGCTGCTGGAATCACAGGAAGGGGGGATCGGATAGGCCGGACACTACCGGAGTCACTTGTGTGGTTGGCCCCAGTGTGTGCACTTTCTGATCCTCCTCCCTATGGGTGCCCCAGGGCCCCTGGCTGACTACTTGAGGAGAAGGGGTAGATCGAGCTTCCTTGCACCCCTCTCGCGTACACACTGTTGGAGGCCAACTGTGGCGTCAGCGATGGAGTTCAGCCCACGAAGCAGTGCCGGACTGATGTCCTGGACCAAGGTCTCCATGGCAACTGCCATCCTACCAGTGTTGAGCTCAGTGCATTGGCATGACGGCGCTATCACCTCAGACTGAAGGCAGACGGACTACTCCATCATGCCTTGCAATCTGAGGAGTGCAGTGGACATCCCTTCCTGATGTTCCCGAGCTTGCCTTTGCAGCTCCAGCAACTGTGACATGACCGAATCCAGAGGCTCATCATCTGACTCAGACTCAGCAACATTCTGGCCTCCAGCAGTCCCCCGAGTGCTGGAAACCTGGGAAGTCCCTGCCGCCATCTGCTGCAGATCAGACAGTGCAACGTGATCACCAGATTGTGATCCCGAGGCTATTCTAAAGCTAGGTCCCACTGAGGTATGTGTCTTCACACTGGTGGAGGGTGTGGGTGAGTGCTGTGACAGGGCTTCAAGGAGGGTGCCTCCAGATTCCTCTTCAGAGGTATCTTCGGGCCTTGATTGGAGGCCCTGGGTCGTGGACTCCATTGGCTGTTTCCCAGATGTGCCTGCAGAAGCAAGGAGAGTTAATTAGTGCATGACAGGGGACTGCGGAACAGGACACAACACATGGTTATCTGATGGATGTTGCACTGCTGGATCCTCACCTGGTAGAGCATTGACAACCTCACCGTCAGCACAGGACCGGTCCAAATCCTCACTGGCCAGCTGGAGGGCTCTATTTTCAATGTCTGTGAGGACCTTGATTTCAAGTATTCCTCCACTGTTGTTGTGTGCCAGCTTGTCCTGCATGAATAGAGATGGAGAGAGTGTAAGCAGGATGCCTGCCAGGCCAGATGGTAAGTATGCCTGTGATGTGTCAGTGGTGAGGGGTCCCATAGATGGGATGAGGACAATGAAGGTGTGTGTGAGAGAGTGTGAATGGTGATGTCCCTTGAACTGGCAGTGAGTGAGGGCCCTGAGGATGTGTGATGGGTTTGTGCATGTGTGAGTGAGTTGAGAGTGTTGAGAAGAGTGACTTACCCCAGTGGAATGGAGGAGATCATTTATCCTCTTTCGGCACTGGGTGGCTGTCCTCTTTTGTAGGATGTTGGCGCTGACCACCGCTGCCACCATGCTGAATTGGCGATGTTGCTGCCCCTCCTGCAGCCAGAGCCAGGGTAAAGGACATCATGGCGGACCTCCACTGTGTCCAAAAGGCACTCGGGGGACACATCATTAAACTGGGGATGCTGCAATCTTCTTGCCTTCTTCTTGCCATGTCTTCTTTGCAGCAGTCCTTGTCTGGAAGCACTAAGAGGTGTTCATGCAGCTGCACTTGAAATATGGCACCCAACGTGATGAAACGGTGAGGTGATGGTGTGGGGGCCAAATGTGAGCCCAACCGCTATCAAAATGACATTTTTCCCAGGAATGCATTATTAATGAGGCGTTATTGGGGTGGTATGGCATGAAAAGCCGCCATTGCAGCCGGTGGGTAAAAAAATGTCCTTTTCCAACCCGCCACTGCACATAGTGCGAATCTGAGATGATTCCGCCCACTGGACCTGGAAGGGTTTTTCTAAGGACCTCAGGAGGAAAAGTCAGGCGAGTGGCATAACACTTTCAGGTGCCAAGCCCCACACTCTGACCTTCCCAGCATTCTCCTGCACGGCATTCCTCAGGACAACACACCTTGCAGCTCCACTCATTCCTCTCTCTCTCTCTCTCTCTAGGCACCCCACCCCCGGTCCCCACCTGAGCAACCAACACTCACACACATCCTTGGCCAGTTGCCTTTTGTCCCCATCCCTCATAGTAACGCCACAGAACTGTTGTCCTTCCCCCCTCTTCATACAAATCTTAATGAACACTCACTCCTCTCTGCTTACTCTCTTTGCAGGAGAAGAGAGCACACAACTTGGCAAGAGGCAGGGACTCAGGGAGGGGTGGTTGGTGGAGGTGGAGGGGGGTTGGTGTGTGGGTGAGCCTCCAGTGACAGGCACCTTATCAGCCATTGGTAACACATGCCCACCTGCTCCATGGAGAAGGTGGTCTTGTTCCAGGAGGCTGTAGATGACACCAGTGACCTGCTCTGAGAGGCTAAGCCCCTTGAGACACTCGTGCTCAGATATGTTGAGGGAGTTGATCCTCTGCCTGTAGACTCTGTGTTGGGGGTTTCAGTGTTCATCCTACCTGCCTGGCGGAGAGGCTTGCTGTTGAGGAGAAGGCAGCTGGCGACGCTGTAAAAGCTCTTGGATTTTGGTTTTATACTCCTTGCTTGTTTACTCTCATATTCAGTTTTCTTCCTCTTTATTACTTTCTAGGGCATCCTTTAATAAGCTTCTTTAATCATTTAAAATGCAAGGGAGCAATATTAGTCTGATGAACATCCTAACTCAATGATGATTACAAAATCTTTCACTGATTATAGAATTCAAATTCAACAGTTTGATGTAATGGCTCATATTTTAAAGAAATACCCATAGTTTAATTTCTCTGAAATCTAATACATCTTGTGTTGCCTGGGCAGGAACTGTGAACTAAGAAAAGCCAAGAATGATAAATTGTGGTCAAGTCTGGTACAGCACAAAGCTAACGACTTTCATCATAACATTAGTGAAATATATTTCCCTTCAAATATATACATATTAAAGGCCATATAGCGTTCTACAGGAGAGAGGGGGGACGGCATGAGTAAAGTAGATTAAGATGTTACTTTAGCTGTAATACTGACTTGCTATTACCCAAAATAACAACGGGCCACAAATTTATGGCGTTCTTTTGAGCTTTATCAAGCCAAGAGGAAGTCTGTGTTCAGGAATGAAACATTTTTCTAAACACCCCACCACTTACTTGTCTCTTAGATTCCCAGAGGCTCCCTCACGCTCCCAACATTGCCTTCCTGTCTAGGTCCAGCTGCCACTTCCCAGCCGGAGACTGAGCAAGGCAGAGATTTTAACTTGGCCTCGCCATACCGAGATCAGGACGATTTGGCTTACTCTCCACCCGCCCAACTGTAACCTCAAGTTAAAATGAAATGTGTCTGAAGTGAACATTGTGCTAAATCACTTTGTGATAGCATTGGATTGGGTTTTGTTGCAGCATGAAAGGTAAGTTGAGACCACTGCTGCCAAATTCACATATTCACTGCTCCAGCTGTTAGGCCTTTTAAAAAAACTGGAAAATTTCCATTGATGTTGCTGAAGGACAGTTAGATAAACCTCTTAATAATAATAGGAGTATTACCAGCAGAGGGACAATCAAAGGCTTATAAGAAGTAACTGCAATATTTACAGGAAGTGTGCACAGAATACGAGCCTTTTAACAAATTTTATTCATGAGAAGTCAAAGAATACGTAACCCATGTCCCATCTTCCTGTTTCTGGCTCTCTCTCCCTCATTCTCTATTTTCCTGTTTTTTTTCTATTTTTTTTCCCTGATTTCTTTTGTGTCTTTACATTTTTGCTTTTTTTTTAGTTTATTCATGTGCTCTGTCCCTGTTTTGTTGTTCTGGGCATGACCCAGTGGTCACCTGCTGAAAGCGGGTAACTGGAATCAGCTGGTGGACCATCTTCATGGGTGCCCCATGACCCAGAGATGATGGGCGGAAGAATGCAGGTTCATGATGAAGGAAGGATTAAGCCTTATTCATGGGACCTTTTCTGGCCCATTGCCCTTTACTGCTAGATTGGGCTGGTAGGAAATTCACTGCTGCTTTGTGCCCCGGTGGCCCAGTAGGGTCCCAATGTTGTAATCAATATCTGGCATGCACAGGTTAAAAATTTAGCAGCTGATGGTTTTGCCAAGGAAGGCCTTCAAGGTGGAGCTAGTTCAAGTACAAACCAATTCCCATAAGGACAATAGATGGGGAAATCCAAAACTCGAGCTCCCGGGATGACAAAGAAAATGGTGGTTAAAATAAAACAGGGGAAAGGAAGACTGTGCCAAATGACAGATGCAGAATACAATGGAAACTAGGCAGAATTGACAGAGAGTGCAGGGAGAAATTGGAAAGGAAAAAGAGAGAGTGTGAGAAAAGATTAATGGGTAACATAAAATGGAACCTAAAAATCTTTAATCTGTATGTCAAAAGTAAAAGGAATAGTGCGGCTGCATTAGGACAAAAACAATAAATCTTCTTGGGGAGCATAACTGAGAGAATGAATGAACTCTTTGCATCTGTTTTGACAAAAGAAGAGTCTAGGTTAGCGTTGCTGTAGAGGAGGAAGGAGTAGAGATATTGGATAGGATTAAAACAATTAGAAAGGAGGTTTTAGCTTGATGTTCAACACTCAAAGTTAGCAATTCCCTCAAACAGATGGAAAGCTAGGGTGCAGGTTGCAAAAGCTCTGGTCACAATCTTTCAATCCTCCTTGCATATGGGAGTGGGTGATAGAGGACTGGAAAATTGCAAATGCTACTCTCCTGTTCGAAAAAGGGGAGATTAATATATCTGGTTACTACCGTCTAACGTCACTGAGGGGAAATCTACTAGAGTCCATTGTCAACAACAAAATTAATTTTCGCTTAATAAGGGACAGGCAGCACAGATTTATTGAAGGAAAATCATGCCTGACCAACCTAACTGATTTTTTTAAATGAAGTAATAGAGAGGGTTGATGAAGATAGTGCAGTAGATGCTGTACATATTGACTTTGGAAAGGCATTTGTTAAAGTATTGTTCAGAAAATAGAAGCACATGGTATTAAAGGGACAGTGGTAACATGGGTAACTAATTGGTTGAGGGATAACAGGCAGGGAATAATGGTGAATGGATGTTTTTCTGATGGAGGGAAGTATGTAGTGGGTTCCAGGGTCGGTATTAGCACCATTGCTATTTTTGTTATATTAAAATGACCTGGATTTGGGCATAGGGAGGGCAATTTTGAAATTTGTGAATTATCTAAAATTTGGTAACATATTAAATAGAGAACAAGATAGCAGATTTCAGGAGGACTGGTGGAATGCGCAGACACATGGCTGTAGTAATTATACTTTGAATAAATGTAGAACTGTCGCTTTAATAATCTTCCTGTGTTGTAAGATTGCATGATCTGTGTAAGCCAATGGGTTAGCAGTGCAGGGAACCTCTAGGAAACAGACTTCTTCTTTAGTTATAGAGTTTGATGCACACGTGTAGCTGCTGCTGCTGTCTTATAAATAAAGTTAAATTTGTCCACCAAGAAAAGTTGCCTGGAAGATCAATTCTATAACAATCTAGCGATGAGGATAAATCAGATCCAGTAGTGTCCCTTACCCAGTGATTGTGAGTATCTAAGTTCATTAAAAAAAAGGATGATATACTCATCCAAGATGCCACAGTTTGGCAGAATTGATCCCTTTGAACCAGCCACAGATGACTGGTCTTAATATGTAGAACGTCTTGCATTTTACTTTCTAGCCAACAAAATCACAGGGGCGGGGGAAGAGGAGAGCGATTCTCCTGAGTAATTGTGGGAGCAAGACCTACAATTTAATTCAGAGTTTGATGACCCCTAGTGCCCCAGATTCAAAGATTTTCAGTGAATTCGTAGACCTCATTAAGGGACATTTTCAATCCAAGGCCTCAGTCACAATGCAGAGGTTAGGTTCAATTCACATACCTACGTGGCAAAATTAAAACAACAAATGGAATATTGTGATTTCGGTGAAACCTTGAATCACATGCTCAGGGATTGTTTGGTATGTGGCGTGCAGGAGGATGCTATTCAGCAAAGATTGCTGGCTGAAGTGGATCTTGATTTTAAAAAAGCTTTATAAATGGTGCTTGTGATGGAAAGTGCTGTAAGGGATTCAAAAGCGATTCAAGGGGCGCACACTGGCACCGTTCTCCTAGTTGGGTGGGAACAGTCAGCCGAAAGTGATGCGAAAAGCTGGGACTCCGCCATGATATGGGAAACAGCCCCGCTAGCCGAAAATTGAGAGGAAGCAGCTTAGCAGCAAAGTCGAAAATTAATTTTTATCGACATGGAAACAATCATATTCCTAATGTTTGGCAATTTAAAAAAGCAGAGTGTTATTTTTGTTACAGAAGTGGACACATATTGAAATATTGCAAAGCGAGATTTAAACAGACTTCCAGGCAACAATCAAAGTCTAATGAAGTATATAGTGTGGAAGAGCCAGAAACAACCAATTCTGACATTTATTCATTATTCAACATGAAAGTTGGGAAGACAGAGCCCAATTATTGTCACAGTGCAAGTGAATGGTAAACCATTAAAAATGGGAGTAGACACTTCTATCACTATAACAGGAGAACACACTTTCAGATATTTAAATAAAGGTGATCAACAATTACATTTGGAACAAACATCCGCCAAGTTCAAAACATACACAGGCAACAAATCAAGTTAAAGGTATCACCAGAGTAGCTGTTCACTATAGACACCAATCGGTACAGCTACCAGTGATGGTGGTAGAAGGTGAAGGATCAAGCCTCCTAGATCATGATTGGTTGAAAGAAATTAAATTAAACTGGTCCGAAATCTTCCAGTTACGAGCAGTGGGACTGCCAGAGCTGCTAAAAAAATATGACACCGTCTTCAAGGATGAACCGGGAAAAATCCAAGACCTACAGGCCAGGATTTATGTGGACCCTCACTTCTTGAAAGCAAGACCAGTGACATACACCCTGAGTGAGAATGTTGACGCTGAGTTGAACCAGTTAGAGAGGCTGGGTGCCATAAAAGCGGTTCAGTTCTCAGAGTGGGCAGCACCCATAGTCCCTGTCCTTAAACCAGACCAGACCATCTGGATCTGTGGGGACTATATATTAATGGTCAACAAAGCAACCAAACTGGACAGGTACCCTATTCCCAAGACTGAAGACCTCTATGCCAAACTAGCAGGAGGGACAACATATACAAGTGCCTCCTGAGAACTTGTGACCATAAATACCCACAAAGGGTTATATCAATATACACATCTACCCTTCGGGGTTTCCTTGGCCTGTGCCATTTTTCAGAGGACGATGGAGAGCTTGCTACAAGGACTACCTCAAGTTGTGGTCTACCTGGACGATGTACTGATAACTGGATTCACAGAAAATGAGCACTTGGCTAATATAGAGGAAGTCCTGAAACAACTTTTAGAAGCAGAAGTGTGCCTAAAGAAGGAAAACTGCACTTTTCAGGCAAATGAAGTCATTTATTTGGGCCACCGGGTAGATGCCCAAGGGTTACACCCTGTTGAAGAGAAGGTTAAAGCAATCAGAGAGGCACATGCACTTAAGAACGTCTCTGAACTTAAAACATTTTTAGAGATAGTGAATTATTATGGCTGATTTCTACCAAATTTATCAACAGTTCTACCCCTTTTACATTCACTGCTAAAGAAAAACCAGCATTGGGCGTGGGAGCCACCCCAAGATGAAGCTTTTGTGAAAGTAAAACAGCATTCTTCAAATTTGTTGGTGCATTATGACCCGAAAAAGAATTGGTGCTAACCTGCGATGTGTCCCCCTATGGAGTGGAGGCGGTACTATCTCACAGGATGGACGACAGTACAGAGAAGCCGACAGGCTATGTATCCAGGGCAATGAATCACAGCTGAAAAAGGATATTGTCAGATCGAAAAGGAAGGTCTGTCGATTTATTTTTGGTGTAAAAAAAAAATTCCACCAATGCATGCATGGGTGACATTTCATGATAGTATCAGACCATAAACCACTTTTGGGTCTATTTAGCGAGGAAAAGGCCATACCTCCCATAACTTCTGCACGAATACAAAGATGGGCCCTAATTTTGGTGGCATATGAATACACCTTTGTACATAGACTGGGGATTCATGTAACAAAAGCCGATGCCCTAAGTCGTCTTCCTTTGCAAGAGAACAACAACCATGTCCCAATTCCCCAAGTGTTCATATTAGTGATAATTTCCTGGATTCCTCACCTGTCTGTGTCAGGCAGATAAGAAACTGGGATGAATCGTGATCCTGTCCTGTCTCGAGTGAGAGATCAAGTATTACATGGTTGGTCCCAGGAACAAGTCTCTGATGAATTGAAGCCTTTTTCAACCGAAGACACGAGATGAGCTGTCAAGATGGTATTCCATTATGGGGTACACGAGTAGTAGTTCCTTCATCAGGAAAAGAACTGCTCTTAGTAGAGCTACAGTGCCCACCCATGAACCTCACGAATGGAATCGATAGCGCAAAGTTATCTTTGGTGGCCGGGGATGGACAGCGATATTGAAAAGGTGGTAATGTCAACAGCTACAAAAGTTGCCGGTGGCAGCCCCATCACACCCATGGAGGTGGCCTGGTAGACACTGGGTGGGATTGCACATAGATTACATTGGTCCTTTCTTTGGAACCATGTTTCTACTGATTATAGATGCTCATTCCAAGTGGTTAGACATTTATGAGGTAAAGTCGTCAACGTCAGGCACTACTATTGAAAAACTATGTTAAAGCTTCACCATCCATGGATTGCCAGAGGTAATCATCTCAGATAATGGTACTGTGTTTACGAATGCTGAGTTTCAATGATTTGTCAGCATCAATGGTATCAACCACATGAAGACTGCACTGTACCATCTGTCATCTAATGGTTTGGCGGAAAGAGCAATATAAACTTTTAAGGCGGGGATAAAAAAGTTAACAGGTGAATCATTGGAAATTAGATTTGCTCGTTTCCTATTTCACTACAGAACAACACCCCACACTACGACAGGAGCAACACCTGCAGAATTACTGATGAGGCACTGTCTTTGAACAAGACTAAGCCAATTTGGAGGGGAAGGCGGAGAAAAGTCAAGGGAACCAGCAAGTGACTCATGATTTGCATAGTCGTGAGTGACAATTTACTGTTGGAGAAGCAGTATGGTGGAGGACCAAAGTGGTTACCTGGTAAAGTAAGCTCTGTGACCGGGCTATTGTCGTACCACGTGGAAGTGGAGGGCTGGATCGCCTGTAAGCGCATAGATCATTTAAGAAAAAGAGAGATACCCCAATAAAATTATGTTCCACCTGTAACCATTACTGAACCTGTGGTTCTGTTGAAGTTGCTCAATCAAAGACAGACATGCTCAATGTCTCTGTCGAAATGGAAGACACTCAAATGCATGTGCCTAATGAGGTACCTGATGTTAATGCAGTTCCAGAGAATGTGGTACCCGCAAAAGAACCTGAAATCGTGGAGCTACGACACTCCGCATGGATCAGGAAACCACCTGAAAGACTGATCTTGTAATTTCTTGACCTGTGTAAATATTGTAATGTCATGCGATAAATATCCTTGTAAATACAAAATGTACAGAAGAGTTTAAGGGGGAGGAATGTAGTAACTATAATTTTGATAAGTGTAGGACTGTAGCTTTAAGAATAATCCTGTGTTGTAAGATCATATGAGCTGTGTAAACCAATGGGTTAGCAGCATGGGGAACCTTTAGGAAAGAGAAAACAAAAACAGAATTACCTGGAAAAACTCAGCAGGTCTGGCAGCATCGGCGAAGAAGAAATGACTCTTTTCTTCTCCGCCGATGCTGCCAGACCTGCTGAGTTTTTCCAGGTAATTCTGCTTTTGTATTTGCTGCTGCTGTCTTGCAAATAAAGTTAAATGCATCCACCAAGAAAAGCTGCCTGGAAAATCAACTCCATAACAATGGCAGGTACAGTTTATTACAGATAAGTGATGTACTTTAATAAATATGTACTTTGGGACAAACAACATGGAAAGGCAGTATAATCTAACTTGTACTGTTTTGAGGTGGGTGCAAGGGCAGAGGAACATAGGAGTCACATATTCACAAATCCTGAAGGTGGCAGGGCAATATCACCAGGCAGTTAAGAAAGAACTTATAACACCTGGTTTATTTGTGAGTAAGGAGATAAATTCATGCTAAACCTTTACAAATCAGTGGTTAGGCCTCAACTGGTTTATTGTGTACAATTCTGGGCAACACACTTTAGGAAGGATGTCTTGGAGTAGATACAGAGCATGTTTACTACGATGATACAAGATGAAAGGTCTTAGTTATGTGGAAAGATTGGAGAGCCAGAAACTGTTCTAATTAGACCAGAGAAAGTTAAGAGGGGACCAAATAGAGGTATTCAAAATTATGAGGAGCTTTGATAGTCCAAGTAGGAAGAAAATATTTCCTCTGGCAAGTAGGTCAGTACTCAGAGATCATAGATTTAAAATAATCGACGAAAGAACAAGAGGAGAAATGAGGAGAAATTATTTCACACAGTGAGTTGTTGACATCTGGCGTGCACTGCCTGAAAGTGTGGTGAAATCAAATTCCACAGGAACTTTCAAAAGGCATTTGGACATGTACTTGAAGTGAAGTAATTTGGAAGCTTATGGGGGAAAAGCTGGAGTGTTTGGATTGGGCATCTGTTTCAAAATGCCAACCTGAATGACCCCCTTCTGTGCTATAAGATTTTACGATTCCATCTGCTGATGGAGAGCAGTTAAAAAAGCAGTACCTGTCTGCTCCCATCGTTTCCAGTGTGGGTTAACTATCTTGGATGAATTTTAATTATCCACTTGCTTGGTTTTCACTAGGCTGGTAGGGTGAACATGACCATCCTGATGTGTGACCTGAACCCACAACTGACTGAGAGGGAAGAATGTTATCAATTGATACCAAGCCATAAAATTTCAATATTTGCCACAGAAGTGCACAACCTTGGCAATGCCCTACCAGTTGAGGAGTGCACTATTTTGAAGAGCTGTTCTATCTTCAGTAAAGCTAGGCTTAAATCCCCTAATTTCTATTAGGCATTTGTTTAAATTATCTTTTTTCACCAGTAATAGATCATTTGATGCTACTGGACATAAGATTTTGAAATGCAGAACATATAATTAATTTCTAAAAATAGCAAAGGTCCCTTACTGTTCAGATGAAAGAAGTGTAATACAATATGCACCGCAGATTACAAAATACTGGAAAATCACCCAAACCCCCCTTAAAAATTAAACCCTGTGACTCCAACATTTAGACCCTTTTTCATATTTTAATTTACTTAAAACAAAGGAATGTTAGGTACATTCATTGCTTAAGTTACAAGCCCATGTCCCAATCTAATCATTGTTGGGGAGGTTGTTGTGTCAGCTCATTTGAAATTATTGGTCAGTTTTAACTAGTTTTCTAGGTTACTACGTGCATGTCAAAGTCAGCAAACAGAAAACTAGGGTTGCATGAAATAATTTCCAGCTTTTTGAGAAGGCCAAACAGGTTTTGTCATTTGTTTCTGAAATGTGTATAGCCCAAAAACCATTCAAGCCAGTGGACTTGGTAAGAATGGTGTGCTTTAGTGCAGAGTCCAAGCCTTATAGTGACCAAATTGTCAGGCCTCTATAGGTTCGTGACAGCAACAACACCACAATCGTTGCTGGGCCGAGGACACTACCCTGAGGAATTCCAGCAGCGATGTCCTGGGACTGAGCTGATTGACCTCCAACACCCACAACCATCTTCCTTTGTGCTAGGTATGACTCCAACCAGTGGAAAGTTTCCCCCAATATTTTTTATCTGTGTTAATAGCAGTAAGAGTCCATTAGGATGCTAAAAAACTAGTGTGCAATCTGAATGTGAGATACCATCCCAATGGATTTATACCCTTTTGTCTCTATTGCCTGTGACTATCTAGGACCCACTTTAAGCCCACTACCGTAAATTGCAAAGTATAAGTCAACCCAGTGTATAAGTCAACTCCATTTTTACAGCGCCAAAGATCATGTTTTTGCATATACTTGGCATATCAGCCACAACATGCTACTGACATCCATGGTAGATTAGCCAGCTTCTTCAAAGGTTTCACTGCTTTAAAAAATGGCCATTAAATAATAATATCACAATGTTTAGTTAGGTCATACTGAAATATTATATAATTTGTTTTCAATACTTAGGGCAGGATCGTCCCAGATTTGCACTAAGTGAGGTAGGGGGTGTGAAAAACGATGATTTACCCACCGGCCGCAATGGCGGATTTTTGCGTTGTATCATCCCATTCCCGGCAGGTCCCACCTCATTAATAATGCATCCGTGGAAATAGGCCAGATCGTTGGCGGACGGGCTCTGATTTCCCGCCACACTGTGACCTCAGCGCTTCTTCGTCTGGGCGCCATATTTAAAGCGCACCAGAGTGCAGCCTACTTCATTTCTACAGATCACGACTGCTCCAGGTGACAGATGACCCCAAAGTGAAGAAGACAACAGCCCCAAAATTTAGTGATGCCCCTCTGTGACGCCTGCTGGACACAGTGGAAGGCCGCCACGAAGTCCTCTACGCCAACTCTGGCCGCAGGAGGTCCACCAGAGTCACCAATCCAACCTGGGAGGCGATGGCAGCAGAGGTCAGCACCACTGGAGCACAGAGGAGATCAGCCATCCAGTGCAGGAAGGGGTTGAATGCTGTCATCCATTCTGCCAGGGTAAGTCAACCACCTCATCACTCTCAACTTACACATACACATATCGCACATCCACAGGGATGTCACATTTCAAGGGACAACATCACTAACTCTCACACACACCCTCATATCTCCATCATACTCATATCCTCTCGAGCTCACGTCCTCATCCCATCTATGGCTCTGCTTACCACACAAACATTCTACGCATCCTGTGATGTTCCAAATCAGACTCAAAGCATCAATGGACACCTTCCACCTTCGAAGAGCTGCTTCGTGGCAGAGCCATATCCATGAGGATCAAGCCAACATGTGATGCACATGTTCCTCCAGGGTCTGGTAGCTGTCAGGCTCCAGCATATTCTTCTCCTTGGATGTCCACGATCTGAGCAAGGACCTAAAGGTGAGTGTGAAGGTGGATGTTATTTTTTAAAATATATTTGGGAATATGACAGTATTCTCTAAAGAAGGCTATGAGTGTGTGTGTGTGTGTGTGTGTAATTAAACTGGGGGAAGGTTAGTAAAGACAGCTTGTCTGTGAGAGCAAAGAGATGAAAGATGAAGGTGCTAGATGCATGCATTACGTAATGAGAGGCTATGGTGAAGTTGAATGTATGAGTGAATAGGTTGAGTTTTAAACTTTGCATTAGGTGAGGGGTAAGGATTTGACTTTTCAGCTGTTAAATTTCAAAGGGAGTTTAGAAGTGACAAGGGACTTTTGCAACTTATAAATGTTTCATAGCGAAACAAGGGAAGGTTATTAAATTTTATTTAACCCAAAAGTAAAGGCAATAGGAAAACATGAAAGATTTTTATATTTTGGATAATTTGAAGTAGCCATCGAGTTTCAATCTTTGTTTTCAGAGAGCACTCTGTTTCTGAACTTTCAGTTTCCCACAGCAGAGTGGGAGAGAGTGAGAAGTCATGTGGTATACTTATTAAAGTAGCAGCAGGCTTTGCCTTGGGTAATATTATTGGATTTTTATGGTTAAAAATCTATAAGGGAGATGTTGCCAAGTAGGTTTCTTGTGTGTTCTGACCAAGTAGGTTTTTTGGGCAATGTTTTTTAACTGTATAATTTTAATCTTGTGTGCTTAATTTTTTTTTCTTCTTGTTAATAATTCTTTCAATTTTGAAATCCTAAAAGTATTACTGGGATTCTATGCTCTTGGGTTGCTTTCAAAATACAAAAAAAAGCTGTGATCAGTAAGACAAGTTTCCCTCTGGGACTTGGCTTGCTCAGCGAATAACATCGGCTGCCTTCATAACATGAGTCCTGACTTGTGCAAGTCTCATTTATCCAGACGTGTTCTGAGCCAGCATGTTTTCCCACTGGCATAACAGTAAATTGGGCGTGGGGGGGATGATTCCAGTTGGGCCTTACTTTGCATCCCATTATCAGGATGCAAATTAGGTTCATACCGGCTTCCAGCCGGATTCACGTTCACCATCGCCCACTGTGATTTCACACTGGCATGCAACTGATTTCTGCCCCTCACGCTGAATTGTATCCCCTACCCGCCATGACGCCTGCTGTCAACGGGACCCGGACAATTCCACCTGAAACAACAAAACAACACTCAAAATGAATTAAACCAGTATGGTATTTTTATTTTCTCTGAGGGAAATTTCAAAATTACTATTTAATATAATTAAACACCAAGCAGGATTAATATATTTAATGTTATGAGCATTCTGCTTCTTATATAGAGACCTTTAAAAGTGCTGTCTTTGCATAAAGAATGATTTATTGAAACACTACATATATATCCCGATTTTATCTCTGTGTAAATGAATGGGTGTTGAGCGAGTTAAATCGGGCCCAAAGGTATGACTTCATTTATACTGTGCGTTTGGAAAGGCATCTCATGGGCTGGACTCACTTGCCCTCTGCTGGCAATATCCTGTCACTCCTACGTTTACTGCACTGCTGATAATGAATTACTATAAAAGAATATCTGTTTAGAGGGAATAGTGGTAATATATCTAGGGAGAAACTAATATTTCTGCACAGGAATCGAACATGGAACCTTCCTACCCTGTCTGGTTCAGAGGCAGTGGGAATGATTTTTTGCCTAGTAAACTCGCAGAGTGGAATCTCTGCCCATTGTTGAACCCGCCTGTTTTTCATTCCATTGATTTCTAGAAAATGAAAATTGGACCAGTTCCATAATGGCCAGCAAACCACTCTACCATATTATCACTCAAACTGTGAAGACAACCATTGTTAAGTAGCAACCAAGTCAGGGAATATAGTTGAGTTGTAATCTAGTGAGAAGGTAGCTGGTACAATATGATATTTGTCTATTGTCGCGCTTCTAACATTTTGATTGTCTGACGCAAACCAATTGACATGAAGTCACAAGACACTCAGTCACCCTTATAAATAGGGAAAACAAAGCAGACGGTGTAAATGTTAAAAGCTATCACAACTACTGCAGTGAGTGATTCAGTTAATGTACTGGTGAAAATAATCATAATTATCAACCATTCTGTTCTTCATGCTTCAAAAATAATCTCTTTAAGCTTCAAAATAATTTTCACGTTTATTTGCCTCCTCCGGCAGTATTTCATAAATTTGTGTCATGTACATTCCTAGATTGACATAATCATTATTTAGTTAGCATATAAGTGTAGAAAAATGAAAACATTACTGACGGTTTCTAACATTATAAGTATGTTTCTCATCTTTCACTGTTAAATGTCGGAGTTCAGACTGCTGCATCTCCAGGAATAAAATTTTACTTGTATTCATCCTTCCACTTGTTAATCCTCTAAATTGCCATTATAAAACATTCCTCATAATCTGGTCTCTAGATTAATATCTTCAAAACTTGATTTTAAATTCCCTTCAACTGAGGAGATGACTGATATGTTAGAAAGGAATGCAAAATATATCAAGAATATTCTACAGAAGCCCTGGTGCATTATTTGTAAAAGGAGATATTTTGTGCTGGACTACAATTGTTCATCATATGCATAAATTATTTGAACTCAAGAACTGAGATGTGGTTGAGGGAGGGGCAGGATTGGCAGCTCAACATTCCAGGATATAGAATCTTCAGGCGAGACAGGGGAGGGGGTAAAAGAGAAGGTGGTGTTGCATTATTAGTTAAGGAGTCAGATACGGCAGTAAGGAGAGATGATATCTCGGAGGGGGCATCGAATGAAGCTTTGTGGGTAGAGCTTAGGAATAAAAAAGGGGCAGCCACATTGTTAGGTGTTATTATAGACCCCCAGATAGTCAGCAGGAAATTGAGGAGCAAATATGTGCACAATTTGTGGAGGTGTGTAAAAACAATAACAATAGGGTAATTATATTAGGTGATATCAACTTTCCCAACATTAATTGGGATAGACATAGTGTTAAGGGCTTGGATGAAGTGGATTTCTTGAAATGTGTACAGGAGAACTTTTTAGGTCAATATGTAGAGGGTCCAACAAGGGACGGTGCGGTGCTGGACATAATTCTGGGGAATAAAGCCAGACAGGTGTCTGAGGTGGTGGTGGGGGAGTATTTTAGTGATAGCGACCACAACATGGTACAGTTTAAGCTTGTTATTGACAAAGAAATAGACAAGTTGCATAAAAATGTTTTGGATTGGGGGAGAGTGGATTTTAGTAAAATAAGGCAGGATCTGGCCAAGGTAGACTGGGAACAGCTACTTGTGGGGAAATCTACAGAGGAACAGTGGGGGGCGTTCAAAAAGGAAATGGGGAGGGTACAGGCTCAACATGTAACAAGCCCAGAGAACCATGGATGACCAGGGATATTCAGGATAAGATGAGAAAAAAAAAGAGAGGCTTTTCGCAGAAACAAGGGAAGCAAATCAGCAGAGGCATTAGTGGAGTACAGACAGTGCATGGTGGAGCTTAAGAAAGCAATTAAGAGACCAAAGAGGGGATATGAGAAAGCTCTAGCTGGTAAAGGTAGGGAAAACCCCAAGATATTCTATAAGTATATTAATGGGAGGAGGATAACCAGGGAAAGAGTAGGGCCCATAAGGGACCAAGGGGGCAATCTATGGGTGGAGCCAGAGGACATCGGTAGAGTGTTGAACGAATACTTCACATCCGTCTTCACCCAAGAGAATGACGATAAAGGTATCGAACTCGGGGAGAGAGACTGCGAGGTTCTTGAGCAAATTGATATAGAGAGTGACAAGGTATTGGAGGTGTTGGCAGGCTTAAAAGTGGACAAATCTCCAGGTCCAGATGATTTGTGTCCCAGGCTGCTGAGGGAGGCAAGGGAGGAGATCGCAGGGGCTCTGACCCGAATTTTTAATTCCTCTCTGGCCACGGGGGAGGTGCCAGAGGACTGGAGAACAGCTAATGTGGTTCTGCTATTTAAGAAGGTTTGTAGAGATAAGCCAGGGAACTACAGGCAGCGAATCTCATGTCAGTGGTAGGGAAACTATTGGAGAAAATTCTGAAGGAGAGAATATATCTCCACTTGGAGAGGCAAGGTTTGATCAGGGGTAGTCAGCATGGCTTTGTCAGAGGGAGGTCATGCCTAACAAATTTGATTGAATTTTTTGAGGAGTTGACCAGGTGTGTAGATGAGGGTAGCGCAGTTGATGTAGGTTACATGAATTTCAGCAAAGCCTTTGACAAGTTCCCACATGGGAGACTTATAAAGAAGGCAAATGCACATGGGATACAGGGTAATTTGATAAGGTGGATTCAAAATTGGCTTACTTGTAGGAGACAGAGGGTCATGACAGAAGGATGCTTTAGTGACTGGAAGCCAGTGTCCAGTGGTATAGCACAGGGATCTGTGCTGGGTCCGCTATTATTTGTCATTTATATAAACGACATAGATGACTATGTGGGGGGTAGGATTAGTAAGTTTGCGGATGACACAAAGATTGGCTGGGTGGTTAACAGTGAGGTTGAGTGTCTTGGGCTACAGGAAGATATAGACGGGATGGTCAAATGGGCAGATAAGTGGCAGATGGAATTTAACCCTGAAAAGTGAGGTGATACACTTTGGAAGGAGTAATTTGACAAGGAAATATTGAATGAATGGCATGGCACTAGGAAGTTCTGAGGAACAAAGGGACCTTGGCGTGTGTGTCCATAGATCTCTGAAGGCGGAGAGGCATGTTAGTGGGGTGGTGAAAAAGGCATATGGGGCACTTGCCTTTATCAATCGAGGCATAGATTACAGAAGTAGGGAGGTCATGTTGTAGTTGTATAGAACCTTGGTGAGGCCACAGCTGGAGTACTGTGTGCAGTTCTGGTCGCCACATTATAGGAAGGATGTGATTGCACTGAAGGGGGTGCAGAGGAGATTCACCAGGATGTTGCCTGGGAAGAAACATTTAAGTTATGAAGAGAAGTTGGATAGACTTGGGTTGTTTTCTTTGGAGCAGAGAAGACTGAGGGGCGACCTGATCGAGGTGTACAAGATTATGAGGGGCATGGACAGGGTGAATAGGGAACAGCTGTTCCCCTTAGTTTTTGTTGAAGGGACAGTTGCGAGGGGACATAAGTTCAAGGTGAGGGGAAGGAGGTATAGGAGCGATGTGAGGATAAACATTTTTACCCAGAGGATGGTGACGGTCTGGAATGCGCTGCCTGGGAGGGTGGTGGAGGCGGGTTGCCTCACATCCTTTAAAAAGTACCTGGATGAGCACTTGGCATGTCATAACATTCAAGGCTATGGGCCAAGTGCTGGTAAATGGAATTAGGTAGGTAGGTCAGGTGTTTCTCACGTGTCGGTGCAGACTCGATGGGCTGAAGGGCCTCTTCGGCACTGTGTGATTCTGTGAACTGGAGGTAAGGGATTAGGGGCTTAAATTGGGCACATTGAGAGAATTTCAGAAACTAATGGCTTGTGCCTCAAACACACTTGCAAGACGTTTGACCCAACTGGACTATTTTTCAGACATGCGGGACATCTACCAACTCAGCCTCTTGCACATGCTAATTTATGGCTAAACACCTGTTTAGGAGCCCTCTGGGAAACCCTCTGAAAAGGGTTGTCCATGAGCAGAGCAGGAACTGGGCCTGCTGCCCTCATGTTTCCCAATATGTTTGCGACCTCGCAAGTGGCCATCAACAAAAAGATATGCAATTTTTTAAAAAGTTTGATGTGGACCAAAGCAAAACAGGAGTGCCCCTTTTGGAGTTCTTCCCACAGCACTCCTGAGTGCTATTGCATCCCTGCCTTCATTCTTTGAAATTGATCCATTGGCAATGTAAAAGCTGCATCTGGAGGTATGACATGTTAACAAGCCAGTTGGTGAAGTCAAAACCAAAGCACAAAGATTTTCTTTACTAAGAGAGTTTATTGACTTTGTTCAGTCTCATACCTCTCCTTCCACCACCCAGTTCACCAGCTGTCCCCTATTTGTATGTGATCAAAGTGCTTAATTAAATGATGCCTTTCACCTGTGTATCCTGATAATATGAACAATATAATTAATATACTATTAACATGACAGGATCTGGCAGCTCATCCAAGTTATGGAAATGAGGCCCAAAGTCCAATTGCTGGGTGAGCTTTGGGTCTCCCAGTTTGGGTATGCACTGGTCTGCATGCCACTGGTTATGCACCCCAAAATAGCCGTAACCAGTTCCTGTCCCAAAGGGTGCAGCAGGGGTGTGGGGTACAGCTAATAATGTGAAAAACTTTCACTACAGGAAGACGTAAACATGTTTGCAGAGTGGAGGAAAAATGGCAAATGGAATTCAACATACTGAAGTGTGAGTTGGTTCATTCTGGTAGGTGGAATACGAAGGCCAATTATTGCTTGTAGGGTAAGTGACTAAATATGATGCAGGAACAGACATGTGGCTTCAGAGTGATGCACTTACCCATTGTCTGATGAATCATAAGGAAGAGATTATACCAAAAAAAAATCTAAGGAATCCAAATGATTAAATATAAATGATTACATAATATAAAAGTTATGCCAGGGATCCTACAAAAAACATTGGGAGGAATCGTCCGTGTCCACTGGCGTCGGGAGTGCTCGGTGGCATGCGCGGACAATATAGCAAGAAGGCCAAAAATTCATTTTACGACATTAAGAAACCAGTTTACGATCATCCACTCAGCCCGTTGATGGTGGGCCACGTTTCCCACCATCGGACATCGGGAACCTCATTGCAATACATGGGCATATCGTTATAAGGCCAGCCCACTGGAATCAACCCCCATGCTGATTCATCCACCCTCATTGGCGTGTTTTACAACTGCTCATAAGTGACATTCACCTGGCGAGCTGCACTTCGCTCGCGACTTGGAAGGGTTTTTTTGCCTATGTTACTTTGGGCGGCACTCGCAGTCATCAGCGCCAGGCTTCGCAGACAGCACCACAGCACTTTTAGGGGGCCTCATGGACAGGTCTCGACTTACCAGACCAGCTATAAAGCGGGGGTATGTACGACTGCAAAGCTAGCGCTTGCTTGGGGAAGGGGAAGAAGTGGCCTCAAGCAAGGGGAGATTATTTGCAGCAGGATGAGTGTTGTACTGTGGAAGGAGGGGTGTCCCAGGGTTTGTGTGAGGGCACAATTTGATCTGTGCAAATAGCCTCAAGGTGGTGAGGGCTGAGGTGGCCAAATGGAGATGTGAGGGTGTGTGAGAGAGTGAGTGGTGATGTCCTTTGAGCTGGCAGTGAGTGAGATGCCAGTGAATGTGTGATGCGATTGAGTGTGAGAGTTTAGAGTGATGACAAGGTTGCCATACCCTGGCTGCACAGATGGGATCATTCATCCTCTATCTGCATTGGATGGCCAACCTCTTCTGTACAGCATTGGCACTGACCACCACTGCCACCGCCTACCAAGCCGGAGTGATAATGTTGCTACCCCTCTTGCGGCTAGAGGGCGGATAGAGAACACCATGACGGGCCTCCACAGCATTCAAAAGGCGCTCGAGGGACGCGTCACTAAGCCTGGGAGCTGTAGTCTTCTTGCCTTTCGGGGTCATGTCTTATTTGCAGCAGACCTGGGCTGGAAGCACTGAGAGGTGTGCGCACGGCTGTACTTTAAATGTGGCGCCCAGCGTGACGAAGCAGAGAGGTTACTTCATGGCGGGTGAATCAGAGCCCGCCCGCTATACAAACGGCGTGTTTCCTGGGATTTCATAATTAATGTGGCGGGTTTGTGCCAATACAGTCTGAGAAGCCGCCATTGCGGCCGGTGGGTAAAACGTCGTTTTGCCTGCCCGCTACCGCACTTAGTGCAAATCTGGGACGATTCCACCCATTATCTTTGAAATTGTAGACTATACAACAATGCAGTCATTTAAATTGATTTATATAAACATGGTGATTATTATAGATATTCTGCTAATGAACCGTAACTATTATACTCTCATTCTTAGACTGACTCATTCTACAAACATGGCTCATTGCAATGCATTATCACCTCCGGATGGGCTGAGGAATACCTCTTATGAATCCCCACTTGGGGAAGGAAATTGAGAAGGTGATTTCTTGTAGCCACTTCCTGGTCATGATAACATCCAGCGGTGGAAGCCGGGTGGTTCAACAATAGCCTTTTTTGATCAGTGAAAGGTATTTCCTATTCAGCTGAATCCTCAGAATTGCCCTTAACGGTTTCATTGAATGTCAGGCTAATTTACTGTCTGTCAGATGTGACTTTATATTTACTTACTATTTACTCAGCAGTACCTAAACGTCAATCTTAATTTCTTCAAAGATGCTGTATTTATATGGTCCAGGACAATAAAAAGGAAAAAAAATCCCAACAATGGGGCCTCTAATTTTATTGAAGCTACTGCACAGAGGAAATGTTCATCCAATATTCGTTGAGAATATTAACATTGATAAGAATTGTCCCCTTCAGTTGTACTCACATCAGAACTCAGCAGCGGGTTCCAACTGTAAGTGGCCAACAATGAGCAAAATTATTACTTTATTCAACTGTCGGCATAAATAAAATATCACAGAATATTTGGGAAATAATTTGATGCCTTACTAAATGTCCTTTTCAAGTGAATGTTCCTAAAAATAGGCAATACACAGTTATGCCCCAGAACCAGTGAAATTTACTTATAGTTAAATGATTTTTTTACCCTTAAATGATCCTAATTCACTACCAAAACATTTTAACTGACAACATTTTGGGTCTCCTCGCTTCCTTCAAGTGGACAAACCACTAAGATTTGGCTCATAGACTGATTCAACATTGGGCACTGTCACATTATCAGGGCCAGGATTTTCCAGTCATTGGGCGGGCTCAGCGGGAGTGGTCGCAGAGCTGACTGTCACCCGCGATTGGCTCTGCACCACGATTTCATGCAGGCGGGCCAATTAAGGCCCGCCCTACGTGGATTGCAAGCAGTAGCACTGAACGCTACCTGTGCGGACGAGGGGGAGGAGGGAGAGTCATGTCCAGCGCTCTTTCACTGGAGCTGCCTCAGGGAGATTGAAGCACTTTTTAAAAAAATATATAAGGACATTAAAAATTTGATGAAACATGTCCCCTCATGTGACTGTGTCACCTGAGATAGGACATGTTTTTATTTTCAAAATAAAGTTTTTATTTCATTAGTATTAGCTTTGGGAAACCTCATCCCGCTCGTGGATGAGGTTTCCTAAAAAACGTATAGGCCGCTTGGCCTTTTCGCCTGTCCACCAACTGTAAGGTTAGACGGGCAGTGTAAAATTCAACTTAATTACCTAGTTAATGGCCTTAATAGGCCTGTCAATTATCGGCGGGCATGCAGCCGACTCCGGCGCACACCCACCAAACGAAATATCGCTCAAGGTCACGATGACGTCAGGACGCACGTCCAAAGTCATCGCACGTCATTTTATGTTCCAGCGTGTCGGGCCCGCCCCCGCATGCCGAATGTAAAATTCTGCCCCAGATATTGTCTCTGTAGAATCACACTTTGGTTCATAGGGAATGAGAGCTCACTTACACAAAGAATCCCTGGCATTGAACACAAATTAGAAATATGGTAAGCATCCAAAAGAGCACAGCAATGGTGTCTAGTAACTGCGGCTCAGAGCAATAGAATTTTTTATATGTGAATCTGCTTGTATCAGTTTGGGGCAAAACAGATCCATTGGCTCAGTGAGTTTATTAAGTGAATACCTGAGTCATATAAACCAGGGACATAGACACATTGAAAAATTATGGTTCTGAAGAGGCCATTCCTTTGTTTGATGCCGGTCTAAACTCATCAAGTGTAGTGGCCAGAAATATTATAATGGCAATAGTCATGCCTGAATTCAAGAGGAAAAAAATCCCTCTTATCACAATTTCAAAATTATATGGAGCTTTGGTAGAGTAGATAGAGAGAAACTTTTCACAGGCAGGACGGTCAATAACCAGAGAGTGCAAATGTAAGAGAATAGATAAATGAACTAGAGGGGAGATGTGGAGATCTTTTACACAGTGAGATGTTATGATTGGAACATGCTGCCTGAAAGGGTAACTTCTAAACAAGAATTAGGCATATACTCAAAAGGAAAAGTTTGCAAGGCTATGGGGAAAGAGCTAAGGTGAGACTATTTGGATAGATTTTTCAAAGAGCAGCTGCAGGTACAATAGGCTCGGCCAAGTGGAATGTGCATCCTGTGGAATTTGGGAAGTTGTGGACACACCGTGTGGCCAAGACAAACAGGTGCAGCAAGAATCACCAGCTGCAGAAGCTTGAGCTTTGGGTTTCAGGACTCGAGTCACTGTGGTGCATTTACGAAGCTGAGAACTAGCTGGATAGGACATTTAAGGAGGTGGTCACAACGCAGCTTAGGAGTGCGCAGGCTGAAGGGCAATGAGTGACCAGGCAGGTAGTGCAGGAGTCCCCTCTGTTGGTTTTGCTTGCAAACCAGTTTTCTGCTTTGGATACTGGTGAGGGCAATGATTCCTCAGTGGAGTGTTGGAGGAGCCAAGTCTGTGGCACCATGGGTGGCTCACCTGCACAGGAGGGGAGTAAGAAGAGTGTAAAAGCAATGGTGATAGGGACTCATTAGTTAGGAGAACAGACAGGTGCTTCTACGGCCATAAACTGACTCCAGGATGGTATGTTGTCTCCCTGGTGCCAGGGTCAAGGATGTCACAGAGCAGCTGAAGAACATTCTCTTGGGAGAGGGTGAACAGCCAGAGGTCGTGGTCCACATTGGTACCAGTGACATAGATAGGAAGAGGGATGAGGTCCTGAAAGCAGGTTTTAGGAAGTTAGGAAATAAATTAAAAAGCTAGACCTCAAATGAGCAATCTCAGGATTACTCCAAGTGCCACATGTTAGTGAACATGGGATAGGAGGAGGACTGAGTGAATGAACGCATGGCTGGAGAAATGTATAGGAGAGAGGGCATTAGATTTCTGAGGCATTGAGACCGGTTCTGGGGCATGTAGGACCTGTACAAATTAGATGGGTTGCACCTTAGCAGGAGTGGGGCTAACATCCTTGCAGGGAGATTTGCTGGTGCTGTTGGGGAGGATTTAAACTAGCATGGCAGGGGGATGGGAACCTCAGAGGGAGCTCATATTGGAAAGAAGCACAACTAGTAACAGGAAGTAGAAAAGTGGTAAGTGAAATTAGAAGGTGGACAAAGTAAATGCAAGCATCAAATAGGATTAAAATATGGAATAATATTAACAAGACAAAGCTAACGGCACTCTATCTGAATGCACACAGCATTTGAAACAAGGTTGAAGATATGAAGGCACAAGTAAAAGTAAATAAATTTTTTTTTTTAATGATTTAATTGCCATTACGGAGACATGGTTACAAGGTGACCAAGGCTGGGAACTGAATATTCAAGGACTTTCGTCATTCAGGAAAGATAGGCAAAAAGGGAAAGGAGGTTGGGTAGCAATGCTAATAAGGGACAAAATAGGTACATTAGTTGGAGAGGGTTTTGGATCAAAACACCAAGACACTGAATCAGTTTGGCTGGAGCTAGGAAATTGCAATGGACAGCAAACATTTGTGGGAGTTGTTTAAAGGTCCAAAAAGTAATGGTAATGTTGGGCAGGGTATAAATCAGGAAATTAGAGGTGCAAGTAAAATGGGTAATACAGTAATCATGGATGACCTCAATCAACATATAGACTTGGTAAACCTAATCAGCATTATTGCTGTGGATTGAGAATGAATTCCTGGAGTGTGTACGAGATGAGTTTCTGGAGCAGCACATTGAAGACCCAACTAGGCATCAGGTTATTTTAAAATTTAGTATTGTGTAATGAGAAAGGGTTAATTAATAACCTTGTTGTAAAGGAGCTTTTAGGGAATAGTGACCATAATATGATAGAATTTTACATTATATTTGAAAGTGATTTAGTTAATTCTGAAACAAGGATCTTAAATTTGAACAAAGGAAACCATGAAGGTGTGAGCGGCAAGTTGGCAATGGTGGATTGGGAAAATACATTAAAAGATTTGATGATAGACGGACAATGGCTAATATTTAAAGAGACATTACATGGTCTATAACAAATATCCATTCCTCTAAGGCACAAAAACACTACAGGAAAGGTGAATCAACCATGGCTAACAAAATAAATTAAAGATTACATCGGATGAAAGGAAAACGCTTATGAGGTTGTCAGAAAAAGTGGTAAGCCCGAGGATCAGGAGCACTTTAGAATCCAGCAAGGGTAAACCAAGAAATTGATAAGGAAAAGGAAAAGAGAATCTGAATGCAAGATAGTGAGAAACATAAAAATGAACTGTAAAAGCTTCTTAAGGTATGTGAAAAGGAAAAGATTAGCAAAGATAAATGTGGTCCATTACAACGGATAAAAATGGAGAACAGGGAAATAGCAGAGAAACAAAACAATTACTTTGTCTCTGTCTTCACGGCGGTAGATACAAAAATCTCCAAGAAATATTAGGAAACCAAGGGACTTGTGAAAATGAACTGAAAGAAATTAAAGTTAAAAAGGTGGTACTCAAAAAAAATAATGGGATTGAAAGTTGATAAATCCCCTGGACCAGATGAGCTACATCCCAGAGTGTTGAAGGAGGTGGCTATAGAGATAGTGATGCATTGGTGGTTATCTTTCAAAATTCTATAGATTCTGGAAAGCTTCCTACAGACTGAACAGTAGCAAATGTAACCCCACTATTTAAGAAAGGAGGGAGAGAGAAAACAGAATATTACAGACCTGTTAGTTTGATGTCAGTAGTAGGGAAAATGTTAGAATCTATTATAAAGGATATGATAACTGGACACTTAGAAAATAATGATATATTTGGGCAGAGTCAACATGGATTTATGAAAGGGAAATCATGTTTGACAAAGTTGTTGGAGCTTTTTGAGCATTTTACTTGTAGCATAGATACAAGAGAACCAGTGAATGTGGTGTATTTGGATTTTCAGAAGGCTTTTGATAAGGTCCCACATAGGAGTTTAGTAAACAAAATTAGAGCACATGGGATTGGAGGTAATATATTGGCATGGATTGAGAATTAGTTAACAGACAGAAAACAGAGAGTAGGCATAAATGGCTCATTCTCAGAATGACAGGCTATAATTAGTGGGGTACCGCAAGGATCAGTGCTTAGGTCACAGCTGTTCATAGAAACATGGAAACATTGAAAACAGGAGCATGAGTAGGTCATTCGACCCTTTGAGCCTGCTCCACCATTCAATATGATCATGGCTGATCCTCTATCTCAATGCCATACTCCGGCTCTCTCCATGTACCCCTTGATGCCTTTAGAGTCTAGAAATCTAATTCCTTTTAAAATATGTTCAGTGACTTGGCCTCCACAGCTTTCCCCGATAGAGAATTCCACAGGTTCACCACCCTCTGAGTGAAGCAGCTTCTCCTCATCTCAGCTCTAAATGGCCTATCCCACATCCTGAGACTCTGACCCTTTGTTCTAGAACCCCCAGCCAGAAGAAATATCATCCCTGCATCCAGTCTGTACAGTCCTGTCAGAATTTTACACATTTCAGTGAGATCCCCTCTCATTCTTCTAAACTCCAATGAATACAGGCCTAGTCGGACAAATCTCTCCTCATACAATAATCCTGCCATCCCAGGAATCAGTCTGGTGAACATTCGCTGCACTCCCTCTATGGCAAGTACATCCTTTCTTAGGTAAGGAGACCAAAACTGCACACAATAATCTAGGGGCAACATTTTCCCCCCAGCAGGGGGGATGTGCGGCAGCGGGCACAGGCGGGCAGGTTCCTGATCGGCGCCCCTGGTTGGGGGCACGCTGATATTTTACGTGGGCAAGCCAATTAAGGCCTGCCCAGCGTGACATCCGCCAGGAAGCGCTATGAGCTCCCTGTGTGGGTGGGGGGGGTGGGATTCCCTCAGCCGGGAGTGCGCTCTTTCACGCATGCGCCTGAAAGAGCGCACAGATCTCCCTGAGGCAAAGTGCTGCCTCCGGGAGATCGTCTCAGATGTTAAATTTTAAATAAAGCTGAGAGAAAAATGTTGCTGCCATGTCCCCTCATGTGACACTGTCACATGAGTTGGGACATGTCCATATCTTTTATTTTGAAATGTTCTTACATTTTTAAATCCCTCATGAAATCTCATCCCGCCTGTGGATGAGGTTTCATGTTTTTTCTAAAGGCTGCCTGGCCTCCTCGCCTGCCCGCCAACCTTAAGGTAATTACCTTAAGTACTTTTTTGAAGGCCTTAAGTGACAATTGACTGTCCGGCGGGCACGCAAAAGAGCCGGCTGCGCACCTGCCGAATTGACAATCTACATGACGCACGGTGACGTCGGGACGCCAGCCCAACATCACCCCGCGTCATTTGACGCATCAACGAGCGGGGCCCACCCCACTCGCCGTCCGGAAGATCCTGCCCCAGGTGTGGTCTCACCAAGGCCCTGTACAGCTGTGGTGAGACATCCTTGCTCCTGTACTCAAGTCCCCTCACAATGAAAGCCAATGTGCCATTTGCCGTCTTAACTGCTTGCTGCACCTACAGGTTGCTTTCAGTGATTGGTGTACAAGGACACCCAGGCCCCTTTGTACATCAACATTTCCCAATCTATCACCATTTAAATAATACTCTGCCATTCTGTTTTTCCTACTGAAGTGGATAACTTCACACTTATCCATGTTAAACTGCTTCTGTCATGCATTTACCCACTCACTCAACCTGTCTAAACCACTTTGAACTTCTTAACATCCTCCCATCACTCACATTCCCACCAAGTTTCATGTCGTCAGAAAACTTGGAAATATTACATTTGGTTCCCTCATCCAAATCATTGATATATATTGTGAATAGCTGGGGCCCAAGCATTGATCCCTGCGGTACCCCACTCATCACTGCCTGCCACTCTCAAAAAGACCATTTATTCCTACTGTCTGTTTCCTGTCTGCTAGCAATTCTCGATCCATGCTAATATATTACCCCCAATTCCATGTGGTTTAATTTTGCACTCTAAACTTTTTTGTGGGACTTTATCAAAAGCTTTCTGCAGATCAAAATACACCACATCCACTGGTTCTCCCTTATCTATTCTGCTAGTTACATCCTCAAAAAACTCCAGTAGGTTTGTCAAACATAATTTCCCTCTCATAAATCCATGTTGACTTTTCACAATCAAACAGGCAGATGCAGCAAGCAATTAGGAAGGCAAATGGTATGTTGGCCTTCATTGCAAGGTGATTTGAGTGCAGGAGTAAAGATGTCTAGCTGCAATTGTATAGAAGCTTGGTGAGACCTCACCTGGAG
This sequence comes from Cetorhinus maximus, assembly GCF_964194155.1. Taxonomy (NCBI): domain Eukaryota; kingdom Metazoa; phylum Chordata; class Chondrichthyes; order Lamniformes; family Cetorhinidae; genus Cetorhinus; species Cetorhinus maximus. Next base: position 35,370,893 of record NC_135900.1, read on the forward strand.
TACTGTTGATCTCCTTACATAAGGAATGATTAACTTACCATAGAGGGAGTGCAATGGAGGTTCACCAGGCTAGCCCCTGGGACGGCAGGATTATTTTATGAGGAAAGATTGAGGAGACTGGGCCTATTTTCTCGAGACTTTTGAAGAATGAGAGGTGCTGTCAGTGAAACTTACAAAATTCTTACAGGGTTCAATGGGGTAGATACAGGAAGGATGCTTTCCTTGGCTGGTGAGTCTACAACCAGGGGACACAGTTTCAGAATAAGGGCCAGGCCATTTAAGACTGAGATGAGGAGGGATTGCTTCACTCAGAGGGTGGTGAATCTTTGGAATTCTCTACCCCCAGAATGCTGTTGAAGCTCAATCATTGAGCACGTTCAAGACAGAGATCCATAGATTTCTGGATATCAATGACATCAAGGGATATGGGGATAGTAAGGAAAAATGGTGCAGAGGTCGCTGATCAGCCATGATCTGTTTGATTGGTGGAGTAGGCTTGATGGGCCGAATGACCTAGTCCTGCTCCTATTTCCTATATTACTGTGTTCCAATGAACAATGGGCTGAACATTTCAGGTTCAGTTTATGCTACAATATTGCCATTAATCATGACTAATTAGCCTTTCAACAGTGTTCAAAACACATTTGGACAGGACAGTTACTGATGGGCACTGACACCCCCTGAGACTGTACCCCAACAAGAAGTCTTTATTTTCAGCAGAGGAATACCGGGGAAGGGGAAAAGGGTCTATGTTTCCTTATTCTTGATTCGCTCGATTCCACATCCAAGGAATGGAACATTTTTTTTGTCAGGAGTAAAAGCAATTGGTCATGTGAAACTTTAAATGCTCAAAAAAATAGGTGCTTATTCCAGTATAGTTACATTACTATTCTTCCCTGTTCACTCTTTAGTTGACAGAATTCTAAAATAAATTTATTTAACTTGGAATCACTAGAAAAGTTGAAGTATGAAAGTAAGAAATCATTAGAAAATATTTTATTATTTGGTTTCTATTTTTTACATCACTAAACTAATTAAAACTAACAGAGCTGCTGTGACCAACCATGGGTATAATTAACCTAATGAAATTGGAAAAAGACACCAGAAGGATACAACTGAGTATTGTATATTTTGTTCCTACAGTACAAACATTGATGGGGGGAAGTTTAAGAATCAATAGCAGTATTAAAACCAGTTACAAATAGTTATGAGAAGATATATTATTTTGAGTTGAGTCGTTGCCTTGAAGCAAAGACTATTCATCAGTGCAATGGTAGATTGAATTTTTATCCGTTTGCAAACTACATTTGCACTGTATTTTCACTCTCACTGTCATTAAAGGGATTTTCTGTGTGTAATTTATCATCCCATTAAGGGCAGGGAGGTTATGCTGGAACTGTATAAAGCACCAATCAAGCCATATCTAGAGCAATGCATACATAGAAAATTAGGAGCAGGACCATTCTGCTCTTTGACCCTCCTCCACCATTCAATAAGATCATGGCTGATCTGATTGTGGTCTCAACCCCACTTTCCTGTCTGTCCCCCTATACTCCTTGACTCCTTTGTCTATCAAAGATCTAACTCAGACTTCAATAAATTCTATGACCCAGCCGCCATTGCTTTCTGGGAAAGAGAATTCCACACTGAGAGAAAAGCTTTCTCCTCATCTCCGTCTTAAAAGAGAGACCTCTTATTTTTAAACTGTGTCCCCTAGTTCTAGTCTCCCCCACAAGAGAAAACATCTTGCTTTTTAGGTATCTACCCTACCAAGTCCCCTCAGGATTTTATGTGTTTCAATAAGATCACCTCTCATTCTTCTAAACTCAATGGGTATAGCCCCAACCTGTTCAACCTTTCCTCATAAGATAGGCCTTTCACCCCAGGAATGAGTCGAATGAATATTCTCTGTACTACTTCTGAGGCATTTATAATCCTTTTTCAAATAAGGAGACCAAAACTGTACATAGTACTCCAGATGTGATCTCACCAAGGCTCCATACACAGCAGTAAACTTCCCTACTTTTATATTCCATTCCCCTTGCAATAAACACCAACATTCCATAATCACTTGCTGTACCTTTTGTGATTCATGTACTAGGACATACTGTACCGCCAAGTTCTGCAATCTCTCTCCATTTAAATATTATACTGCTTTTCTAATTTTCCTGCCAAAATGGACAAGTTCCCATTTTCCCACGTTACACTCCATCTGACAAATTTTTGCTCACTCACTTAACCTAGATTCTTTACCTCCTTTTGAGCAACTTATTTTCCAACCTAGCTTGGTGTCATTGGCAAATTTAGCTACCATACATTTGGTTTCTACATCCAAATCATTGACATAGATTGTGAATAGTTGAGGCCCCAGCACTGATCCCTGTGGCACTCCACTGATTATAGCTTGTCAACCTGAAAAAGACCCATTTATCTCTACTCTCTGCTTCGTGCTAGCCAACTAATCCTCTATCCTGCTAATATGTTACCCCCTACACTATGAGCTCTTATTTTGTGTACCTTTCAACCTTTGGAAATCCAAGTACATTGCATCTACAGGTTCTTCTTGCTTATTACTTCCTCAAAGAACTCTAATAAATTAGTTAAACATCGCTTCCCTTTCTCAAAACTACGTTAACTCTGCCTGATCCCAATATGATTTTCTATGTATTCTGCTATAACCACTTTATATTTGGCAAATTAGTTAGTTAGGCTAACTGCCTATAGTTTCCTGCTTTCTGCCTCCCTCCTTTCTTGAATAAAGGTGTTATATTTGCTTTTTTCCAATCTGCTGGGACCTTTCCAGAATCTAAGGAATTTTGGAAAATTATAACCAATGCCTCTACTATATCTGCAATGATTTCTTTTAAGATCCAATGATACAGATCCTGGGGACTTTTCAACCTTTAGGTCCAATTGTTTTCCCAGCACTTTTGTCGTGGTGATGGTTTTAAGTTCCTTCCTCCCTTTCACCTCTTGATTTTCAAGTATCTTTGGGAAGTTTTTTAAGTCTTCTATAGTGAAGACTGACACAAAATCCCTATTCAACGCTTCCGCCATTTCCTCATTTCTCATTATTAGTTCCCTAGACTCACTCTCTAGGGGACCAACACTCATTTACTCATTTCCTTTTTAATACTCATAGAAACTCTATCAGTTTTTATATTTCTAGCTAGCTTTCTCTCATACTCTAATTTCTCCCTCTTCATTATTTGTTTAGTCTTTCTTTACTGGTTCTTAAAATCTGTCCAATCTTCTGAGCTATCACTAAACATTTTCAATTTGATACTATCCATAACTTCCTTATTCAGCCACTGATGATGCATCCTTCTCAAAGACTCTTCCTTCCTCACTTCTTCACTGTTGCTTGGTCAAAATCCTGGAACTCCCTCCTGAAAAGGACTGTCTTTGTACGTATATCACATGGACTGCAGCAGTTCAAGAAGGCGGCTTACCACCACCATCTCAAGGGGAATTAAGGATGGGACATAAATCTTGATCTTGCCAGTAATGCTCACATCCCAAGAGCGAATATAAAAAAATAATTCCCAGCTGCTGATGTACTCTTGTAGCCATGGGTATATGAAGCTCATCCAGTTACATTTCTGATCAATGATAAACCCCAGGATGCTGATGGTGGGGGAGTCACCGATGGTAATAGTATCTCACCAGCATTCACATAAATTAATCCAGCATGAGTGGGGTGGAGTTTAAAGGCATCACTGTGGGAGAATAATGGGCAGAAGTGAACAGGTACAAATGGAGGGAGTCAGTAAGGAGCAGCGAGCATCTGGATGGAGGTGAGGCAAAAGGGATCCTGATCTACAGCACCAAATCTTTAAAGAACACAAGAAATTCTTGGCCAACTTACTCAGGCTCTTTTACATGAAGCGAGTGTAGAATAGGTTACATGACTGCAATTATGCCACTGAAAGGCTACAATCGCCCTTGGTGTACATGACAACTCAAGCTACATTTTCAGTGCAGCCCCTCTTCTTAGAGACCCCAATACCAGTTTTTACCTCTTGCCTGAATGCTCGTATTACTGCCATATGCACCTTGGACTACAATGACAGGACATAGCTGTCAATCGAGGTTTCAATGTATTATATAAGAATATTAGGAACAGGGGTAGACCATCTAGCCTCTTGAGCCTGTCCTACTATTTAGTTAGATCATGATTGATCTGCACTTAAACTCTATTTACCCACCTTTGCTCCATATCATTTGATATTTATACCAACCAAAAATCTATAAATCTCATCTTGTAAGCTTCAGTTGTCCCATGTATCCACAGCCTCTTTGAGGGAGTGAGTTCTAAAATTCTACTACCCTTATGTCAGGAGCTAAGACCTCACTCTATATTTTTATAAAATACATATATCGTCCTGGCTAATCTATAATTTTTTTTTAAACTGGACAAAGATTTTAAACTGACTGCAGCCATGACTGGCTATGACTCACACAAAAGGAATTTTTGGCCTTCAGAACAGCAGCAACCTTGTTATCTCTAAAGAGGCACTAATGCCCCTGTGACTGCGGAGATCAAACCCCCAGGATTTGTACAAATGTAAGATTTCAGTGTACGGGGCCACAGATACCTAAATAGACAGCTGACTAGTCATAAGTAATTTTAAGATGGTTTATTAAGTTTATCAAGAAACAAGAGTTTAGGTACGATACATTAACTAATTAGACAGAAAAACTATACGACCCGTAATAGTGGAGAGTAGTTGATTGTTCCCAAAGGGCAGACAAATGATTGCCACAGAGTGTGTTGATCTCATCTTCCTCCTCCTCCTCGTCCATTCTGAAGAAGGCAGCTATCGATAACAACTGCAACCTCACCAGGACCTCAAAAGACCTCCCCAGCCCCCCACCAGTATACGACCAATATATACCCTTTTTGGGGAGCTGGTAGCTTACCCAATGTCAATCACCTATTCAAACTATTCTGACAGGTCCTCAAAACGTGAGGGTGCTTACAACTCCCATTGTGCATCACCCTGCTTGAGGTCAGCTTTTCAGTTTCCATCACACTGACGGTCATTTCTTGTAAACAATTGTATAGATAAGAGGGTACACAAGACGCCATCCTACCAGCTTAGGAATGTCAACATGGCAACCTGAACTAAGACTGGGGTCAAAGTGTTGAGAAATCTTTTTTCCAGAGAGAGAAGTAATGTTGTTAAGAAAATTCAATAAAGGTTTTATATTATGCAGAAAATATCTATTTATTCAAGAGCCCAATTTCTTACACAAAGGCCCTTTCTGAGGCCAGGCCCCTGCCTAATGGAGATGACCTGTCTGCGAGGACAAAAGGACCCGAAACCTCTGTTGAACTTATTAGTGAATGAAACATTAACCATCTCTAGAATCCAGACCAGGAATATACATTCGCAGAAGTGGGAGTCATGTCAAATGACATACCCGCTCCCCACCCCCAGCCCCACCCCCCACACCCCCCAAGCTGTTAGAACCTGTAATATTGCCTTGTGGAACTACAAAAAGGCAGATTACCATTTTCCATCTAGCAGGCAGCAGCAGGAAAGGGCTCTTTCCAGGTTTTTGAATACCTGGCTCCCCACCTGCACTGTTTTCTACTGGAGCTTCTGAACTTCTGTACCAGCACCTACAAGACTAAATCATCTCTACATGTCTCTCCCATCGTGAAAGTCATCACTACTGGAAAAGTGGATTATCCAGCATCAGCTTCAACCTGCTAACCTCTGTGAAGGAATATACCATTGGACCTTTGATTCTGGACTCATGTGAAACAATAATTCTTATCTTCTCTGTGGTCTTTGCCCTGTACCTCTTTTTTTACCTTATGCCTCTTTTATTGTATGAATATATTGGGGGAGAAATGAGCCTTTGAGAGAAAAAAATTCTCCTTATCTTTATCTTAAAGATCCTGAGTGGACTTGACAAGGTGAATGCTGGCAGGACCTTTCCCCTTATGGGAGTGACTAGAACTAGAGGACACAATTTAAAAATAAGGGGTCTCACCATTCGATTAGATCATGTCTGATCTGGCTGTCGTCTCAACTCCACTTTCTTGTCTGCCCCTCATAACTCTTGGCTCCCTTGTCTATCAAAAATACACCTAACTCAGCATTGAATAAATTCAATGACCCTGCCTTCACTGTTTGAGAATTTCACATACCAACATCCTTCTGAGAGAGAAAAAATGTCTTCTTATCTGTGTCTTAAATGTGAGACCCCTTATTTTTAAACTGTGTCCCCTAGTTCTAGACACTCCCGTAGGGAGAAACATCCTCTCGGTATCCACCCTGTCAAGTCCCCTTAGGATTTTATATGTTTCAATAATATCACCTTTCATTCTTCTAAACTCCAATGGATACAGGCCCACCCTGTCCAACCTTTCCTCATAAGACAGCCCCTTCATTCCTGAAATCAGCCAAATGAACCTTCTCTGTACTGTATCTAGTATATTTATACCCTTTCTTAAGTAAGGAGACCAAAACTGTACACAGTACTCCAGATTGTGCCATGTAGATTGTGGGAAGTCTTTGGGGAGTCAGGAGTTGAGTTGCTTGTTGCAAAATACCCAGCTTCTGAGTTTCTCTTGTAGCCACAGTATTTATGTGGCTGGTCCTGTTAAGTTTCTGGCCAATAATGACTCTCTGGATATTGATGATGGAGGATTCAACAACAGTAATACATTTGAACGCATGGGGAAGTGGTTAGATGCTTTCTTGTTCTTAATGCCTGCCACCTGGGTTATGAATGCTACTTACCATTTATCAACCCAAACTTGAATTCTATCCAGCTCTTGCAACATTCAAGCACAGACTGCTTCATTATCTGAGGAGTTGTAAATGGAACTAAACACTATGCAATCATTAACAAACAACCATACTTGTGACCTTATGATGGAGGGAATTTCATTGATGAAGCAGCTGAAGAAAGCGGGGCCTAGGAAACTGCCCTGTGGGCATTTAAATGTTGGTACAACATGTTTATCTGATATCAGCGATTCCCAAATGGAGCTGCAGAAACAGCGAATAGGGCTGCAAACTTCCCTTCTTGCAAGACTGTATCCCGCAACTACACTGGGTTCTGGGCAGCGCCGGCTCTGCCCTTGCCCTTGCCTCTTGCTGTCTCTCTCCGAGACATGGTCTCCTGCCCATGGCCATTTCATTGAGTCTTCTGTCACCAGAGAATATGGAGAGCTTGGCCTCTTGCATGTTATGTTCTATGCCTGTTCAGAAGCGATCCTCTTTCCTCATAAAGCTCGGCCCCAACCATAAGCCCAGCAGTGATGCCTTCGCTGCTGAGCTGTTGTCTATCTGAGCCCAACCCCACCACCCTAGCACTGCGGAACAGCCCGGCCTTCAACATCAGCCACATCAAGAGATTCAGCCAGTGCTTCCACTGCTTCCTAGCCAAGGTGCATGAGCTGGAGTGGCTCAGGTGAAGTAAAAGACTGATGAGTGCATAAAATAATAATATTTTTACAAAGTACTTTAAAAACACAGATTTTCATATCTATATGATGTATACATTGATCTATAATATACAAACTTTAATAAAGCGGAAGCCTACTATGCTGCTTTATTGTTGTTTTGTGTTTGTTGGTGTCTGGATTTGTGTTCACTTTCAAGTGTTAAAATGGGGTTGTATTGGAAAATAGTTTGGGAAGCATTGGAGTATCATTACTTGTAGAAGGCATAATGAGCAAAATGAACATGTTAAACCCAGTAATATTGATGCACAATTATGTGGAATTAAGTAAATTTGATTTCATGAGTATAATGGTGTATTCATAAGTAGTTGGGCCACGAGCTTGTTACTAATGGCTACTGAAATCATTAAAAACTAGTGGACAGATCCAAGATTAATTAAAAGTCTTCATCTCAATGGTGCTAGAACAGAGATGAGAGGAGGTTATGCTGCAGTTGTTTAAAGCTCTATTTATACAATATCTAGAGTATTGTGTTCAGTTCTGGGCACTGCACCTCAGCAAGCATGTATTGGTCTTGGTGAGGGTACAGCATGGTTTCGCCAGATATGTACCGGGATTTAATAAGTTAAATGATAAGGACAGGTTTCATAGCCCAAGTTTGTAATTCCTCAAGTATAGAAAATTAAATATAATCTAATTGAGTTGTTTAAGATGATTAAAGAATATGATAGAGTGGACAGGGAGAAACTATTTCTTCTGGTGGAGGAGTCCAAAACAAGGAGCTGTATTTTACAGAACATTGTGGTCCCCACCCACTTGGCTAAAAAGTTGGAGGGGAGCCCACCCACGATCCCAATGGCTGTGCCACGGCAATTTAATACTGGGAGCAATGTTAATTGCTTTAAGACGGTAGGAAGTCCTGCCGCAGAGAGCTGTGGCCAATTGGATGGCTGGCAGCACTATAGACCCAGCAGCGCCAATTGTGAGTGGTGGCCACTGCTAGAACTACAGAGAGTCTCACCATGCCAAGAAGACCAGGTAAGTCAGGATTTGGGGCCTCAGTAAGGGCGTTTAGTGGGGTTGGTGGGGGCAGGTTCAAGAGGCTGGAGGAAGTTAAAGGTCAGGTGACCTTGAAGGAGACTCTCCGATACGCCCAGGGAGCCCCAAAATGAGGATTCCCCCACCCCCTTGCCCAACACCATTAATTGAATGTCAGAACAGGGATGAATGGCCTACTTGTTTCTATATTCCAAAGTTTATTAAGGGATACGGATCAAAGGCAGATAAATGGATTTGAGGAACAGATCATCCATCATCTAATTGAATGTCAGAACAGGCTTAAAGGGCTAAATGGCCTCCCCTTGTTGTTGTAAATGTATAAAACTACTTAACATCAGTAGAAGGCAAACAATCCCATTACTGCCCTTCACTCATGCTTCCTGTTCTCTCAGCTGTAACAACGTGGAAACATATTTTATTCTAATGCACCATGTCACTGTAACCTAAATGAAGTCCAATCATTTGCCAAACATTTTCATCAAGGTGAGGCCCCTTGAACTGGACAGGTCAAACCATGACATCACAGAGCAAGCCTCACCCTCACACTGCGCATCACAGCGACTTAACAATAAGTTTGTAAACTGGGAAAATTTGAGGCAGGAGGCTGCACAACCAATTTAAGTGAATGTGATTGGGTGGAAGATCTGAACAAGTTTACTTTGTAATGGAAGCTCAAACAATGGAAACAGCAACCAGCAGATTACACAGGTGGTTGTCAATATTGAAAGGTTTGTCTGAACAAGCTTATATAGTATTATTTGTGAAAGTCATAACAAGCAATATGAATGGTTTAGATCCAATAATATTGATGCGCACTCAGGTGGAATAGTTGAATTTGTTGTCATTACTAGATCTTTGATTGCATTGTTCCAGCCTGGAGCCTGATTACAGATGGTTACTGAGCTCCAATCTCAGGTCCCCTCACTGTTGCCCCTCACTGATCAACTGTTGTCATTCCTTGATTTTGGTGCTCACTCCCTGTTCTGTAAATGTTTACAACTACTTAAAATTGTTATTAGATTTCCCATGGCATTGCTCAGAGACAGTCAAAGAATGTCAACAAGGCTTCGCGAGGGGTTGTTTACGTCCGATTAATCTAGTAAAATAATTTGAAGTGATCACTAATATGGTGGACGGGGAGTGTATTGAGTGTTGTCTGTGTATGGATTTCCAGAAGTATTTTATAAGCTTCAGCACTGTTTCATGTATAAGGACTGCAGCCTTCTTCAGTGCCTGTCTCTGTGAAAGGCTTTATTGAATTAGTTAGAAATGGCAGCTTACAGTCGTGGCAGAGTCACATGATTATGGCAAGCTAGGTTGTACACTTAGTAAAATTGCATTTTAAAAACCCCAAACAAGCACGGGATCAAACGTAAGTAAAAGTTAAAGTATAAGTGCACAGGTCTGTTTCAATGTGTTACAGACAGGAGGAGAAATTTGTTTGCATAGCACTGCCAGGAGCAGAGTTACCTTAATTCCCTGGGGTCAGGCAGTAGTGTAGGCTACAGCCCACATGGTGATCTCTATTGATATCATTAAAAAAAAGTGAGCCAAGCACATATTGGCTGTGGTGCTGCCTGCCCCCAGGGAATCAAAGTACTTTTGCGTATCATTGTTCAAATGAATTTCTCCCCTATGGTATCAGTAATGGGATTTCAGAAAGGCCAGGACCCACCATTGTAGAGAAATGCTGAGAGCACTCAAGCAGACCCAGGAATCGGAGGTCAATTAGACAGACTAGAGCTTTAAATAAGAGAGGTTTATTCATCAACTCTTTTAAGTGCAGAGCTGATCAAAAGAGTAGCAGTGCTGAGCACCAGTGATTTAAAAGGAACGGTGGCGACAACAGAGAGCAGCAGCTGATTCCAGACAGAGAGAAGGAAAAGAAACCAAGGAGCGATGTATAATCAGTAGCAAGTGAGGAGCAGCGGAAAAGACTGCAGAGCTAAGTGTTCAATCCATTATTTATTTTAGGCATTAAGTGAATGCCTTTAGGTGAACAAATAGGAATAAGAAGCTAAACAGCACCTTAATGGGCAGAATTTTACACTGATCGGCCGTGTGCACGCCTGACCCCATCAGATCTGAAATCGCGTGAGATGACATTGGGCAAGGTCATACTGCGCTCGCGCGATATTTCGGTCGGCGGGCACTCGGTGTGGGAGCCGCTCCCGCCATCAATTAAGAGGCCAGTTAAAGCCATTAAAAAGGCAATTGACCGAGATTTCACATTACCCGTGCGATTTTGCGCTCATCGCACAGGCAAATGGGCAACCGACATTTTGCAAAACCTCATACAAGGACAGGATATAAAGGGTCAGCAACAATGCCAGCGTGAGGAGTGAGGAGTTTGGAGATAGTTCCCTGCTGGTTGCTTATTGGTACTTGACAGCTTCATCTCTGTTCAGGGCTTTATTGTTAGCATTTCCAGGCTTCATTTCAGGATTAATTGGTGCCTCCAAGGCCCCCGGAGAATTCAGACCATGTGGACCTTTCCAGGTATCAGACAGCCTTCTGTTACCCTGGTAATGGGGATTGTGGTCTCCATTGGAGGCACCTCCTCTGAGGAGAAAGAGAGGGCCAGAAGGGAGAGGAGGCCAGGTGTCCCAATGTAACTTCCAGAGGAGCGACCTGTGGGTGGAAAGGCACAGGCACAAGGGGCGCAGGACCAGCAGGTAGTCCAAGGCGGAAGGGGCCACAGAAGACACCACTATCCTGCTGCCAGGGTTTACAGGCAGCAATGCAACTACCTATGTCCAAGGTGCAATGCCAAAGGAGGCTCCGCCTCTCCAGGGTGACTGTGACCTCCATCTGTCAGATAGTTGGAGGTGATCTCAGGCCCAATCGTGTGGGTGGAAACCCCATGCCACTGGCTCTGAATGTCACAATGGCCCTCAACTTCTATGCATCTGGCTCTTTCCAGGGGTCAGTGGGGGATCTTTGTGGAGTCTCCCAATCAGCTGTCCGCAGTTGTGTCAAGCTGGTGACAGAAGCTCTGTTCAGGTGGGTAATGACATTAATTTCCATACGGACAAGGCCAACCAGGCTGAGCAAGCTAGAGGGTTTGCTGGGTTCCCACGCATCCAGGGCGCAATCGACTGCACACATGTGGCCATCAAGGCGCCAGCGGGTGAGCCGGGTGCCTTCATCAACAGGAAGGGATTCCACTCCATGAATGTGCAGATAGTGTGTCACCACAGAATGCATATGCTGCAAGTCTGTGCAAAGTACCCTGGCAACTCCCATGACACTCATATTCTGAGACACTCCCAGGTGCCGAGGCTCTTCAGTGCTCCAACCCGACTGGATGGATGGCTGCTGGGAGACAAGAGCTACCCATTGAAAAGGTGACTCATGATGCCTCTCCGCCACCCAAGAACAGAGACAGAGCAGCGTTATAATATGAGTCATGGTTCCACAAGGGCAGTGATAGGACCATAGGTCTTCTGAAGATGCGCTTCCGATGCCTGGACCATTCAGGGGGAGCACTACAATACCCTCCAGAGCAGGTGTCACTGATAGTGGTTGCATGCTGCGCTCTCCACAATCTGGCTCTGGCAAGCGGGGTCCCACTGGAGGAAGAGAATCTTGAGGCAGCTCCACAGGCCACAGAAGATGAATCGAGTGGTGAGTCAGAAGAGGAGCACAGTGAGGAGAACGCTGAGGGCGTGGAGGCAGAGCTCTGTAACCTCCAGGGAGGCAGGGACACCAAGGGCGCCTTGATCCAATGCTCCTTCAGCTGGGCTGCCAAAACAACCGCTCCCACCTCATGCCAGGGCTGCTGACACCATCCTGGATGTACGAAATGACCCTTTCCTTTGAACCCAAAGTCCACTCAGTGCCTGTGCAATAAAGTTTAGAAACACTCACATACAGCCTTGCATACTGATGTACCCTGCACAAAAAATAAAAAGTGAAGCATACTCAGGCCATCACAACAAAAGCAAATTTAATGTTATTGTCAGATTGAAATCGCATTGACATGACCATTACTGGTGTTCATGTCCACACCAATAGACATAGAAACCAAACATAACTGAACAGAAGATCACCTGTGACTAGTCCCTCTTGTGCTCATGGTGCCTTAAACTTACGTTTACAAGTGCTGTGTCTTGGTGCCCCACCACCCCACACTGCTGGCAGCAGCATTGGAGGCAGCCTGCTGATTTTGCTGTCCTGTTGGCCTTCATGACCTTGGCAGTTGTCCTCTGGCCAGTGGAGCCTGTGCTGGGCCCCCCTGGGATGGAGTGGCCAATGCCACGGTTGGCGTCTCCCCAGTCGTCGCAGCCTCATCAGATGCCACAATCATTGGTGGAAGGGCGGAGGAGCTGCTGCCATCATCCAGAGCTATCTGAGAAGAGCCCACAGAGACAGCAGGCAGCTCGTGCGCCAACGTGAGGTCGCTGTGGACCTTCCTGCTTGCCATTGATGGATGGGCACCTAGCTGGGATACTGGGTGCCTCAAACATCTCCCACACTGGCACTGACCACCTGTGTGATGACTTGCAGGTCTGAGCGCAACCCCAGGAACCCCTGATTCTGGAGCTGCCTCTTCATGAGAGTCACCACTCTCTCAATGGAGGAAGCAGTGAGCTTGGCCATAAATGTCAACGCAGTGCTTATGCTTCGCATGGACTCCCACAACAGAGACCATGGCATGCATACCCTCATGGATCTCCGCCAGATCCTCCCACACATCCCACTGGACGTCCAGCTAATGGATGACTCTAGAGGCTCATCATCTGCCTTTGACCCAGCATCGTCCTGGTCTCCAGCAGTCCCCCGACTGCCTGTACCTCAAGCGAGTGTGAATTGCCCTCACTAATGTGCACTGACAATGTATCCAACGATCTAACGCCCACCGAGTTGCTGGTATCTGCGCTGGTGCCTGCTTCACAGAGTGGGTGTGACGCAGGTGCAGATGAAGATGGCAGACCTCTGGCGTCAGGGGTAGCCCTTCAAGGTCCTGCAAATGAGTGCATGCTCATGAATCTAAGGGAGAACAAGGACATATCATTATTTAAAGTCATCACACTGTCACTGTGCATGCCAGGCACCCAGGTGAGACAATAGAGATCTGCATCATGGTGTAGATCGTCTTTCAATGATCAATAAATTCAATAAATATCTGGAATTAAAAGCCCAATGATGACCATGAAACCATTGTCGATTGTCATAAAAGGCTACCTGGTGTGTCCTTTCGGGAAGGAAATCTCCTGTCCTCCCCTGGTCTGGCCTACATGTGACTCCAGCAATGTCGTTGACTCTCAAAAATGCCCTCTGAACAATGGCAATTAGGGATGGGCAATAAATGCTGGCCTAGCACATCTCATGAATGAATAAATGAATGGGGACTCAAGGTTTGAGGCTTCCATCAATGAAGAGACTACACAAGAATGGTTTCACAATCCAAAACTCTCACCTCTGTGCACTGCGCTCTTACCTTCACCTGACACCCCAGCCTTCCCATGAGCGGATGCATGGATCGCATGCTCTCCAGCTCAAGGGCGTCCTGCTCGAACCAGATGAGCAGCAGCAGGTTGGGTGGGTCTCCGCCTGTACATGACCCCTCCAATTGGTTATGGCTCGTCTTCTCCTGAAAGGACAGAGGAACACTGATTAGTCCACACTATACCTGCAGCCTGGCCAACCTCACCTGAGGAACACCTTGCAGCGCACATCCATGTCGTGGCCCTCAAGCCTCAAGGCACTCAGTCCAAGCAGCCAGTGCTCACCCCCTTGGCCAGCTCCGGCGCCATTGACAGTTGGCACTCAGACTCTAACACCCCTGAGCTCCACGGGGGGACGGTCAAACCTTAACACTTGTGCACACTGATCCATGCCAATATGGTGCTCACCCTTCCTGAGCGCAGCAGGCCATTGAGCCTCTTGCGGCACTGCACCCATGTGCGCTGCACAACGTCATGGCTGCTGACCCACGCTGCCACCTCCTCCCAGGCTTTCTTTGTCAAGTGTGGTGGCCTCCTCCTTCTGTTCCTTGGAACATGGGTATCCCACTGGGGGTCTGAGTGCCCACCCAACCTGCCCTCCCACCTAGCGTCTCCAGCTACTGCCAAGGCCATAGGTACCGTTCCCGCAAGCAAACCATATGCTTCTTCACCGGCAGCCTTCAAGGGGCTGCCTGTGCCATTTTTAAACTGCCCACCGGGTCGCCATTGGATCAGGCACACGACACGCTCCTGCCCGTGCCCGGCCATTCCCGACCATTGGGAAGCCGTGTTTCAAGCTGGGTGAGCCTTAATTGGCCAGCCAGTGTGAAATCGCAGTCGTGGGCCAATTGTGGGTGGCAGCCCGTTTCCTGGCTGATCCCAAGCCCGCCAGTTGTGCCCGCCCGCCAACCTGAAAATTCAACACAATATTTCTTTAATATTCCTAGTTTTGTAGTTTTTCTTTGCCTTCCTAATTGCTTTTATTTAACTTCTTTCCTAAACTTTTCATCTTCCTTTTTATCATCCTCTTCATTGTTATCTCTACACTTACAGTATGTCCTTTTCAATACCTCACAATACCCGGAGTATTGTGTGGAGTTTTGGTCTCCTTACCTAAGAAAGGATATACTTGCCAAAAAGGGAGCGCAGTAAAGGTTCACCAGACTGATTCCTGGGATGGCAGGATTGTCATTCACTGGAGTTAAGAAGAATGTGAGGGGATCTCATTGAAACATTCTGACAGGGATGGACAGACTGGATGCAGGGATGATGTTTCCTCTGGCTGAGGGGTCTAGAACAAGGGGTCACAGTCTCAGATTTACAGGGTAGGCCATTTAGGACTGAGATGAGGAGAACTTTCTTCACTCAGAGGGCGGTGAACCTGTGGAATTCACTACCACAGAAACCTGTGGAGGCCGAGTCACTGAATATATTTAAGAAGGAAATAGATAGATTTCTAGACTCTAAAGGCATCAGGGGGTATGGGAAGAGAGTGGAAGTACGGCATTGAAATAGAGGATCAGCCTTGATCATACTGAATGGCGGAGCAGGCTTGAAGGGCCGAATGACCTACTCCTGCTCCTGTTTTTCTATGTTTCTGTGTTTCTTTAATTTCAATGTTGTCCTTTACTGTTTTATTCATCCATGGTGTGTAATTACTGATTAGATTTTTTCCTTGCTTTTTAGTGAGATATATTTTTTGGAGTCCAGATTGGTCATGCTAATAGGGGTATATTACAAACCCCCAAACAGTGGAAAGGCGGTAGAGAAAGAACTATGTCAGCAAGTGTGTGAAATGCTTAAAGACAGAATGATAATCATGGGAGATTTTAATTACCCCAAAGAAAACACTAAAAACAGAAGGAGCTGGTGGCAAGAATCTAATGCGAGGGAGGAATTTAATGTAATTAATGTTAGTAAAGAAAAAGTACTGAAGAAATTAATGGAACTAAAAGGGGGAGGTGGTAATGGTATTGTCACTGGACTGGTAATCCAGAGACCCAGGGTAATGCTCTGGGGACCCGGGTTCAAATCCCACCACGGCAGATGGTGAAATTTGAATTCAATAAAAAGATCTGGGATTAAAAGTCTGATGGTGACCATGAAACCATTGCTGATTGTTGTAGAAACCCATCTGGTTCCCTTTGGGGAAGGAAGTCTGGTCTACATGTGACTCCAGACCTACAGCAATGTGGTTGACTCTTAAAATACCCTCTGAACAAGGGCAATTAGGGATGGGTGATAAATGCTGGCCTAGCCAGCGCCACCCACATACCATGAATGAATAAAAAAAAGCTGACAAATTCCCTGGACCTGATGGCTTACATCCTAGAGGTTTGAAAGGGATGTCTGCAATGATAATGAATGCATTGGTTTCGATCCTCCAAGATTCCCTCGATTCTAGAATGGTCTCTATAGATTCAAAGGTAGCAAATGTAACTCCGCTGTTCAAGAAAGGAAGATAAAACAGGAACTATATGCCAGTTAGCCTGACATCAGTCAGAGGGAAAGTGTTGGAATGTATTATTAAAGATGTGGCAGCAGGATGCTTGGAAAATCACAATATCTAGTAGAATTTTTTTTTGAGAGTGTAACTTGCAGGGTAGACAAGGGTGAACTAATAGATATAATCTA
This sequence comes from Cetorhinus maximus, assembly GCF_964194155.1. NCBI lineage: Eukaryota > Metazoa > Chordata > Chondrichthyes > Lamniformes > Cetorhinidae > Cetorhinus > Cetorhinus maximus. The sequence continues at coordinate 35,387,462 of NC_135900.1, forward strand.
TTTGAATTTTCAGAAAGCATTTGATAACGTGCCAAACAAGTTTAAAGATCATGGGATTATGGGCAAATATATTAGCATGAACTGAGGGTTGGTTAATGGACAGAAAACAGAGCAGGAATAAACAGGTCTTTTTGAGGATGGCAGGATGCAACCAATAGCGTGCTACAAGGATCAGTGATTGAGCCTCAGCTACTACGACATCAGTGAATTAGCTATACCCAGATTATTTGACAATACAAAGCTAAATGGGAGAGTAAACTGTGGGGAGGATGTAAAGAGGCTGCAAAGGAATATAGACCGGTTAAGTAAAGTGATGATGGCAGATAGAGTATAATGCAGGACATTGAAATGATTCACTTTGGTAGGAAAAATAGAAAAGAAGAATATATTTTTTAAAGGTATGTGGACAATGTTGCCTACGGGCACCATTCAAGTATGAAATCAAAGGGGGCTAAGGATAGATCCTTGAGAGACTCCAGAGGTAATGTTTCGGGTGCAAGAAGGGAAATCATTGCTGGTGATTCTCTTGCTACAATTGGATAGATAAGAATGGAATCAGGTGAGTACAGTCCCACCCAGCTGGACAACAGCTAGAGGCAGTGGAGGAAGATGGTGTGATGTGTCATAGATTGCAGACAAGTCAAGAAAGATAAGGAGAAATAGTTTATTGTAGTCATGTAGGATGTCACTTGTGACTTTGATTAGGCTAGTTCAGTAATATGGCAGGGTGGAAACCTTATAGGAGGGAATCAAACATTACAGGCACAGTGGAAGGGCAGAGGGGCCAAGGGTAAGTTGTTTTTGAGATGAGGAATGACCCTACCAGAAAACATTGACATTATTTTTGTGTTCAAATGCACTCAAAAATGATCAGCAGTCATTTGACATCCGAAGGATTTGGAAAAGTTTTTTCGTGCAGTAGTGCTCATTGCCATCTTTGAATATAAAGTGCAATCAAAAGTGCTCAAAGGCTTCAACAGCAAACATTAGCCCCCCCACCCCCCCACCCCACACACTCACCCATGACCTCCTTCCCATCCCCACTCAGCACCAGTCACTCATCCCCTCTTTCTTCTTCGCCCTCCCCCCTACCTGAATTTTGCCATCTTGCCTGGATGTGGGAGAGCTCCCAACCATCCCCTAACTCCACACCCTCCCCACCAACATGGGCTTTCCACCAGCCACTGGACCTGGGACCCTGGCTGAACTTCCCATGCCCTACAATGTGGATCACACCCCCAACCCAACCCCACATCCCTACCTGCATTGTTCTCTCGTCCTGGCTGTTTCTCATGTTCAGACCCGTACTGTGGTATGTGGGACCCGTACCCCCAGTGAGAGTCAGTGTCACACACGCACACACTCTCTCTCACATACACAACCTGTCTCTCTCTCTCTCTCTCTCTCATACACACACACACACACACACACACAGCCCTTGTCTCTCACACACACACATTCCCTGAGTCTCATACACAAAAGCAAACACACACACTCTCAGCCCGCCTTTTACACGCACAGCCACTGTCTCTCTCTCTTGCTCTCTCACACACATACACACCGTCTCTCTCTCACACACATACACACCGTCTCTCACACACACACACGTGCACGCACACAGTCCCTCTCTCTCTCACATACACACAGAGCCCCTGTCACACTCACTTTCACACACGCACACACAGTCCCTGTCTCTCTCACACACCCTGTCTCTCTCTCACACACACACATACACATTTACCCTGTTTCTCTTTCTCTCTCTCGCATACACATGCTCACCATCTCTCTCTCTCACACACACACAAACACACACACGCACACGCAAACACATGCACTCTCAGCCCATCTCACACACAGAACCCCTGTCTTTCTCTTCCCCCTCCCCCACACACACACACACACACTCTTGTCTATCACACACACACAAATACACATGCACACAGCCCTTGTCTCTCACACACACAAACGCAAACACTCTCAGCCCATCCCTTACACACACAGCCTCTGTGTCTCTCTCTCTGTCTCTCATGCACACACACCCTTTCCCTCTCTCTCACACACCCTCTCTCTCTCACACACACACACACACGCCCATCTCTCTCTCTCACACACTCACTCTGTCTCTCTCACACACACACACACCTTGTTTCTCTCTCTCTCACACACACACAGCCCCTGTCTCTCTCTCTCACAGACACACACATACACACACACAACCTGTCTCTCTTGCTCACTCTCTCTCACACACACACCCCTTGTCTCACTCCCTCTCTCTGACACACACACCCTGTCTCTCTTGCTCGCTCGCTCTTTCTCTCACACACACACACACACACACAATCACAGAATCACAGTGCAGAAGAGGCCCTTCAGCCCATCGAGTCAGCACCGACACGTGAGAAACACCTGACCTACCTAATCCCATTTACCAGCACTTGGCCCATAGCCTTGAATGTTATGATGTGCCAAGTGCTCATCCAGGTACTTTTTAAAGGATGTGAGGCAACCCGCCTCCACCACCCTCCCAGGCAGCGCATTCCAGACCGTCACCACACTCTGGGTAAAAAAGTTTTTCCTCACATCCCCCCTAAACATCCTGCCCCTCACCTTGAACTTATGCCCCCTTGTGACTGACCCTTTAACTAAGGGGAACAGCTGTTCCCTATCCACCCTGTCCATGCCCCTCATAATCTTGTATACCTCAATCAGGTCGCCCCTCAGTCTTCTCTGTTCCAACAAAAACAACCCAAGTCTATCCAACCTCTCTTCATAACTTAAATGCCTCATCCCAGGCAACATCCTGGTGAATCTCCTCTGCACCCACTCCAGTGCAATCACATCCTTCCTATAATGTGGCGACCAGAACTGCACACAGTACTCCAGCTGTGGCCTCACCAAGGTTCTATACAACTCCAACATGACTTCCCTACTTTTGTAATCTATGCCTCGATTGATAAAGGCAAGTGTCCCATATGCCTTTTTCACCACCCCACTAACATGCCTTCAGAGATCTATGGACACACATGCCAAGGTCCCTTTGTTCCTCAGAACTTCCTAGCGTCATGCCGTTCATTGAATACTTCCTTGTCAAATTACTTCTTCCAAAGTGTATCACCTCACACTTTTCAGGGTTAAATTTCATCTGCCACTTATCTGCCCATTTGAACATCCCGTCTATATCTTCCTGTAGCCCAAGACACTCAACCTCAATGTTAACCACCCGGCCAATCTTTGTGTCATCCGCAAACTTACTAATCCTACACCCCACACAGTCATCTATGTCATTTATATAAATGATGAATAATAGGGGACCTAGCACAGATCCCTGTGGTACGCCACTGGACACTGGCTTCCAGTCACCAAAGCATCCTTCTGTCATGACCCTCTGTCTCCTACAGCTAAGCCAATTTTGAATCCACCTTATCAAATTACCCTGTATCCCATGTGCCTTTGGCTTCTTTATAAGTCTCCCATGTGGGACCTTGTCAAAGGCTTTGCTGAAATCCATATAAACTACATCAGCTGCACTACCCTCATCTACACACCTGGTCACCTCCTCAAAAATTTCAATCAAATTTGTTAGGCATGATCTCCCTCTGACAAAGCCATGCTGACTATCCCTGACCAAACCTTGCCTCTCCAAGTGGAGATAGATACTCTCTTTCAGAACTTTCTCCAATAGTTTCCCTACCACTGACGTGAGACTCACTGGCCTGTTGTTCCCTGGCTTATCTCTACAACCCTTCTTAAATAGCGGAACCACATTAGCTGTTCTCCAGTCCTCTGGCACCTCCCCTGTGGTCAGAGAGGAATTAAAAATTTGGGTCAGAGCCCCTGCGATCTCCTCCCTTGCCTCCCTCAGCAGCCTGGGACACAAATCATCCGGACCTGGAGATTTGTCCATTTTTAAGCCTGCCAACACCTCCAATACCTTGTCACTCCCTATATCAATTTGCTCAAGAACCTCGCAGTCTCTCTCCCCGAGTTCGATACCTTTATCCTCATTCTTTTGGGTGAAGACGGACGTGAAGTATTCATTCAACACTCTACCGATGTCCTCTGGCTCCACCCATAGATTGCCCACTTGGTCCCTTATGGGCCCTATTCTTTCCCTGGTTATCCTCTTCCCATTGATATACTTATAGAATATCTTGGGATTTTCCCTACTTTTACCAGCCAGAGCTTTCTCATATCCCCTCTTTGCTCTCTGAATTGCTTTCTTAAGCTCCACCCTGCACTGTCTGTACTCCACTAATGCGTCTGCTGATTTGCTTCCTTTGTACCTGCTAAAAGCCTCTCTTTTCCTTCTCATTGTAACCTGAATATCTCTGGCCATCCATGGTTCTCTGGGCTTGTTACTCCTTCCTATCACCCTAGATGGAACATGTTAAGCCTGTACCCTCCCCATTTCCTTTTTGAACACCCCCCACTGCTCCTCTGTAGATTTCCCCATAAGTAACTGTTCCCAGTCTACCTTGGCCAGATCCTGCCTTATTTTACTAAAATCCACTCTCCACCAATCAAAAATATTTTTTGCAACTTGTCGATTTCTTTGTCCATAACAAACTTAAACTGTACCATGTTGTGGTCGCTATCACTAAAATGCTTGCCCATCACCACCTCAGCCACCTGTCCAGCTTCATTCCCCAGAATTAGATCCAGCAATGCACCATCCCTTGTTGGACCCTCTACCTATTGACCTAAAAAGCTCTCCTGTACACATTTCAAGAAATCCACTCCATCCAAGCCCTTAACACTATGTCCATTCCAATTAATGTTGGGAAAGTTGAAATCACCTAATATAATTACCCTATTGTTATTGTTTTTACACACCTCCTCAAATTGTGCACATATTTGCTCCTCAATTTCCCACTGACTGTCTGGGGGTCTATAATAAACACCTAATAATGTGGTTGCCCCTTTTTTATTCCTAAGTTCTACCCACAAAGCTTCATTCGATGCCCCCTCCAAGATATCATCTGTCCTTACTGCAGTAACCGACTCCTTAACTAATAATGCAATGCCTCCTCCTCTTTTACCCCCTCCCTTGTCTCGCCTGAAGATTCTATATTTTGGAATGTTGAGCTGCCAATCCTGCCCTTCCCTGAACCACGTCTCAGTGATGGCTACAATATCACAATTCCACATGTCAATCCTCACCCTTAGCTCATCCATTTTACCTGTAATACTCCTGGCATTAAAGTAGAAGCCATCCAGCCTTGCCTTACTCCCTTGAAGCTTATTGCAGCTGTACTCCCTCTGACTTGATTGTTTTACTGTATTATGATGTGTCCCTATTCTGTTAACATTCTGTGTCCCCTCCCCCTGCCAAATTAGTTTAAACTCCTCCCAACAGCACTAGCAAACCCGCCCGCAAGGATGTTAGTCCTGCTCTGGTTCAGATGTAGACCGTCCCGCTTGTACAGGTCCCACCTCCCCCAGAAACGGTCCCAGTGATCCAGGAATCTAAAACCTGCACTGACTCTTAAGCCACATATTCATCTGTGCTATTCTCCTATTTCTGAGCTCGCTAGCACGTGGCACTGGGAGTAATCCAGAGATTACAACCCGAGAGGTCTTGCTTTTTAGTCTACTGCCTAACTCCCTGAATTCTTGATGCGAGACCTCATCCCTCTTTCTACCTATGTCATTGATACCAACATGTACCATGACCTCTGTCTTATCACCCTCCCCCTTCAGGATGCCTTGCAGCCGTTCAGTGACATCCCAGAACCTGGCACCAGGGAGGCAACATACCATCCTGATGTCACGTTGACGGCGACAGTAGCACCTATCTGTTCCCCTGACTATAGAATCCCCTGTTATTATTGTTCTTCCTCCCTTCCTCCCCTCCTGTACAGACAGGCTGCTTGTGGTGCCAGAAACTTGGTTCCGTCTGCACTCCCTGGAGGAACCAGCGCCCTCATCAGCCTCCAAAATGGAATACCGATTTGTGAGCGGGACCCCAGGAGACTCCTGAACTACCTGCCTGTTTCTCTTGGACTGCCTGGTGGTCACCCATTCCCTTCCTTCCTCAAGTCCCTTCATCTGCGGTGTGACCACCTCTCTAAACGTGCTATCCACGATGCTCTCAGACTCACGGATACTCCACAGTGTCCCCAGCCGCCGTTCCAGCTCTGAAACCCGAGCTTCCAGGAGCTGCATCTGGACACACTTCCTGCACACATGCTGGTCCCGGGCACTGAAAATGTCCCCGGCTTCCCACGTGGAGCACGAGGAGCACACCATGGCTTTGAGCGCTCCTGCCATGACTTATCCCTTTAAATTAAACCTTTTAAATCAATTACTCTAGGGCCCTTCTTTCCTGATCCTCGTTACTGCAGAGTATACAAACTGTAAACCACAAAAAGACCTTAAACAAGAAGCGATTAAAGTAGTAAATACCTTACCCACTACTTACCAGTGATTCCTTTCCCTTGTGGCCTCTACTGCTGCAGCACGCTCTGAAGATTTAAGAAGTTGGATAGCAAGGAAAAAATGCAAAGAGCACCTCGTCCTCTATGCACCGAATTCCTGCTTTGCTCCAAATTCCAAATACCCACTCTGGCTGTGCTCTCTCTCCTGTTTGTGTGCAAGCACACTGTAGCATGCTTCTAGATAGTCCCTTTCTTAAATAGAGCTGAGTTGACTCACCACTAGTTAAGCTTCAAATAGTAATTAACACCTATTCAGGCCCTAATCAGGCTTCAGGTGATTGACAGTTAACTGTCGCACAGTCAGCTGAGTCAGCTACCTTACCAACCTTTTAACTAGACTACTGAACATACAAAAATTAAAGAGAAAGACTTACCAGTTCAATTCCTACTTTGCACCAAATTCCAAATACCCACTCTAGCTGTGCCCCACTCAGGATGTGCTCACTCTCCTGTTCGTGTGCAAGCACACAGCCCCTGTCTCTCTCTCTCTCTCTCTTTCCCCCACACACAGCCCCTGTCTCTCTCTCTCTCTTTCCCTCACACACAGCCCCTGCAACATCAGCAACATGGGGCCAGGAAATAGAACAGAAGTGAGAAACATTTAAAACTGTGATCAATAGAGTCCAGGAGAAATACATCACCCTAAAATGCAAGAACAAACTAGCCACTAATGACATACCGTGGATTTGAGTGAGAAAATGCACAGTTCATGTTCTAAGTATTTTATTCAGCCTGATGCACAAAATATTAAAATTATATATATAAATATAAGTTGTTGTACAATTTGTAAAGAATCATAAATCATCTAAAAAGTGTATGCAAATGAACTGGAGAGGGATTGGTTAAAATTACAATATTGTGGGATAGAACTTGCATCAGCATTCTCTCGTGTCACAAAATTAGCTGTTTTAAAGTGTTAATTAAGTTGTAAAAAGATCTACAACATTCAATTGAATACAGTGACTGAACTTGAAAGCTCGACTATCACACAAAGAGTTTCAAAATTGATTACAAATTGCTAATGATTAATGATAAAAATCAGCTTTTGTTCAATTATGAAATTATGCTTTCAAATTATCAGTCTAGTAATACCATGAGTATCACTTTGAAACAGTAAAGAACATATTCATATAATGCCAACAGATTCTGTCTAGATCACTGGCATCCTGTTTTAAGTAAAACAGGTAGAGATCAAGAACTTGAGACATTGAATTTAGTGCTGCGGTCAGGAGGCACGCTTGTGAAGTATATGGGTCTGCCAGTGTCTGGGAGAAGGGAAAGTAGGTTTGACAATTGTATTAGAGAACACAGCGCTGGCAGAGGATCCTGCATCTACAATGCTGGCTTGCTTTTCTTCTCTTTTCAGCATTGATATAGTCACCAATCTATATTGCCATCATTCCCTGTTTTATTTTCAGACTTAATTTTCAGGTTTTCAAACTATCATCCTGTCTCTTCCTAGCTTATCCCCGTTGCCATAGGTATTGACACATTATTTGTTTCTCTAATGTCTTTAATGCTTCTTTCCATTATCTGAGATATAAATTTTCTATTTCCATTTCTTTTAAGCTTGTTACAGATCACTTTGGTGACATGGCCACCTCAATATTGTTCTTACTCTATTGAGAGGCTTGTTCATTTTTTGAGTTCGAGTGAAGGATTGAATGCAGGAGCAGATACTGACTGGTCTGGTGTGTGTTTGCAGCAGTTTAGAGTCATAGAGTTATACAGCACAGAAACAGGCCCTTCAGCCCATCGTGTCCATATTTTCCACTTGGATTTCAGATTCCCAGCAGTTTCTTTTTGCTTTTTATTTGTATTGCTGCAACAACAGGAGTCTCATAATCATATCACAATTTTATCAATTTAGACGCTGTATTAAAGTGCTTGAGAATCCCCCATTGTCTTTCCCTGCTAACAACAATAACTTGCATTTATATAGTGCCGCTAGTGTAAAAAAACTTCACAAGGTGCTCCATGGAAGCACTATCAAACAAGATTTGACACCGAGTCACGTAGGAGATATTACAACAAAAGCTTGGTCTAAGATGTAGGTTTTAAGGAGCATGGGGAAGGAAGGGAAGCGGCAAGCACGGTTGAACATATGGAGCAGAATTTTAACTGCCAAGGTGCTGGGCATGTTAGAGTGCGGATAGGGTGTTAAAGCCTTGTAAAGCCAGTGGGTAAGGAGCCTAACAATTACTACTGGGTTTAACTGGGGCCTATTTGAATGCAAAAAGGAAACCTTGCAGGGTAAAAAATTTCAATATTTAAATAGTGAATTAATTATAAATTTAACTCAGGATTCTTGCTTTAGCAACCAGTGAATGGGTTTCCCAAACTGTGCAGAACTCACCAGGGTCAGCAAGGTGAGTAAATAGCAGGGAACCATTATTCACTGAGACAGAGAAACAGTGAAGGTGAATAGCTGCCAGGCTGCCTATGTGAAAGGCTTGTATTCACAGCATTTGTTCAGGGAGCCAGACCTCACAGCTTCATTGGTGATTTTCAACTTTTTGGAAGCCATTTCACCTGTTTGCCTTGATCTTATCTTCCTTACAGTCAACCTTCACCACAGCATGGGAGCAACTTCTGCAGCTCTACCTTGCACTTCTGATGATGAACGGGATGAACAGCAAGCACCAACAATACCAGTAACAGCAACAGCACCAGCTGCCTTCTCAACTACATACCACTCCACAGGACAGAGCTGATGGACACTGAGGTCCAGGTGGGAGGAGGTGAGACCCCTCACCCCCCCAACACAGGGTCTGCAGGGAGTGTGCATGGCTTTCTTGACATGTCTAAGCACCAGTGCCTCATGAAGATCAAACTTCTGTAGCAAATCTTTGCTGATATATACAGTATCTTGGAACAAGACTTCATCCATTGTGGATCTGGTGGACATGCTTTGCCAGTGACCGTCAGAGTGACCATCATTGGAGGGTCACCCCCGCCCACTGGTTCTCTGCCTCTCCCCGGAGTTGTGCACTCTGTTCTGAAATGAGCGAAAGCAGAGTTACGAGTGTGAGGAATGGGTTGTGTGGAGAGGTTGCATTTGCGGAGGGTGTGTGGAATGGGTGTGAGATGCCAATAACATTAGGGTGATTGCTGATTATCCAAATGGACCTATGATGAAAGGAATGAATGGGGCTGAGAGATGTGTGGTCTGAGAAGTGTGTGCAGGAGAATGCTGGGCAAGTCAGAGTGCTAGGGAAGTTGTCAACTGAAAGTGGAATGTCACTCACCTTTCCTGCCCTTATTAGGTCCTTGAGCCACTTGGAATCCTGTCTCCAGTCACTTCCTTAACCACTTCCATCCACACTTGTTTGGTTTGAGAAGCTGGGCTATTTCTTCCTTCTGCAGCAAACAGCACTTCACTTCAGTCCCTCAAGATCCCACAGCAGGATCTCCAGGTAAGAGTTAGAGACCCAGGAGGCAGCCTTCCCACATCTTCTTTCCATTTCTATGGTTGCTGAAGCCTTCTAGCCTTCCCTTCACCACCTACTCAGCAACTGAAGCCTTCCAACCAGCCCCCCCCACCTCAGACAACTAAAGCCTTCCCCTCCCCCATCAGCAACTGAAGCCTCCCCCACCCCCAACCATACTCAACAGCTCTCATGCTCCACCAAAGTTTCACTCTGGAGTCACACAAAGTCTGAGGCATTGAAAAAGGGTCACACTGGGAAAAAGTTTGGGAAGCACTGCACTAGAGAAAGAAGCCCAGTTGCACAAACACAGATTCCTTAATACAGCTGTATATACGGGATCACGCATGTGTAACAGGTGGCTCACTATCTACAATGACAGAAGAACACTAACAATCAAACAATTTAAAACCTAAAGATCATCAAACATGTAAAATGGTGTATTAGCAATCTCATCTTTCAGAACAAGTTCTAATTTTATGAAGAGGTGGGTGGGGGGTGCAGTCATCCATTTTCACCAGAATGCAGAGGTAGGAGAAAGGTTTAAAGCTCCATCTATATTTTAAATTTATATTTGATGTACAGTACACTTTGACAGGGGAACCAAAAGAGTACTCTTGTTGAAAGGACAAGTGAGGGTGCTCCCTTAATGACATTCAAGTGTGTTATTCACGCTGTAAAGTGCAGAGGAAAATATTGTAAATTCTGCCATCTACTGGAAGCCGTACAATCTATTTGAAACCTAAACCCTTTGCTGCCTCATACTTGGTTCAAATATTGGATATACAGGTACCGAAATAATACTTTATCAATAAAATTCTCTTGATTTAAACTGTACAGCAATCAATATTGTCAATCAATTATTTTTAGAATACGAGATAAAAAATATTTCATGATGATCATCTAACATAATACTAGCTTCTAAATATACCCTTTTTGCTGACCACCAGAAATTCCACTGAGATGAACTGCAGGCCATAATTTTCAGATCTGGTTTTCATTACATGCAGTAACTAAGTAAATGGTTTAGCTATCTACTTTCCTGACATGACTTAAAGTTAGAACAAAAAAGTAATTGAAAAATGTTATTGTACTGGTTAGGAAATATATCAATGCCTACTGATTCTGCTTCAGTAATAGCAAAACATGGGTGCATGTTTTCATAGACCATATCTTAACGGCTGATGTGACTTTAAATGCCTCCACAGACAGACAGACACACACGCTTTAGATGAAAGGACCAAGTGAAATGTATCCAAATTGGCTGACAATATAAAGCTGCGAGAAGGACACAGCATCTGCAAAGGGATATAGGTAGGTTAAGCGAGTGGGCAAGAATGTGGCGGATTGAGTATACATGGGGAAATTTGAAGTTATTTACTTTGATGGGAAGAATAAAAACAGGGTTTTTTTTTAAATGGTAAGAAACTGTGACATGTTCAGAGAAATTTAGGTTTCCTTGTACAAGAATCACAGAAAGTTTACATGCCTGTACAGCAAGCGATTCAAAACAAATGGGGTGCCAGCCTTTATTGCAAGGGGGTTGAAGTACAATAATTTTGTCTGAAATTGTTCAGACCACACATGGGGCTCAACTTTACACTCCCCCACCAGCAGGGTTTGAAGGTAGGGGGCACGTAAAATCCAGTGGCTGGCCTTCCCACTGCCTACCTGCCGGGACCAACCTGTTTGAAATTTTTCGGGGGGTGGAGAAGGTGTTGGGATGCCTTCCCACCTTTGGGCCCATTGACGCCCTTAAGTGACCAATTAAACTCATCCCACCATCTGGGGTATTTTACCCACAGCTATGCGGGAGTTGGCCTGTGCTATGTGGGGAATCCTGGCAGCTGGTGTCGGTCAAGGGGGAACCTCCTTTTACAGTCTCCTGGGGCCCATCGGAGGCACCCCCAAAAGGTCATTGCACCCCCTTTAACTCTCCCTTGGCCTCTTGAACCCAGCCCCCCATCCCCCTTACTGAGACCCTTGACCCCGGTCTTACCTGCGTTCCTCAGTGTGTGGTGGCATTGCTGGAACTACAGACCCGCTGGCCATTCAATCAGCTGCAGAATCTAAAACTTGAGGGGCATAGTCTTAGGAAAATGGAATGGTGATTTTAGTCATTTCCATGGAAATTTCTTCATTTTCATTCAAAGGATTCTGCACCCTCCCAAGTGGATGCTCAGTTGTTGAGCATATTGAGGAATGAGGTCAATAGATTTTTGGGTGGTAAGGGAATTGAGGGATATGGGGATAGTGTGGGAAGATGGAGTTGAGATAGAAGACCAGCCATGATCTTGTGGAATAGTGGTGCAGGCTCAAAGGGCAGAATGACTTACTACAGCTCCTAATTTTGATGTTCATTATTTTACAACGGAACAGCTTACTAGACCACTCCAGGGAACGTTAAGGGTCGATCACATGTTATGGACTGGATCACAAGCATTACGAATTAATTTTGCATGACTTTGTTTTCCTAGCTATAGTACTACCTAGGCCTGACTTTTGGGGTAAGCGGGCGTGCGCAATCGGCGGGCCCGGGAGCGGTCGGGAAATGGACTGCCGACCGCGTTCGGCCCCCAACCGCAATTTGATGCTGGCTGGCCAATGAACGGCCAGCAAGTGTGAAGCGCGTGCTGAGACGATCGGCGCTGCCTGGGTTGGAGGCGGGAGAAGGGCGAGTTCTGAAGTCAGCACGGGTGCGGGGGAGCACAGAATGAAAGCTCCCTGAAGGCAGAGAGCTGCCTCAGGGAGCTGAAGAATTTAAATACAAAAAATAAAGATTTTAAAATCCGGGGAAAAAAGCCCACACATCAGAAAGAGAAACGTTCACCTGAACATATACAAATGTCCAAACATTTTTATTTTTCTTTACTTAATGACAGAAACCTTGGATGAGGTTTCCTGAAAAATGCAAAGGCTGCCTGGCCGATTCATCTGCCCACCAACCATAACGTTGGACGGGCAGCGAAAAATCCCAGTTAATTGCGCTGTTAAATGGCTTAATAGCCCTCTTAATTGTTGGCGGGCGCACTTTCGAGCTTAGCGCACCCGCTGGCTGAAATATCAAACGAGTGCATGGTGACGTCAGGATACTCACCCAACGTCATCGCGCGCTATTTTACGCTCGAGCATGTTGGGTATGCGCCTGCACGCTGAGCGAAAAATTCTTCCCCTAGTGTTTCACTTATTAAAATCAAAACAATTGTTGAAAAGGTATGCAGCTGAACAATTAGCGCACATGGAAAAAATAGTGTGACAAATTTGCATAAATGGATTAAAATTGACGTGTTAATTTTTAAAGCAATGAATATAATTGGAGAATTTTAATTAGCTGAGATGAGCACCAAAGGCATAGAAATTAAAAATTAATAATCTGAAAACTGCATTATTAAGAGGTACAAGAACTAATTGGTCAGTGAATTTAAATTAAATAAACGTAAAAGCTGAACGCAGTTCCTACAGCATTATAAACACAATCAATAATGCATGCACTGAATTAAGGGTGATTAGCCTCTGGTAGCCTCTTTCTAGATTGAAGCTTTAATAATAAATGATTAATCAGTAAACATCAGCTAACCAAAAATATTCGCACTTTGTGACTTGGATTGAGCCAATGGAGAGAAGACTTAAGTTTGTGTCATGCCTTTCATGACCTCAGGATGTCCTAAACCACTTCACAGCTCCTTTGAGACTGTCACTGTTGTAATGGAATCATGACAGCCAATTTGTGCACAGCAAGGTCACACAAACAACAATTAAATAAATTACAAGATCATCCATTTTAGGTTGCTAAATCTTGCTAAGACTTCAGTAGAACTTTTTGTTCTTCAAATAGTGCTGGAGGATCTTTTATGTTCACTTGAGAGGGCATATGGGGCCTCAGTTTAATCCAATGCTCTCAATGCTTTATTGAAGTGCTACCCAAATTATGTGCTCAATTCTCTAGAGTGGGGCATGAACCCACAACTTTCTAACTTCTTAAGAGTAACTTACCTGTAGATATCTCCCAAATCCATAGAGAAATAGTATTTCACTGTCTGGAAAAACAATTTGCCAAAATAAAGTCATAACAATTTGGATTTATATTACCCCTTCAATGAAGTAAATTTCCATAGTGCTCTACAGACACACAAAGGAAATGATTTTGAAATTAGTGAAGCAGGTAAAAGGCATAAAGGAATGTATATTGAGCTGCAATTGGACAGTTAGGAGAATGAACAAAATAGATTTGAGTAAGATTTTAAAGATGTAGAGAGATTTGGGGAGGCAAAGGAAGTGATGGTGTTGGGCTGGGTATCATTAGAATACATATGATAAAAGCCTCCATGCTTACATCTGATGTTACTGAGGGACAACGTGTACTTAAAGAAGAGGAATAGGCTCGGAATAGATCACTGGAGGACACGAGAGAAATACAGTGCACGGGCAGGAAGAGAGGCCATTGATGGTGATGCACTGGCTGCATTTAGACAGGTAGCAGTCGAACCAGTCCCATGAAACTCGACAATGTAGGAGAGTTAATGGAAGCATGGTCTGTCATGTTGAACATTGTGAGTATTTGTGATCACCGGGAATGTAATTTGGGATTTTGGCCAGGCCAAGCTTGGTGCTGAAGAGATTCAAACAAGAAACTATGAGGCAACAACATTCTGAAGCTCTCTAGTGAGGCAGCCTGTACGCTAAGCATAGACAATGGAGATGGTGGGGATTATAATATTTCTACCAAATAAACAAAATTATCTGGAAAGCAAGAAAGTCAGAGAAAACCGTACAGACTCTATATAAGGAGTGAATGGCTGAGTTAGTGCATGTTGAATTTTGTTTTATATGTTGTATATATCTTTTTCTGTACACTTTGTAATAAAATGCATTTGAAAATAGAGTTTCATTTCTTAAGGGTGGAGGTATGTTCAAACCATATTTTCCTTTTAAAATATGGAAAGACATTGCATTATCTGGATATTTGGATGTTGACCTGGAGGTCATATGTTCACTTGGGAACTGTCAAGCATGCCTTTTCCAATAAATCACCTGACCAGCATGGTACTTGAGGGGGAAGAGCTGTTTCTTTGTTTTGAACTACAATCACTTTAACTGACGGGGAAAAAAACTGGTAAAAGCAAAGGCTAGTGATTTACTGGAAATCAAGTGACAGAGACAAGCTTTACGTTTTGAACTTGTTGGTTTTGAACTCAGTCTTTTGAGGAATAAGCCAAGAAGGAAGGCTGCTGTATCTGGATCTCTCCCTGCCTTGCCTGAAATTCCATGTGTGGTTGTCAACCTGCAGCCAGAGAGTCATCATCTGAGTATAATTTGTCTGTATTTGGAAACTTGCAAAGCTGAGGCAGGAAGAATTGATCCAGTTCTATATTCCCCTTCATGCCAAAGCTCTGTTGGTGAGAACCTCCAGACATCTACTGGGACCAACCCAGTCTTCACATGAGGGAGCTCCACATCAACAGTGTTGAAACCCTGAGAACATTATCCTTTATTTTGTAAAGCCTATCCTCGAAAGCCCATCTCAGTAGAAATCCTATCTGTCCTTTGTTTCTTTGAGGGCAAGGGCCTGTGCGCATGCTGGGGTATTTTTAGAAGGGATAGATAGTTATACTTTCAGAGTACAATTGCATGTAACCAGCTCTTGCAACTTGTTTAAAGAAAAAGAAGATTTCTT
Organism: Cetorhinus maximus; assembly: GCF_964194155.1. Lineage (NCBI taxonomy): Eukaryota > Metazoa > Chordata > Chondrichthyes > Lamniformes > Cetorhinidae > Cetorhinus > Cetorhinus maximus. The sequence goes on from NC_135900.1 coordinate 35,403,001, forward strand.
TTATAATAAATCAATCATCCCGAGATTCTCAAAAGAAGCTTGGTTAAAGTTTCTTTCATTCTGCATAACAGTAGTGAATGTAAACAAATGGCCATTTTGGTAAGTGAATTGAGCAATTAAACTAATGTTGAGACCTGTGGAGTAGTGGGCCTAGAGAAACTGTGCGCTCCTCCCATCCTGGTCGTAAGATCAGGCTTTGCGGAATATTTTATTTTGTGATGATTAGTTAAGAAGAAAAATTCTAGAAGATACTGTCATTACAGGGCATAAAATTTAATCAGCAGATTCATCCTTACTTCTTAACAGAAACATAAAAATATCTGCTTTTGAAACAAGTTAAACAATTAAGTATTGTTTGAAGTGTTTTCATATTGAACATTTTAATGCCAAATTTAATAATTTGATTACTCACATATTGACAAATTTATCATAAATACAAAAATGCCACTGCAGAACCATGCAACATAATACAGTAATGGAGACTTTTTCTGTAATGCTCCATAGTCAATAATCAATTGCATAGTTCCAATTTGAAAAAGAAAGGCAAACATACTTCAACTTAAGTAATGTCAATGACTGTACAAGTTCATATCAATGAAGAGTATGTCATCACTGTCTCAACAATTGGAAAATGAATGATTGTTTTGAATTTGATAGACTCCCATAAAACAGAGTTGACTGCCATGCAGCATTGCGACTTAAAGCTTTTTGCAGATTTGTGCTCTGTAATTCAAATCAGAGTTTCTCTGAATCTGGTTCATTAGATGGAACATTTGTAAGTGAATACAATGCATCACAAATGTAGTTGCATTCATTGTGTTATTTGTTATTCACAAGTGTTTCTTGTAGGGATCTATATTCTGAATAAAATTCAAGAATGCCATAGTGACTGTATTGCTGGGCTCAGACATTCTTCCAGCACCACAGCTGACAATGAAAACAGACATTGTGTTTGAAGCACATTATGTAAACTCTGAGGCACCTTGCTTGTGATGTTTTAGTTTTCATTGGCATCTTTAAAAGATTAACTGTAAACTTATACATCAACAATGCCTTTCCATCACTTTCTTCTTCTCATCAGGGGCTCTGGGTATTATAGTGGGGAGATACTCCAACTACATCACTGCCGTTTAACTCTTTTGAGAAATTGAAATGGTTCATCATGAGAATCTTGATTTCTTTGATATTTTTCTCTTCTGAAGCTACTCTAGTTGAAATGTAATCAAGCTGGTTCTCCATTCTCACTGGATGAACAAGGATATTTTTGTTATTAAGTATTTTTTCTAAGTATATATCAGTTTCAAATCACTTTGACTTACATTACATGAAACACAGTAAGTTCCTCAAAACACATGTATTACTGCTTATAATACTTAAAGTGAGATTATGTTTTGGGAAAAAACACATTAACATGTCTGTACTTTGGGGATTTCACATCGTAAACTTGAACAAGGGTGAATAAATTTTGGTGCCCAGCTCTGAAATGAGTACAGGGGCCTCGTTCCAAAATTGAAATGAGGCACACACTCAATTCAGAGCAGTCGGCAGAGACAACTTAAAAAAAACATCCTGACCAATTTAGCAGTGGCATTCAACTGCTGTCCAGACCAGGCGTAAGCCTCTGCACTCCTAAATTGATCATTATTGTGCCCATAAAACAGGCAGAACAAGGTTAAATATAGACTCCATTATCTTTCAGTTCACAAGCACCTAAGACATTGTGAAATGATGTCAACCATCAGGCAACCTATGCAGCACTTTCTACTGATTGTACCCTATTGCAGATTCTGCACCAACTACATTATACTGACAAATAGGTCTTGTGTCACAATGGGTAGCATCCTTGCCACAGAGCCAGAAGCTGTGGATTTTGAGTCCCGCCTCAGGATTTGAAGGCTAAGGATGGTACATTTAAAACAGTAAAACAGGTTGTTTATCAATCTGCAACCCTTCCAACACACGCTGATGTCGGGCGGTAACAGCAGGAGAGATTGCTGGTCAGCCATGTGATGGAAAGGGAGCTGGAGCCTCTACCATCCATAGTTCCAGACTGCAACATGTAAAGGTGCATGTTGCTACAGCAACTCGGACTCCCTGAATGATCTGAAACACACCACCACCACCACATAATACCAATCGCTCCCACGCAATTGATCATCTCCAGCATACGTCTGAAACTTTGTCTGGATAATTCCTTTAAATAAGTTTAAACAATAATGTCTTAGATATGATGTGTGATAAACAAGGCAATTACATTAGGGATTGGTTAAATAGCATGCAAATCATTTTAACAGAATGATAGTTGTTACTAGCAGACACCCTGTGGCTTAGCTTGTGGTAAATCATAGGGTTTATAAGCAGAGCAGTGTTATTTTAAATCATTTTGCCAAGAGCATTGGATAATCAGCATTGGGAACATCCCAGAAACATGCAAAAATTAGGAAGAGTGTCAGTGGCCTGATATCATTCAGATAAGGTATCAACATTTAGCAGAATTTTGAAGCAGTGTCCTATAAGCTAGAAGCACCAAGAAGGGTCAACAACAGTTTTAGGAATGTTAGAAAAGGGGTGTCCTAGGAACACCAGGATAGATATTGAGATTTGGCATCAGGAAGAATCTAGACCTATGAGAGTAATGGGAAGGTAGGTTTCAGAATTTGGAAGCATATCATGGTGCAAGAGGGAGGGCTTCAGGTTCCTGGGAAATTGGGTCAGCTCTATGGTAGGGGGAACCTGTTCAAGGCTGGTGAATTGTACCTGAACAGAACTGGGATAAACTGTCTCACAGGCAAGTTAACTAATGCTGTGGGGCAGGGTGTAAACTAAATTGGCAAGGGGTGGGAGAAAATAGAAAATAGGGAAATGAAGGGCTAGGAGAGACAGGGTAGAAATAATACAAAATTAGGTGGGATCATAAGTACAAAGATGTCAAAGTTAGATTTGCATGTATGTAAATGCACAAAATGTGATTAGTGAGCAGTCAGCGAGGTTAGTGAGCTGCATGCCCTGATAGTCATATGGGCATGTGACCTAGTGATAATAACAGACATGGCTCAAAAAAAGGGAGGATTCGATGCTCAATATTCCTGAGAAGATGGGGAAGGAAAATGGAATAAAGTAGCACTTCTAATTAAGGACAATGTTACAGTGCTAGGAAAAGGGAATGCTCCTCAGGATTGAGTGGAAGAATCTAATGGGTTGGAGAGAAGAAACAATAGAGAAGGTATTACACTGCCTGGTATACTTTAGGGAAAGAGAAATTGCAAGGGAATTACTGAGAGGTGTATGAAGCAGAATAGTGATGATGGGGGAACTAACTACCATAGTATTGAATGGGACAGTGATTGTGTTAAGGACAGAAAAGGGGGGGGGATTTTCTAAAGTATGTTCAGGAGAATTTCCTTGATCTGTATGTTTCTTGTCCAATGAGGATTGAGGCATTGTTAGACCTACACCTGGGGAACGAAATGGTCAAGTGTAGAATGTCACAGAGGGAGCATCTCAGCAAGAGTGATCACAGAATCATAAGGTTTAATTTAGTTATGAAAAAGAAAAAGGAGTAATCTAGAATAAAGTACTTCAGTGGAGGAAGGCTAATTTCAGTGCATCGAGGAGAAATCTGACCCAGTACATTGGAGTTATAAAACAGAAGAATTATAATGGAGCAATGGGCAGTTTTTAAAGAGGATATGGTTTGGTTACAGTCTTAGGTACATTCCCATAAGGGAGAAAGGGAGGGCAACTAAGACTAGAGCTGCTTGGATGACAAAGGAGTCAAGGAATAGGATGAAGCAGAAAAAATGACAAATGCCATCTTGATAATACAAGCAGGAATCAAGCCAAATATAAAATGTACAGAGAAGTGAAAAAGGAAGTAAGAAGGGCAAAAATACATTACAACAATAGGTTTGCAGCTAACATAATAGGAAATCCATAGGTGGAGCTGATAAGGGATCAAAATGGCAATCTATTGGTGGAGACAGAGGGTATGGCTGAGGTAGTAAATGCATACTTTGCTATTTTGCATTGGTGTTTACTAAGGAAGACGGCTTTTCCATAGTTACAGTAAATGAAAAAGGCTGTTGGGATACAGGGTGAGATGCCATGGTGGGATTTGAATTCATGTCTTGGAGTATTAATCTGGGCCTCTGAATTATTAGTCCAGTGACATTACCATTATGCTATCACCCGAAATATAACAACAATTTACATAGCACATTTAACGTAATAAAATGTCCCAAGGTTGTGGACAGTTTGGATCAGACAGTTGCCTGATAGAGGAATGAAGTTGGTAGCTAGAGAACAATGTTTGGAGTGGGGACAGAAGACAATGGCTTGGAGGAAAACTTCTGCTCATCCAGCACTGGATGATGGACAAGTAGTCTGACAATTTAGGGCGGAGGAGTCGAGAGAGGTGGAGGTGAGGTAGAGCTGGGTATTCACAGCATATATGTGGGAATTGACACTGTGGCTGGGATTTTCCGTACCTGCTGGCACCGGGCGTGCTCAGCAGCGTGAACGGACAATATGGCACAATCGGTTTCACAACAGTGTGAAACCAGTTTGTGATCGTCCGCTCAGCCTGCCGATAGTGGGCTGCATTTCTCATCTCAATGTAATGCATCTACGTATCATTATTAGGCCTGCCCACCAGAATCGCCCCCCCTCTCGCCCGCCGGATCACCCGCCCACGTCAGCGGGAAAGCACCGACGTGTGTCACAACAGCATATAAAGGGTGTGCACTTGATGGGCTGCATTTTGAGGTGAACACGGAGGTGAGTACACAGCAACATTGCACAGCGCTCACCAGGGTCGCCTTTCGGAGTTCAAGGTTGAGGCGCATTGGGGGGGATGTGGATAAGGGCAGCCTGCAGTTGAATGTAGCGCACAAGCATTCGGGATGGGTGAGGGAAGCAGCCACGCATTAGGGACACCTGATATAAAGTGACCAACCCTCTGCAACTGAGACAGTTCAGGCGCAGCCATTGATATAATTGGATTCAGGCTTCTAGCTTATCTGCAACGCAGAGGAATCAAAACGCCACCAAGTGCTCCAGTGCTTTTCACCCCACCAGTACAGACTGCAAAGTGGTGAGCATTTTAGTGGACTGCAGAACAATTGGATGACTGCCACATTGTACAATCTCCTCACTAAAGCTCACCATGGAGCACTCACAGTCCCTTGCAATGTCATTATTCAGGTCTAGGCCAGTCTCCCCCATGGTTCAAGCTAACAGTGTAGCCTTGCAGTGCAGGTTAGGAGAATGCCCACAGCGGAGCTGAGAGCACAGCATGCAGTCCAGTGGGCAAAACTGTCGCCAATTGGTTGGGTGGAGTGGGGTTTCACGCAGCCAGCCAAGTGGTGGCCAGCACTCTCCGCGATGTGTTAAGGGGCTTTCACACTTCACCAGGACAGGTTCGTAGTACACCCATGCTAACCCACGTATCTCTCTCTTTCATCCTGCAGGCGGAGTACGTCAAGGTCACGGAGCCTGGTGAACTAGCTGTATGCCTTGTGGTGTACAGAGAGCAAAGGCGACGGAGAAGAGAGTGACTGAGATGCCTGGCTGTGCAAAGGGAGGAGCAGCACCCTCTGGAAGAAGGGGGCGCCTGGGCTCCTGCGCACGCCACCAAAGAGCCAAAGTGAGCCATCGCTGGTCTGCGTCTAGCTAGACCCAGGGTCTATAGACACCACTTTTCGTTCCTGCAGATGACCAAGAACCAGTATCGCCAAAGACTGCGCATGTTGAGGGAACTGGTTGATCACATCTGCCAGCTACTGCAGGATTTGGTGCCATGGGGATATGGCGGCCACCCACTGCCAGTGGCCATGAAAGTGACAGCAGGGACTCAATTTCTATGCCAATGGCTCCTTACAGGACTCCACAGGTGACCTCTGTGGGATCTCACAAGCCTCCACCCACAAATGCATTCATGAGATCACAGATGCCATCTTTGCGAGGGCACACAACTTTGTGCATTTCGCCTGGGACCAGGACAGCCAGGATGCAAGAGCAATTGGATTTGCCCAGATCCCAGGTGCAGGTTGCCATCAACTGCACCCATGTGGCACTCAGATCTCCGTCTCAACAAGCAGTCAACTACATCAACCACAAGGTTGCAGCTGGTGTGCAACCACCATAAACGCATCCTGCAGGTCTGAGCACGGTTTCCAGGGAGTGTGCACGGCTCCTACATTCTCAGTCAGTCACAGGTCCCTGACAAATTCCAGGGTCCACAGAAGCTGCAGGGTTGGCTCCTCGGGGACAAGGGCTACCCGCAGAGGACATGGCTGATGCCACCCGGGCGGCAGCCTCAGACTGCAGCAGAGTGAAGGTATAATGAGGCTCATGCTGCAACTCGCAACTTGGTGGAGTAAACCATCAGGATGCTGAAAATGAGGTTCTGGTGCCTGAACTGGTCTGGCGGAGCCCTGCAATACAGTCCACAGAGGGTGTCACGCGTCATCATCGCCTGCTGCGCCCTTTACAACCTGGCGCTGCAACAGGGAGAGGGGCTGGCTGAGGAGGAGAAGGAGGAGCTGGAAGTCTCCTCAGATGAGGACACCAATGGGGATGAGGATGAGGAGGCCCTTAAAGGCGGCGATGACGAGGATGAGGCCCTCGCACTGGCCAGATGAGGCAGGCACGCTCGGGAGGCCGTCATAGCTGTTAGATTTGTGAAGGATAATGATGGCATGCAGTGACATGACCCCATACATCCTCACTTTGCATCTGTGAACGTTTGACTCCAGTCCGGCTTATGGCAGCGTGCATACCCTCTGTGATAATGCTCTTGTCATGGAGGTGCAGTGGGGACTCATTTGCAGGAGGATGATGACAACATGCAGTGAGAACACTCCATAGGCCTTCACATAGCCTCTAAGAATGTCTGACTCCTGTCTGGCTGAGGGCAGCTCGCTTGTGCTCTGTGATCAGGGTCATATCACGGAGACGCAGCCATGAAACTTTAGAAGCACCTGATCCTTTGTCCGCCTTCAGCACCTGAGTCCTTCAGGAGCACAGTGTCACTGGCAGCCCATTTGATTAGCAACATATCCACAAACATTCACTCCTTCCACTGACGCACAGTAGCAGCAGTGTGTAACATCTACAAGATGTACTGCAGGAATTCACCAAGGCTCCTTAGATAGCACCTTCCAAACCCACAACCACTACTATCTAGAAGCACAAGCACAGCAGAGACATGGGAACACCAACGCCTGGAAATTCCCCTCCAAGTCACTCACCATCCTGACTTGGAAATATATCACCGTTCCTTCACTGTTGCTGGGTCAAAATCCTGGAACTCCCTTCCTAACAGCACTGTGGATGTACCTACACCAATTGGACTGCAGTGGTTCAAGAAGGCAGCTCACCACCACCTTCTCAAGGGCAACTAGGGATGGGCAATAAATGCTGGCTTAGCCAGCGAAGCCTACTTCCCGTGAACGAATAAAAAAAATGCTGAAGAGATGGGTGGCCAGTCCCACCTTAAAGATGCTGAGAGCTCACAGAGAGAATGGTGGAACTCTGTGACACCAGCCCACGACATTTTGACAGCAATGACGAGCACCGTCAAGGCGCAGGTATCAGTAATGTGTCCCGGGAGTGTGAGGCCAGACCATCACTTTGGTCTGAAGGCTGCACAAAGCACAGGGAAGAGGCCCTGGACTGAGACACCTGCCTTTATCTTGTGCAAAAAGATTTCACATCTGAGTGACAGGAACACTGTTCATCAGAACAGGGAGCCATTGGCAGAGAGACATTCTTGGGAGTTTATTAACGATAGTGAACAGTGTGTACAAGTGATCAACACCTGTGCCCAGGCTGTGCAACTACATCTTAACTTTCCTAACCCTGCCGCTACGTCTCGGCGCTTCCCGGACATCCACAACAGAGGTAGAGACAGCCTGCTGACAGCGACGATGACCTTGACAGATCCTTTGGAGGGCCAAGACCTGCTGTGTGTCAGAGGCACCCTCCTCAGTCTGTGGAGCTGGAGCTGCTGAGGTCACAGGAAGAGGGGGTTCGATGGGCCCGACACTCCCAGAGTCACCTGGATAGATGGCCCTGGGGGTGGGGGACACCTGCTAACCCTCCTCCCTATGAGTGGCCATGGGCTCCAGGCTTACTCCTTGAGGAGAAAGCGCAGCTGGAGTGAGATTGAGCTGCCCAGTACCCCTCTCGCGTACACACTGTCGGAGGCCAACTATGGCATCAGCGATGGAGTTGAGCCTGCACAGCAGTACAGGAACGACATCCTGGACCAAGGTCTCCGTGGCAGCCGCCATCCTACCAGTGTTGACCTTGGTGTGTTGGCATGCTGGCGCTATCACCTCAGTCTGAAGGCGGACTCCTCCATCATGCCTTGCAATCTGAGGAGTGTAGCCGACATCCCTTCCTGATGTTCCTGAGCTTGCCTTTGCAACTCCAGCAACTGTGACTTGACCGAGTCTAGAGGCTCATTATCTGGCTCGGACTCGGCAACGTTCTGGCCTCCAGCAGTCCTCCAAGTGCAGGACATCTGGGAAGCCCCTGCTGCCGCTTGCTATGAATCAGACAGTGCAATGTGCTCACCAGATTGTGATGCCAAGGCTAATCAAAAGCTAGGTCCCACCAAAGTATGTGTCTCTGCGCTGGTGGAGGGTGTGGGTGAGCGCTGTGATCGGACCTCAAGTGGGGTGCCTTCAGAATCCTCTTCAGTGGTTTCTTCGGGGCTTGATTGGAGACCCTGGGTCGTGGACTCCATCGGCTGTTTCCCAGATGTGCCTGCGGAAGCCTGTGAAAGAGGACACATCACTCACAGCATGGTTGTCTGATGGATGTTGCGCTGCTGGATCCTCACTTGGAAGAGCAGCGCCGACCTCGCCGTCAGCACAGGACCAGTCCAGATCGTCGCCGGCCAACTGGATGGCTCTATTTTCAAAGTCCGTGAGGGCCTTGATTTCAGGCATTCTGCCACTGGTCTGCGACCTCTCCCTCTTGTTGTGTGCCAGCTTGTCCTGCATGAATAGACATAGAGAGAGTGTAAGCAGGACGCTCGCCAGGCCAGATGATAAGTATTCCTGGCGCATATGGGTGGTGAGTGGTCCCATAGATGGGGTGAGGACAATGATGGCGAGTGTGAGAGAGTGAATGGTGATGTCCCTTGAACTGGCAGTGAGTGAGGGCCCTATGGATGTGTGATGGGTTTTGTGAGTGTGAGTTGAGTGATGAGAAGAGTGACTTACCCTGACGGAACAGAGGAGATCATTCATCATCTTGCAGCACTGGGTGGCTGTCCTCTTTTGAAAGGCGTTGGCGCTGACCACAGCTGCCACTGCCTCCCAAGTCTGGTTGGTCAAGCCACTGCCCATCCTGCGGCCAGAGTGGTAGGCTTCCATGGTATCTAAAAGGCGTTCTTGTGTTTTGGGATGATGTTGCCAAAGGGCACATTTAGATGAGAAACAAGAAGGGGGTCAATGATAGATCATTGAGGGACAACCAGAGATAATGGTGCAGGAACAGGAAGAGAAACAATTGCAGGTGATTCCCTGTCTGCGACTGAAATGATAACAATGAAACCAGTTGCATGCAGCCTGACGCAGCTGAACAACAGTGGAGCAGGATTAGAGAAGAATTACATGTTCAACCATGCCAAGGCTGCAGAAACGTCACGAAGGATGAGGAGGAATAGTTCACATTGAACGTCATTTGTGACTTTGGTAAGTGCCGTTTTGGTACCATGAATTGGAGGGATTCAGATATGAAATTCCAAGGAAGGTCGAGATTGATTTGGGAGCGACAACGAGTTTGAGAACGTTGGAGAGGAATGGAATGTTAGAGATGTGGGGCAGAATTTTCCATCCCCCAAGGTTTGTAGGCAGTGGTGGTCGTAAAATTCCACAGATGGCCTTCCCTCTGGGCTCTTGTCCATCCCGACCCCTCTGCAATTTTACAGTGGGACGGGTGAGGCCTAGGCTGCACACCACCCCCTGCCCCCACCATGTCCCAGTTGAGGCCCTTCTGTGGCCAATTAATGACAACTTAAGGCCTGTTTTCCACCCAGCCTCAATTTTCGCACTGATGGATGGATTTCAGGGGATAGGGGGAGACCCAGAAGGTGACCCTGTTCAGGCCTCATGTGGGAAAGGTGGAGGTGATGGAGGAGGCGCCTCCATCAACAGCCTCCTTTAACATCGGGTGCGCCCCCCCAGCAAAAGGTCTGGCCCCTTTGGGTGCTTCCTCCCCACACTGGCATCTCTACCCCCACACCCCTCTGCCCACCCTGCCCCACCTGAGCCTCACCTCGCCTCCCCACCCTGAGACCCCCAAAACTTACCTGGGACTTAGACTCTGGGGGCTGTTTGTCGTCAGCATTGCAGCTTCTGGCATTGCTGGGACTAGACAGCTGCCAGCTAATCAGATCAACCAGTGGATCTCTGAGGTGGCTGTTCCTCCCGAATGAAGGGTGGAAGTCCTTCCTCCAGCCAGTTAATGCTCGTTGGAGCATTAAATGGCCGTGGGGCAGCCCGCATCAGGTGGCAGTGTATTTATCACTGACTCCTCGGATGGTGGGGAGGGAAACTTGATTTGAAAGTGAAGGAACAGTACCTGAGGGAAGACGACTGTTAACAATATCGGTTGGTATAGAAGACAGGAAGGGAAGTTTGGTGGTCAGCGGTTTTGTAGGAATAGGATCAACAAGATGAGCTCAGAGAGGGCATGAGGAAAGTTTGGAGAGAAACTGGTGAAAGTTGTGAATTCAAGGTCAGGATTGGGGGAATCTCAGAGGAAGTCTGTCTCAGTGAGCTAGGGAAAAGGAGGGAAGCAGTCAAGGCATCTGGTCAGGAGTTTGCGACCTTTGTAACAAAAACGTTCACAAGCTCTCCACACTTATTGGAGGTGAGGGTGGAGGATGCAGTGGAAGGATGATATAAGATGGTTTGTATAGACAAGAGACACTGAATGTTAGCTGTTTTCCCAGAAAATTTTTGAATATTGGGCACTTTTAGTGATGGAGGGCAGGACTTGATAATGCTTTTTGTGATCCAGCCAGATCTGGCAATGGATGATTAAACTAAGTGTCCGCTAGTTGAAATCTACGTCTCTTTGACCTAAGGGAGTGGTGATGGAGGTATACAGGGGAAAGACTAGAGTGAGAGGGAATAATGGTTTTAATGGAGACAAGGGAATTGAAGCTGATGGAGAATGGGTGATTTATGAAATGAGTAGCTGCAGAAATGTCAAGGTGAATCATGGGCCAAAGGCTCATTGGGCATTTGAATATGCAGTGGTAAGAGACCTGAGGTAGAGGTTTTTTCCAGGGATGGACACAGAAAGAAGAGAAGCAGGGAGGAGGAAGAAGAATATGGGTAGAGAGTAATCTAAGGAAATGATTGGAGATTGCCTTATCAATGATAGTTACAATGGCAGTAGCGAAGCCATGTGAGATAATGAGATGAGGTGGGTGACCATGTATATGGGTCGGAGAATTTATATAGGATAAATTTAGGGAGAAAAGGAGGGCAGTAAACTGAGGTGAGAGCAAGTAAAGTTGAAATGGAGGTTGAAATCATTGAGAAGAAGAAGTCACTTATTGCAGAGGCAGAAGAAGGAAAGCAGAGAAGTATACCTCAGTGAAGAGCTTGGTGTGATACTTGGGTGGGCAGTACAGAGCAAGGATTTTAAAAGAGACATGAGGGGTACTCTGATCCAACAGAGGGTGGTAGTGAGAAGTGACTGACAAGCATTCTGGGAGAAGTCAGCACAGTCACTGCAACTCAGAAGGGGATCGAGGAGAAGGACCCTTGCACTCAACAGGAGGAAGAGCATCCAACAGAGGGTGGTAGTTAGAAGTGATTGAGAACCATTCTGTGAGAAGTCAGCGCAGTCAGTGCAACTCAGAAGGGGATCGAGGAGGACCCACTGTCAAAGAACGGAATAGCCCCAAACATTACGTTGCTGTAGTGTTTCCATCCCTCCCTCCTCCTCAAACCAAAAAAAAGAGAGGGAGAGGCAGTACTTTCAGGAGTGCACCAGACCGGCGAGGGACATTCTTCTGAAAGTGGATTTTTTTTTAAAAAGCTGCTGATTGGTGAGTAAATTCTGTTGAGTTTTTTTTCCAATCTATTAAAGTAATTCATTGCTTAATACTGAGGTAGGAGCTAAAAAAAAAAGTATATAGTACTGTACAAGTATAATTAGTCGAGAAACAAGGTTCCTAGCTAACATAAATAAGGCCCCGAGCTAGCATATTTTTTAAGTGAGTATCTAGCTTAATCGAGTGGGACGTCATGACAGGAGAACTCAGACCTGTGATATGCTCCTCCTGCAGGATGTGGGAAATGAGGGACGTTTCCAGCGTCCCTGGTGACCATGTGTGCGGAAGGTGTGTCCAAATGCAGCTTCTAGCTAACCGGATTTCGGAGCTGGAACTGCGGGTGGACTCACTGTGGAGCATCCGCGATGCTGAGCAAGTCATGGATAGCACGTTTAGCGAGGTGGTCACACCGCAGGTGAAGATTACACAGGTAGAAAGGGAATGGGTGACCATCAGGAACAGTAAAAGACTCAGGAAGGTAGTGCAGGAGTCCCCTGTGGTCATCCCCCTCTCTAACCGATATACCGCTTTGGATACTGTTGGGGGGATGGTCTCTCAGGGGAAAGCAGCAACAGCCAAGTTCACAGCAGCATGGGTGGCTCTGCTGCTCAGAGGGGTGGGAGGAAAACAAGAGGCAGGGCTGTAGTGACAGGGGATTCAATAGTTAGGGGCACAGACAGATGCTTCTGTGGCCGCAAACGTGAATCAAGGATGGTATGTTGCCTCCCTGGTGCCAGAGTCCAGGATGTCACGGAGCGGCTGCAGGACATTTTGGGGAGGGAAGGTAAACAGCCGGTGTTTGTGGTACATATTGGTACCAACGACATAGGTAAACTAAGGGATGAGGACCTGCAAGCTCATTACAGGAAGTTAGGAGATAAATTAAAATGCAGGACCTCAAATGTAGTAATCTCAGGATTTCTCCCAGTTCCACGTGCTAGCGAGAGCAGGAATAAGAGGATAGACCAAATGAACACGTGGCTGGAGAGATGGTGTAGCCAGGAGGGATTCAGATTCTTGAGGCACTGGGACCGGTTCTGGGGAAGGTGGGACCTGTACAAACCGGATGGCCTGCACCCAGGCAGAGCTGGGACCAGTGTCCTTGCGGGGGCTTTTGCTAATTCTGTTGGGAAGTATTTAAACTAGTGTGGCAGGGGGATGGGATCCCAGGAGTAGGATCAGATAGGTCAGATTCAGATCAGAAAAATGGAGGTAGAACATTAGCTAGGGACGTTGTGATAGACATGGAGTTACAGGAGAAGCAACGTTTACAAGGTGTCCAGCAAGGGAAATTGACGGGGTTAAACTGTTTATACTTCAATGCAAGGAGTATTATAAACAAGATAAATGAGTTAAGGGCGCAGGTAGACACATAGCAGCAGGATGTCATTACTATAATGGAGACCTGGCCAAAGGAGGAACAAAACTGGCAGCTTAATATCCCTGGTCATAGAGTCTTCAGACATGATAGAGTAGGAGATAAAAAAAGGAGGCGGGGTGGGGGGGCGGGGGAGGTAGCACTAATGGTTAAAGAATCAATTCCAGTTGTGAGAAGGGATGATATACTAAATGGGTCAACAAACGAGGCTTTATGGATTGAGCTTAGGAATTTAAAAAGGGGCAGTCACACTACTGGGAGTATACTACAGACCCCCAAATAGTGAAAGGGAGATAGAAGAACAAATATGTAGGCAAATTTCTGCTTGTAAGAACAAGAGGGCAATAATAGTAGGAGACTTCAACTATCCTAATATCAACTGGGATTCAAACAATATAAGGGGCACTGAGGGAGAAAACTTCATACAGTGTGTCCAAGAAAATCTTTTCAACCAATTAGTGACAAACCCAACGAGAGGAGATGCAATTCTAGACCTAGTCTTGGGGAACGAAGAAGGGCAATTGAGAGAAGTGACAGTTGGCGACCATATTGGGGACAGTGATCACAATTCAGTTAGATTTAGCATTACCATGGAAAAGGAGAGAGATAAGGGAGAAGTAGAAGTCTTGAACTGGGGGAAGACAAATTTTGTAGAAATGAGGTGGACTGGACAGCAATGCTGGAGGATAAAACAGTGGAAAACCAGTGGGAAGCACTAAAAAGCGAGATCCTAATTGTACGAAGTAGACATGTCCCCGACAAAAATAAGAGTGGTACTGCCAAATCTAGACCCCCTTGGTTGTCTAGAGGAATATAGGGGAAGATCAAACAGAAAAAGAAAGCGTACGATAGGCACAAAGAACTAAGTACTACAGATAGCCTAGACGAATATAGGAAGTGCAGGGGCGAAGTAAAAAAGGAAATAAGGAAATCAAAGCGAGGGCATGAAAAAAGATTAGTAAGTAAAGTTAAAGATAACCCAAAGATGTTTTACCAATACATTAATGCTAAAAGGTTAGTTAAGGAAAAAGTGGGACCTATCAGAGATGAAGATGGAAACTTGTGTGTAGATGCAGAGACTATGGGAAGGATTTTGAATGAATACTTTGTCTCCGTGTTTACAAAGGAAAGGGAGGGTGTAGATATAGTAGACCAGGGGGAACATTGTGAGATATTGGATGGGATAGTCATAAAGAGAGAGGAAGTACTCAAAGGGTTGAAATCCTTGAAAGTTGATAAGTCACCAGGGCCAGATGGATTATTTCCAAGGCTGCTGAAGGAAGTCAGGGAGGAGATAGCAGATGCTCTGAGGATGATTTTCCAATCTTCACTAGATACAGGGGAGGTACCGAAGGACTAGAGAAATGCAAACGTAGTTCTATTGTTTAAAAAAGGATCAAAGGAAATGCCAAACAATTATAGACCAGTTAGTCTTACATCGGTGGTGAGCAAATTAGTAGAATCAATCCTGAGAGATAGGATTAACTGTCATGTGAAAAGGCATGGACTAGTCAGGGATGGTCAGATGGATTTGTTAAAGAAAGGTTTTGCCTCACAAGTTTGATTGAATTCTTTGAGGAAGTGACAAGAAAGGTTGATGAAGGTAGTGCAGTGGATGTTGTGTACATGGATTTTAGCAAGGCATTTGACAAGGTCCCACACGGCAGATTGGTCAGGAAAGTAAAAGCCCATGGGATTCAGGGTAATGTGGCAAACTGGATAAAAGGTTGGCTTTGTAACAGGAAACAAAGGGTAATGGTCGATGGGTGCCCTTGCGGATGGAAAGTTGCCTCAAGTGGTGTTCCACAGGGCTCGGTATTGGGACCGTTGCTGTTTGTGTTATATATTAATGATTTGGACGTGAATGTGGGGGGCACAATTGGGAAATTTGCAGATGACACAAAGATTGGCTGAGTAGTGGATAGTGTAGAGGATAGCCATAATCTCCAAAACGATATAGATGGGTTGGTGGAGTGGGCGGTAAAATGGCAGATGGATTTTAACATAGAGAAGTTTGAGGTCATACATTTAGGGAGGTCAAACAGTTACAGGGATTACACAATAAATGGGAATATACTAAGAGGGGTAGATGAAGTGAGAGATCTTGGCGTACAAGTACACAGGTCCCTGAAGGCAGCAGTTCAAGTAGACAAGGTTGTAAAGAAGGCATATGGAATGTTCTCCTTCATTGGCAGAGGTATAGAATATAAAAGTAAGGATATAATGTTGGAATTGTATAAAACACTGGTGAGGCCACAACTGGAGTATTGTGTGCAGTTCTGGTCACCACATTACAGGAAGGACGTAATGGCTCTGGAGAGAATGCAGAGGAGGTTTACAAGAATGTTGCCAGGTTTAGAAAAGTGTAGCTACGAGGAGAGATTGGATAGGTTGGGGTTATTTTCCTTAGTGCAAAGAAAGCTGAGAAGTGACTTGATTGAGATGTACAAAATTATGAGTGGAATAGATAGAGTAGACAGGATAAAATTGTTTCCCTTGGTGGAGAATTCTAGAACTAGGGGACATAGATTCAAGATAAGTGGCAGAAGGTGTAGGGGGACATGAGGAAGAACTTTTTTACACAGAGGGTAGTGGGTGTCTAGAATTCACTGCCCGAGTTGGTGGTAGAGGCAGAAACTCTAAACTCTTTTAAAAAGTACCTGGATCTGCACCTTAAGTGCTGTAAGCTGCAGGGCTATGGGCTGGGTGCAGGAAGGTGGGATTAGAAAGCGCATCTGGGTGTCCTCGGGCTGGCATGGACAAGATGGGCTGAATGGCCTCCTTCTGTGCTGTAACTTTTCTATGGTTCTATGGGTGGAACAAGGTGAAATGCTCAAAGGGCAAGAAGTTAAGGAGGAGTAGGGAAGCAGACCAAGCTGTGATGTAAAGACAAGGCAATCCACCACCATGGAAGTTTGAGAGGGGCAATTGATAGCAAGTATAGCCAGGCAGGGAAACTTCATTGAGGAGAAAGGTGTCTTCAACCCTCAAGCACTTCTCAGTCAAATAAGGGCAGAAATTGCACAGGCGCTGGCCACAATCTTCCAATCCTCCATTGATACAGGGGCAGTGCCAGAAGACTGGAGGATTGCAAATGTTGCACCCTTGATCAAAAACGGTGAGAGGGATAAACCTGGAAAATACAGTGTAACGTCAGTGTTGGGGAAGCTTTTAGAAACAATGATTCAAGAGAAAATTTACAACCACTTGGACAAGCATGAATAATAAAGGAGAGTCAATGCTGATTTACTAGGGCAATTAACTTGATTGGGTTTTTGATGAGGTAACAGATGGTGAATGAGTACAGTGCCGTTTATGTTGTGTAATCGGGACTTTCAAAAGACTTTTGATAAAATGGGAAAATTGAAATCCATTGAATAAAAGGGGACGTCACAACATGGATTTAATTTAGGCTAAAGCATAGAAAACAGTGGCGTTGAAAGGTGGGTTTTCGAACTGGAATGAGATATACAGTGATTCAGGATTCAGTGCTAGGACTACTGTTATTTTTAATGAGTTTCACTTGCACAATTTTGAAATTTGCAGATGATATGAAATTTGAAAGTGTAGTAAACAGCAAGCAGGAGAGCAGTGGGGAGGAATTCAATGTGCTCGGTGGGGTGCCCAAATCCGCAGTGAAATCTGATCTCCAGGAGCCCCAATGGAATCAAGTTCCTAATTGGCAGTGGGACCCCTTCCTACTGTGGGACTGAAACCCCATCACTGAGAGCTGCAGGCCAACCAGAGTCTGGCAGCTCTGTAGTACCAGCAGCTCCATGGGGAATGGTGGCTACTGCCAGTATTGCACTGGGACCTACACAGAGGATCATTGATGGATCCCTCAGGTAAGTGGGGTGGGATGGAGTTCCCCAGGGAGGGGGGTGTCACTGGCCAGGGACGGGGGTGGTGGGGGCAGGGGGTCGACAGAAATGGGAGGGAGTGGCTTCCTGCAGGCCTTCCTTCCTAATGCTGGGTCCATCAACCAGGCACAGAGGATCCCCGCCACCCCAGAAGGCAAGCCCAATGGTATTTGCTGGGTGGCCTCCCTGGATGGCGAATTGAATGCCAGCGCCAGGTGGGAAGGCTACCCATAACCCTTCTCGCCCTGGGCTTAATCGGAGGGAGGGTTACAGAGCACAGAGCTGCCTCAGGGAGATGAAACGGTTTTAAAAAGAAAATAAAGAAAATAAAAATGTACTACAATATGTCCCCACATGTGACTCTCTCACATGAGCAGGGACAGGTTATTATTTAAATTTTAAAACTTATTTTATGTTTATTTGTTTTTGGAAACCTCATCCCGCCTGTGGATGAGGTTGCCAAAAAAATGCAAAGGCTCCTGCCTGCCAACTGTTAAATTTTTTGCTGCCCGAGAAACCTAAGTTAATTGATTATTTAGTTATTTTAATTGTCGGCGGGCGTGCTGCCGACTCCAGCGCGTGCCTGCCGACCGAACTATCGCACAACTGTGAATTGGTGTTGGCACATTTGGTTGATGTCAACGCGTGTCATTTCACGCTTGAGCGGTTCGGGCACGCACCTGCCCGCCAAGCGAAAAATTCTGCGCATTATGTCCAACCCCGGACATAACACTTTAGGAAGGCTTAGGAGAAGGTATAAGAATGCTTCAGGAATGAGGGATTACATTTATGTGGAGAAACTGGGGTTGTTCTCCTTAGAGCAGTGAAGGTTATGAGGAGACTTGATAGAGGTATTTAAAGTAACAATGGGCTTAGGCAAAGTAAAGAAACTGTTTCCAATAGCTGAAAGGTCAATAAAGAGAGGGTACAAATTTAAGGTGATTGGCAAAAGAAACAAAGGGCACATGAGAAAAACATTTTTTTCCTGAAACAAGTGGTCAGAATTGGGAATGCACCACCTGATAAAGTAGCGGATACAGATTCAACAGTGACCCTCAAAAGGAAATTAGATAAATACCTGAAGAAAAAAAATGCAGAGATGTGGGGAAGAGCAGTGCGTGGGACTAACTAGATTTCTCTTCAAAAGAGCCAGTACACACTTGATGGGCTGAATAGTCTCCTCATGCACAATACTATTCTCTAATTCTGTGATTGCAACTGAGCATGTCTCTCATGACCTGAAAGAGGAGAGAAGCCTAGGGAGTTTTGGGGTGTTGAGAGGCCAGGGTCTGGCAGTATTAGGAATCGCTATGACCTGGTAGTTTTGGAAGGAACACAACTGGTAAAGTAAACTCAAATTCAACCCAAACTGCATTACAATACATTGACTACATATGACCTGCGCCAGAACATGGGTTAAAAAAATTTAACATGTAAGAATGACATATATGAGCACATGTTAAACAGCAGAGAGTAAGAGGTGTTAGTGTTGGAGTGAGAGGCATGATTCTAATGTAAACATCAAGAAAACTGGCAGAAAGTAATATTTAATAATCAATAATTAATCTTAGCAAATTATTATTCAATTTAAGATCAGCTTGTCTGTTAGGAAATTCATTCAAATAAACATCAAAGATGATAGCCGATCTGGTACAGATAGATCAGAAATCTGTTCCACAGTCAGTGGGATAGGTTTACAGAATCAGTTTTCATTAGAGCATTATTTAATAAATCAATTCTATTCTAAAATTACAAACAGGGAGATGACAAGTTGCTTACTGAGCCAGCTGCTCAGTTTGCCTTGGGCAAAAGGAGCCAGAGGCAGCCAAGCACAAGTTAGAGCTCTAGTGCCAGTGAGATCGGGGTGGAAATTTTAAGGCTTGCCACCCAGCAGAAATGGAGAAATAGCACTCTGACACGAATGAGGAAAAACTAACAGCATGTTTTCAACATTGGCATTTTCCCAGGGTCCTTGGAATAGGCAGTTCAGCTAAATTAGGTACCTAAACCAGGGTCTCATGAAGTCATTAGGACCTCAATGTCACTTCAGAACTCAACTGGACACAGCTTGCAACATGAATGCTTCATCTTAGCATCAGCTGGTGGTCCAGCCCAGAGGCACCTTTATTTCGTGTGTTGGGCCAGAAGGTCCTTAACTGAGTAACTGAGACCATTGAACCTGAGAAGGTATCTACAGTGGACCCAAAATTTGTAACACTCACCAATAAAAAACATAGCAAGCGCAGCAAGTACAAAGCTGATCAGCAGAAGTACTACTACTGCAGCAATTAATAATATTTTCTTCAAATGCCAAAAGCAAGATGGGGGATCAGTTTCTGTAGATTTAATTGTTTCTGGATCTGAAAAAATAAAATCACATTTTATTGAAATTAAAATATGAATTTAGAATTGATATTATTGCAAAATTGTGGTTTCAGACCCCTCCCCTTCCCACCCACCACCACCCCACCACGGCCCTTTCTTAAAAATTGTATTTTGCTCCTTTGTTAAGACTCCACTGTCCCATGCTGTTGGTTGACAAAAACCTATAAATATACAACTGTTCATCCGGCTCAACCAGTAGGACAGTAGCCTGGAATTATTTTAACTTTTATTATCCCTTCCAACATGGAAGAGGACCTGGTTCACCCTCCCTTTATAAGCCATGCAGTATAAAGAATTAACACGTGTAGACTTACTGACATAAGCATGTGTTTTGACAATCTATGTATGCAAATGGCTGTTATTGTACCGTGGCACCACCAGACTAGCCATTTATTATAAAGGTTTTTAATCATGCAATGTTGAATGTCTGTCAGGAAAGTCATCCAATTACTAGTATTTTATTAGCATCCAAATTAATTTTGGTAATTAAGTAAAATGTTAAGGAATTTGCTTTCTCCATAGTGGAAGTTATGGGTGTGTAAAATGGCAGTCTTACTGCTTGGTTTTTGTCCCCTTGTCTTCAATGATCCTCCACTGCCCATTTTCTGCCATGATAATTTTAAAATTACATTTAAAACTGTTGTTTAAGCATTCATAGTCTTTAAGAACATAAGGCAACAGAGAAAGAAGACCATTTAACCCACTGATTATTATCCTTGCAACAAACAAAATACAATTCACAGCACCATGGATTTTCCCCTCAAAGATTTGAGCAATCTGTAAAATCTACAGGAAGATACAATTGTGTCAGTTAGGTTTAGCATAGTTACGCAAAAGAACGAAGATAAAATAGGAGTGAAGGTTTTAAATTGGGGGAAGGCCAATTTTACCAGGCTGTGAAGTGATTTAGCAAAACTGGGACCGAAAACAAGTACTTGATGGTAAATTGGTGTAATGGAAGGCATTCAAGGGACTCAAGGTAAAGGTGTTCCCACAAAGACAAAGGGTGGGATAGGCCAAATCAAGATGCCCCTGACAATTTGCATAGAGGATAAATAAGATAAGGCAAAAAAGGAAAACTTATGTCAGACACCAGGAGCTTAATACCATAGAAAGCCTAGAAGAGTACAGAAAGTGTAGGGGCGAAATTAAAAGAGAAACTTGGAAAGCAAAGAGAGGGCATGAAAAAAAATACTGGCAAGTAAAATTAAGGAAACCCAAATATGTTTTATAAGTACACAAAGAGCAAGAGGGTAACTAAGGAAAATATAGGGCCTATTACTGAACAAAAAGGTAACTGTGTGTGGAGGTTGAGGATGTTGGTAAGGTTCTTAATGAGTACTTTGCAGCTGTGTTCAGAGACAAGGGGGCCAATGATGATGTTGTTAAATAGGAAGTGTGTGAAATATTGGATGGGATAAACATTATAAGAGAGGAAGTATTACAGGGTTTGACACCTTTGAAAGTAGATAAATTGCCATGCCTGGATGAAATGTGTCCCAGGTTGTTAAAAGAAAGCAAGAGGAAATTGTGGATACTCTCTCTGATCATCATATTTCAATTCCCCCTAGCTGCAGGAGTGGTGACAGAGGATTGGAGAACTGCCAATGCTTAAAAAAGAAGGAAGGGATAATCCAAGTATTTATAGGACAGTTAGCTTAACTTTGGTTTTGGGCAAATTATTGGAATTAATTCTGAGGGACAGTATAAATCTTTATTTATAAGGGCATAGATTAATCAAGGACAATCAGCATGGATTTGTTAAGGGAAGGTCATGTCTGACTAGCTTGACTGAATTTTTTGAGGAGGTGACAAGTACAGTTGAGGGCAATGCAGTGATGTAGCAAGTTATGTGATTTTAGCAAGCATATTGACGAAGTCCCACATGGCAGGCTGGTCAAAAAAGTAAAAGCCCTTGGGGTCCAAGGAAGAGTGGAAAATTGGATCTAAAATTGACTTATCGGCATGAAGCAAAGAGTAATGGTTGACTAGAGGTTGTTTCCAGTGATGCACTGCAGGGCTCAGTACTTAGTCCCTTGATTTTTGTAGTTTAGATTAATGATTTAGACTCAAATGTAGGGAGCATGAAAAATAAGTTTGCAGATACAAAAATTAGCCGTGTGATTGACAGTGAGGAGGAAAGCTTTAGACTGCAGGAAGATATAGATGAACATGTGAATCAGGAACTGGGGTAGGCCACTAGGCCCATCGAGCCTACTCCACCATTCAATATGATCATAGTGATCTAATTTTAACCTCAACTTCACATTCCTGCCTATCCCCGAAAACCCTTCATCCCTTTGCTTATCAAGAATCTATAAATACTCTGCCTCAACCACCTTTTGAGGAAGAGAATTCCAAAGTCTCATAACCCTCTAAATGAAAATGGGTGACTTTTTATTTTTAAAACAGTGACCCCCTAGTTCTAGATCCTCCCACAAGAAGAAACATCCTTTCCACATCCAACCTGTCAAAACCCCTCAGGATCTTGTATGTTTCATTCTTGCTCTTCTAAACTCCAGCGGATACAAGCCTAGCCTGTCCAGCTTTCCCCATAAGACAAGCTGCCCATCCCAGGTATTAACCTAGTAAACTTTCGCTGAACTGCTTCCAATGCATTTACATCTTTGTTTAAATAAGGAGACCAGTACTGTATACAGTACTCCAGAAGTGGTCTCACTAATACCCTGTTTAACTGAAGCATAACCTCCCTACTTTTATATTCAATTCCCCTCGCAACAAACGATAACGTTCTATTATCTTTGCTAATTACTTGCTGCACCTGAATACTAACCTTTTGTGATTCATGCACTAGGACGCCCGAATCCCTCTGCATCTCAGAGCTCTACAGCCTCTTACCATTTAGATAATATGCTTTTTTATTCAACCTGCCAAAATGGACAACCTCACATTTTCCCTCATTGTACTCCATTTGCCAGATCTTAGCCCAGTCACCTAACCTATCTATATCACTTTGTAGACTCTTCACCTCCTCTTGACAACTTACTTTTCTAGCTATCTTGTGTCATTTTCCCCCAGTATTTAATTTAACACCCTTACTTCCCTAGTTATGCTGGTCCCAGCACTGTTCAGGTGTAGACCGTCCCAAAAGTACAGCCCTCACTTTCCCCAATACTGGTGCCAATGCCTCACAAACCGGAACCTACTTCTCCCACACCAGTCTTTGAACCACGTCTTCATCTCTCTAATTTTATGACCCTATGCTAATTTGCACATGGCTCAAGTAATAATCCAGAGATTATAACTTTTGAGATTCTGCTTTTTAATTTGGTGCCTAGCTCCTCATACTCTCTATGCAGAACCTCTTTCCTAGTTCTACCTATGTTGTTGGTACCTACATGAACCTAGACAAATGGATCCTCCCCATCCCACTGCAAGTTCCTCTCCAGCCCTGAGTAGATGTCCCGACCCTGGCATTGGGCAAGCAACACAACCATCTCGCTCTTTGCTACGAAAACCTTTATCATTCAACTCTTGTCTGGTTGCTTTAGAACAGTTGACATTCCCACGGTTTACATAAAACTAGAACCTTTTATGTTGCATTGAATATTTAATCATCTGTGCACATACGTATCCTTTCAATCTTCAGTCCTTTTCTTAAACAAATATTTGTCCAGTTCCTTTGAAAACAGATAATCATACAGCATTAACTATTTTAGATAGCAATCCGTGAGGATAAGCTTTTTCTATCTTGGGTTCTGCCATTATTGCATTTATAAGATGTAATATAGTAATACTTTTTAAATAAGACAACCTGTTTACATCTACATCCAGCACATGTTTTAACATTTTAAAAATCTGAATTGTGATCCCTTCAACCTCTAATGAAGCCAGTGCAGAAAAGGAGGACAGTGGGGAGGGTGCTTGAGGAGGGGGGAAGGATAGCATTTGAGGGGATATTTCACAGGGTGAAGGAAAGCAGGTGGATGAAATATTTCATGAGGTAAGAACTCTAAGCAGATGAGACAATTAGAGATTAGAATTGGAATTAAAGCATAGGGATTAATTTTACAATGCTAGCAGGGAATATTGCCTGCGTGAAGCCAATATCAATATCGGTCTGTGATTTTGCAGCCATTTGATGGTTGGAAAGTTGTGGTAATGTGTACCTGTGCTTAAACTAGTAAGTCTCCCCTTCTGTAAAGTCACTTCAACAGATTGCATTTACTATCAAATAGCTGACCCATTGGTGAATACACTGTGGATGATAAAGTAGTTTAGTTGTGGTGCTTTAGCAATAAATGATCATCTATTTTTCATATGTACGATATCCTTGACTTTACCTGAAATTCATATTTTATGTATGCTTGTTATTTTATTATTCTGCAGTTATTTATCATTTGCAGCTAGATTTAAGTGGCTCATATGCCCTACAATAAATATTTAAAAGACACAGCAGTTTGAAAAATAGAAGTTTCACTATTAGTGCCAGAGAATGCTGCTCTGAGTTTAAGGATTTGGCATGCTGTCAGGGGCTGTAAAAACAGGTCTCCATTACTCCAGCCTGTCCAATACTTGTCTGTGGAGCGCTTGAGATTAGGTGCATGATAGAAAATGCACGATTTCATCTCTATAATCTTTCACCTTGTCCAGCAGTAAGTATAAATAAACACACAGGATAAGGGCTGCCAATAAAATATTCAGAAAATACCCTTGATTCTCATAATGAATGGACACGGCAGGTTCCATACATCACCAGTGATCCAAAAATACAACCCACAAATGTAGTTTTTAAAATAACAGATTTTGAAATATTTGTACATTAAAGTGAACACGCTAACTCCATCTCATGACCACTCTGAGTGGTTTTAGCTTCTCGCATGACATCATTAAGATAATTTTGTTTGAGGAGTTACACTATTAATGACACGCCACTGAGGGCAACTCATATTGATAACAATAATTGATAACAATTCATATTGATAACAATACGTGCATTCATGTTAGAGCTGTGTATTTAATTATCTGTTTAGGAAACTATTTCAATGACATGTCCAGAACCAATATGCACAGGTTGTAGCTCTTTTTTTTTAAATTTAAACTTGATCTGCCCATTCTGAATTGCTGTGCCTCATACCAGCTTTAGGTTCCTTCTTTCCATTATCCTTCAACAACTCCTTTGTGGACACTTCAGTTTCTTCAGCAACACTGTCACATTCTGCTGACTCTATGAGAGATTTATAGAGCAATAACTTGACACGAATCAACATGTTTAAATTACTGATAAAAACAAAAAGCTAAAAGCTACTGCGGATGCTGGAAATCCAAAACAAAGACAGAATTACCTGGAAAAACTCAGCAGGTCTGGCAGCATCGGCGGAGAAGAAATCAGTTAACGTTTCGAGCCTTCATGGCCCTTCGGCAGAACTGGAGCATAGTTAGAAGAAGGGAGAAATATAAATTGGTTTAAGGTGGGTGGGGGGGGGGGGGGTGGTGGGGGTGGGGAGAGACACATTGAGGGTGTGGTGATTGTGGAGATGAGCAGATAATCAAAAGATGTCACAGACAAAAGGGTCAAAGAGGTGTTGAAGGTGGTGGTATTTGTCTGAGAAAAGTGCTAATTAAGAATGGAAGACAGGATATTCAAAGTACAGCTCTAGTGGGGGTGGGGTGGAAAGACTAAAGGTTTTAGTTTTAGATTTAAAAATAATGGAAATAGGTGGGGAAAGAAGAATCTATATAAATTATTGAAAAAAAAAGCCAGGGTGGGGGGGGAAGAAACGGGGTGGGGATGGGGGGAGGGGGAGTTTAAGATCTAAAGTTGTTGAATTCAATATTCAGCCCGGAGGGCTGTAAAGTGCCTAGTCGGAAGATGAGGTGCTGTTCCTCCAGTTTGCGTTGGGCTTCACTGGAACAATGCAGCAAGCCAAGGACAGACATGTGGGCAAGAGAACAGGGTGGAATGTTAAAATGGCAAGCGACAGGGAGGTTTGGGTCTTTCTTGCGGACAGACCGCAGGTGTTCCGCAAAACGGTCGCCCAGTTTGCGTTTGGTCTCTCCAATGTAGAGGAGACCGCATTGGGAGCAACGAATGCAGTAGACTAAGTTAGGGGAAATGCAAGTGAAATGCTGCTTCACTTGAAAGGAGTGTTTGGGCCCTTGGACGGTGAGGAGAAAGGAAGTGAAGGGGCAGGTGTTGCATCTTCTGCGTGGGCATGGGAAGGTGCCATAAGTGGGGGTTGAGGAGTAGGGGGTGATGGAGGAGTGGACCAGGGTGTCCCGGAGGGAACGATCCCTACGGAATGCCATCAGGGGGGGTGAAGGGAAGATGTGTTTGGTGGTGGCATCATGCTGGAGTTGGCGGAAATGGCGGAGGATGATCCTTTGAATGCGGAGGCTGGTGGGGTGATAAGTGAGGACAAGGGGGACCCTATCATGTTTCTGGGAAGGAGGAGAAGGCATGAGGGAGGATGCGCGGGATATGGGCCGGACACGGTTGAGGGCCCTGTCAACGACCGTGGATGGAAAACCTCGGTTAAGGAAGAAGGGGGACATGTCAGAGGAGCTGTTTTTGAAGGTAGCGTCATCAGAACAGATGCGACGGAGGCGAAGGAACTGAGAGAATGGGATGGAGTCTTTACAGGAAGCGGGGTGTGAGGAGCTGTAGTCGAGGTAGCTGTGGGAGTCGGTAGGCTTGTAATGGATATTGGTGGACAGTCTATCATCAGAAATTGAGACAGAGAGGTCAAGGAAGGGAAGAGAAATGTCAGAGATGGACCATGTGAAGATGATGGAGGGGTGGAGATTGGAAGCAAAATTAATAAATTTTTCCAGGTCCCGACGAGAGCATGAAGCAGCACCGAAGTAATCATCGATGTACCGGAGAAAGAGTTGTGGGAGGGGGCCGGAGTAGGACTGGAACAAGGAATGTTCCACATACCCCATAAAGAGACTTATTCAACCCTCCGGGCTGAATATTGAATTCAACAACTTAAGATCTTAAACTCCCCCTCCCCCCATCCCCACCCCGTTTCTTTCCCCGCGCCCCCCCCCCGCTTTTTTTTTCAATAATTTATATATATTCTTCTTTCCCCACCTATTTCCATTATTTTTAAATCTAAAACTAAAACCTTTAGTCTTTCCACCCCACCCCCACAAGAGCTGTACTTTGAATATCCTGTCTTCCATTCTTAATTAGCACTTTTCTCAGACAAATACCACCACCTTCAACACCTCTTTGACCCTTTTGTCTGTGACATCTTTTGATTATCTGCTCATCTCCACAATCACCACACCACACCCTCAATGTCTCTCTCTCCACCCCCCCCCCACCCACCTTAAACCAATTTATATTTCTCCCTTCTTCTAACTATGCTCCAGTTCTGCCGAAGGGCCATGAAGGCTCGAAACGTTAACTGATTTCTTCTCCGCCGATGCTGCCAGACCTGCTGAGTTTTTCCAGGTAATTCTGTTTTTGTTTTTGTTTAAATTACTGTGCCACTGGACCACTTCAATAATTTCCAGCAAACCATTGTGTGAAAACTTACAAAAAGGAACGTGTTAACTAATTCATTGTTTATGTTGCCACCCCGCACCCCCTCCTCCCCCTCCGACTGGAGATAGGAATGACATTTCCTTCATGGATTTTCAGGTTAAAACATTTAAAAGGAATTCAAGTATTTTATGCATCGTGCTTGCCGGATAGATCAGTGTGTCAGACCTGGTCAATTGCTTTGCAGCCATGTTTTTTTTAATATACATGATACAAGGACAATTGAAAAAGAGACATGTGTTACATGGTGATTGGTGGGACTGAATACAGATGCGTAGTAATGTATAGAATCTTATTGGCTGAGACTTTTGATTTGGTTTTGCTTATTTGCCAGATGATGATACTATGGGAAACCTCGAAGGAGTGAAAGTGTTGACAGCCCCTGGATGATAATGGTACCAATGAAAGTATCTTTGGAGAGGAAAATTGAAGCATTTGTAAGCAAGTTGCAGCTTCTTTAGGGAAATGGTTTCAGGACCACTGATCCTGTACTGAGGATATCGAGTAGAAAGCACTTAGGGGGAAGTGGCAGTAGCACCTTCAGTTCAGTCATTGCTAAGTTAGCGCAGGAAGTGGCAGTGGCTTTGTGAAGGTTAACATTAGGTTTGAGGGAAGCATGAGGGATGGAATATAAGGCTTGATGGTAAGATTGTCTCTAACTATATCCACAGGGGGATACCACATACCAAACAAATCAGTTGCAGCTCCTTTATCATTTGTAGGAGGGAACAATTATTTTATTATCTCAGTCAAGGATGCTTCTTTATTTAGCAGCTCATGCTTATTTTATTTCTCTACTTTTTTCTGCCTCTTTTCCTTAAGTTGCCAACTATTATTGTTACATGCTTGCACAAGCATCAGTTGTCCTCAATTCCTTAGATAAAAGCAAAATACCTGCAGATGCTGGAAATCTGAAATAAAACAGAACATGCTTGAAAAACTCAGCAGGCCTGACAGCATCTGTGGAGAGAGAAACAGAGATAATGTTTCAAGTCCGTATGACCCTTCTTCAGAACTAAAGAGAAGTAGAACTGAGATGAAATTTATACTGTTTAAGGTGGGGGGGTGGGTGGAGCAGGTGAAGCTGGATAGAAGGTCAGGGATAGGTGGAGTCTCAGAAGAGATTGACAAAGATGTCATGGACCAAAATACAAAGGGAGTGTTAATGGTGGTGATAAGGGCTAAAGAAGGTGCGGGTAGTGGCATAAAGGTAAGCAAGCAAAATGTGTTAATAGCAGAACAAGGGTCAGCACTCTGTGAAAGAACAACATGGAACAAGTAACAGATGGCCCTTTGGGGTGGGGTGGGGGGGAAGAGGGTGGTGGTTGGGGAAAAAGCGATAGAAGAAGGAATAAAAAAGGGGATAAAAATGAATAAAAATATAAATAAATAAAAATAAAAATAAATAGATAAAAAATAAAAATATATTTTTACAAAAGAGATTAAAAAAAGGGTGAGGATGTTGGAGAGAGTTCACAATCTGAAGTTGTTGAACTCGATGTTAAGTCCAAAAGGCTGTAAAGTGCCTAATCGGAAGATGAGGTGTTGTTCTTCCAGTTTGCATTGGGCTTCACTGGAACATTGCAGCAGGCCAAGGACAGACATGTGGACATGAGAGCAGGATGGGGTGTTGAAATCGCAAACGACAGGAAGGTCTGGGTCATGCTTGCGGACAGACCGAAGGTGTTCCTCAAAGTGGTCACCCAGTTTGCGTTTGGTCTCCCCAATGTAGAGGAGACCACATTGGGAGCAGTAAATGCAGTAGACTAAATTGAAGGAGGTGCAAGTGAAGTGCTGCTTCACCTGAAACCTGAGTGTTTGGGCCTTTGGACGATGAGGAGGGAGGAGGTAAAGGGGCAGGTGTTGCACCTTCTGTGATTGCATGGGAAGGTGCCCTGGGAAGGGGATGAGGAGTTGGGGATGATGGAGGAGTGGACCAGGGTGTCCTGGAGGGAATAGTCCGTATCGAATGCTAAAGGAGAGGTGAGGAGAAGATGTGCTTGGTGATGGCATCATGCTGTAGTTGGCGGAAATGGCAGAGGATGATCCTTTGAATGCGGAGGCTGGTGGGGTGAAAAGTGAGGACAAGGAGCACCCTATCAAGGTTCTGGGAGGGAGAGGAAGGTGTGAGGGCAGAGGCACGGGAGATGGGTCGGACACGGCTGAGGGTCCTGTCAATCACTGTGGATGGGAAACCTCGGTTAAGGATGAAGGAAGACATGTCAGAAGCGTCATTTTGGAAAGTAGCATCATCAGAACAGATGCGACAGAGGTGAAGGAACTGAGAGAATGGGATGGAATCCTTACAGGAAGCAGGGTGTGAGCAGCTGTAGTCAAGGTAGCAGTGGGAGTCGATGGGCTTGTAATGAATATTGATGGACAGCCTATCACCAGAAATGGAGAGAGAGAAGTCAAGGAAGGGAAGAGTAGTGTCGGAGATGGACTATGTGAAGATGGTAGAAGGGTGGAAATTGGAAGCAAAATTGATCAATTTTTCCAGGTCCAGACAAGAGCAGGAAGTGGCACCAAAACATTCATCGATGTACCGAGAAAAGGGTTGTAGGAGGGGGCCTGAGTAGAACTGGAACAAGGAATGTTCCACATACCCCATAAAGAGACAGGCATAACTGGGGCCCATAGCCATGCCTTTTATTTGGAGGAAGTGAGAAAAGTTAAAGGAGAAATTGTTCAGTGAGAGACCAAGTTCAGCCAGATGGAGGAGAGTGGTGGTGGATGGGGATTGTTCAGGCCTCTGTTCAAGGAAGAAGCGGAGACCCCTCAGACCGTCCTTTTGGGGGATGGAGGTGTAGAGGGATTGGATGTCCATGGTGAAGAGGAGGCAGTTAGGGCCAGGAAACTGGAAATCGTTGATATGATGTAGAGCATCAGAGGAATCGCAGATGTAGGTGGGGAGAGACTGGGCAAGGGGAGAAAGGATGGAGTCAAGATAGGAAGAAATGAATTCCATGGGGCAGGAACAGGTTGACACAATCAGTCTACCGGGACAGTCCTGATTATGGATTTTGGGGAGGAGGTAGAAGCGGGCTGTCCAGGGTTGGGAGACTATGAGGTTGGAAGTTGTGGAGGGAAGATCTCCAGAGGAGATGAGGTCAGTGACCTTCAGTTGGAATCCATGTGGGGTAAGTCGGAGACGGAGACAGTCACTGAGGAAGGAAATATGGCTGTGAAAGCAGGTTTTGGTAAACACCTTGTTTACCAAAACAACCTGTTTACCAAAACACATTGTGCTTTCTTACCTTTATGCCACTATCAGCACCTTCTTTAGCCCTTACCACTACCATTAACACTCCCTTTGTCTTTTTGTCCATGACATCTTTGTCAACCTCTCCTTAGCCCCCACCTATTGCTGGCCTCCTATCCAGCTTCACCTTCATCCAGCTTCATCCCCCACTATCAACATCTTAGGGGTTACCATTGACCAGAAATTGAACTGGACTAGCCATATAAGTACAGTGGATGCAAGAGAAGGTCAGAGGCTAGGAATCCTGCAACAAGGAACTCAACTCCTGACTCTCCAAAGCCTATCCACCATCTACAAGGCACAACTCAGAAGTGAGATGGAATACTCTCCATTTGCCTGGATGAGTCCAGCTCCAACAACACTCAAGGAGCTTGACACCATCCAGGACAAAGCAGTCTGCTTGATTGGCACCACATTCACAAATATTCACTCCCTCCACCACTGATGCACAGTAGCAGCAGTGTGTACCACCTACAAGATGCACTGCAGGAATTCACCAAGGCTCCTTAGACAGCACCTTCCAAACCCACGAACACTACCAACTAAAAGGACAAGGGCAGCAGATACATGGGAACACCACCACCTAGCAGTTGCCCTCCAAGCCACTCACCACTCTGAATTGGAAATATATTGCCATTCCTCCACTGTCGCTGGGCCAAAATCCTGGCCCAGCCAGCGAAGCCCACATCCCCTGAATGAATGAAAAAAACCCTGCTCCACCCACCCCCTTAAACAGCGTGAATTTCATCTCATTTCTACTTCTCTTTAGCTCTGAAGAAAAGTCATACGGACTTGAAACATTAATTCTGTTTCTCTCTCGACAGTTGCTGCCAGACCTGCTGAGTTTTTTCAGCATTTTCTGTCTTCAATTCCTTGCCTGTGTAGCCATCCTTTATAGGAGCCAAAACAATGAGTGTTGACTAAGTTGAACCTTGCAAATCAGTCTAATCCTGTTCTCACTTAGCATCCACATAAGCAAAATTCCCAGGTGGATAAATGAATTGGAAACTCTGGCTGATTTCTTTTCCTCTCTAGACAAGGGACATTGAGACCTGTTACCCTTACCACTGCCCTGATTGCGATAAGCTAACTCAGTATAGACGAGTCAACCATTTTTAATTTCAATTATTTATCATTGTTATTTGATATAATTGCTCTACAGCTTCAATAGTGCAAGGAAAGGGTCTGAGAATAGATTATATTTATGACTCAAGAATTTCTAACTATGGAAAACTAAGAAAAAGACTTGCATTAATATAGCACTTGCCATGAACTCAAAATCCCAAAGCACCTTAAAGTCAATTAAAGTATTTTTGAAGTCCAGTCAATGTGGAGAGCCAATTTATGCACAGCAAAGTTCCACAAAAAGCAATGTGATATATAACCATATAATCAGTTTAATGATTTTGGTTGAGGGTCACTGTTGGCCAGGCAACCAGGGAGAACTTCCCTGCTCTCCTTGAAATAGTGCAATGGGATCTTTTACATCCACCTGAAAGGGCAGATGGAGCCTCTGTTTAATGTCTTATCTGAAAGGCAACCCCTCCAACTGTGCAGCACTCCTTCAGTACTGCAGAGGAGTGTCGGCCTAGATTTTGTACTCAAGTCTCTGAAGTGTGACTTGAACCCGCAACCTTCTGACTCAGAGGTGAGAGTGTTACCCACTGAGCATACATCAGGCAAATAAAAAATATTGTTAAAATGTTATTTTGCAGTAATACCTACTTGAAGATGGGTCATACGGGTCTTCACAAGTATTCGCCCTGTGCAAATTGTTTATCGAATCAACAACATAAAGTTTGCTTTCACCATCCAAGTCAAAAAGGGCTAAATCCTTGAAGCTGTTCTGCATTTTCATCTGACATAAAAAGAAAATTATACAGCAATCTAAATTATAAATTTGTGGTAGTTTACCCTTGATACACAGGATTCTAATTCACACGGGGTTTTTTTTTACACTATTTCTGTATGCATATTATAATATTCTTTCAAATATAAAAAATAAGGCTTAGAGAGGCATCCAAGTCTCTTAAAAATCAAAGCCATGATAATATGTACATAAGCAAATTCTTCATCTTGAACTGAAATGTAAAAGTGACAAATTTCAAGCACGAATGGAGATTAGAACAGTTTTCTTCCCAACAAAGAGATATATGCAATAGATTTTCCATCAAAAGTAGAGAAAAGAGAAGGAAATCATGGGAGGGAGTATTTTTATTAAAAAGTAGCCCAACTCCTATTCAAATAAAGTCGTCATTTTTTACAAAATCTCTTATTTTCATTCGTATTTTTCAGTCCAGATAGACCCACCTATCGGGGAGACTGTAAGATTATCAGTGGGCATTCAGGATCCCAAAGATTGGCATCAAGAAAGATCCTCAATGCCAATCATAAGATGGTAAAGCCAGGAAAAGTTAGGCCTAACATTCCACAGGTTTGCACATAAATGAAAGTTTTAGTTTAACTTCACTCCAGCCAAAAAGGAGAATTCAGAGTATATATATGCAAAGGTCTAAACAGAAAGATGCTTCTGAATATTACCGTTCTTGCAGATTTTGTAAGTCTTATTTTTATAATTTTTCTCTTATTCCAAGCTCTCCCACCACCACCTCCCTACTTCTATCTTATCTATAGCTGTGGCACTTAAATAAGGGCTGATTCTCCAACGAGGTGATTCTGACAAAATATCTCAAAACTGCAAGCTCACAGCTTTGATGTCCTTGCCATTTCCTGAACCTTTATATTTCTACCTTAGTCCCTCACTGCTATGTACAGAGGTCCTCTTGCTGATATCGACAATGCACCTTTCTATAGTTATGACACAAGACGGCTTCAATTAATTCTAACTTCCTTATAATGCTTAAATCAGTAAGTTTTCTATCCTGGTTTTTTTTTAAATTCATTCCTGGGATGAGAACTTCTTTGACATTTATTGCCCATCCCTAATTGCCCTGACCACCACTGCCTTCTTGAACTGCTGCAGTTCGATGTAGTATAATTGATGCAACTACGTGGCTTGCTAAGCCAGGGCAGTTAAGAGTGAACCACATTGCTGTTGGTCTGGAGCCATGTATAAGCCAGACCAGATAAAGATGGTAGATTTCCTCCCCTGACGGGCATTAGTGAACCCCAAGTGGAGTTTTGTGAACATTATTAAAGAGACTAGCATTTTTTTATATTCCAGACTTATTAATTGAATTTTAAATTCCCAGCTGCTGTGGGCTGGATTTGAGCTCCTGTGTCTAGACCATTAGTCCAGGTTTCTGGATTAGAGGAGTAGCCAGTAACTTTACCACTATGCTACTATTCCCTTACAAGAGCCCTGTTAATATCATCAAAGCTCACTACTTAGACCATTGTATTTTTGAAAAACAGAAATAGTGATACAAATTTGTAAGGATCTTGACTTTCTGAAGTGGATCTTGAATTTAATCTCTTCCTGTAAGGGTGATAATTTCATGAAAAACCGACGGCACTGCTCCCTCCTGAAGGTTAATAATTTTAATAATAATCATTTAAAAAATAAATCAAGCTTACTTTTCTTTTAAAAAAGAGGGCTGAACGATCGACCTTACTGCTATTAAATTAGCCATTCAAAACCATCAAATTCCCTAATGGCTAAAAGTATTACATATTTTGCTCTATTCCCCCTCCCCGAGCACAATCCAACTATCCCTCCACCCTTGAACCCTGCTTAGCCTGAAATCTGTACTTGGACTCAACACCTTGAGCTGGATTTTACATTGGGGGTGGTGGTCCCATCCCCACGCATAAAATCTGGGGGCAGCCATTAATGACCGACTGGCTGTTGATTTCCTTGAGGGAGTTCCACCTGGGAGAGCTGCCAACCAATTAGAGGCCAGCACTCTCCAGTACCAACAACGCCACTGGGAGCAGTGTCCTCTGCTGGTATTTCAGGCTGGCAGGCCTTAGCAAGGTGGAGGCGGGGGGCGGGGGGCTGGGGGCGGGGGGCGGTTGCAGGGAGGTGGGGTAGCCAGGGTAGGTAGGCTAAAGAGGAGGGGAACTGGGCCCTGAGTGAAAACTTTTGGGTGGGCCCAAGGGACCTGTTAAGTGGACACCACCCCTACATTGCCCGTCACAGCATGCGCAGTGAAAGCTTACCATCAGTGGCAGGATTAGACCCTTAGGTAACCATTAATCACTTAGTGGCCTCAATTAGTCCACGTGCGGGCAATGACCCAACTGATACCCACCGCTGGTAACATTGCAGTGTGGCTGGGCGGGCGGATAGAATTGTGCCAGAGCATTTATTGCAACCCTCTGCCAACCTACTGCCAAGGTGCCATCAAATCCAGCCGCACATTTGCAATGCCGCACGAGATCAACCAATTATACAAAATAGTTTGTTAAATTATCCACACTTTACATGTCTTAAGAAAATGACTGCTGTTCCAGCAGCTCCAGTTGGGCCATAAAAGTTTCAGCATTTGTATTCTGCTGAAATTAGAGCTTACTTGACAGCTAAGTTTAACCCTCCCATTTGATTATTGCTCTTCTATTATGGGTCTAGATAATTCGTGAATTGAGTGGAAACCCCACAGCAGTGAGAGTTTTAATTAACCAAGAACAAAATTTGATCTTTTCCATGACATAAAGCTGAAAGCGTTACCTGATTGGAGATGTTTTTTAAAAATATATAAATAAACCCATGTGGAGGCTTTGGGGAATCACGAGTTGGGTAATTTTTTAAAAATACATACTGTACTTCTTAAAATCAAATTTAACAACAATTTCCAGAGTCACTGTCCTAATCTGTATGCTTCAGGACTTTTGCTCATTTTAAACTTTTGTTTTACTAATTAACTTTGAGTAATCTGATATTAAATTGAAAATTAATGAACCAAAGTCTCGGTTGCTGTTTAGTCTCCATTTGTTACTTGAAGGGTAGTTAAGATCCAGCGTCTTAATTATAGCAGTCACTACTCACGCCACTGTCACCAAAAATAAAATTTACTTACCAGGCTTTATTATGAATCTAATGAAATTCTGTGAAGCACAAATCAAACCAATGGGTTATTAGAGCTACCCAGGAAACTTACAAAATTAAGGCAATATTTTAATTTAAAAAGCATACTACTTGAAATTCCCTTCACTGAAACAGAACTGCATCGGACCTGCGGTGCAATTCAGGCAAGCAACTCTCAACAATCTAAATATAGATCTGACCACATTAAGTACTCAGGTTTCCAAATTTTAAAATATCAAATTAACATGGGAATATCCACAGGGTCATTATCGCAGCATATAATTCTATATAATTTATCATTAAAAAGTTTTTAAGTGCAACTTCTGATTTTATATAAAATAAAAATTAATGACATAACAGCCCAACAGCATCTTTGTGTATAGCTACATCTCAAGGGAAACTGTGACCTGTATTTTTACCAGAAGGAAATATTCATCTTTTAATGTTGTTTGCTGGTTCCAAAAGTCCCCGAGTCTGATGTGATTGCGCTGACTGGCAAGCTAATGATTAAAAATGTTTTAAGCAGAATCAATCAAACTAGTCACAGAGATCAATGGACTAGACTTACTGGTGAAATTTTGTTTTATCACATTGAACTGAAAATTTTGTTTTATCACATTGAAAGATAGTCCCATACAGTGTGTAAGCAAACTGAAATTAGCCATCGTTCCCACACCAAAACTGGTAAAATTGGGGCTGAAACACACTTGCAAAAATTAGAGTTCTTTAGAACAACTACTGAATTTGGTTTACTCATGTTGGAAAAAAATGTGCAATATCAAGAAATCCAAGTACTTAAAAAATGTCCCTTATAATGGTCGGCTGGGAGTCACACTGAGCTAACAGTAAAACATAGTTCAGAAACTTCTCAGTGCAACATTGCTTTTTTTTGATGATTAAACCCTACAAACAAATTATCAGCAGTCACAAGTAGTTTGTGTGAAATGCAAGTGCAAGTAGCAGAGACTTGCATCTAAATCAAGTCAGCCAAGCACATTTTAGTCCCAATTTTCAGTCTGAGCACAGCAGGAACAAAGTGATGGTGCACAAGACCACTGATCCCTTCCTGCTCCACTTGTCACATTTCATTTAGAGCCTTCACAAAGTGGGAGAGTAGAGGCAGCTGTGTGGAATGAAAAGTTAGGAAACTCTTTCGAGTTATCAACAGTCACAGATTGCAACTCTTTCGAGTACAATCACAGTTCTTGGTTTCCGGGAGTGGGACATGAACCCACAACCCTCTGATTCAAAGGCGAGGGTGCTATGACTGAGCCACAGCTGACACCTCATGAAAAGTTAGGAAGGTGCACTTGGAGAAGGTGGTTGTTATGCAAGTGTTAGGATGTGACATGAAATTGTTTTTAGTATTGGTGTGAAGGTGCTATGTTTGGGGTGAGAAAGGTTGGTGTTGCAGTGTGCCATTTTGGTTGGGTGCTGAAGTATATGATGGAGGGGAGGAAATTATTGGAAGAGAAATGGTGGTGAAAGGACTGTTGGCAGGTGTCGTTGAAAGACATGGAGAGATGAGCTGTAGTCACTCTTGAGATCATTGAAGCTCTTCCTACACTAAACCCAGTCCCCTGGGGGCAATGAAGCACCTCAGGCCAGCCTGCTAGTTAGTTGCACTGGTGATGATCCTGCAGTGAAGAGTGTCCCACTCCTTTCCCTGACGTCCTCCACCGTGACCTCCAAGGAGGTATCTGAAAAATTTGGAGCAGCCCTCCAACTCTTTACAACTGACAGAATTCTAGCAGTGTTGCCATAAAATTTGACAACCAGGAACACAATCTCATTTTAAGAAATGCATTCAGGCTTTAACTCATCCTCAGGTGACCCACTTTGAAATTGCACTGCAAAAACAGGTAGGCTGCCTGTTTTCTGATATGATCAGATGGGGATCCCACCAATCAGATTAAAATGAGGTCCACTTGTTAATTCACTTGGCCTTCACACTGGCATTACATGAGCTTGTCGCTTTCCTTACCTGCCCTGTGTTTAAAACAGAGATTTAGGATTCAGTGACAAGACAATTTTCCACTTTGCATTCATTGGACAGATGGTGGGCAGAAAACTCACTACATCCACCCAATGGCAGCAGGAGGCCCAAACTAATTGCTTTGTCAGGCTTCATTTGAAATTTGGGGAGCGCTGCCAGAACTAAACGTATCCCCATTTAGGCACCTTGCCCATTGGACAGGGGTATTCTTCATCGGGCTGCTGCTATTGAAAGGTAGCCTGCTCCTCTAAAATGGGTTGGAGCTTGAATTCAAATTCTGAGGAGATAAGCAGCCAGGGACCTCCAGCTTTTCAAATGGTGCTATGAAAGGCATTTGGTGAAACAGGTGAACAGCAGGACAGAGGCCCTGTTCCTCAGGGCCAGATCTCTAGCCAAATAGACAGAAAATCTCAGGTAGAAAAAAAAAATAAATTCTGATTTTTAACATCCAATGTTTCATGGGTCAGAGCTAGGTATTTACACCAATTCTAAGAGCTTTAATGGATAATACAGCACATAGGGATAGTGCAGTGTGTACCAATTCATGTGCACCATGGTATTTGTTGAGTTCACAATTCATTGAGTGGGCAGAGACCAGCAATACATGGCTGGAATCAAGGTTGCAGCAGCTTAGATAGATTATGACCAATGGCGAGGCATCATTGCAGTTTAGAGAGAAATTAGTGGTGAAGCAGCTATGAAGAAAAACAGCCATGGGTCAACAACATGGAACCATTCAAATAAAAAGCACAAGCCTTAAAACCTAAAATTTATTACAGTCCCTGAAAACTTGATATTTTAAACCTATGAGTCATGAAAATCACACACTGTTTTGTTGGTAAAGTTGCTTGGCATACTTGCTCATAGAATCGATTAAGCAGCATATGACTGCATGTATAAGTTAACAACAAAGTGGAGATCCAGCAGAAGTTTAAACTGAATTTTTAACTTTATAGCTCAGACTGCAGCTGATTTACTGTTGGACTGGCAAAGGACATTTGTTTAGAGTGTTCGACAGGCAGTGTTGTCTCCATGACAAAGGCAATCAAGTTTTTTTCATAAACAGAACTGGAAAACTGAAGCCATCAGCTATTTTTATTCAACTGACCCAACATGCAATTGTTCATTTGGTCTATTTTACACATTGACTCCTGGCCAATCAGCAATCCATGCACAATTTGCACCTAAAATTGCACCAGCTGAAGGTTTTCTCATGCTTCTAAATTACATGATGCAAGATGGCTTTCTGAGAAATCAGTATGCTCCCCTCCAGAATTGCATGTAGTTGCATTGCTACAGAAGTGGAAACTGCTTTGAAGTGTTATAAAGTTGATACCTACATCCTAAGTTAGCTAATTCAACAACAATAATTTACATTTATATAGCACCTTTAACATATCATACATACCAAGTGTTTCACAAGTTCTCAACCAAAATTTTCATCAAGTCAGAAGGTGATATCATAACAGATGACTAAAAGCTTGGTCAATTTTAAAGAATATCTTAAAAGAAAAAAAGTGATAGAGAAGCAGAGGTTTTGGGAAAGAATCCTGGAGTTTTGCGGAAAGGGAGCTGAAAGCACAGCCACCAACAGTGATGTGGTTAAAATCAGGGATGCACAAGATGCCAGAATTGGAGAAGCACAGAAATTCAGAAGGCATGCAGGGTTGGAGGAGGTTACAGAGATAAGAATAGGTGAGGCTATGAATGGATTCAAAAACAAGGATGAGAATTTTAAAACTATGGTGTTGCCAGACTGGAAGCCAATGTAGGTCAGCAAGCACAGGCATGATGGGTGAACAGGATTTGATGCATGTTAAGTTACGGACAGCAGAGTTTTCAATGAGCTCAAGTTTATGTAGGATGGAAAATAGGAGGCCTGCTAGGAGAGTATTTGAATAGTCAAGCCAAGGAGGTAACAAAGGCATGGTTGAGTGTTTCAGTAGCAAGAAAGTTAAGGCAGAAACAAACAAGACCATCTGGCTCAGCTTTGCACAGAAAGAGGGTAGAAATCTGGGACCAGGAAACGGTTTGTGGAGGGGTCAAAGACAATGGATTCAGTTTTAATATTTGAGAAAATTTCTGTTTAACCAATACAGAATGCCAGACAAGCAGTTTGGCAAATCAGACAATGTTCAAGAGGTGGAGATATAGAGCCAAGTGTCACCAGCACGTGTCGATCCTGATGTGTTTTCGGATCACATTGCTGAGGGGTTGCATGTAGATGAAAAGAAAGCGGCCAAGGATAGATCCTCAAGAGACCGAGGTAACTCTGCAATTCTCTGGCTGATTCAATGGAAAGAATGAAATTAGGTAAGGGGGGTCCTACCTCACTGGACAATGGAGAAGTATTGGAGGAGGATGGTGTGGTCAACCAAGTCGAAGGCTGCAGATACGCCCAGAACAAGGAGAATGAAGTTTACCATGATCACAGTTACAGATCAAAACGGCTGTTTAAATACTGTGGCAGGATAAGAACATGACTGAGGTACCAAACAGAATCACAGGAAAAATAGGCATGGACCCAAAAGGCAACAACATTCAAGGACTTGAGAGTCCAGCTCACCCAGCATTGGATAGTGGCACTAAGGCCCATTGGTTTTGCGAAGATTCTCAAGAGATTCCATCCAAAATATCCAGAGATATACAGCAGAGTAGTTGCACTTTGAGTACTAATGTAGATTGTCTATTACTTAAAATTACATTGGAGCAATAGGCCAAAATTGATATCATCTCCTTGTGACAGTGTCAAAAAAATCCAGTTCTGATAAAATGCTAGACCAGAAAAGGTTAAAAGCTTCTCTCTCCATTAATGTTGTTTGAGCTGAGTGTTTCCAGTACTTTGCAGTAAAAAAACACCAGACATCTGCATTCATCATTGGAAGTGTTCCAGCAGTTACAAGAAAATGTGGATTTATGTTCCAATGGAGCAACTAAAAACTTGTTGAAACTGCATTTTGTACTTCAACTGACAAGAATTGAAGTGCTGCAGGACCAGCTATAGCTACATTTGGATGCAGAGAACAAAACATTGTGAGTATGTTTGAAGGTTGCCTTTTAACAGAATACCTGATACTTTTAATATATAAAAACCTTTGAAAACCTGAACATGGTCAATTTTAATTCTACTTGAATTGCTACATAAATAAAAACGTAGTTTGGGTCAGTTAGGATTTACAATTAAATATTCAGGAAAGAGGGGGAAAAAGGGAGTGTGGTATGGCTTAAACAACAAAAGCCAGCTAGACTAGTGATTTACCAACAGTTTAAAAGTAACAGCACAGAATTAGTGGACACTTGGAGGAAACAAGTGAAACAAAATGGTAAGATTTCTAGAAGGTAAGCCATTTTTGACCCACTTCATAGAAATGGCTGAAGAAATAAGGATAAAAGAGATGCAGGTTTTTTGTTTTAAAAAAGGATTAAAAAAGACACCAATAAGTCAGCATGCAAAAGGAATGTTGGGCGGAGGAAGAAAGTAGGGGTAAAGGGAAGTTTTTTTTTAAATCACTGGGACGTGTGATAGTCCACATGCTGTGTTCAGCTGTTAATAATCGGAATCATAAAAAATGCTGGAAATACGCAGGCAGCATTTGTGAAGAGAGAAACGGAGTTAGTGTTGCAGGTCGATGACCTTTCATCAGAACTGGGGGAAGTTAGAAATGTAATAGGTTCAGTCTGCAAGCATGACCGAGTTTCCAGTGGTCTTATTTTAATTCAGCACCCTGCTCCCATCTGTCCTTGGTCAACTGCACTGTTCCAGTGAAGCTCAACACAAGCTTGAGGAATGCCACCTCATCTTTCAATAAGGTACTTTTTCAGCCTTCTGAACGAGAGTTCAACAATTTCAGGCCATAAATCGCTGCCCCAATTTATTTCCTTTTGCTAGTTTGTCTCTTATTTTTAACTTGGTCAGCAGCACACCTGCTCTAGTCACACTTTCTTATCCCATTCCCTCTGGCCCTGGAAGAGGGTCTTTCAATCTGTCTTTCATCCTATTACAGACCTTTTTATCCTGGTCCCACCCACCTTGCTCAAAACCTATTATATCTGTAACTTTTCCCAGTTCTGATGAAAGGATGTAAGCCTGAAACATTAACTTTCTCTCCAAGGATGCTGCCTGACCAGAGTATTTCTAGCATTTTCTGTTTTTGATTTCCAATAAATGTAGCATTCTACTTTTAGAATCACAATCACATTTGGAAATGAGGGAATATTAATTTTGATAAATTGGTAGTTTAACAAATGTTAAAAAAACTGACAAAGTAGAAATGTAAAAAAAGTGACACAAAATATTAATTTTGGCATAATGAAATGGCACCTTAAAAGGCACTATAGTAAAACAAAGCAGAGGAATTTGTGTTCTGTCTAGGTTTCAGTTTACAATAGCAAGGAGATAAACGTCAAAAACTTGTACAAGATCTTATAGTGGAAGGTAGCTTGCAATTCTAGACAATGTAAAGCCAGTGAAAAAGAAGTGCAATTTAGTTTAACTAGGATATTTTCCATTATTCTTTCATGGGATGCTGTTGCCACTGGCAAGGCCAGCATTTGTTGCCTATCCCGAACTGCCCTTGAATTGACTTGCTAGGCTATTTCAGAGGACAGTTGAGTCCTTGGAGTCAAGTGGGCTAGATCAGGCAAGAATTGCAGATTTCCTTCCCTAAGACAGCATTCGTAAAGGAATGGGTTTTTTAAATGACAGATCAACAATAGTCTCAGTAATGGTGGGCATGACAGTTATCTTTATTCTCCCATTTAATGGAATTTAAAGTGCATGTGCTGCCATGTTAGGATTTGAATCAGTGCCACTAAAGCATTAGCCTGGTTCTCTGGCTTACAAATCCAGTGATTTAACCACCATCTCCCCAACCAACCAGGATTAAGGATATAGTTATTGATAGGGATTGGAGAAGTCTCAGCTTTTTTCATTAAACTGCAAAGTTTGGTATTACCTTCCCACAATCCTTCATAACAATATGAACTTGACATCAAAAAAGAGGTGTTAGGCGTCTTGAAGAATATTAAGGTGGATAAGTCCCCAGGGCCAGATGGGATCTACCCCAGAGTACTGAGGGAGGCAAGGGAGGAGATTGCTGGGGCCTTGACAGAAATCTTTGTATCCTCACTGGCTACGGGTGAGGTCCCAGAGGACTGGAGATTGGCCAATGTTGTTCCATTGTTTAAGAAGGGTAGCAGGGATAATCTAGGAAATTACAGGCTGGTGAGCCTTACGTCAGTGGTAGAGAAATTATTGGAGAAAATTCTTTGTGACAGGATTTACTACCATTTGGAAGCAAATGGGCGTATTAGTGAGAGGCAGCATGGTTTTGTGAAGGGGAGGTCGTGACTCACTAACTTGATCGAGTTTTTTGAGGAAGTGACAAAGGTGATCGACGATGGAAGGGCAGTGGGTGTTATCGACATGGATTTCAGTAAGGCCTTTGACAAGGTCCCTCATGGCAGACTGGTATAGAAGGTAAAAGTCACACGGGATCAGAGGTGAGCTGGCAAGATGGATACAGAATTGGCTTGGTCATAGAAGACAGGGTAGCAGTGGAAGGGTGCTTTTCTGAATGGAGAGCTGTGACTAGTGGTGTTCCGCAGGGATCAGTGCTGGGACCTTTGCTGTTTGTAGTATATGTAAATGATTGAGGAAAATGTAACTGGACGACACGAAGATTGGAGGATTTGCAGATAGTGAAGAAGATTGTCAAAGGATACAACAGGATATAGATCGGTTAGAGACTCGGGCGGAGAAATGGCAGATGGAGTTTAATCCGGACAAATGCGAGGTAATGCATTTTGGAAGGTCTAATACAGGTAGGAATTAGACAGTAAATGGTAGAACCCTTAAGTGCATCGATGGGCAGAGGGATCTGGGTGTACAGGTCCACAGGTCACAAAGTGGCAATGCAGGTGGATAAGGTAGTCAGGAAGGCATATGGCATGCTTGCCTTCATCAGCAGGGGTATTGAGTATAAAAGCTGGGAAGTCATGCTGCAGCTGTATAGAACCTTGGTTAGGCCACACTTGGAATATTGCGTGCAATTCTGGTCACCCCCAATACCAGAAGGAGAGGGTGCAGAGGAGGTTTACCAGGATGCTGCCTGGCCTGGAGGTTATTAGCTATGGGGAGAGGTTGGAGAATTGAGGGGCGACTTGATAGAAGTTTACAAAATTATGAGTGGCGTGGACAGAGTAGATAGTCAGAAGCTTTTTCCCCAGGGTGGAAGAGCCAATTACTAGGGGACACAAGTTTTCTCCTCTCACCTTAAATCTTAGAGATGTGCAGGGCAAGTTTTTTTTACGCACAGGGTAGTGAGTGTCTGGAATTTGCTGCCAGAGGAGGTGGTGGAAGCAGGTACGATAGTGGTGTTTAAGAGGCAGCTTGACAAATACATGAATAGGATGGGAATAGAGGGATACAGACCCCGTAAGTGCAAAATGTTTTAGTTTGACAGGCAATATGATCGGCGCAAGCTAGGAGGGCCGAAGGGCCTGTTCATGTGCTGTACTTTTCTTTGTTAGTCCATTTTGAACATGAGCATAATGCAGTGCAATTTCCATAATTGAAGTTGAAACCAGAAAGTG
This sequence comes from Cetorhinus maximus, assembly GCF_964194155.1. Taxonomy (NCBI): domain Eukaryota; kingdom Metazoa; phylum Chordata; class Chondrichthyes; order Lamniformes; family Cetorhinidae; genus Cetorhinus; species Cetorhinus maximus. The sequence continues at coordinate 35,447,061 of NC_135900.1, forward strand.
ACATTTAAATAAGTGAGTTTTATATAAACTGCTTGTGAAATGTTATACACATTTAAACAAGCTGAAATCATAGAATTCAAGTTAATTTTGCTTCCATTTGCCACTGTATAGAAGCTCCAATTCTTGTCCATTCATATCAAATTACACCTCAAAGCACGTTCCAGAAAAGTACAGGTGTGCGTGCCAGTGCTTGCAACTAGGTTAATGACCATGGACAAGGGTATTCAACTCCTATGGAGTCCAATTAGGTGCAAAATCTCCTGCAACTCATGACTAATTCTCCACACTTAAATTAATGAGATTGGATGACAAAAAGCCTGTTGTTCTTGGTTACCTTTTCATTCATTTCCCTATTGCAAGTGCAATGATTAAAATTGAGCACAAACGCATGGCAATTTTGGTCAGCCCATACTATGGCCCTTCATAATCATTAGAACTATGCTCATGTCAGTTTAACTTAATACATCAAATCCTCATTTGAAACAGAATTAATATACTTTTAAGGCTCTAAACCTTTACCTACCTCATCTTCCCCTCCACCTCCCAGCAAAAGACTGTTGGTAGATGGTCACTTAATGTTAATGTCAGTTAAGGTGGCTTTTCAATTTCACCTAATTTACTGAACTGGATTTGTAACATGCCTACTGTTTTATCCAAATAAAAGGTAAACACCAGACACTCAATTGCCACTCACGACAATCAACAATACATTTTTGTTCTCTGCTGCTGGAGATGCTGAAAAAGCTACATTTACTGCCCATTCCTCAGCCCTTCGATGTAATGGGTCTTCCTAAAATATTGCAATCCCCAGTAAATGGTGCTCAATAGACAAGTCAAAGACATCAGCCCAGTAACAATGAAGGAACAGCAATATGTTCAAGTGTGCCTTGGAGGAAATGTCCCCATGACATTACAGCTATTGTCCTTCTCTATAGTAGGAAAGTGCATATAACATTTGATGTGAGGACAAGACTTTTCAGAGATACCAACTAGTTTTCCACTAAAGAATGAATGAATGCATTTAATGGGTTTTCCAAAATCTTTCAATTTATGAAAAAAAAAACTTAAGTCAGTTGATCAGCACAATTGCCAGTTTGTTTCAAATGCATTTATTGATCAAATAGACATCACAACATCAGCATGAAGTAGATGCTTTACTTTATAAATTTAAAAGTCTGGTCACATTAAACATGAACATTATAGCATTTTATGGTACTGACTAAATCAAGTTAGAGTTACAAAAGTTTGCTTATACCAATTAAAGTCATGTACAAATTAAGTAGCATCATTCCCATCTGTGCAAAATTCAGTTACAAAATAAATAGAGGAATCATTATACCTAGGTTCAGGTGGTTAGTTGATATTTAGAAATGATGATTGGAAACTTAAGCATGACCAAATAAACACTTGCAACCCAGTTGCAAGTAGGGCTGGATACAATGAGAAAAAAGAAAAAAAAAGAGAAAGAGGGGGGGAAAAAAGAGGGGGAAAAAAAAGGAGCTTTCCTCAATTTGCTACATCTAACAAAAGATCAAATACAATAGTTACACATAGTCCAGAGGAAACCTCCCATAAAATTCTGTCAAGAATTTAAACGTATTCTCCAATGTCCAATCTCTTGTCACGGAATTTGTTCCTGGCCTTTGTTCTGGCTTTGCAAACAGCAGCATTGTAAAAGTGCTGAAAGAGAGCAAAAGATGAAAAATTAAGGCTGAAAGATACTCATTAGTTAAAATATAATAGATTTAGTTTTAAAAAGTACCATTTCATGTATGGCAAACAATAGGGTTACTTCTTTTAATCAGATATAATTAGTTGGAAATATACAGGTTGATAATCATGATCAGAAAATCTAACATTTCATTGCCATCCAGTCAACTCCTCTTTCAAACGCTGACTTAGTCTGCATTCCATTTTCTCCGATCACACCCTCAATACAGGAATGTTTATGGTCTATTTTCTAGTGTGGCTGCATTTTTTTGCCTTACCCGTTCAATGCGAGAAGTTTTGGCTGCTTTGAGTGTAGCAGCATCAAGCAACAGTGGCGGTCCGAGCTCAAAGACACTGCGCACGAATTCATTAGCCTGTTTAACAAAGACATTAATCAAAAGCTTTAGCATCCACAAAAATAGTTGTCATGTTGACCAAACAAGTCACTAGGTTACCAAAATTAAGGAAATTTACAATCGCCTCATTCTCTCAAAAGCAACTTACCAATTCCATTTGTGCATAGTGAATATAGTGCAAAACTTGACTTTACAAAACAAAAAGTAACAATTAATGTTCATCAATCTCATTCCCAAAAGATATTCAGGGGTATTTGCAGAGCAAAATAAATTCAGGTTTTCTGGTTCTCTTTTCTTGGATTTCTTTACACCAACTGAGTGAGTAACTAGGCAACCGACTGTGAAGCCTCTGCCAATTATACAGTTGCAAGGAGCAGCTGAGTCACATTTTTCTGAAGAATGTCAGAACTCCACTTGGAGCCTTTTATAGCTTCAAAACCAAAAATTCAGTATTAAGTGATTAGGACAAGATGGTCATTACACCCACAAACCTAGCTTCTACCACTCAGTCCATCCTGGTCACAATTTTCTTCCTCCCAATAGCTCTAAAAAGAATTCTGTAATTAATTTAATCTTCCCTTCCTTAGCTTCTGATTGTTGGTCACTGATTCCAAGTGGAACATCTAAGCTTGTCTTCCATTTTAAAACAACTCACAGCTGGTCAATTCCTATAGGATCACGCCAATACTACTTGGTCAAGAGCATCTGGCACCTAAAAGCTGTACACTGAGTATTAGCACCATTGGGAAGCCAGCAGATTAAAAAAGGGGGAAAGTGTAGAAACAACATAATGCAAAGCTGAGAATGTGCAAGAGGAAAGTGAAACATTTAAGTGTAGGCATTAAAGGAAACGTTGATAAACAGATGAAGATAATAACATGATCAGTTGGTCTGAATAATGCCTTGTAGTGCTCCTCAAGGGGTCAAAAATGTAAAAGGAAACTGCATGTTATTTAGCAAGGGTGTGACATCATTGATAGCAAGTTGGTTAACAGGACAGCAAATAATTGAATTGTCGTCTGGACAGAAGGTTATAAACAGTTTCCACAGGGTAAGTAACTAGAGCATTAATTTAGGATCACCAAACACACTAATGGTAGCAGAGTAGCATTAAAGCTTTTAAAGAGTGTTATGGCACAGTCAGTCAATGGTAAATGCTGAGTTGGTCAAATCCCAAAGGGAAACTTGAAACAACTGCCACAACTTGTTTTGCAATTTGTATAAATTTCAAGATGCGTATCTTGAATTCAGTAGTAATAAAGATCCAAGTCTATGTTTAATCTAGCTCTGTAAAAACCTATAATAAATGGTTTTTAAGCACATACCTAGATCTACAAATTACTATAACTTCTAAATCCCCTACTTAATCTGACTCCCAGTTACACTTAAGGCAACAGTAAGATACAGATTTTTAAAATGTCCAGGCAAGGTGACAATACCCTGAACCAGTCAAATTCAGAGTTTTCTTAATTTCAGTTCTTTGAAGACAGCAGCTTGAGGTATAGATACTGAAGGCTTTTCACACTTTAGATCTTAAAATGCCTGCCTTTAGACAGCCTTCACTCCTTTATACATATTTTCCCCTTTGAATGCAAATTCCCATTGTTTCACTGTCTTTGGACTTTACCTTTTGGATAAAAATCTCTTAGTACTAAGTTTTACCAGTAACCTTTGGGGAAAATAAAATTCCTAAACCTCACCTGGCTCAGTGACACATTTCACTCACTTTTGAAAATAATTTTGTCTGGTTTATTTAAAATGCAAATGTTCCCTTGACACTTATGTTTATCTACTTAACATTTCAAACCTAGCTCATCTTTTACCACAACAAAGTCTTCAGACCAGCTACCTTTAATCCAATTAAGTCTCACACACAGATACCACTATTTTACAATAATTCTCAATGTTATTGGAATTTACTACATCTTCCTGTCAAGAGAATTGGGTAAATACATATAAAGTGAAATTTGAAAAGGGTATGGGAAAGGGGCTGTGGGCAGCTCAGGACTGGAGTAATCAGTCATTTCTGCAAGCTTTGGTAAGCAACAAAACAAAAACATTCAGGCTACCCAAGGAACTAGCTTGAAGGAGGCATCAAAACCCAATGCGGTTAGTGATCTCAGTAAGGTGATCAGAGCAGAGCAACCAACACACCCAGCCTACAAAAGAGTGCTCACTGTTGTCTTCTGGGGCAGATTAATTTTGTCCTTTTGACTGAATCATACAAGTGGAAATACTGTTCTATTGTAAAAGGTGGATTTGGATTTTCTCCATGCCCCAATTTATCCCGTCTTAGCTTATTTGGTGAGGCACTCAACCAAAATACATTTGCTTCATTATAGTAAAATAGCGATTAATGGGCCAGATTGTGATCAGCAATGAAGCATCAGTGCTTGCTACTGACTGAGGAAAAAGATCGAGCAATCTGTGACATGGATTTCCCCCCAGTCCTAAGTGAAGTTTAAATCTGGCACTAAGTCAAGGGATCTCCAGGGGTTCAGCAGTAATGTCAGCAAGCAGGGTAAGAAACCAAATCACTGAAGTATATTCACACAGGAAACAAGGATGTTAAAATTTATCCTTCACTTACTTAACAGTTCAATTCATGAAATGATTTGATAATAGAAGCTAAAATAAAGAAACTAAATAAAAAACTAAACTAAACTAAAAACTAAATAAAAAATTAAAAATGTGGCATTTATTAATGGATAAATTTGACATTTCAATATAAAAATGTTAGTGCCAGTACAGGTGATTAGCAGTAATTATGAGGCACAATCTGAAAAAATCCCAGTTATACCTCATTCAACAAGGTACATTTTCATCAGTTTTTAAACAAAGGGGCCAACAGTGTAAAATTGGAAATTTTCAATTTGTTAATTGCTTAGGGTTTGCATTTTGTTGGTCCTCACGAGTGCACCTTCTGAAATGGCAGAGAATCGCTGACTGCAACTTCAGAAGTCTACACATGTAAAATGAAAATCCAGAAGTTGCTGTCAGTTTTGATGGAGTAATGACAGCAAATGTTGAGTTTTGCCATCAGTACAAATTCTGGACCATTAAAAAAAACATAGTTTATGATGTAGGCTAGGCATACTTATGGCAACCTACCATGCTCAAATTGAGTTTCATTGGACAAAATATTGCAATTTAAGGAAGCCACATTCAAGGTGCTGGACAAAGTAAAATGGTATTTTATCCAGCTAAAATCAGCAATAGTGGGTTCAAGACCCACTCCATGGTTTGAGGATACAATTTAGGCTGAAATTTGTGCTGTAGAGGAAAACTTTGCTGCCCATGTCTTCATTTGTACTAAGTCCCATTCACCCATCACCCATGTTCACTGACCTACCTTGGCTCCCATTCAAGCAATTCAGATTTTAATATTCTCATCCTCGTTTTCAAATCCCTCCAAGATCTTGCCCTTCCCCAACTCTAACCTCCATCAGCCCACAACCCTCCAAGATGTCGGTGTTCATTTAATTCTGGTCTCTTGAGCATCCCCGATTTTAATTGCTCCACTACTGGGACTATGCCTTCAGCTGTCTAGGCCCCAAGTTCTGGAATTTCCTCCTTACACCTTTCTTTCCTTCTTTAACAGTCCTTAAAACCTCTGACAAAGCTTTGGCCATCTGCCCTAATATCACATGTGGCTCAGTGTCATACTTTGCATTATAAATGCACCTTGGGACAATTTAACATTAATGACACTAACCTGTAGATGGAACCTTACACCAGATGCAAGCAATTCCTTGAAGGTTTCATAGGTGCGCTTTTTAACCCAGCTATCAATATACATGCATTCAGGGCCAAATGTAATAGTTTCAGGGTCAAAGTCTCCCTCCTGTGAAAAGCAAAAAAGTCTAGTCAGACACTTATTACAACATTTTGCATACTTTGTTCTGCAGTTCAGTCTTTCCCGAGCAAAAACTCAGGGCCTCTGGAAGGTTAAGAACTCCAGCAATTCAGAACATGCTAAAATTTCCTTCTGCTCCTGCAAGTCAAGTTTAAACAGACAATGAATGCTTTTGACCCAATTATACTAGAATATTTGCTTTTATTTCCCCCGTCCCTCAAGTGACTAGTGAGAAATTTCTTGGCTAAACAGTCACACTGGTTTCCTCAGAACAGCTCAGTGGGATTTGAGTGCCTTCAGAAACAAAACAGTCTGATAACTGGAAGTGCCATGTTGGTGAGGGGACAAAGGAAATGGTTAAAAAAAACTACAACTTATGTTTTCCCCAAAGTGATGACATTCAATGTGACCTTTTTCCACCATATAGGAAGCTAAGCAACAGCTTGCCATTATATATACTCATATCCACAAAACTGACAGTAAATATTAACAGTATTAGGAGCACCAAAATAAGTTTGAACAAATGCTGCTTAAAAAGGGAGCATATGCATTGTACAAAGTAACTCATTCTGAACTTTGAAACAGCCAATAAATAAGTCCTAATTCACTCAAGTACAGATCAAATACAAAAATAAGCACTTGCAAACAAAGTATCCAACATTTCATTTGCTCGCAATTTTCAATGGACATTTGGTGCATCCAAGTAAAAAGTAAAATTTCCTGCAACCACAATTATTATTCTTAGAAATATCATGCAATTAACTAACAGTGAACTACTTAGTACTTTAAACATTTCAAAAAAGCTTTGGACAGGCAGATTCCTTGACAAGGATAAACTATACAATTGTAACATTGGATGCAACCTATTTCCACTAAGCAGTATACAAGTGTTGTAATTTACAAAATGTTCTTGGATAGATTAGATTGTCAAACTGTTAAAACTCAAACACTCAGAATAAAAAATTATAATGACCTGTAATCATTGTGCACAGAAGTGAATGCTTGAAAAAAATATTGCTGATATGTTGCAGTAATGCCCTATTTAACTACATCTGCCGTTATGGAGACATGTTCTTGCACCACACATGCAAGTTGCTAAAAGTGTGAGCTTTTAAATGTTACACTTCATGCTGGAACTGTATAAAACGCTGGTTAGGCCACAGCTAGAGTACTGCGTGCAGTTCTAGAATCCACATTATAGAAAGGATGTGATTGCACGAGAGTGCAAAGGAGATTTACTAGGATGTCGCCTGGGCTGGAGAGTTTTAGTTATGAAGAGAGATTGCATAGACTGGGGTTATTTTCCCTGGAGCAGAGATTGAGGGGGGAAGTGATTGAGGTGCATAAAATTATGAGGGGCATAGATAGGGTAGACAGGAAGGAGCTTTTCCCCCTTGGTGGAGGGATCAATAACCAGGGGCATAGGTTTAAGGTAAGGGGATGCGAGGAAGAATTTTTCACCTAGAGGGTGGTGAGAATCTGGAACTCACTGCCTGAAAGGGTGGTAGAGGCAGAAATCCTCAACATTTAAGTAGTATTTGGATGTGCACTTGCGATGCCATGACATACAAGGCTATGGGCCTACTGCTGGAAAATGGGATTAGGATAGTTAGGTACTTGTTTGACTGGTGCAGGCTCAATGGGCTGAATGGCCTTTTTCTGTGCTGTAGGCCTCAATGACTGACTATGGGCATCAGGACCCAAGTGAACAGGGTAAATAGGTGCATCTCAGTCACATGCAAGATTTCTGACATGGCTTAACTGCACAAGGACTTAGAGGCATAATTTAGAGTCGGTTGAGCTCAATGTCAAATTAAATACAGAAAAGAGCAAGGAGGGAAAAGAATTTGCAAAAATTAAAACCTGAAGAAATGAGACTCCACACCTCTATTCAATTTTCAGTGGAGAGGTTGTTTGGCAGTAATTAAAACTCATGTCATTGAAAAGGTACTTCATCTGAAATGGACAAAAAAAAACTTCCTTTCTGGGGAATTTACTTCTATTTATTGCACAAAAGAGAAACTTCACACTGTTCAATGCATATTAATGATGAGGCAGCGAGATGCCTCAAAACTAATGTCAGAGCAGCACAACTTTCGGCTATCTGCTTCTGAACATCATATCTGCAAAACCGCAGAGCAACTTTGGACAAAGGGCAGATCAAACAGCCAGCAAAATTAGTCTTTTACTTTAACAGCCAATTCAGGTCCAATATTATCTAACAATAATATATTCCAGCTTGTGACAGAAAAATGATTGCATTATGACTATGTAATCCCAAAATAAGAGTTCAAAAGCCAAGTGATTTAGACATGCTTCCATTTTCTTCTCTGCCCAGGTTCCCCTCTTAAGAATAGGAATCCTTACAGATAGCATAAGGACAGAATAGGCCATCATGGGTTAATCCCATAAGTGATTCTTTTATTCTACTTTGTTGGATAAAGATAGAGATATACAATTTCAATAGAAATCAATAAAGACTGTAGCCATAGTAGATTTACAAAATATCAAGAAAGAAAGCAGACCAATTGATATAATTTCATAGGCCATTAAGCACAGTACAAACCAAGGCATCAGATATATCTGGGCCTAACTCCAAAAACTGGCATCAGCAGAAAAGCTCATTTGAAAATTCTGAATGTCAAAAGATGAACTACATTTTGGTTATTAGTGACAACATTAGCTTCCAGACACTGTGCTCCTCATTTTTTTAAAATTATATACAGAAAAGCTTGCCAAGTCTAGAGACAGCATTCATGTTGAACAGAGCATATGAAGTATTGCTGCTAGCAGTGTCATAACTGGCTCAAATGAAATCTAATGAATCTTCAGCAGAGCTAAAAAGCTTCAAAACACTAACAACTGAAATAAAAGTGAAGGCCTCCAAGTTATTTAAATAGAAATATACCTCTACAGTCTTCAGGACATCTCTAAATACAGAGCGTTGTTTCTTCCGGTCTGTTTTAGCTCGATATTTGTTACCATCTGTAGCCAGACTCTTCAGCTTTCCACAGAGAAGTTCCATATCTTCATATTCAAAATCCTGTTGAAAGATGTGTAACCTTTAAAATGGAATATCCTACAATGCCTGAATTTGAAAAATTGAAATTATGAAATTCAAATGAAAAATATATGTACTTCAGTAAGATCAATCACAATGGTTACAGCACAGAAAGCCATTTGGCCCATTATGTCCATGTCAGCTCTCTGCAAGAACATAGCTAGTCCCACTCTACCTTTACCCCATAACCCTGCAAATTTTCTCCACACATAATTGAAATAAATATTGAATCCTTTAGCCACTATGCCACAACCTACATTGAGCTAGGAGGAAAGTGTGCATACAGAACATGAGTCCCATTAACAGCTATGCATCCCATCTTTAAAGTTTGTAATAAATGTCTGTTGTAACTAAGATCATTACAGACAAGGGGGCCAGTTTCTGATGAATATTGAATGCTTCAATCTTGAAAAGTTCTATAACAGTCAGGTAAGATGGTTCACTTGTTTACACACACACACACAAACACACACTTACGCAAACGCCAAACTAAGTTTGTGGCTTGTACAAGTTACACAATTTAAGCCCTCCAATATAGTGTTCTGGAAATCAGTTGTAATTTCCAGGAGTTTCAGCATTTCTCAAATTTCTCCCTCCCCTAAGGCACAGGTTCCATAGTGCAGTACCTTTGGTACTTTGTCCAAGTTGTCATTATTCCTTTGTGAACTTTGACAGCAAATATCAGTATGCAATTTGAAGGCATGGCTATCATAACTAAGATCAATCAATCCACCCACTACATCTACACACAAAGCAAACAAGATCACTAGTCACTCTGCACCTCCCCTCCCCACCCTGCATCACTAAACCAGAACACCAAAGTCAACTACGTATAGTGCTGCTGTTGTCAAGATTAACTACCCCAGCAAGAACCAGGAGCCTTCTCACTCCACTATACAAACAAATTTTACAGCTATTAACTTTCTTTAAATAAAAAAAAAAGTTATTCTGGTAGACTTCAACCTGGCCACACATCCCAGTTTTGCAGTACTGTCATTACAGAAAGGTTGAAATTATGGCAAAGGAGGAAGGAGGTCCATTTGGCCAGTTGTAGCCACAACAGCTGAGAAAGAGCTATCCAGCCTAATTCCACCTTCCTGTTCTTGGTCCATAGCCCATGTTATTTATTTCAAGTGTATACCCAAGTTGCTTTTTTTAAAAAAAACGTGATGACCGTTTCTGCCTCTACCACCCTCTCAGCTGCGATACCACACTTCCAAGTGTCCACCTGTGCTTCAGTTCATCTGCCTTAGGTCACTAGTTGTATATATTTCACTGCAAAGTCTAATCACTGAATCACAAATTGTTGTCCATTTTCTAGCCTGTTTCTTCAGCCTTCCATGCTCACTAATTCTGCCTTCAATTTCCAGCTTTGCTTCTTTTCCTTCTGAAAAGATGTTCAGGTTTGCACCCCCTACTGAGCTAGTTAAAAATTCTTCCAACAGCACTGGGAAACCTACCTGCAAAGATTTAGGCCCAGCCCCTGTTGAGGTGCAACCCATCTGGCTTGTACATATCTCAACCCCAAAACTAGATTTCTGGGCATTCAGACCAAAGTTCTGTCCAAACCATCTCTCCAGTCACACATTAAGTTGCACTATTCTACTATGTTTGTACATATGTGTGCAAAGTACACTGGAAGGGCTAATTTTCTATATCAACTGAGGTCCAACACACTTTTAGGATAAAATAAACATACAAATTCTCAAAGGTGGCACAGAAGCAAATAAGATATACAAAGTTGATTGCAGAACTGAGGGACTATAACTATCAAGACAGACAAAACAGGTTGGGGTTTTATTTCTAAAGGGGAAAAAAAAGACCAAGTGATGTCGAAACAAAAGTCTACCATTTAAGGACTTGATATAGAAAATGTTTTACTTCTTGGGAAGTCTAATCTATGGGATATAAATACAGGATTAATCTAATAAGTGATCCAGAACAAAAATTTAATTAAAGTTGTTAGAATAGAGAACTTACTACAACATGGGGCAGTTGAAGCAATTGGCATAGATGCATTGAAGAGGAAGCTAGAAAAGTATGAGTGGGGAAAAGAATTAAGAAATACGTTGACAGGGTTAGATGAAATAGGATGGGGAGAAGCGTGTGTGGAACATATACACTGGCACATGTCATTTGACTGAAATGGCCTATTTCCTTGTAAATTCTATGTAATTTTAAGTTGCAGAAGGCGGGATGTTTTTTCTAAAGCTTACATTTTGCATGAGTGGAGCTGCTCAGCAAGAATTAATTTGCTGATTCCTAATAAGGAAACATTTGAAACCTACTGCACTAAAAGAGCCTCATGGCTTTGCTTTACAGATTATCCAGTACTTTATGGCTAAAGTGAAGAGAGAAATGGTCAAGATACTATATTGTTCAGGTTACCTATCAAAAGGGCATCATGCTCAACTTATAAATTATCACAAATGCTGGTCATTCAGGAACCTGTTAAAATCTCTTTAGTCCAATATCCAAACTTAAAATACTTCTATTATCTTGACTAGGCCAAATATATTTGCCAATATAGTTACAAAACAATTTTAAAAATCACAAATAGTGACCATTCAGGTTCTACTTCAGTGGGACACAATATTCTCAATTCCCATGATCTTTCCATTCTCCACTTCTACCAAATCAAAAAAAAACTTACATCACACATATCTCTGGCCAACTCAAACAGAAGTGCCATTGTCTCTCCAGCTGCAATTCTCATGTTCACATCACCACAAGAAAGGAGGCTGGGAAGTTTGGTCAAATGGCTGAAACACAATTCAATTGGGAAGCATTATGATGCATATAAATAATTTTCTCAACAGTACAAATCCTTTAACTTTTATGTACATAAATTCAGTAATTTTTATTTACAAAACATTTTTAGCCAAGGTAGGTCTTGCCATCAGTAAATTAATTAAAATTTTAAATGGCAGTTATGATATAATTTTAAAAGTTCTGATTGGGCACTGGCTTGCAATATTTACTAAACCAAAATCAACCAATAATATTCAGAAGAATGTTAACTCTACACATGATTGTCCTACATCAGGAATGAGTAATTGAGATAATTCCAAATGTTATTACCAGCATGCAAAACAATCAAGTCTAGGAACAAAATAATTGATATTCTTGGCTGGCTGATTTTAAACCATCAGCTGGAAGGCAAGATTCCCTACACAGAATTAATTCATCTAGGGTACACAGAACAATTTTTTTGCTTACTTCATCCAGGTAAATGTATCATTAAACTACTGCATTTGAGTGAACATACGTTTGAAATATTTTCTTCATTAATGAGGGTGGACAAATGGTTAGCAGCAATGTCCATGCTACCAATGTGCTGATGCCCAGAGTTGTAGTTTGGGTGCTGTGAAAACAATCTGTCTGATCCTCCTTTTGATAAGATGTAGTGAAGACAGTCTCAAGGTAGGTCATTGTCAAATGCAGATCCTGTTGGTAATCAATTTGGTACTGTAAGTTTCTTGCATCATTCTTTAAAGATCTACTTTGCACCATTTATTTAGTAAAACTATAGATATGCTCACCTCAATATCATCAGCTGCAACATAGCAGCAAACAGCCAAACTGGTAGCACACTTGAAGTAAAGCAAAAAAGTGCAGGTTAGTAACAGAGAAGACAATTACTTAACAGACATTCAAGAACAAAGTCTACTTACAGCTCTCCGTGTCTGTACACTGACTGATTCATCAAAAAGGATGGTCTTGAAAATGGGCCTCAAACTTTTGAAAACTTCTTCACTTTCAATGCTAGATCCCAGCTGAATGCAAAGAAGAGAAGCAACGTGGGCAGCAATACATTGTTCTTCACTTTTTCCTTTACATGGTTAAAAAAAAAGGGTCAGTTATTGTTTCACATCTACCTCATTAGTAGCAGCAGCTGAGCTGTGCATTTACCAAGTTAACTGTAGTTTGGGCACCATTTTTATAATTATACCAATAAGTGATATTTCCCCAATGGTTACAGGAGCAAAACAATTACACAATCATCAGTAACTAAACTGAAAAAGGCTTATGGTTTTATGCCAAGTGCCAAACTCAAAAGCTCAGTTAACAATATTGTACTAGTTATGTTATAATCAGTGTTAAGATCACCACTGATCTTAAAGGAGAAGACAGCCAACTTTGATTTCTTCAAACATTACCTTGCTTAACAGAAAAATTAAGAATTCCTGTATCAATTACCTTTTTTCAGACAGCGTTCAATGCTGTCTGTTAAGGTCACCCTTCTTTCCAGGATAAAGTCATAAAGGATTTTAGAAGAGAAGGCAGACTTTAGTCCCTCTAGAGCAGACAATCTGACCTTTGCACTGTTGAAGCAATTATATGCAGTTTAGTGAAAAACATTTGAGTTCTACAATATTCTTATGAAAGTTGTAGCAATGCCTGTTGGAACATTAATACACAGTACTGTTGGGTATAATCATAGCATTAAACTCAAATGGTACTACAAAAGTCATGTACCTCCCCATAAGGAAGTCAACCTTGGGTGTCACCTGAGACATCCTGGAAGGAAAAATAAGTAACACACTCCACATGTAGGTTACCAGCTGATAAATTCTCAAGAATTCAAAACTTCAAGCTATTTCAGCAATGCAGCCAGATTGGAATACTGTATGACCCAAGCAAACTTAAGTCTTCACAATGACAAGTTCACTAAGGGGGTTTAAGAAATAACAACTGGTCTGGTGCAGATATAGAAATCAGCACACCCAATATCTGCATTTTAATGTTGAAACTAAGGGAGCTAGTACATGTCACTAATTCTGTCCCCTTTAATCTTTTGCCATAAATTCAGCAGTAAGCATCAGTACCACTGATCTGAGTGATCAATACAAATTAGTTGAATGCTCACCTACTTACTTTTAGGGAGTGGGGTGGGGCAACATGGAGCAATAGATCACTTCTCTTTAGTTCCTCCCCAGACAGTTCCAGCTGATATTTAATTCACCATAAAGAGTGTGAGGCTCGAGTTTGAGTCCTACCACAGAGTAGGCTAAACTACTGAAGCTATAATCTAAATGTCAAATTAATTACTGCTTAGGAAACAATTAGCTTCTACCTGTGACAAAAATTAAGCATGGAGACTTAAGTCACAATGATGCAAGGATTTGAGTTCACCTTTTATCAAGAGTGCTGTCAATAAATCCTTTCAGTTTATATTCATAATCCTCTTGGCTTGCTTCTTCATCAACATCGTCAACCACTGGAAGACAGATTGCTTTTAGGTTAGAGGGCAAGTTGCCATTTTGGTCATTAAGTAACGCTCATGGATAGTTTGTAGTCAAATGTCGACACTGCTGATTGTGTAAAATAAAATACTCTTACTGACGTCATCTTAATTTCACCAAGGAGATGTTATAGTCAATGATCAGTGAGCTGCTCCACCAGGATCTTGATAGGCAAAAATCCGACAAATTAGTAATTTCCTGACTTTGCTTTCCATTAAATAGAGAATTGACAAATTTTCAACATCTGCTCCCAGTGTGGCTCCACTAGTTTAAAAAAGTTACTGTGAACTGGAGAATCTCAGGATCCAAAAATTAGTGCAGCCTAGCCATGATTGCAGTTCAAGTTGAATAAATTGGATGGCTGCAATTTCCACGTGGAATTTCTGTGTAACTGAATAAGGAATAAAGATGCAGGAACTGGAGGAGTAGAAATCAATAGTAATATTAAGATGTGGAACCTATGTTTGGAGTTGAAGTTGTTGGGATACTTAGGAATTCAACTGCACTTGCAGAGTTACCTCAATAATTTTTGAGATGATCAAAAACCACAAAGGAATAATGGGCGATCTTTAAGGAAGAGATGTTACAGGCACAGGCTAAGTACATTCCAAAGAAAGGGAAACCCAGGGAACCCAAAAAACTAGGGGGAACCAAAACTAGGGCTCCTTGGATGAAGAGAGAGTGTGCAAGATGCACATTAGGTGAAAGAACCAGGCCAAATGCAAGTGTGATACAATTACAAGGGGAAGTATAAAGGAAAATAAGGCAGAGTAGAATTGCAGTTAACATAAAAGGTAACCCAAAAATTGCCTACCAGCATGTAATTAGTAAACTGGTGAAAAGAAGCAGGGTGTGCACTATTAGGGACAAAGAAGGTGACACATGCATAAAGGTACCAGGCAAGGCAGGAATACCAAAACATTGGCAGAAGTGGACATGTAGAGGTAATGGTTGGGTGAAAAATTGAGAGGAAGGGTGTACTGAAAAGGCTGGCTATCTGGATGGCTTGCATCACAGGTTGCCAAGGCTAGTGGGGGCTGGAAATAGCAGAAGGGCTTGCCATAAATCCTCAAATTTCCTACAGGGCAGGGGAAGTCTCAGACTTGGAAAGTTGCAAATATGACTTGTTTAAGAAAGGTTGGAAGAACATTCTGGTCACTAAAAGGCTGGTCAATTTAATCAGTAGTGGGTAAACTTTGAAAAAATAACAGGGACAAAATTTATTGGCACTTGGAAAGTTGAGTTAATCACGAAGAACCAGCACATTTGAAAAAAAGGCAGGTTCTATTTGAGTTTATTGATAAATAACAGAAGGCTGATGAAGGGAATGCAGTAGATATTGTCTATAAGGATTTTAAGAAAGTGTTGACAAAATACTACACAGGTGATTGGTTAACAAAGAGGCTCATGGAATAGGAGGGCCAGTATCAACTTGCATTAAAAAAATTGTCTGAAAACAGCAAGCCATGGATTGTTTCATATACTGGGGGATGACAGACAGTGGTTTTCCACAAGATTCAGCACTGGAACCAATGCTTTTTTTGATATACACAAATGACTCAGATATTGGGATAGAGAAAAATTTCAAACTTTACCAAATGGAGGTGCAATTAAGTGAGAACACCCCAACCAGCTGTAACAGGTCATAGATATGCTAGCAGAACAGTCAGTCAAGTTGCAGGTGGAATTTAATAGAGAAGTGAGAGATGATACATTTCAGCAGTAGCAAGTGAGGCAATATATACTTAATGTCATGGTCCTAAAGAGTGTGCAGGGAAAGAGGGACCTGGTGGCTCATGTGCATAGATCTTTGAAGATGGCAGAACATATTGAGGCAGTGAATAACAAGGTATTTGGGATACGGCTACATAGGAGGTATTGAGCACAAAAGCGAGGAAGTTATGCTGAACTTTTATAAAGATCCCCACAACTAGAATATTGCATCCTGTTCTGGTCACCACACTTTTGGAAGTATGTGAAGGCCCTTGGGAGGTTGCAGAGGAGGTGTACAGGGTAAGGGAATTTAACTACAAGATTAGGTTGGAGAAACTGGGTTTGTTCTCCTTGGACTAAAAGTTGACCAGAGATCTTAGTGATGTACAAGATTATAACAGGTTTAGGTAAGTTAGACAAAGAAAAATTTCCCATTACCTGATGATACAAGGACTAGGGGACAGATTTAAGGTTTTGGACAAGAAATAAAGGAAGTTTGGTTGGGGGCGGGGGGGGGGGGGGGGGGGGGGGGGTGTGTGCAGTGGATGTGTGGGAGAAATTAATGATTTCCAAAGAAAAGAAAATTGATTAGGCACTTAAGGGAAATAAACTTCCAACACAACAAGGATACAGTGGAGAATGGGACTGACTGGGATTTCTCAGAACTGGCATGGACTTAGCCAAATGACAGTATGACTTGGTTGAAAACATTGATCAATCAGTTAACCAATTCAAGATACAATATCCAATTTCTTTTACAACAGTAGCCTGGATATCACCAGGGACAAGTTCTTACATTAGAGGGTGCTGGGATAGGGAGTTACAGACAAAGTTTCTCCACAGCATGCATCTTTCGAACCAGACAGGTTCCCTGCCTGAAAGTTAGCCTGAATGACAGGCTTTGTTCCAGTTGGATGGGGAGCACTTTGAAGCAAGCCCACAGGACCAAAGATTTGATCCCTGGAGTGGGGAGGGATAGGGAAGTTTGGGAGGCAGCCCACCTAGCCCAGAAGCAGAACTGTATCCCCAAAGCTGCCCTTGCCTCACTTCAGCTGAGAGATTTCTTGAGACTTAAAGCTCAGCTGCCCACTTTAACAACTGCAAAGCAGGTTAAAACAGAAGCTGCCAGCCTCAAACATTTAACTTGCCAACCTGCCTCCTGGGAATGGATTGTCACGCCCCTGCAATACCTGGAAATAGGCAGTTTGGGGTCATAGTTCGATTTTTAAAAAATGTTAATATTGCACTTCAACTCAATCCACCCAACTGCATGTGCCAAAATTTACCCAATGTTACAAAAACAGAAAAAACCCCTCACGAACATACCAACTATCTGCATCGAGCTACTTCAGAAACTGCAGTCATGGTACAATATTTAACTGCTTATTTCAGGATTGAATTACAATACTAATCACAATCATGTAGAGCACAGGAATTGGTAAGCAAAACAAGGTCATAGGAACATAGTACTAGTAGGCCATTCTGCCCTTCAAGCCTGCTCTGCCATTTAATAAGATCATGGCTGGTCTGATTGTGGTCTCAACTCCTTTCTTGTCTGCCACCATAACCCTCGACTCCTTCGTCGGTCAAAAATCTAGCTCAACCTTAAATAAATTCAATGACCCAGCTTCCACTGCTCTGAGGAAGAGAAATCCACAGACTAATGAGCCTCAGAATCCTCCTCATCTATGTCTTAAATAGAGACCTCTTACTTTTAAGCTATGTCAGAGTTTTAGTTTCTCCCACAAGATGAAGCAACTTCCCAGTATCCACCCCTATCAAGTCCCCTCAGGATCTTATATCGTTCCATAAGAACACCCCTCATTCTCCTCAACTCCAAAAGATACAGGCCCAGCCTTTCACAAGATAACTCCTCCATCCCAGGAATCAGTCTAGGGAGCCATCTCTGAACTGCTTCTAACAAGAACCATTTTCAAAAAAGGAGGCCAAAACTTTACACTACCACTGATGTAATGTCATCAAGATCCTGTATAGCTGCAGTAAAACTTCCCCCACATTGATATTCCATTCCCTTCCATTAAACAGATTCCATTTGCCTTCCGAATCACTTGCTGTACCTCCATACAGGACACTCAGGCCCTTCTGCAATCTGTACATTTAAAATAGTATACTGCTTCCCTAATCTTCCTACCAAATTGGACAAGATCACTTTTTCCCCACATTATGCTCCATCTGCCAATTTTTTTTACCCACTCACTTAACGTGTCTATATCCCTTTGCAGACTCTAAACCTCCTGACAACTTACTTTCCTACTTATCTTGGTGTCATCAGTAGATTTAGCTCCATACACTCAGTCCCTTCATCTAAGTCATTGATGTAGATTGTAAACAGTTGAGGCCCTAACATTGATCCCTGTGGCACTCCACTAGTTACAGCTTGCCAACCTGAAAAGGACGCATTTATCCAGACTCTATGCTTCCTGCCCATTACACCATGAGCTCTTATTGTGTAGAAACCATTGATGTGACACCTTATCAAAAGCCTTCTGGGAATCCAAATTCTACTTCTACAGGTTCCCCTTCATCCATGTTGCTTGTTACTTCCTCAAAGAACATTAAAATTATTTAAACACGATTCCCCTTTGACTAAACCAGTTATCTAGTTTCCCCAGTTCGCTTTAGTGAACTCTGCTTTCACATCCTTATAACCTTTATTTAGTTTTAAAACAATGGTCTTTGACCCACACTTCTCACTTTCAAACAAAGTGGAACTCATTAAGTTATGGTCGCTGTCACCTAGAGGCTCCTTTACTACAAGGTTATTGATTAATCCTGTCTCATTGCAGGTTACCAGGTCTAAAATTGCCTGTTCCCTGGCTGGCACTAAAATGTACTGCTTTAAGAAATACACTAATTAACTCATTTTCCAGGCTATCTTTGCCAATCCATGTGTACATTAAAATCACCCATGATTATTGCAGTTCCTTTACTCACCCCATTTATTTCTTCCCGTTTACTGTCCTACAGTGTAACTACAGCTAGGGGCCTATAAACTACTCCAAGTGACCTCTTACCTTTATTTCTTATCTGTACCCAAACAGATTCTAAATCTTGGTCTTTCAAGCCAAGGTCATCTCACTAATGTACTGTCACCCTTAATTAACAAGAGCTATCCCACCACCTTTTCCTAGCTGCTGTCATTCCAAAATGTCAAATGCTCTTCAATATTCAGGTCCCAGCCTTGTTTACCATTTTGCTGTAATAGCTCATGTCATACATATTTGTGCTAACAATTTATCCATTTTGTTACAAATGCTGCTGCATTCAGACAGAGCCTAACTATCATTTTTTGCAAATCTCTGGCCTTCTGTGCATGCAGTCTTAAGTTTCTATGCTCTGTCCCTTCCTGCCACACTGGTTATCACTACCCAAATTGCTACCCTAGGTCCATCTAGTCTGCATTTTACCATCCTGATAGTTGCATAATAGAAAGATAAAATCAACTGCTATGATTAGCAACTTCATGTTGATTACAGTAGTAGACAAAAGGCCCAGATATAAGAGCAGAAAAACACTTAGTGGAGAGCTTTGCAAACCACAGTTCCAAAGTCACTTTCTTCTCAAAAGCATTCTGCCTCCCATGTGCCAAGTCTTAAATTGCTCATAACAGTAATGCCAAAATGTTATCTGAAAGAGATCCATCTAATTTGCATTTAAATAAATGCATACTAACTGCTTCCATAGTCTCCTAAGGCAGCCTGTCAATCACTTGCACAATGAATATTGTTTCCAAACATTAGTTCAGAATATTTATCTACTTGACGCAAATGCCATGTTGCCTGCCCTGGAAAACATGAAATAATTGCAGCAGTTGCAGCTACTTATGATGGATATTGGATCTTTACAGCAAGCCTGAACAGAAGGACCACCAATAGCTCCATTCTTTGATCAATTACTCTACCTTCATCAGCCAAGCTGGTTGAATCACTAAAGCTGCTGCAGCGGCTCATTGTTTCAATGGATGCATCCTCATCACTGAAAGGCTGCACTGCTCGGTGCTGTCTACCTGCAAGTGGGGGGAAAAATAATTGGTTAGTGTCCAAAAATTGAAAATAACTTCTCCAATAGGCACTACAGAATACACATCTGATAGTTAAAATCCTTATATATTTAAAAAGGAAATCAACTAAAAAAAAAAACTGGTTAGCAAACTTTGTAATTTGACAAATGTTGAATGAAAGGAAATTCTATTGTGCACCTCTAATCAGATTACTAGGATTCACCATATTCCATGTTTTTTAATTAGTTTTTCGGTTGAGTGTGTGGCTGGCAAGACCAGCAGCTATTGCTCTTCAGGGGTGGTGACAAGCCATGTTCTTGAACTGCTGCAATCCATCTGGTGTAGATGCAGCCAGTGGCATTAGAAAGGGAACTTTTTGACCCAGTGACAGTGAAGGAACAACAATATTTCCAAGTCAGGATTGTCTCACTTGGAGGGAGAACATGCTGGTGGCGTTCCCACATGCCTCCTGCCCTTCTAGGTGGTAGAGGGTGTAGGTTTGGAAGGTGCTGTTAAAAGGAGCCTTGTTATACAAATCTGTCAGTCAGACACCTCCCCAGTCAACAAATTACAGTGTGTTGTAGTAATATACCACATTTATGAAACATTAATTTGTGCAGATTAGCATCTCTTGACCATACACAAAAACCTTTCTACCCAATTTCATCAGTACCTGACTACCCAGACTTGGGGGGAAAAATTTAGCTAAAAGCTAATCAAGACTAGTTATGGGTCAAGATTAAGTATTGGAAAAGAATCTCTCCTCTGGAATCTATCAAAATTGCCCCATCAGCAAGGTTGGGCAATTGAGCTCCAATGTTATTCCTATATCCAATTCAATTAAAATTTAGAACCTGAATTCTGATGGAACTCTTGCCTCGATTCAAATGCAGAATTCAAAACTCAATCCAGAATGAGCACATAATCTAAGCTGACATGTCACTGTAATACCAAGGAAGTGCTGCATTGTCGGAAGAACTCATTAAACTGAACGCCCACCCCCAGCCCCCATTTCACTGTTCAAGTGGATATAAAAATATTGTGGCAACACTCGAAGAGCAGGGGAGTGTTTTCAATCCACTAGCCAACATTTGTCTGTCAAGAGATTAACTGGTGATTTATCTGGTTTGCCGTTTATGGAATCTTGCTGTGCATAAAGGCTGCATTTGCCTACAATCAGTGATTAAACTTAAAATTAATTCACTTAAGCCTTATGGCTTGGAATAGGCTATACAAACAAGAATCCTCCGAGAGCAGTATTTCATTGTTTTCAGACAGAGGAGATTTAAAATAATTTAGCTGCTTTGGGAATTGGCTTCTTTAAGAGTTTACAATGTGATTTCTTAATCAGTCATGAAACAAAATTAATTTTCAAAATTCAAGCATTATTGCATCTGCAATATACATGAATTCAGCATACAATTAAATATTACAAAGCCAATATAAATTCAGATTTCAACTAGCCTTCAAATTTGTCATCTCCTTCAACCTATAACCTACAGGTCTTACAACACAATCTTGTCACTTAAACCACTATTTCCACCCAGCCTTTTCACCTACATGATCATGACCCAAACATTAGGTCTTTGCCTTTCACCCACGTTTTGAATTTGACTGAACCACTGCTTTACAAAGACTCATCATAAATTACTTGCTCTTGTATTCTGCCTCTAATTGTCAAGCCCAGAATCCCATGTAGATTTTTAAACCGCTTGCTCTATTACTTTCAAATGATTTATGCACCTATGACCCCAGGTCGTTTCCACATACCCTTAGTTTTTATTGTTTCCCCAACAAAAATAAATCATTTCACACTTCTCTGCATTAAATTTCATCTGCCATATATCTTACCCCCAACCATTCCACAAGTCTTTGTCCTCCTGAAATTGATTATCTTCAAAGTTCAAAATACTCCCAAATTGGTAAAATTTCAAAACTTGCAGGTGACCTGTGCACCCAAGTACAAGTCATTAACATACGAGGGAAGTAGTGGTCCTAGAATCCACATTAAGAAACCCCGCTATATAGCTTTTGTTAAACCAACCAACTATTCACCACTACTGTTTCTTGCTCCTCAGGCAACAGCATGTCTATGCTGCCATAGCTTTTTCATCCTTTCATGGGTAATGGGCATCTTGTTGCCCATCCCTAATTGGGCTTGAGCTGCCATTTCAGAGATCATTTAATAGTTAACCACAATGCTATGGACCTGGAGGCCAGCAGATTTCCTTCTTTAGATTTCAGATTTATTAATTGAAGTAGTTAAATTACACCAGCTGTCACAGTGGGATTTGAAACCATGTTCCCAGAGTATTAGTCTGGGCTATTGTATTACTAGTCCAGCGACATTACCACTAGGAGCATAGGACTTAGGAAGAGTATGCCATTCAGCCCTTTGAGCCTGCTCTGTTATTTGCTATCATTGATGATCTGGTTGTGGTCTCAACTCCATTTTCTTGTTTGCTCACCCACCTCACCCGTAACCCTCAACTCCCTTGTCTATCAGGAATCTAACTCGGCCTTGAATAAATTCAATGACCCAGTCGCTATTGCTTTCTGGGGAAGACAATTCCATGGACTAACAGCCCTCAAGAAAAAATTCTCATGTCTTAAAAAGGAGACCACTAGGCCATCATCTCCCTTTATTCCACTCCACATGAATATAGCACAGATTAGTGAAAAACAAAGGAGCAGCACACTGCAATATGAATGAGATGTTTCCTCATCAGAAGTAGAACAAGAAGCTCAACAGCTGTTGGATCTTGTGGAGCTGAACTGTTGTTGCTTCAAGAAACCCGGCCACTCTTAGTTCAAAGCGATACTGATAACCTAAGAATAGAAATGATCGAGTGCAGTGTAACTTTTAACTACCCAAATTAAGCCAGAAGCCATGCAAAGGTGGCACAACCAGTACTGAAACAGCACACCTTTGCCCAAATTTCAAGTTTGCCTAATCCATTATTTTTGATGACAGTGAACCTCTCTAATAACACCAACATTAGCTGAGAAGAGTCACATTTCCAACAATGCTATCCTCAAACTTACAGCGCCACAACAGTAATCCTGGGAGATCATGAGGTTTTGTCTTTACTCAAATAGCCCATGGCCAAGTGCTTATTACCAATCATAGCATCAGTATCCAGAACTTAGCGAACAGCATTTATTTATACACCCACTCAATGGCACAATGCACATGCTCCTACTCTGCACAACCTTCCTTATGGCAAAATTCTGACCATTATGACCTACAATACATTTCTAGCATCACGTTGTAAAGAGGTCAAGTCCTTGCAAAATATAATCCGAGAGTAGCAAAAGTAAAATATTTGCATCATCTTTCACAAGGTCCGGGGAGAGCCAACATTGCAGAAAAACTCCAGCATAATTACTTTGGAGTTACAACTTTAATAAAGCTAGCTGCACACAAAATTTGCAGTGCTGGCATTATTGTACAATATGTTCTGTTCACACCAAAAACAAATTATTTAAATTAACCATTCACAGGTGGTTATTTACATTTCAAATCAAAGGTAGTTATTTTCCATATACAACCACATTCTGCAGGTTAGTGTTTCTGCCAAACCAAAATGCCTCCTGAAAATATAAAACATTTTACTCCCTTACCACAAACAGCAAGTCAGCTGCCAGGCATTCACGAATTCTTGCCAAAGTAATTTACTTAGTGCAGCAAGTGTTTTTATCACTTGCATTTTTGAGATAAGGCATTGAGTGAGGGTGATCAACACTATCACCTTTCCACACATTTTGCTGCATAATCTGCAGGGTTATGATAGACCATTACAGCCCAAAAAATATGCTGACTGGCGATTACTTTTTAAAGAATCTTGATAGGATGCGTCACTGACAAGGCCAGCACTTATTGCCCATTCGAGCAGAAAATAAGCAACTATTAATGGCAAACCAAGCTTAAACTATGATACCCATTGGCCAAAAGCAGCAAGATCATCTTAGGAACCAATATTTTACCTCAGCTGCCAGGAGGAGTTGGGACCCAAGTGGGATCTCAGCATTTATGCTAACAGCAGACCCATTGACCCACAAATATTACACGTCCCCTCAGTATGAGTCATGATTGGTCCAGTTTGCAGCAGCAACTCAAGGATGTGTCCAAACCAAGACTTGAGATCTAATGTTCATTCTAGTGAGCATTTCAGGGATACTGAAACTGATCACAGCATTCTTGATCACAGAACTCCCAGCATGAAACCCACTGATGTCATCAAGCTGTCCAAGCAGCCAATCACATTGAAGGATTTTCCACGGAGCCACTGAATAGATGAGGAAATAGATTTCTAGACTCTATAAAGGCAAAGGGTTTGGGGAGAGAGCAGGAGTATGGCAGAGCAGGCTTGAAGGACCAAATGACCTACTCCTGCTTTTTTCTACGTTTCAACCATGAAATCAAAACAGGGTGAAGACAGAAGCTAAAATATTCTGAAAGATTTCTTCAACTAAATGTTTTCAATTTATCATTTAGTAGTCTACTTTTTCAGGACCAGTTCAGCCATTTGTCAAATGTCATTAATCACAGATGTAACTGAGTTTTTAATAATTAAGTGAACCAGATGCAACCTTCTGGGGTTTCGAACAGCAACATGGGAGCAGACAAGTTGAAGTTCTTGCTGATTTCAATAATTGCTGGCTCTGGGGGTGGTGGGTCACAGCACAGCCAGTGACGGAGAATTAAGTGGCAGATCACAAGTTCAGGATTTTCATGCTAATCTGTACAGACCTGACATTGTGTAGTCAGTTTCAGATGGGTATTGACACTGACCATTACCTGTCAACATTACTCTCTACACAACCCAGCCATTGAGACTTTTGGCACCATTAGTTCAGGACAAACACAAGTTGTCACTGCAATCTCTCCCTTTTATGGGAAACACTTCCTTAAACCTACATTATCACTACACATCAGAATAAAGAAACTGGAGCTGATCAGAGTTTTAGATCTTGCATGCCATTTCTTTTATGGCAACTTAGTAAACAGGAAAAAAAATTGCTGAAATGTCACCAAGTACCCTTACAATAATTGTAAAGAGATTTTTCCTCATCCAAAATCAGCCCAATAGCAAATATAATCTACAAAGTCAAACAGGGAAATACCTCTGCAACATACAGTATAGCTGTACTAATATAATCAAAGTGTCACATACAGGCCTCCCACACAATGGGTCATATTGAGACAAGATGCAAGTTCATGGCATTAGCTGTATCAGAACATGGTGTGGCACAAGGTAGTGAATTTCTCAAATCCACTAAAGATATTTCGGTAATGAATAATGAGGCAGGCTTGGATAAAAGTTTAATAATCTGTCAGGGAACAATGATCACAATACAAATCAAATTCAACATTGGATTTGAAAAGGAAACTTTGTAACATTTTTGCTTGCCAAGGATATTAATGGATATAGAACCAAGACAAATGGGAGATAGAATACAGATCAGCCATCATCTCATTTATCCTCTCAAACAGCAACTTACCTCACCCCCAAAACCCTACTCCACTCCAGCATTTTTCATGTTCTATTTTTGATAATCAAAAACAGAATCAGACTTCGAACAATTCAGGACTATTTGGATCTCAGCTGACTGAATGCCAGTGGATTTAATCAAACACCACCTGGACAAAATACGACAAACATCCTTCAAGGACAGAACAAAATATAACCCTAATAGACTAGCCAAACTAAATGTTCATGTGTCATTGAATCAGATTTTCATCGTCAATAATTGACAATATCCAGTGTTGCCCAATCATAATCTCACACAAAGCTTTTACATTTGCTTGTATTTTCAAGTTAAGCAAGCATGTGTTTGATTATCTTAATGACATGTACAATAATTTTCCATTGCTAGACCCTATTTAAATGGAAATGGTGGGTGAAGTTTGAAGTAAGTGCAGGAAAAACTGGTGTTTTACTAGTCCATAACCCCCCAAAAAAAGGGATAACTTACAATTTACAAAAATTATCTCCAACAGGAGAAGCTAGTAATTCAAAAGTAGGGCACCAATTAATGTAGTATTTCCCCCACAGTGGCTAACTGAAAAAAGGCATTGCCCAGTGGGGCAGAATTATAAAGAGCAGAAGATCCTGGACATTAATACAAGTTAGAAGGAAGCTAACATTTTGCATACACCAGAATGCACTCAAAAGTAATGGGAGCACAACATCTGTGAAACTGCTCAAGGCAGTAAGTTACAAAACCAGGAAGGCTAATTAATGTTAAACTTCATGGGACAATTTTCAACCTACTGCCAAGAGCACAAAACTGGCAGTGCCAATCAGGCACCCATTACAAAAACCATCCAAGTTATACAATGAACACCCCACTGCATTGGTTTTAGGCTGCCAAGTTGAAAATTACATCTGTATTTTCATACTTCCTCCTTCACTGCACATATCTAATTTTTCTGTCTCTTAACATAAGTACAAGTGAAGAAAACTATTTGGTTCATCTTTGCTCATCCACCCAGAAAAATCTTGGAAGTCAATTTTGAAACAAATGTTAAAATGGAGTAATTGAGCAAAACACCTCCAGTACTATTCCATGCATTGATCAGAAAGTTTTAATGATGAACTTAACATATGCTGGAACAAATCTGTCATCTTGTACTAATCTTAATTCAGTTAGCTTTTTCCATTTTTAAAAAATTCTTTCACAGGATGTGGGCATCACTGGCTAGGCCAGCATTTATTCCAACCCCAATTGCCTTTGAGCAGGTGGTGGTGAGCTGTTAGGCAGGGAGTTCCGGTATTCTGACCCAGCAACAGTGAAGGAACAGCAATACAGTTCCAAGTCAGGATGGTGTGTGGCTTGTAGGGGGAAACTTGCAGGTGGCGGTATTCTCATGCATCTGCTGCCCATGTCCTTCAAGGTGGTAGAGTTCAAGAGTTTAGAACATGCGATCGTAGGAGCTTTGGTGAGTTGCTGCAGTGCATCTTGTAGATGGTACACTGCTGCCACTTTGCATTGGTGGTGGAGGGAGTGAGTGTTGAAGGTGGTAGGTTGGGTGCCAATCAAACAGGTTGCTTTGTCCTGGATGGTGTCAAGCTTAAAGTGTTGCTGGAGCTGCACTCATCCAGGCAAGCATAGAGTATTCCATCACCCTCCTGACTTGTGCCCCAGATGGTGGACAGGCTTTGGGAGTCAGGTGAGCAAGTTACTCTCCAGAATTCTCAGCCTCTGACCTGCTTTTGTAGCCAGTTTTTTTTTTAAAACATGGCTGGCCCATGGTAACCCCACCCAGGATGTTGATAGTGGGATAATTCAGAGATGGTAATGCCAATGAATGGGAAATTGCTGGATTGGAGATGGTCATTGCCTGGCAGTTGTGATTTGCCATCTATCAGCCAAAGCCTGAATGTTGTTCAGGTCTTTCTGCACATGGATAGGAACTGCTTCAGTATCTGCGGAGTCACAAGTGGTGCTGAACACTGCAATCATCAGCAAGCATCCCCACGCCTGACCTTATGATACAGAAGATCATTGATAAAGCAGCTGAAGATGATTGGGCCTAAAACACTACTCTGAGGAACTCCTGCAGTGATACCCTGGGACTAAGGTGATTGACCTCCTTTGTGCTGGGTATGACACCAGCAAATGGAGTACCACTGTAACCCCCACCCCAATTCTTACTGACTCAAATTTTGCTAGGGCTCTTGATGTCACTCAGTCAAATGCTGCCTTGATGTCAAGGGTAGTCACACTCACCTTTTCAGCTCTTTTGTCCAAGGCTATAATAAGAACAGGATTTGAGTGGCCCTGGTGGATCCCAAACAGAGCATCAGCAAACAGCAAGTGCCACGTGATAGCACTGATAACTATTCCTTCAATCACTTTGCTGATGGAGAATACACTGATGGGCCAGGTTGGATTTGTCCTGCTTTTTTGGGGACAGTACATACATTTTCCACATTACCAGGTAGATGCCAGGGTTGTAGCTGTACTGGAACAGCTTAGCTGGGGCATGGCTATGGCTAGTTCTGGAGAACAAGTGTTCACTACGATTGTCAGGGCCCATAGCCTTTGCAGTATCCAATGCCTTCAGTTATTTCTTGATATGTGGAGGGAACCAATTGCTGAAAACTGCCATCTGTAGTGCTGAGGGCCTCAGGGGTATACTGCCTCACCTATATTACATAGGATTGAACAACCACTGATCAGATGCCTCCTTTCCAGACTAAAAACACAAGTTTCTCCTACCTTTCCTCATTAGTGTGCCAGTAGTGATCAGCCTCATTGACTTGGCAACAAGAACATGACAATGTAAGATGTAGTCTGACTGGAGCCCTACAGAGTTTTGGTTATGATTCTCTAACTTGCATTCTATACTACTTGGCTATGCTGTTCAACACTATGGACTAGTTATCTTTTAGGCTTCATCCTTTGTTCATAGAAAGAAAATAAGGTGACATGTATCTGTTACAAAATGCACATGTACTGCTTAGTGCAGTTGAGTCTTCTGATCTAACGTGACAATGCGCATGTTTGAGCCTGGCACATGATAGCCACTTCAACAAGGTGCAAACAACTCAAAATCCCAGAAAGGATTCAAAATAGTCATTGAGGCAAAGTAAGGTGAAAAAAAGATGTGAAAAATAAATTTTGAATTACAATGCAGTAAATTTATAGTTTATTTGATTTCATAAAGCAGTAATTCTGTTGAATGTTCTTTCAAATATCCTATCTCACAACATAACAGATGATATAGGCCAGGAAAGCTAGTCATCTTATGTTAGATCATTCACCCAGAAAGGACCTGCAACTCCCCCTCACCCACTGCCACCCACAAAAGAAAAACACATTCACCTTTTTCCTCAAATTATTCCAGGGCTGGTGTCTCATTCATTTTGAATGAGATTTTCATTTTGCACATTGATCACGAGAATGATGTTGGGAAGTTATCCCAAAGTTTTTCATTAACCAATTTGAACCCTTAGTCTCTCACCCTGTTGTCAGTGTAGACGGAAGCATTGTTCTAAACTTACTTTCCCTTCACATGTAGTGAATCACCACCTGTCAAAGTTAAAAGTGCTACATTCCACTGGTCCTTTTACAGAGCTGAGTCTTCAGGCATAAGGACCAGTCTTGTGATTGTTCTTTGCACCAGCTAAGAAGTCTTAAATGCCTCCCTGGGCATGATGCCACCAAGAACTGAACACATTATGTAATTAATATAGCTGGAACAAATTTAAGCCTGACTTTGACCTGCATTCTGATGTTGTCTATATAAAAATCAGCAATTGATTTGGTTTGCCGATTACTTACCTATATTGATGAGGCAGAAAAGTGCTTTTACCTTATTACTCATTTAAAAGGAAAAGGAGATCATCCATTCTGAAGCCCTGCATTTACAAGGCATTGGCTGAGGACACAAGTAAAACGCTCCTATTGTTACAAGATCTTCCACATAGTAGTTGCTAGCTGTGCCTCAGTAGACCAAAGTTTGAGAGTTTAGTCCTATATTTTGTGCAGAAAATCAAGACAAACAATCCAGTACAGTGCTGCAACAGAGGTCTCAGTTCAGATGAGATGCCAAACAGTGTCATCCTCCTGAATGTCTGTAAAAGGTGCTTTGGCACTACTTGGTACATCAGGGAATTTCCCATCTCCTGGCCAGTATTTATTATTTAACTACCAACGCTTTAAAAAAAGGTTTAATAATTATCTCCAGTTCTCTGCTGTTTGTGGGACCGCACTGTACATAAATTACTGGCACATTACCCGCTTTGCAATAGAGGCCACACTTTGGAGAAGTAATTAAATTGGCGGTTAAGCGCTTCAGGACGTCCTTGGTGGTGAAAGGTGCTAAATAAGTGCAAGCTTTTGTCACATCAGAAGTTTAACATTTTCAACCAAAATATGGTATTCTAACAATGGCACTCAATCTGTACTGTGTCTCTGTGTACTAGATTAGCTGCAAAAGCCTAAGAATGGCCACCGCCTGGCTCTGAAGCAAGTGTACCACCACCCAGCCAGAGAAGACACGTTTCAAATCTGTCAATCTAATCATCTCTTGCAATCTGAGGGGGTGTAGGAGAATTCAGATTTGTGGCATTCCCGCGGTGGAGAATGGTCATCACAAATGACAGCAATCCACGCTTTAAGCCACCTGTTGCAGAATAATAGTGTAAGGCACCGATGCCGGTGAGTGAGGGAAACCAGGGCCGTTGCTAGGAAGAGCAACCAGCGCCCGAGTTACTGGAAATGTCCGCCAAGCCTAAAGGGGGCCGGGCTGCCTCTCCACCACCGACTGCGCTGTGTAGTTCAGCGTTTCCATTTCCAAAGATGGCCAATTTCAGATCACTGGCCGGCCCCGGCGGTGAACGTGGGCTGAGCGCCGGGACCTAGCACCAGCACACGTGGCCGCTCTATAGTACAATGAGCGCCCGGCGGCCGCCGCCAGCTGGAGCCAGCCCGCCGCCGGTGAGCCAAGCTCGTCGCCCGCATTGTAGGCTGGGAGATGTAGTCCCACCACGCCCTCCCTCCCAGCGATGGCCGTGGACCATACACGAGACACAAACTACAACTCCCAGAGAAGAGTGCGGCGCTGCGCATGCT
Source organism: Cetorhinus maximus (assembly GCF_964194155.1). Lineage (NCBI taxonomy): Eukaryota > Metazoa > Chordata > Chondrichthyes > Lamniformes > Cetorhinidae > Cetorhinus > Cetorhinus maximus. Next base: position 35,477,611 of record NC_135900.1, read on the forward strand.
CAGTCCCCCTCGCATCTCCCCCCCCCCCCCCCCCCGCCCCGCCCCATCTCCTCACCTCCGCCTCCCTTGTTGTTCCGCTTCTTGGATTTCGGCATTTCCCTGTCTCCCTCTCTCGGGATTGACACGTCGCAGATTATTAAATATCACTCGATTAATATCACCGATCAGCCGATTGAAGAACACTTTTTACTGTAGCGTCTTTCAGGAACCAGATGTGAATCACCAAACGGCAATAAAAAGTAATAAATAATCCCGGTAAATAACGACGAACCAAAACGACTCATTTTATCTCTGCATTAACCAGAGTCAGCGTCAGATTGCCCGCCTTGCCCTTTATATGAGTCGTGACGCACGGCGACGTAACGGCTGCGCGTCATTTGGAACGCGAAGGGCGGTGTCCGCACTCAGCCAATCAGCGGAGAGCAATCAATCAATGCGGACCAGCTGCTAAGTGACACGCTGGCGGAAAGTCACCATCCCGGGGAGAAAGAGAGACGTGTCATTGTATTGACCTTTCCATGGGGTGACCATAGGTGACTTTCCAAAAAAGGGGATGAAAAGTGAATGAAATTACCAAGTACAATTCCCAAATCAACACTTGAAAATCCTATGTTATAAAACCGTATTTGGCATAATCATAATAAACCTGTTCATAATAAGTGTCAATATAGACATTAAGGTAATGAATGTGTATTGATAACTTAAAAATATTATGTATACTCTAGCACTGTTATTTCAACCTTTGGCAAATGTTATATTTGAAAATTTCTTTCTTCACATTTCCCACTCAATTTTCCTTCAGTTATGCCTTGACATGATTATAGGCTCTAGCCACTACGTAGCTCACACAATCAAATTTCTGAACTCTTTCTCCCAGTTCACCTGCCATCTTCTTTTCGTCAGGCTAGTAAACTTATTCAGTTTTCGTCTGACCTCTTTTTTGTAATTTTTTCGCATCTTACATTTTTATATTTTTATTGTTATGACCACAGCCAGTGTTAATTGCTGCGCAAACCAAATCCCAGAGGGAAACTTGGCTTACAGGCCATACCTTTTTTTTTGTATTCTGAAAATGAGGGGAAGGTGTTCCAATCTCAGCAGTAAGAGGTCCAGTAACATGTTTGGGATTTTAAAAATTAAAAGTAAAAGTTTTATTAACAAGAATACAAGAAAACAAGCACACAAGATTATAGTTACACAATTAACGTTAGTCTTACAAAACATTCCCAAAAAATTCTCTACTTTGGGTCAAACCCACAAGTTAACACCTTCTAGGCAACACTCCCTTATAGATGTCTGCTATGAAATCCAGTAATATTACACAAGACAAACCGCTGTAGTTTCAGTAAAGGCATACCACATGACATTTACCCTTATACACACTGCGGTGGAATCCACTTCAGAATAAAACTGCTTGTTGCGGCCCAAGACTTTTCTGGCTTGATGAGGTGGCAGATTCAAACGGCATCCTCTCCCAGTCCAGAGCTCCAGCAATCTCAACAGCTCAAACAGCTCCAGCTATCTCCAGCCATCTCTATCCTAAGCTCTCCGCAGTAACTCTAAAATACCTTTTTCCTCCTTTCATCTCAGGTTCCATTGTTCTCACACCTCTTGAAACTCAATATCCTTCCAAATATAAAATCTTTTATGTCTCTACCTTGTTTTTGCTTTCGGGTCAATAATATATAAAATCCCCTCTACTGTTTCCCTATGGAATCCTGCAAGGTGCACACATGTTTATTTACACCTCTGACTTCCTTTTGATATTCAAACTCTCAACTTATCGAAAAATGCAAATGTTAGATCTAACCTATTTACTTGTACCTCAAACTTAACACCTCTATTCTTTTCATGTTTCAAACCCCTCAGACAACTTGAATCCTATCAATCTCTTGCCCAGCTTAAATAAATCATGTATACACACAGCCTTCTTTTCAGAAGAACACTATTTCCCAAAAATATTTTTTTTAAAAAAACACCCATTCTCACGTTATATACTTGTTGATCTCTCATGGTATTTCAAATCCAATTGCAATCTTCATGGAAATTTAGGTTAGAAGACAGGGACAATTGGACTAGAGTAATCAACGTACAGTACTCTCTGTTTGTAGCCAGCTTTCAATCAGACATCAGTTACTGTGCTGAAACCCATTTGGATACCAGATTGATAATGCTGAAGGATGAAGAGTTAACTATTTTAAGAAGGCCACAAGTTTCTATAACAATAACTGGTGTTTACATAGCACCTCTAATGTAGCAAAATATCCCAAGGGACTTCATAGGAGCATTAGAAAATAAAATTTGACACTGTGATACATAAGAAGATGTTAGGGCAGGGCTTAATCAAAGAAGGAGGTTTTAAGGAAAATCTTGAAAAGGGGAACAAAAAGGAAGACAGGGAGGGAATTCCAGTGCTTACGACTCTGGCAGATAAAGGTACAGCCACCAATGATGGAGTGATTAAAATAGGGGATGCTCAAGAAATCAGAATTGAAGGAGTGCAGAAATCACGGAGTGCTGCAGGACTGGAGGAGATTACAGAACTAGAGAAGGATAGGAAGGATTTGAAAACAAGGATGAGAAGTTTAAAATTGAAATGTTGCTTAACCGGGAGTCAAGTAGGTCAGTGAGCACAGGGGTGATGGGACTTGGTGCAAGTCAGGACACAGGCAGCAGAGTTTCGGATGACCTCAAGTTTATGGAGGATAGTACGATGGGAGATCAGGCTGGAATGCACTGGAATAGTCAAGTCTAGAGCTAACAAAGGCATGGATGAGAGTTTCAGCAGATGATGATCTGAGGCAGGGGCAAAGTCAGGCCATGTTACGGAGGTGAAAGTAGGCAGCCTTAGCAATGTTATGATACTATGGTCAGATGCTCAACTCAGCATCAAATATGATGCCAAAGTTGCGAACAGACTAGCATGGAGGCTTCATTTAGGTGAATAAGTCATTATCTCTTATCCAGGTTTCTCTTAAGATTATGATGTCGATGTCATCACCCACAAAAAGCTCAAGAATGGCAAGGACCTTGTTTACAAGTGCAAGTACACTATGGAAGGAGATTCTGAGAGGGACAATAATCCTCTGCCAATGTCCTAAGGGTGAGCACTGGGAGGGATGAGATGGACAGGTAGGAGATTGGCAAGATTAGCCCCCAGCTGGAGGCTGAATGGTAAGGTTGGCAAGAGAGTAGAATGAGTCAGTTGCTGTTGCTACTTGTAAGGAGTTGGTGATAAGCACCTCAATGGTCCCTTTAGAGGATGATGCCAAGCAAGGCATAGAGGAAGCTGTAGGCTTACATAAAAGGGAGTCAAGCCTGTGACAGCAGCAGGAGAGTAGAAAGGTTGATATGTGCTATACAGTTGGGGAAGGGACTTGGGATGGCAGAGTAGTCAAGAGGCAACAAATGAAAGAAGACATGATGACAGTGGCGAGGGGTTTAAGAGTGGTAAAGAGAAAAGAAGTGAAAAAGGATTAGGAGGAAAAAGTGGAAATAGAAGTGATGGGCTCACATCCGGAGTGGCGGGCAAAATGTGCATGCGAATGGACTCAGTTAAAGTTACAAAGGCCTGGTTACATAGCAATCATTAGAATACATATATGCTGGTAGTAAATGGAGAAGAGAGAGGAAACAAGAGGAGGGAGTCCAGAGTTAAAGTCAGAGGTCCACTGGTGAGATATGATGGGGAAAGACAGTGGCATAGCGGTATTGTCACTAGACTGGTAATCCAGAGACCCAGGATAATGCTTTGGGGACACAGGTTCAAAGAATATGAATTGAATAAAAATCTGGGGGAGAATTTTCTCTCTGTCAGGTGGGCTGGTCGAGAACGGGCACGGGTAGGTGCAGAGCTGATCACTGCCCACGATCGACTGCGCACCGCCGTTTTATGTGGGCGGGTCAATTAAGACCTGCCCAGCGTGACATGAACCTGGTAGCGCTCAACCTGCCCGCCAACTTAAGGTTGGACAGGCAGCCCTGTTAATTGCTTTAATTGTTATTTACATGGCCTTAATATGCCTTTGACAGTTCGGAAGGCAGCAGCCAACCTTAAGGTTGGACGGGCAGCTTTCTCAATTGGGTTAATTGTTTTATTAATGGTCTTAACAGGCCTTTGACAGTTTGGCGGGGCACGCAGCCAACACAGTTATGCGCCCGCCGAACGGAAGATCACAACGATGCATGGTATCGTCGGGGCACACGGCCGATGTCACCGTGCACCATTTTACGCATCGGCGTGCGGGGGCGAGCCCCTGCACGCCAAACAGAAGATTCTGCCCCTGGAATTAAAAGTCTAATGAAGACCAGGAAGCCATTGGTGATTGTTGTGAAAACTCATCTGGTTCACTAATTTCCTTTAGGGAAAGAAATCTACCGCCCTTACCTGGTCTGGCTTACAGTGGGTCCAGACCCACAGCAATGTGGCTGAGTCTTAACTGCCCTCTGAAATGACTGAGCAAGCCACTCAGTTGTCTCAAACCTCAAAAAGCAAGTTATGGACCACCCGACATCAACCAAGGCACCAGAAATGACAACGGCGAACTCAGCCCTGTTTACCCTGCAAAGTCTTCCTTACTAACATATGGGGGCTTGTGTCAAATTTGGGAGAGCTGTCTCATAGGCGAGTCAAGCAACAACCTGACATCGTCATACTCACGGATTCACACGTGACAGATAATATCCCAGACACCACCATCATCATCCATGGGTATGTCCTGTCCCACCGGCAGGACAGACCCAGTAGATCTGGTGGAGATGTGGAATACAGTTGGGAGGGAGTTGCCCTGAGAGTCCTCAACACCAACTCCTGATCCCATGAAGTCTCATGACACCAGGTCAAACATGGGCAAGTAAACCTCCTGCTGATTACCACGTACTGTCCCCCCTCAGCTGATGAATCAATACTTTTCCATGTTAACGCCACTTGGAGGAAGCACCGAGGGTGACAAGGGTGCAGAATATACTTTGGGTGGGGACTTCAATGTCCATCACCAAGAGTGGCTCGGTAGCGCCACTACAGACCGAGGCGGTCGAGTCCTAAAGGACATAGCTGAAAGACAGGGTCTGCAGCAGGTGATGAGGGAACCAACATGAAGGAAAAATATACTTGACCTCATCCTCACCAACCTGCCTGTCACAGATGCATCTAACCATGACAGTATTGGTAGGAGTGACAACTGCACAGTCCTTGTGGAGACAAAGTCCCATCTTCACATTGAGGATAACCTCCGTTGTGTTGTGTCGCTGCCACCAGAATAAATTAGATAGATTTTGAACAGATCTAGCAATTCAAGACTGGGAAACAAAAGGTGCTGTGGGCCAGCAGCAGCAGCATAATTGTAATTAACCACAATCTGTAACCTCTTGGCCCAGCATATCCCCCACTCCACCATTAGCACCAAGCCAGGAGATCAACCCTGGTTCAATAAAGAGTGCAAGAGGGAATGCCAGGAGCAGCACCAGGCATACCTAAACATGAGGTGCCAACTTGGTGAAGCTACAACATAGGGCTACTTGTGTGCCAAACCACAGAAGCAGCAAGCATTTGGCAGAGCTAAGCGATTCTGCAACTAACGGATCAAATCTAAGCAGTACTGCCACTCCCAAACGTAAATGGCGATGGACAATTAAACAATGCACTGGAGGAGAAAGCTCCACAAATATTCCCATCGCCAATGTTGGGGGAGCCCAGGACATCAGTGCAAAAGATGCATTTGGAACAATATTCAGCCAGGAGTGTCAAGTGGACGATCCATCTTGGCCTCTTCCTGAGGTCCCCAGCATCACAGATGCCAGTCGTCAGCCAATTCGATTCACTCAACATATCAAGAAGGCACTGAATACTGCAAAGGCTATGGGGCCTGACAATATTCCGGCAATAGTACTGAGGACTTGTGTTCTAGAACTTGCCGCGCCCCAATCCAAGCTGTTCTGGCACAGCTACAACACTGGCATCTACCAGCAATGTGGAAAATGCCCAGGCATGCCCTGTACACAAAAACAGGACAAATCCAACCGAGACCATTACCGCCCCATCAGTCTACTCTCAATCATCAGTAAAGTGATGCAACAGTGCTATCAAGCAGCACTTGCTTAGCAACAACCTGCTCACTGACATTCAGTTTGGGTTCCAGCAGGGCCACTCAACTCCTGACCTCATGACAGCCTTGGTTCAAACATGGACAAAAGAGCTGAATTCCAGAGTTGAGGTGAGTGTGACTGACCTTGACATCAAGGCAGCATTTGATCAAGTGTGGCAACAGGGAGCCCTAGCAAAACTGGAATCAATGGGAAACAAAAACAAAAATACCTGGAAAAACTCAGCAGGTCTGACAGCATCTGCGGAGAGGAACACAGTTAACGTTTCGAGTCCGTATGACTCTTCACCAGAACTAAGGAAAAATAGAAAAGATAAAATATAAGCTGATTTAAGGGGTGGTGGGACAGGTAGAGCTGGATAGAGGGCCTGTAATAGGTGGAGATTGCCAAAAGATGTCATAGACAAAAGGACAAAGAGGTGTTAATGGTGGTGATATTAGCTAAGAAATGTGCTAATGGTGACATTAAGGGTAGAAAGCAGAATGAGCAATGGACAGATAGCCCTAGTGGGGGTGGGGTGGGGGTAAGGGATCGAAATAGGCTAAAAGGTAGAGATAAAACAATATCAATGGGAATCAGTGAGAAAACTCTCTGCTGGTTGGAGCCATACTTAGCACAAAGGAAGATGGCTGTGGTTGTTGGAGGTCATCATCACAGCTCCAGGACATCACTGCAGGAGTTCTTCAGAGTCTTAGGCCCAACCATCTTCAGCTGCTTCATCAATTACCTTCCTTCCATCATAAGGTCAGAAGTGGGGATCTTCGCTGATGATTGCACAATGTTCAGTACCATTCGCGACTCCTCCGATATTGAAGCAGTCTATGTCCAAGTGCAGCAAGACCTGGACAATATCCGGGCTTGGGCTGACAAGTGGCAAGTAACATTCGTGCCACACAAGTGCTAGGCAATGACCATCTCCAACAAGAGAGAATCTAAACATTACCCCTTGACACTCGATGGCATTACCTTTTCTGAATCCCCCACTATCAACATCCTGGGGGTTACCATTGACCAGAAACTGAACTGGACTAGTCATATAAATACAGTGGCTTCTAGAGCAGGTCAGAGGCTAGGAATCCTGCAGTAACTCATCTCCTGACTCCCCAAAGCCGGTCCACCATCTACAAGGTGCAAGTCAGGAGTGTGATGGAATATTCTCCACTTGCCTGGATGAGTGCAGCTTCAACAACACTCAATAAGCTTGACACCATCCAGGAAAAAGCAACCCGCTTGATTGGCACCCCATTCACTCCCTCCACCACAGAAGCACAGTGGCAGCAGTAGTGTACCATTAACAAGATGCACTGCGGGAACTCACCAAGGCCACTTAGATAGCATCTTCCAAACCCACGACCGCTACTATCTAGAAGGACAAGAGAAGCAGACATATGGGAACATGGCCACCTGGAGGTTCCCCTCCAAGACACTTATCATCCTGACTTGGAAATATATTGCCATTCCTTTAATGTCACTGGGTCAAAATCCTGGAACTTCATCTCTAACAGCACTGTGAGTGTACCTACACTACATGGACCGAAGCAGTTCAAGAAGGCAGCTCACCACCACCTTCTCAAGGGCAATTAGGAATGGGCAATAAATGCTGGCCTAGCCATCGGCACCCACATGCCATGAATAAATTTTTAAAATGATGTTGGTAAGGTAGATTTGACATGAGGCATCGAAGAACTGTCCTCCAATTTTAGAGACAGACATGACAGGTGAGTGAAGTCCAGAAGCTATTTGAAGGGTAGAGTATATGAAACATAAGAAATAGGAGAAGGGGTAGACCATTCGACCCCTCAGGCCTGCTCCAACATTCAATATGATCATGGTTCATCTCCACTTTCTAGCCCATTCCCCTTTGATTCCTGATTGACCAAAAATCTGTCTATCTCAAGTTTAAATAAACTCAACAATGGAACATCCAAAACCCTCTGGGGTAGAGAATTCAAAGGATGCACTGCTGGAGGTATTCTATAAGAATTAATATCTCGGAAGTGTGCAGCGCAGAAAGATTGTGATCAAGTCAAAAGTCACCATAAAATCCAGAAGCAGCAGTGGAATGTACTTCAGTCTAGAACACTGAATTTCTGGCCAAGAACCAGACTCTTTCCAGAGTTAAAAAAACAGCAGAACCAATGGCCAGGCATAGGCTCAGCAGTAAGGGCTATAACCTGATTAGTGTTACTTCAATATTTATTACTACATAATTCTGCACTTCTCTCCAATGTGATTTCTATTTGTCTTTGAAAGTCCTTCGATCTGAAAAGTTAATTCTGTTTCTCTCGCCATCGAGGCAGCCAGACCTGCAAAGTACTTCAGCATTTTCTGTTTTCATTTCAATACTTAAACAGCTAGGCAACAGGCCTGAGACACAGATGCTGTTTCTTAAGATGTAGCCCAGTGTCATCCAATGCAGAAGTGAAGTCTTGATGTCAAGGTAATTCCAGGAATTTGGAAGCCAAGTTTGAGAAAAGATCCATTGCTCACAAATAAAGAGCTGGTCAAGAGCGGTGGCAGTTTAAACTAGCAGTTAACTGTAGTTGAGGCTGAAATGCATGCTCTTTTGGAGCCAGGTGAATTTGAACAGTGGAAGAAAATGCAAAGGATGTCAGTACATGACCAAGGATAGAATTGCAAAGGATAGGATAAGAAGCTCGCTTAGGGAGCTGACCACCAGGAGCCATCTTGAACCATTTCTTATCATTTTTTATGACCAGCCTGACATTGGATTAATGATGGCTAAAATTATACTTAGTTGTGCTATGGATATATTTATTATCGTACTAAATTTGTTGAGTAGTCTCAACATGCCAATGTTATTGCAACTCTAGGTGGTGCTGTGAGCATTACATTCTCCCAGTTAATATTATATGACCATTAATCATCATAACCCAAGCTGCTTTAGTGTGTTTTCATGTTCCCCTCACTCCTATTTTTCCAAGTAGCAGGGGTTTTATTCTTCAGGCTGCCCCACTAGCCCCTTCTATTTAGTGAGAGTGTTGCTGCTGTTGCTGTGTCTCTTTTTCCTACTGTTAAATGGCCACCCCTAGCTGCTGAGTCATTCTGCCTGTCAACCTGCCTCCCATTTCAATGGTTCACCTGTCCACCTCATTGTTTTGCTTGCCTCACTGATACATCTTAATGTCTTCATTGGCTTTTAACATTGTGGCCCACTCAATCACTGTCAGTGTCACCAACATCCCTGTGGTGACCAGAGGAAAATCTTGTTGTTGGTCTGCATCTTCCCATCCCTGCCAACCAACCTCTTGATGATCCCAATCTTCATTTAACCAGTAATCTCCAGAGTTGTGAGTTCAGAAAAAGGAAGATAATGCAGGTGAATATGTAGTTGGAGAAGTGGTGCAGGAGGGATGGCTTCAGATTCCTGGAGCATTGGGACCAGTGTTCCTTTTAACCTATGAAGGTACACAGTCACACAGCAACATGGTAGGTACCACAGAGGCCTTGCTCTGTGATAAATAAATACTGTGCATTATTGTGCAAAAAAATTTAAAGGTTCTGAACGTACAAATATGGAGCAGGAATAGGCCACTCAGCCCCTTGAGCCTGTTCCGCTATTCAATAAGATCATGGCTGATCTGATTGTAACCTTCCGCCTACCCCTGATAACCTTTCAGCCCCTTGTTAATCAAGAATCTATCTAGCTCTGCCTTAAAAATATTCAAAGACCTGCTTCTGCCACCTTTTGAGGAAGAGAGTTCCAAAGACTCACAACTCTCTGAAAGAAAAAAATTATCCTCATCTCTGTCAAACAGACCATGCACAATATTTAAATTTTAAAGAGAACATTGATTGAGACAAGTTCAACAGAGACCGGCACAAGCCTAACAGGTTGCATCTGAACAGGACTGGGACCAGTGCTCACACTGAGAGGTTCGGTGTGAGGAAGGGTTTAAACTAAATTGGTAAGGGGCAGGGCACTAGGATATAGCAGCAGAGAGGAGAGACAAAATGCAAAAAAACTAGGAGAGACAAACAGCAACAATGCTGGCTCTCACATCCCATGAAAGAATTTTAAAAATGAATATAGTAGAAAGATAAAGGAAGAAAGAACAAAAACAAAAATACCTGGAAAAACTCAGCAGGTCTGACAGCATCTGCGGAGAGGAACACAGTTAACGTTTCGAGTCTGAATGACTCTTCATCAGAACTAAGGAAAAATAGAAAAGAGGTGAAATATAAGCTGGTTTAAGTGGGGGGTGGGACAGGTAGAGCTGGATAGAGGGCCAGTGATAGGTGGAGATTGCCAAAAGATGTCATAGACAAAAGAACAAAGAGGTGTTGATGGTGGTGATATTATCTAAGGAATGTGCTAAAGGGGACATTAAGGATAGAAAGCAGGACGAGCAAGGTACAGATAGCCCTAGTGGGGGTGGGGGAATCGAAATAGGCTAAAAGGTAGAGATAAAACAATGGATGGAAATACATTTAAAAATAATGGAAATAGGTGGGAAAAGAAAAATATATATAAATTATTGGAAAAGGGAGTGGGGATGGAGGAGAGAGTTCATGATTTAAAGTTGTTAAACTCAATATTCAGTCCGGAAGGCTGTAAAGTACCTAGTCGGAAGATGTGGTGCTGTTTCTCCAGTTTGCGTTGAGCTTCACTGGAACATTGCAGCAGGCCAAGGACGGACATGTGGGCATGAGAGCAGGGTGGTGTGTTGAAATGGCAGGGAGGTCTAGGTCATGCTTGCGGACAGACCGAAGGTGTTCCACAAAGCGGTCACCCAGTCTGCATTTGGTCTCTCCAATGTAGAGGAAACCGCATTGGGAGCAGCGGATGCAGTAGACTAAATTGAGGGAAGTGCAAGTGAAATGCTGCTTCACTTGAAAGGAGTGTTTGGGCCCTTGGACGGTGAGGAGAGGGGAAGTAAAGGGGCAGGTGTTGCACCTTCTGCGGTTGCATGGGAAGGTGCCGTGGGAGGGGGTTGAGGTGTAGGGGGTGATGGAGGAGTGGACCAGGGTGTCCCGAAGGGAACGATCTCTGCAAAATGCCGCCGGGGGGTGTGAAGGGAAGATGTGTTTGGTGGTGGCATCATGCTGGAGTTGGCAGAAATGGCGGAGGATGATCCTTTGAATGCAGAGGCTGGAGGGGTGTTAAGTGAGGACAAGGGGGATCCTATCATGGTTCTGGGCGGGAGAGGAAGGTGTGAGGGCAGATGCGCGGGAAATGGGCCGGACACGGTTAAGGGCCCTGTCAACCACCATGGGTGGAAAACCTCGGTTAAGGAAGAAGGAAGACATGTCAGAGGAACTGATTTTGAAAGTGGCATCATCAGAACAGATGCGATGGAGGCAAAGGAGCTGAGAGAATGGGATGGAGTCCTTACAGGAAGTGGGGTGTGAGGAGCTGTAGTCAAGGTAGCTGTGGGAGTCAGTAGGCATGTAATGAATATTGGTGGACAGTCTATCACCAGAAATTGAGACTGAGAGGTCAAGGAAGGGAAGGGAAGTGTCAGTGATGGACCATGTAAAAATGATGGAGGGGTGGAAATTAGAAGCAAAATTAATAAATTTTTCCAGATCCAGATGAGAGCATGGAGCAGCACCGAAACAGTCATCGATGTACCAGAGAAAGAGTTGTGGGAGGGGGCCTGAGTAGGACTGGAACAAGGAATGTTTGACATACCCCATAAAGAGACTGGCATAACTAGGGCCCATGCATCCTGTTTGTGGATTTTGGGTAGGAGGTAGAAGTGGGTCGTCCGAGGTTAGGAGACTGTCAGGTTGGAAGCAGTGGAGGGAAGATCTCCAGAGGAGATGAGGTCAGTGACAGTCCTAGAAACAATGGCTTGATGTTCAGTGGTAGGGTCATGGTCCAGGGGGAGGAAGTGTCTGCGAGTTGACACTCAGCCTCTGCGAGGTAGAGGTCAGTGCGCCAGACAACAACAGCACCACCCTTGTCAGCGGGTTTGATGACAACATCAGGGTTGGACCTGAGAGAACAGAGAGTGGCAAGTTTAGAAAGAGACTGGTTAGAGTGGGTGAGAGGAGCAGAGAAATTGAGACGACTGATGTCACGCCAACAGTTCTCAATGAAAAGATCAAGAGCAGGTAAAAATCCAGAGGGAGGGGTCCAGGTGGAGAGAGAATATTGGAGGCGGGTAAAAGGATCCATTGAACGGGGAGAGGACTCCTGCCCAAAGAAGTGAACATGGAGGCGAAGGCGGCGGAAGAAGAGATCAGCGTCGTGCCGAGCCCGAAATTCTTTGAGGTGGGGGCGTAAGGGTATGAAACTGAGTCCTTTGCTGAGCACTGAACGTTCAGCATCAGAGGGGGGAAGGTCAGAGGGTATGGTGAAGAAAGACTTGCACTTTTCATGACTACTGGAAGTCTCAAAGCTCTTTACAGCCAACAAAGTGCTTCTGAAGTGTAGTCACTGTTGTAATGTAGGAAATCCAGCAGCCAATTTGCACACAACTCCCACAAACAATGTTGTGATAATGGCCAGATAATCTGTTTTTTTTTGTGACGTTAACAAGGGGATAAATATTGGCCAGGACATCAGGGACAACTCCAGTGCTCTTCTTGGAAACAGTGGCATGCAATCTTTTACATCCACCTAAGCAGGCAGATAGGGCTTCGGATGTTACATCCAAAGGACAACAGTTCCAACAATGCAGCACTCCCTCAGTAATGCACTGGAATGTCAAGTATGATTTTTGTGGTCAAGCCTTGGAGCGGGCCTTGAACCTGGAGCCTTGAGACTCAGAGATGAGAGTGCGACCTACTGACTTTATCATGAATTAGGTGGAGGAATGAAGCAAAACCGGCTACCATGGTATTCAAATGCATGAGTGTTGATGCAAGGAGTGTTACAAATAAGTTGATGAGTTACAGGTGCAAGTTGTCACATGGAGTTATGATATAGTGGCTAAAATAGAAACCTGGGTTTAACATGGGCAGGAATGGGGACCAAACATTCCAGGCTACAACGTATTCAGCTGGGAAAGGGAAGGGAAAAAAAAGACAGGAGAATGGCGGTTGTATTGATCAAGGATAATGTTACAGTTCTATAGAGGGATGATATATTAGCAGGTTCAAAGACTGAAACTATTTGCTTAGGCATAAGTAACAGAAGCTGTTTCATTGCCAGGTGTTTATGGGCAGAATTATCTGTTTGACGTGCAGGGGGCGGGCCCTGCACGTCTGCATGTAAAATGACACGCAGTGGCGTCAGGCAAGCGTCCCGACATCACCACACGCCATTGTGATATTTCGCTGGGCGGGCACGCGATGAAGTCTGACACGTGCCCGCCATTAATTAATGGGCCACTTAAGGTCCTTTAGTGTTCAATTGATGCCAATTTTTTGGCGCCCGTGTGATCTTCGAGTTGGCGCACGGATGCAATGGGCAGGCGGGTAGGAGACATTTGTATTTACGTCAACCACAGATGGGATAAGAGGGCTCAGTGGGGTCGTGACTCTGCTCTGTGAAGTATTTACTGGTGAAAGTTTTTCAAACTTGCCTGTGTGATCTGCAGCACCTCAGAACACATCCCAGCTGCTTTTTCTGGACTCTTAACCTTCAGGACAGCACTCTGCAGTGAGGAATCTTTTCGGGACCTGCAGGTTTCAGGAAGCCTTCCCTTAGCTTGGGTATGGGAGCTGATCTGTCCACTGGAGGCAGCTCCTCTGAGGAGGAAGGGAGGGCTAGAAGGGGAAGTGACCAGGAGTGCACAATCAGCCTCCAGGGGAGCCACCTTTGGGAGGAGAGGTGCAGGCACAAGGGGTTCAGGGCCAAGGGGTAGTCCAAGACAGAAGGGGCCACAGAAGACGCCACTATCCTGCTGCCAGGGTATACAGGCGGCGAAGCAGCTACCTCAATATGACTGAGGTGCAGTGCCGAAGGAGGCTCCGTCTCTCAAGGGAGACGGTCAACTATATCTGTCAGATGATTGGGCCTGAGATATCCCCTGTGTGGGTGGACACCCCATGCCAGTGGCCCTGACGGTCACAGCTGCCCTCAACTTCTATGCCTCTGGCTCCTTTCAGGGCTCAGTGGGTGATCTTTGCGGTGTCTCCCAATCAGTTGTCCACATTTGTGTCAAGCAGGTCACAGACGCTCTGTTCAGGTGTGCATTGACTTTCATCCACTTCCGCTGGGACCAGGCAAGCTAGACACAGTGAACCAGAGGCTTCGCGGCCATTGCTGGCTTCCCCCGCGTCCAGGGTGCAATAGGCTGCACACATATGGGCATCAAGGTACCAGCAGGTGAGCCCGGTGCCTTCGTCAACAGGAAGGGCTTCCACTCCATGAATGTGCAGATAGTGTGTTATCACAGGATGTTCATTCTACAAGTCTGTGTAAGGTACCCAGGCAGCTCCCACGATGCCTACATCCTCAGACACTCCCAAGTGCCGGGGCTCTTCAGTGCTCTGGCCCGACTGGATGGATGGCTGCTGGGTGACAAAGGTTATCCCCTCAGAAGGTGGCTCATGACGCCTCTCCACTATCCAAGAACAGAAGCTGAGCAGTGGTATAATAGGAGCCACGGCTCCACAAGGGCTGTGGTGGAGAGAGCCATTGGTCTTCTCAAGATGCACTTCCAATGCCTGGACCGTCAGGGGGTGCACTCCAGTATCCCCCAGATCGTGTGTCGCTGATAGTGGTTGCATGCTGCACTCTCCACAAGCTTGCGCTGGAAAGGGGGGACGCAGTGGATGATGAAGATGTCGACGCAGTGGCTGCGGTGGCACACGATGAGTCCAGCAGTGATTCTGAGGATGAGCAGGCACAGGGAAATGCTGAGGGGGTAGACGCTGACCTGGGCATACTCCAGGGAGGCAGGGACACCTGGGATGCTTTAATCCAACGAACCTTCAACACTGATGGATCACCAGGACAAGCCTGGGCTCCCGCCTCGATACTCAACACCTAAGTGTAAAATCCACCAGGTCAGCAGCACTAACTAAGGGCCTCGTAAATAAAGTTGAATGTCCAACAAATCACTCATTACACTTTTGTCAACCATACACATGCAGAAGAAACGAGGCACCCACAGCCATGGTCACAAATCTGCATTTAATGTGTGAAGCAAAAGAACTTATCACAAAGAGAAAACAATAGTGCTAATACTCAAAAAGAAATCATAAGGACCTCATCTCGGGCCAACACAAAATCACCAGTGAAAAACCTGTGGCTTGCCTAAGGTGCCTTATGCTTTCATTTACAGGCGCTACGTCTTGGTGCTGCCCCATCGCTCGGAGTGGCACCTGAGCCAGCCTGATGACTTTGCTGTTCTGTTGGCCTTGATGACCTTGACGGCCGTCCTCTGGCCCATGGAGCCTGTGCTGGCCTCACCTGGGAGGGAGCTGTCTGTTCTGCAGCTGGCATCTCCTCAGTTATCACAGCCTCATTGGATGATATGGTCACTGGGAAAGAGGCGGAGGAGCTCGTGCCCTCATCCGGAGCACCCTGAGAGGAGCCCACAGAGACGACAGGCAGCTGCTGTGCCGACGTGAGGTCACCTCCGACCTCTCTGCTCATGTGAATGGATGGGCAACAAGCTGGGAAGCTTGATTCCCACACCATCTCCCACACTGGCAGTGAGCTGCTGAGCCCATTGCCAATGTGAGGGCTTCCTCTTCAGAGTGCATCCCCAGGAAGCCCTGGCGGGTCTCCTGGAGTAGGCTCTCCAGGAGAGTCGCCACTCTCTCCATGGAGGATGCTTGGTGCTCGGACATATGGCTCATTGCTTCGGCGAGCGTCAGCGTAGATTCCTCCAACACGGAGACCAAGCCAAGCATAGCCTCATGTATCTCACCCAGATGCTCCCGCACACCCGGCCGCATTTCCTGCATCGCAGACAACTCCAGAGGCACATCATCAGGCACTGACTGAGCATGTGCCTGGTCCCCTGCAGTCCTCCGACTGCTAGCGCCATGGGCACTCTCTGTCTCTGCCAGCTTCACCGGCGTCTGTGAAGTGCCGTCACCACTGTGCCTCGGGACACTAGCCAATGTTTTAATTCCCACCGAGGTGCTAGCAGCTGCGCTCGTGCCTGCCTTGCAGAAATGATGTGACGCTGGTGAGACTTCAGGCCCCTCAGGTGTGAGAGGGGGCATCTGCTGCTCTTCCTCCCGTCTATGCTCTGATGATGGTGAAAGGAAGAACAAGGACAGTGCTGTTAATCACAATAAGAGGTTATGGTGAAAGAATTAATCCAGACCGGTCTCTTGGTTAAAGCTGGTTTATACTCTTTCGAGTTATCAACAGTCACAGATTGCAACTCTTTGAGTACAATCACAGTTCTTGGTTGTCCGGGAGGGGGACATGAACCCACAATCCTCTGATTCAAAGGCGAGGGTGCTATGAACTGAGCCATAGCTGACACCTCTAAAGCTGGTTTATTTCCAAGACAACTCTTCAGTGCTACTAACTTCCTAATAACTTCCACACAAAGTGTCCCGGCTGTACCTTTTTATTCTATTTAGATGGGATAATTAATGCCCATCACCTGTTTAATTAGCAATTGGTTTTAACAAGATGATTGCCATATTAACAAGTGCATCAGTTAGCGTGCAGCCAATGACAAAGTTCATCCATGTCCTCCGGCTCTTTATGCGCTCAACCTTCTATAGCCAATGGTCCAGCAATGTTGCAACAATAACTAATTTAACAATCATCAGTGCTATGGCTATTGGGAGGACAATGCTGACCTCACTGTTGGGCATAAATACTTGGCCGTGGCACCCCAGCCTCACCGACATCAGTAGACCTGGGTGCATGGTGCCCCTCCAATTCAAGGGCCTCCTGCTCGAAGCGGCTTAGTATGGATAGCTGTGCCTGGCCGCCTCCATTCTTCACACGCTCGGCCGCGTTCTGCGCATTCTTCTCCTGAAAAAGAGAGAAGAGCATTGATTAGGGCAAATTGCACATGGACTCTGTTCGCGCACAGCACACCCCAACCAGGGTGGGACATATCAGGGCTCCAGTGCCTCCTCACCCCGCTGCAGCCACACACTCAGACAAAGATGCTAGGCCTGCTCCCCACCCTCCTACCGCCCCCTTGGACACATGCTACCTCCATCTCATTAGGAACCACACAGTGTTTCTTCCCATAGCAAGGAGGCGCAAGCACGTGCAATGTAGAGAGCAGCAGATGGTTCGTTGCCTCGCCACCTTGAGGCTCCCCTTCCACCATCTCATCACCCTAACTAAGACATGTCCTGGAGTTCTGAATCTGCGCCTAGGTGCAGCTCCTCCAGGTTGCCCCCAAACCAATCATGTGGGACTGAGATCAACACATGCTGCGGGGGAAAACTCATCTCCTCATGACCCACTCAGGCTGACCTCAGCATGGGCACTGTCTGCTTGCCCACCCAGCAAAGGAAAAATGCCGTCAATGATTCAATGCAGTCACGACACTGAGAGTTGGGGGGAGTGGTTGGCCACAGAGGGTAAGGCTACCTACTTGGCTAAATGCCCAATGCCAACATGGTGCTCACCCTGCCAGAGCACAACAAATCGTTGAAGCGCTTGTGGCACTGGATCCAGGTGCATCACACCACGTCGCGGGAGCTCACCACCTCCGCCACCTCCTCCCAGGCAGGTTTTGTCATGTGGGGGGGGGGGGGGGCCTCCTCCTCCCATCCTGGGGGACAGTCACCTCCCGCCATGCTGCCACTTCCTCAAGGAGGGCAGCAAGGCACTCATCAGAAAAATGAGGGCACACTGGCGCCCTGCTGGCCCCCCTCCAGCCTGGCCTGTTCTGCAAACCTATCCTCCAGCCTGGCCTGCTCACCCGAATCCCTCTGCTGCGGCCTACCGCTGGCCATTGTGAGCAGCCTATCAAAGGCTGCTAGGCCTTCTTTTAAACAGACTGCTGGGTCGCCATTGGACCCAGAGGTCTGTGCATGCCCACCGCCGCCTGCACACTCCCAGTATCCTCGGGAGCTGGGAAATATGTTGGGCGGGCCTTAATTGGCCTGCCCGCGTAAAATGGCGGCACGGACCTGATCGCGGGCGGCGATTGGGTCCGCGTCCGCCTGCACCTGCTCCCGCTCCACCCCCCGCCAGATGGAAAATTCTGCCCTATGATACAAACCCGGATAGTGATAGAGACAGAGGAGTAAATTTATGTAAAAATATTAGAGCTGTAATAGTAGGGGAATTTCAATTACCCTAAAAAAAGGGTACAAATGAAGTAAAGTACAACGAGGGTAAAAAATTCCTGAAATGTGTGCAGAAGAACATTATTAATCAGTAGGTTTCTAGACCAACAAGGAATGAGCAGTTCTGGATTTAGTTCTGGGGTATGAAGTAGGGCAAATAGAGTGTGTTCCAATGGGAGAACATCTGGATAATAGCGATCATAATATAATGAGATTTAAAGCAGTTATGGAAAGGGACAAAGGAAAATCAACAGTGAAAACACCCAAATGGAAAGCAGCCAATTTCAGTCATTTGCCACAGATGGACTAGAAACAAAGGCGGGCCAGGAAAACAATAAATGGACAAATGGCAGGACTTCAAAATGGAGATACTTTGGAAACGAACCAAGCATTTCCCATTAGGAGCTAAGCTGGAGTATCCAAAGCTGGATTACCCTGGATGACAAATGAAATACATGTTAAAATAAAACTGAAAAAGGATGTTTATGACAAAGTCAGGCACAAAATACATTCGATCATCAGGCAGACTGCAGAGAAGGCAGGGGAAAATTGAGAAAAAGGATATAAGATAGGTAAGGGGAGGCTATGAGAAAAATTAGCTGGTAAAACAAAAGGGAATGGAAAAACCTTTTCTCATCATACAAAATGTGAAAGGATAATTAGAGCAATGGTGAAGCCAATTAGGAAGAAAAAGCATAAAGCTTTTTGGAGACGGAGAGGCCATGATGAAGGTACCTAATGAGAACTTTGCCTCAGCCTTCACAAAAGGAAAGGAAGACTTACGTTTATAAAGCACCTTTCATGACCACTGGATGTCTCAAAGCGCTTTATGGACAATGAATACTTCTGAGGTGTAACCATTGTTGTAATATAGGAAATGTGACAACCAATGCTCAGCAAACGTTTACAAACAGCAACATGGTAATGATCAGATAATCTGTTTTTGTGATGTTGATTGGGGGATAAATATTGGCCAGGACTTTGAAATTGTGTCAATGGATCTTTTACGTCCAGTCATGAATGGTGGTGGACAATTAAACAATTCACTGGAGGTGGAAGCTCCTCAAATATCCCCATCCTCAATGATGGCGGAGCCCAGTACATCAGTGCAAAAGATAAGGCTGAAGCATTTGCAACAATTTCAGCCAGAAGTGCAGAGTGGATGATCATCTCGGCCTCCTCTGGAGGTCCCCAGTTTTACAGATGCCAGTCTTCAGCCAATTTGATTCATTGCACATGATATCAAGAAACGGCTGAAGGCACTGGATACTGCATTACTGCATGGGCTATGGGCCCTGACAATAGTTCAGCAATAGGACTGAAGACTTGTGCTCTGGAACTTTCCGCACCCCTAGCCAAGCTGTTCCAATACAGCTACAACATTAGCACCTATTCGACAATGTAGAAAATTGCCCAGATATGTCCTGTACACAAAAAGTAGGACAAATCCAGCCTGGCAATTACCCCCATATTATTCTATTCTCAATCATAAGTAAAGTGCTATCAAGTGGCACTTGCTTAGCAATGACCTGCTCACTGGCACTCATTTTGGGTTCCACCAGGGCCACTCAGCTCCTGACCTCATTACAGCCTTGGTTCAAGCATGGATAAAAGAGCTGAATTCCAGAGGTGAGGTGAGAGTGACTGCCCTTGACATTAAGGCAACATTTGACTGAGTGTGGCATCAAGGAGCCCTAGCAAAACTGGAGTCAATGGGAATCAGGGGGAAAACTCTCTGCTGGCTGGAGTCACATCTAGCACAAAGGAAGATGGTTATGGTTGTTGGTGGTCAATTATCTCAGTTCCAGGACATCACTGAAGGAGTTCGTCAGGGTAGTGTCCTCGGCCCAACCATCTTCAGCTGCTTCGTCAATGACCAATCAGCCTAATGTCAGTGGTGAAAAAACTACAAGAAACCATTGTCAAGGACAAAATTAATTCTCACATAGTGAAGCATGGCTTAGTAAGGGGCAGTCCGCACAGATTTGTTTTTAAAGGAAAATCATACCTGACTAACCTGATTGAATTATTTGATGAAATAACAGAAAGATTTAATGAAGGTAGAGCCAATGGATGCTGTATTTCCTGACTTTCAAAAGGCATTTGATATAAGTTTCACATTACAGACTTAGTAGGGAAAATAAAATTGCCTGTTATTAAAGAGGTGGTGGTAACTTGGGTATGAAATTGGTTAAGAGGTGACAAAGAGTGGTGGTGAATTAAATGGCTCGAAATACTCAACAGGTTTTGCAGCATCTTTGGAGGGAGCATTGATTCACAACCGTAACTGCTTTGCAGTCACACAAAACTGTATCCTTACGGTCAGTTGACCCGTTTGCTATCAATCGTTTATTCCTGTATCATAACGTATTTCACCTCTCTCCTAACTATACTCAGTTCTGCCGAAGGGTCATGAAGACTCGAAACGTTAACTGATTTCTTCTCCACCGATGCTGCCAGACCTGCTGAGTTTTTCCAGGTAATTCTGTTTTTGTTTCATAACGATGGCTGTTTATTGTACAGCGGGAAGATTATTGGCTCTCCCTGTTGTGCCTATTTTGTTTTGCATTGTCCTTCTCTCCCTGTAGCTGGTTCTTTGTTTAGCTCGCTGACTGCCCATTTGCTCTCTGTTGGCACTGTCTCCTTAGCTAACTTATGCTCTCTCCGAGTCTCAGTAGAGTTCCTTTACCCCAAGCACCAAGGCGACCGACCTCTCCGATCCCAACGCTCAGAATGACAGGCCGAAGAAGGTGAAAAACAATCGGCATCAACGAAATAAACCACGTCACTGTCTCTCAGAACAACGGATGCTGTAAAAATCTTGTTCTCTGTGTGGCTTTGCCTCTCTAGCAGCCTGAAAAACGGTGAACGAAAAACAAAAAGGGATTTTTGCATGAAATCTCCAAGGAAACGCCGGAATCCGACGTTCTGGAAAGATAAGGTTAATATTCTAAGGAAGGGCGATAGTTATACCCAATTTGGAGTTTGAGTGATGTGGGTCAAAAACATTATTTTATGTGCCGTCAATTTGGGGTCGTCGAATGTCATGGATTTTAATATTTGAGCGTATTTTAGGCGCCTGTTAAGTGATGGACCACATTTCGAACGATATATTTGTATAAATAACAGTTTTAAGCTGATCAACTTTTATACCAGTCCCATGTCAATGACAGAGAGATATACAACTGAAGTCACACCGCGTTTGTGTTTGCAATTTGACGTGGGATTTCCTGGTAGTGAATTTGCATTTCTCACATTGTAAACATGGGTCTGTATGGCTGACACTTTACAAATATCAGCATGGGTGCTCGTATATAGACGGGTAACAGATACGATTTTTTGGAAGCTATTTCAGGGTTTTTCAAATGGTTAAAATGACAAAGAAGATAAACATCAAATAAATTCCTTGGCAGGTACAGAATTTGAATAACACAACATTTGGAAACTAATATTCAGCTATTTAGGGAAGGTAATGACCCGCGTTTTAAAACGCTACTTGTGCTCCAAGGAAAATATCCCTCGCTGGCCATAGAAATTAAATTAATTAATCCTTTATTTAATGATTTTGTATACCAGATAATGCTCCCGCGACGTACCTTTTTTGGAATATGCGCACCCAGAATCACTGAATCACAGGATGGGTACAACACAGGAGGTTATTCGGCCCGTCGTGTCAATACAGGTTCCCTGTAAGAGCAATCTGGGAAATCCTGTTCTCTTGCCCACATGTCTGTCCTTGGCTTGCTGCATTGTTCCAGTGAAGCCCAACGCAAACTGGAGGAACAGCACCTCATCTTCCGACTAGGCACTTTACAGCCTTCCGGGCTGAATATTGAATTCAACAACTTTAGATCTTAAACTCCCCCTCCCCCCTTCCCCACCCCGTTTCTTCCCCCTCCCTTTTTTTTCAATAATTTATATAGATTCTTCTTTTCCCACCTATTTCCATTATTTTTAAATCTACAACTAATACTTTTTTAGTCTTTCCACCCCACCCCCACTAGAGCTGTACCTTGAGTATCCTGCCTTCCATTCTTAATTAGCACTTTTCTTAGATAATATCACCACCTTCAACACCTCTTTGATCCTTTTGTCTGTGACATCTTTTGATTATCTGCTCCTATCACTGCTTGCTTATCCCTACAACCACCCCACCCTCAACTTTTCTCTCCCCCCGCCCCCCACCTTAGACCAGCTTATATTTCACCTCTCTCCTAACTATACTTCAGTTCTGCTGAAGGGTCATGAGGACTCGAAACGTCAACTGTTTTCTTCTCCACCGATGCTGTCAGACCTGCTGAGTTTTTCCAGGTAATTCTGTTTTTGTTTTGGATTTCCAGCATCCGCAGTAGCTTTTAGCTTTTTGTTTCAATCTGGGAAATATCATTTGGATTGTTTTCCAGGGTTATGTCGGAAAAGATGCTTGGTTTGAAAAGTAAAACGATCTTTAGTTGCTCAAAGGGTCATGGTTTTCGAAATTTCTTAAAATTAAACCGTAAGTGATTTTGTGTCAATATTTCCTGTAGAGTGACGAAAGCATTGCTCAAGTAGATGATATTTATGGAAGCTACATCTCACTTTGAAAAGTGAATGATCATGGGGAGTGGAGCAACAAAACCTCGGGTAATTAAGCCACAGGATAGGCTTGTTCCCATTGAGGATAAGTTGGCGTCATCACACTGCTCCAGTGGGAATCGGCACAGTGAAGCGATGGCAGTGAAAAACACTGATAGGACTGATATGAACTGCAGGATGCAAACACATGAGCAGCTCAGAGAAGATCAGCATAGCCCCAAAGTAAGTGAAGGGCACTACAATGTGGAAGAAGATGGGGAGCAAGAAGAAATCAAGCAGTTGTACCAATGTGCTCACAGCACAGCAGAGACATCTGCAAATGTAAGTAAAATGAAAAAAAAAAATAGAATTATACAGAATCTGCAGGACAGACCCAGGCCATTTGGCCCAACAGGTCCACATTAGTGTTTATGCCCCAAATTAACCTCTTCCCACCCCTCTATCAGTGTAACCTTCTATTCCTTTTTTCCTCATGAGTTTATATACATTCCTCTTAAATGAATCTATGCTATTTGTATGAACTACTCCATTTGAGAAAAAAAAACTGCCCACAATTTCTCTCTACAATTCACTGTGGTGTAGCAACAAAAGGAATAGTTGCATACTAGAACTATTAAAGGAACCTAAAGAGCCACTCGTGAGTTGTAATGGGCCAGGCACAAGTGGAGTTCTGTTGAAGGGTCATGTTGGACTCGAAACGTCAACTCTTTTCTTCTCCACCGATGCTGCCAGACCTGCTGAGTTTTTCCAGGTAATTCTGTTTTTGTTTTGACAAGTGATATATTGTTGAATTCAACAATTATCCACAACATATTTGACAGTTACTATGGATCAGCTGCAAATTAAATAGTTTGCCATCCCATAGTTCCTTATACAAATAAATGTCCACATAGAATAGAACATCAGCAAGTAGTGGTACTTTCACATCTCAAAACATTCACTGTTTAGAGAGCACTTTGTATGCAGACTGCAGTTAGAGAGTATCAGATGATGAAGTTAAAGTCAGACTGCTGCAACATAAGTTACCTGGTTTCAAAGAGCCTGTGGTCCAATTTTAAAGGGCTTCTTTGTTGGGTTTTATGAGTATTTTCATGATATTAGAGATTACAAATTAGTAGCATGCTCAAACCTCAACGCAATCAATCAAAGCAAGATGAATGAAAAGTGATTGAAAGTGTAAACCACTCTAATAACCTTACATTATTTAATAAGTTGCTAAATGTTATATTAATATCAATGATATTTTATTTGACAAGCAAATATATGTGCAATAAGAAAATTAAAAAGAATCCTTAATTCTTCTTTGCTTACTGATTTTTGGGATTTTAATATTGGTTTGTCGACTTGTTCCTGGCCACTGTTTGAGTTGCACTGCTTTGTGTCTCCTCAATAGATTCAGTCCACGTAGCCATTCCTAGATCAGTTTTATTGAGATCCTGAGAGAGCAAACATTAGGAAGTTCTGTTGCAAAACCGAGGATTCATGAGTACATTATGACTAATGATAGAGATCAACATGATTGCACTTTACTATATTGATATACAGGGAGCAAGAGACTGGATATCGGAGGACAATATAACATTGACGAATTTTGCTTTAACATCTGCACTCCAGGCTTCTGTGCCATAGAAAAAGAAAACTTCTCTTTCTGTTGATACTTAAGACTCATGTAATGAATTAATCAGACTCAATCCGAGTTCAAATACACAAGTTCATAAAACAAAGCAGCCCTGAATTTAATACTAATTGACATAAATGTTGCGGAGGACTGACAGTGTGTGAGTTCCATTGCTATAGCAGAAATTAGAGCCCTATTTCAAGGTTTAGAATAACCCTAATTAGATTGAAAGGCCCTCTTTCCCACATAGATTTTACTGAGCAAACCCTCATGTAGGTGCAGTTTATGCAGATAATTAATCAATTTTGCCTGTTTCATTGTCTTGCAATCTAATACAACACTTTTGAACATTTAGACGAGCTCACCTATATTGACTGTATAATTTGTCTTTCTTTGTTGCTTTTGACAGCTGCTAAGCTGCACTAAACTGCCAGTGTGAGGGCTTCTCTGGCCACCAGCACATTTTTAACCCCCAGATGTAATAAGGGATACCACACAGCAAAATAGGCTTCTTCTTGAAAATTCCCCTATCTACTTTCTTGATGGAGAGGAGATAAACAAATACAATGAAAGGAATGAGGTCAAGCTACTATTAGACCTACACTGCTACACCACCACCCTCATTAAATGTGTACAAGCCCACAGATTTTATAAGGGAGCAAGAGGATTTGGTAATTTTGTTTCACTGTGGAAGTCTTGGATAACCTAACACTTTGCACATGATGATTTACTGTTCTGAACATTAACAGAATAATACTATCTGTTAAATTCAGTACAACTCTTAGTTTGAATGCTGTACTTTCCAAGCTGCAGTTGAGGATTTAAGAAATTAGGGTGATTTTTGGAGGGATTCCACATTGCCGAAGTGAAAAGGGGAAGTTCTCTTACCTTGAATGTTGTCAAGCCATTAAAATTCTTGTAGCATTGTTCTTTTGTCCTGCTGAGTAAGATTGCTCTCAAAGGCACTGCCACAATCCTCTGCAAGCCCTAATGACTATCAGTCACTCTCATTGTTCTGATCTAAGAGGAGCTGTTAGGTTGGCATCTGAAAAATTCTGGGCTTGTCTTCTTCTGCCACCATTTGCCTAAGGCCTTCCTTGCGTGGCATTAGTGTGTGAAGTTGAAGACATATTTTAAGTTGAGGGCAGGGGTTTTCAACCTTTTCATGCTTCTGATGCCTCTTTCCCCCAATTCCAGGATATAAAAATTCCATGTCCTCCTGTAAGACAAGTTTTTTAAAAATTCATTCACGGGCTTCGCTGTCTGAGCCAGCATTTATTGCCCCTCCCTAGTTGCTCTTGAGGAGGTAGTGATGAGCTGCCTTCTTGAACCGCTGCAGTCCAGGTGGTGCAGGTACATCCACAGTGCCGTTAGGGAGGGAGTTCCAGGATTTTGCCCATCGACAGTGAAGGAATGATGGTATATTTTCAACTCAGGATGGAGAGTGACTTGGAGGGGAACTTCCAGGTGGTGGTGTTCCATTATGTCTGCTGCCCTTGTCCTTCTAGATGGTAGTGGTCATGGGTTTGGAAGGTGCTATCGAAGGAGCCTTGGTGAGTTGCTGCAGTGCAACTTGTATATGGTGCACACTGCTGCCATTGTGTGCCGGT
The DNA here is from genome assembly GCF_964194155.1 of Cetorhinus maximus. Taxonomy (NCBI): domain Eukaryota; kingdom Metazoa; phylum Chordata; class Chondrichthyes; order Lamniformes; family Cetorhinidae; genus Cetorhinus; species Cetorhinus maximus. The sequence continues at coordinate 35,503,660 of NC_135900.1, forward strand.
GGTGGAGGGAGTGAATGTTTGTGGATGAGGTGCCAATCCAGTGGGTTGCTTTGTGCTGAACGGTGTCAAGCTTCTTGAGTGTTGTGGGACCAGCACCCATCCAGGCAAATGGGGAGTATTCCATCACACTCCTGACTTGTGCCTTGTAGATGGTGGACAGGCTTTGGGGAGTCAGGAGATGAGTTACTTGCTGCAGGATTCCTAGCCTCTGACCTGCTCTTGTAGCCACACTATTTATATGGCTAGTCCAGTTCAGCTTCTGGTCAATGGTGACCCCCAGGATGTTGATAATGGGGGATTCAGTGATGGTAATGCCATTGAATGTCAAGGGGTGATGGTTGGATTCGCTGTTGCTCGAGATGGTCATTGCCTGGCACTTGTGTGGTGCGAATGTTACTTGCCACTTGTCAGCCCAAACCTGGAAGTTGTCCAGGTCTTGCTGCACTTGGACCTGGATTGCTTCAGTATCTGAGAAGTCACGAATGGTGCAGAACATTGTGCAATCATCAGCGAACATCCCCACTTCTGACCTTATGATGGAAGGAAGATCATCGATGAAGCAGCTGAAGATGGTTGGGCCGAGGAAACTACCCTGTAGTATTTTTTTGTATAAAAATTCGGTATACAATTAAACATATATATTTATCATTATTTTTGTTTTGCTGAATGTGAAATTTATTGCTGGTGATGGGCACCAACTCAAAGCTTAGGTGAGGGGTATGGGTGCCAAATTGAGGTTTGGGTGAGGAGCATGGATACCATATTGAGGCTTGGATAAGGGGCATGGGTACAAGATTTAGGCTCAGGTGAGGGATTTGGTGACGTTGCCATCGTGAGCTTCTTGCACTTGCATAAGCATCAAAGTTCAGTTATACAGCCTGTTGGCAGGATCAAATGGGTGTGGTCCTCAAGCATGAAATAAAAATTTATTAGAGATAGATAAGGGTAGACAGATTGTGCAAGCCCCCACCCTACACTTTCTCTGATTATTTTGGCAGACCCATTGAAAGAGAGAGGTGACTGTGCTGCATGTGGGAGTTTGTGCAGAGCATTGTGAACCCCAGGCGACCACACCTGCAGGAAGTGTTTGAATCTTAAGGAAGTTCATCTCAGAGTTGTTTTGTTGGAGTTTGAGGTGCAGGCCTTATGGGGCATCAGTGAGGGGAGAGTTACCTAGACACTTTGATCCAGGAGGTAACCACACCCTAGGTTTGGGAGTGATGTAAGTCTAGTTAGTGATCAGGGACAGGAGGGTGTGAATGTGAGCCACACAGGTAAAGAGACTCTATGGGCAGAGTTTTCCCCCCGTCGGGGGGGAAGTTGATGGGCGGGCGCGTGCAGGTGCGCTTCTGATCGACGCCCCTGTTCGGAGGTGTGGCACCATTTTATGTGGGTGGGCCAATTAAGGCCCACCCAGCGTGATGTCCGCAGGGAAGTGCTATGTGCTCCCTGTGCGAGCGGGGGGATTCCCAAAATCGAGAGTGTGCTCTTTCGCGCATGCACACAGAAGAGCGCACTCATCTCCCTGAGGGAGATCGGCTCTACTTTTAAAAATATTAAAAATAGAAAAAAAAATTCCCTTACATGTCACATGAGGGGACATGTTTATCATTTTCAATAAAACTTTATTAAAATTTTTAAAACCCTACATGAAACCTCATCCCGCCTGTGGATGTGGTTTCATGTTTTTTCTACTTCCCGCTGGGGCTCCTGGTCTGCCCACCAACCTTAAGGTTGGACGGGCAGGTCCATTAATGACTTTAATTGATCTGTCAATAGCCTCAATTGGCCATTGACAAGTCGGCGGGCGCGCAGCTGATTTTGCTGCGTCCCCGCCTTCCTGAAAATTTAAATGGAGCAGGGTGACGTCGGAAGTTCCGCCCGACGTCATCTCATATCATTTTATGCGTCGGCAAGTGGGCCCCGCCGCCGCTCGCCGACGGTAAAATCCTGCTCTATGTGTAATGCTGACGAAGCCTCGGCCTTTTCCCTTATCCAATGATTTGGATGTGGGGAAAAAATGTAATATTTCCAAGTTTGCTAATGACACAAAACTAGGTGGAAATGTGAGTTGTGAGGAGAATGCAAAGAGACATAAAGGGGATTTAGACAATGACTGGGCAAGAACAGGGGCAGATGGAATATAATGTGGAAAATGTAAAGTTATCCACTTTGGTAGGAAAAACATAAATGCAGAGTATTTCAAATGTGGTGAGAGATTGAGAAATATTGGTGTCTAAAGGAACTTGAGTGTTGTTGCTCATGAATCACTGAAAGCTAACATGCAGGTGCAGTAAGCAATTAAGAAGGGAAATGGCATGTTGGCCTTTATGCAAGAGAATTTGAGTACAGGAATAAAGATAACTTTCTGCAATTATATAGAGCCTTGGTGAGACTGCATCTGGAGTATCATGCACAGTTTCGATCCTCTTATGTAAGGATATTTGCCACAGAGGAGTGCAACAAAGGTTCACCAGACTGATCCCTGGGATGGCAGATTGTCCTATGAAGAAAGATTGAGGAGTCTGGGCCTATATTCTCTAGAGTTTAGAAGAATGAGAGGTAATCACATTGAAATTTTTAAAGTTCTTATCAGGCTCAACAGGAAGGATGTTTCACCTGGATCGTGGGTCTAGAACCAGGGGATTTTCCTTTTATTCGTTCATGGGATGTGAGCATCATTGGCTAGGCCTGCATTTATTGCCATCTCTATTTGCCCTAGAGAAGGTCGTGGTGAGCTACCTCCTTGAACCGCTGCAGTTCATGTGGTGTAGGTACACCCACAGTGCAGTTAGGAAGGAAGTTTCAGGATTTTGACCCAGTGACAGTGAAGGAGTGGCGATATATTTCCAAATCAGGACGGTGAGTGGTTTGGAGGGGAACTTCCAGATGTTAGTGGTGGAGGGAGTGAATGTTTGTGGATGGTGTCAAGCTTATTGAGTGTTGTTGAAGCTGCACTCATCCAGGCAAGTGGAGAGTATTCCATCACACTCCTGACTTGTGCTTTGTAGATGGTGGACCGGCTTTGGGAAGTCAGCAAGTGAGTTGCTCGCTGCAGGATTCCTAGCCTCTGACCTGGTCTTGTAGCCACTGTATTTATATGGCTCGTCCGGTTGAGTTTCTGGTCAATGGTAACCCCCAGGATGTTGATAGTGGGGGATTCAGTGATGGTAATGCCATTGAATGTCAAGAGGTGATAATTAGATTCTCTCTTGTGTGGCTTGTCACTTGTCAGCCCAAGTCTGATATATTGTGCAGGTCTTGCTGCACTTGGACATGGACTGCTTCAGTATCTGAGGAGTCGTGAATGGTGTGGAACATTGTGCAATCGTCAGTGAACATCCCCACTTCTGACTGTATGATGGAAGGAAGGCCATTGATGAAGCAGCTGAAGGTGGTTGGGCCTAGGACACTACCCTGAGGAACTCTTGCAGTGATGTACTGGGACTGAGATAATTGACCTCCAGCAACCACAAGCATCTTCCTTGGTGCTAGGTATGACTCCAGCCAACAGAGAGTTTACTCCTGATTCCCATTGACTCCAGTTTTCCTAGGGCTCCCTGATGCCTCACTGAATCAAATGCGGCCTTGATGTCAAAGGCAGTCACTCTCACCTCACCTCTGGAATTCAGCTCTTTTGTCCATGTTTAAACCAAGGTTGTAATGAGGTCAGAATCTGAGTGACCCTGGCAGCACCCAAACTGGGCGTCAGTGAGCAGGTTATTGCTAAGCAAGTGCAGCTTGATAGCACTGTTGATGACGCCTTCCACCACTTTATTGATGATCGAGAGTAAACTAATGGGATGGTAATTGGCTGGGTTGGATTAGTCCTGATTTTTATGTACAGGGCAAACCTGGGCAATTTTATACATTGCCAGGTAGATACTAGTGTTGTAGCTGTACCGGAACTACTTGGCCAGGGGCGTGACAAGTCCTGGGGTCTCAGAATAGGCCATTTAGGACTGAAATAAGGAGGAATTTCTTCATTCAGAGGTTGGTGAATCTTTGGAATTCTGTACCCCAGAGGGCTGGGGAGGCCCAGTCATTGAGGATATTCAAGACAGGAATCGACAAATCTCTAGATATCAAAGGCATCGAGGGATATGAGATAGTGTGGGAAAATGGTATTGAGGTAGATCAGCCATGATCTAGATGAGTGGCGGAGCGGGCTTGAGGGACTACTTCTGCTCCTATTCCCTATGTTACAACAGGTATGAAGTTACTGTTGTCTGTGTGGATGAGAGCAAAGTCTGTAGGGTGGATGAGTAAACGCACCATGGCACCATGTTACAGAAGGCCTTTCAAAGGAGAGGGGTGGATTGAATAAGAATGTGGTAAGGAATCATATAGTCAAGGGGAATAGATACTGTTTTTTGCAGCTGTGACCAGGAATTTCAAAGGTAGCATTGCCTGTCTGATGCCAGGTTTAAGAACATCTCCTTGCAGTTGGAGAAGAACTTAGAGGAGGAGTGAGAGGGTCATGTTGTTGTAATCCAAACAGAAACATACAGAGAACATACAGAGAACGAGGAATGAAGTTACTCAGAGGGAAATCCAGGTCATTGTAATTGGGTATTTTTCCCATCATGCAAATGCCATGTATTTTGCATAAAGTTCTTATTGCTTTTAATATTTAACTTATATATATAATATTTGCTTGCCTCTTTAATAATTGTTGATTTGTCTTGTGTTGCTGTTTTAAGGGATCTGAGTGCTCTGAATAATTGAGACTACCGTGTGTTTTGCAAAATGGGGGCTTACCTTACATTTCTCTGTACCAAATACTATATGTTTATGGAGCGCTTTATTGGCTAACCAGAATTTCTGCATGAATCATTCAGCTATAAACATTGCGCACTCCCCACCAGAATTAATGAACTTTTCATCATCTATATTATTAAAGTAGGTCCAATGGCTGTTTCAGAAGCAGGAAAGATTAATATTGGAGATGTGTTTGGATTATTATCCTTTCCATTATTGCTTACGAAGAAGCATTTGCAAGAAAAGCTCTGTTGAAAATCTTTCGTTGTCATTTCCTTCGCCGTTTTGTTAATTAAACTGAAATGCATCAACATTAAAAAAAAACTTCTTTACGGACCCCAAGAACCTTACTTGGAACATTCTATGAATTTTGTAATCTGTTCCCTTAGCTTGTTTCAAGGTAGAAATAAAACATTTTATTTTGTTAGGCCCTGGCTATGATTCTAAAAGATTATTTGAACATAGTTAGAACATGACTATGAATTATGGCTGGTTCAAAATGCAAGTGATTGTTTTTGATTCTGTTGAAGGTCCATTCTTCTGAAAGCAACAACCCAGAAGCAGATGGATTGACCTTGACATTTGAGAATTTTCTTCACAATGATGGTACTCTTTACACTTGCCTCATGAAAAATAACATCAAGCTTTACCTGGATGAAGCTAAGGTGGGAAATAGGTTGAAATCTACTCTAAGGCACAGATCTGAGTTTTTGTCACTGTGCGTGCAGGCACATAAGTCATTGCAAATGCATGGAAATATTCCTCTTGTTATTTTTGAAACACATCCACATAATGAGCTGGATTTTACTCTCCTTTGGTGGCGGATTTGAAGATGGGGGGATGCTTGTTAAATCCAGCAGGCGGACTGTCTGCTGCCTACCCACATGCCCCTGCCCACACTGTAACTATACCAACTCGGGGTGGGGGGGGAGGTGGCATTGCGCGGCCTGCCTGACAGCAGGCAAATTGAGGCCCTGAAGTAGGCTATTAATGCCCTGTGAGGGCCTCATCCCACCACCGCCAGCATTTAACCGGCAGGGGGAGAGGCCCACACCGAGTAGCCAGCCCAGCAGGTTTCCCTGTGCAGGCTGATGGCGGGCAGAGAGGGAAAGTCCTTCCTTAACAGGTCCCTTGGACCCAGCAGTGAGTCCCCCTCAGCTTTTAGTGCCCACCTCTCCCAAAGGCAGACCTCCCCCCATTGGACATTCATATTCCAGCTCCCCACTCTCACCTCACCCCACTTGCTGGGACCAGCTTGGCACCCGACGAGACCCCCAAACAAGTACCCAAATCTTGATTCAATGGTGCATGCTTCTGTCCCAAAATGCTGGAGAGCTGCCAGCCTCTGATTTGCCAGCATCTCTCTGAGGCAGGACATCCTAATCCAGAAGGACCACAATCCCGCCTCCAGCCTATTAACAGTCCCTGGATTTCCCCCCGACCCCCCCACATGGGTCTTTTTAGTTAAGGGAGGGGTGGGGTCAGAGAATCTGGTACCTCATATAATTCAGGCCAAAATATTGCCCTGAATGGGTACTGTATTTGGAAATCTGAATACTTAGACACTGTAGCAATAAGCACATACCATACTTTCACCAGCTCACCACGATGCTCATGGAAGGATTGGTTGCAAAGAATGACCAGATAGCAAGATGCCTATTTCCTATTTACTTTTTAAATCTATTTTACAAATAATGCAATCATTCCTGATCTCTGGAAGGTTTTTAATTCCATGTTGCCATAACTATTGGTAAAAGAATTTCTGTGTGTTCTGGATGGGTGAAGATGAATCTTCCATAATCATGCAGGTTGCCAACAGTGCTTCACCACACTCACACTTTGATAAAATATATTATCCTGCTAACAGTAGCAATGCAAACTGGAAACAGAACATTTACAAACTGCTTGTCCACAGGTAAATTCATAATCATCACACACAGATTACGACATGCACACATTGGTAATGTACCCATTCACATGGGTTAAAATATGGTACTATAGTACTATTTATTTATTCTTTTACAGACCTAAACTGCACATCTTTTTATATTCATAAAATCACTACTGTGTATATTCCTGGACCTAAAATATTGCTTGTGTCTTTATTAATAGGGATTTGTGCCTTTTCCAGAAAAGTGGCATAAACAAGGAAAATTTATCAACATATCGCATGAGGTATGGAACAGGAATTAAAGTCAATACAGTAATTAAACATGTGATATTTATAATAATAAAAGTTCACAGATTAAGTAAATGTTAAATGTGAACATGTAGAGTAACAAATGATAATGGCAGTACTTGACATTTCTGCAATTGGTAATTGTAATTGAATTGCTTTGTCCTCATAATTGCCCTTTAAATCTATATAATGTTTCCTGCAATGATAATAAGTTTGAATATTGAAGTAACAAAATTAATGAAACTTGCATTACTAATGTTGCAGCAAGCAACTTGATTTTTCAGTGAAATGAAATTGAAATAATAATTCAATGTGGTGATTTCTAATTTAATACACACTCCACATCATATTCCGTAACACACTAAATGAACTCATGGGAGTAAAAGCAAATATTTCAAATTTGCTTTGTGAAAATATTAAGGCTAGTTTTCTTGTTGTGTTGTACCAGTAAACCTAAATAACCTGGGCGAGCATGCTTCTAACACCCAATGACACTGGGAATTTTCTGACCAAAGTGTCATTGGGAGTATAAGTTTGATCAAATATGGACTGGCAAAATATAAGGGGCAGAATCTTCAGCTCGGCGAGTGGGGACGGGGCCTGGTCGCTGAGGCGTAAAATGATGCAGGGTGACGTCGGGCGTGCGTCCTGAATTCACCGCGCATCATTTAGATTTTCAGTTCGGCGGTTGCGCAGCCAAGTCGGCTGTGCGCCCACCGAACTGTCAAAGCCTATTAAAGCCATTTAAATAGCAATTAAGGCAATCAGCTGAGCTGCCCGTCCAACCTTAAGGTTGGCGGGCAGGCAAAGAACCCAGGTGGCCTTCGCATTTTTCATGGAACCTCATCCACAGCCAGGATGAGGTTTCATGAATGATTTAAAATTTTCAGAAAAATTTTTATTAAAATTAATGAACATGTCCCAGCTCATGTGATTGGCTCCATGCCCGCCTCTACCCCCGCACAACCACAAAACCACCCCCCCCCCCCCCCCCCCCCCCACCACAGACAAGGAGAAAGTTCTCCCCAAGAGATATAAGATGGGATCATATGGAACTACATACTTCCAGTCATTTGTGACTCAATAACACTGGCTGGAAGAAATTCATTGCTTTCCTGTTGTCCCTTGTTGCTACAGTTCACAGCAGTGTTTTTAAATGTGAAAGGGCCACTTCAGTTAAGGCAAACAATCACAGAGTATTTAGTTGCATTACTCAAAGTAGCAATTTCAAAAATGCAAATGTGTCGAATTTTTTTTATTCTTCAGCCTGCACTGTTAGCCGCATTACAGCAATTTCCCTCCCTTCTCCCTCAAAACAGGCACACTAGTGGTACAGAAATTGGCCTCAGCTACAACCCTACATATTTTAATTATTCTGATCCTGGGAAATGAGTCAGTGTTAAGGAAAAGATTAATAAGATAAAGCACCTTTCCCTACCTCAGAACATCCCAAAGCAATGTGGCAGCTAAATTGCACACAGCAAGGTCCCACATTCAGAAATATGATAATCTATTTTATGAATGTGGGTCAGGGGCAGATGATCCGCAGTAAAGAGGGAGATTTAGGTCGATTTAGCATGGCAATGTGAAAGATAAACAGGAGTGAGTTTCATAAGATTTACTTGGAAAAAAAGTAAATACTTCTGATTTTCTCTGGAGAGTGACCTTGTTTGAGCATGGAATATCTTCAAAACTATGGCGAATGAAGTATTCACCCACTGAAATAAGATTGGATTATGTATGGATGAAAGTAAAAACTGTGACAAATTGGTGAAATTTATCAGAATGCTTTGGTTGATGTGAAGAATTAGATGTTTAATGCAATTTGGTTGAAGGGGCAGTGGCATCAAAGGCATCAATCCTGAAATTACAGAATGGGTCAAACAATGACTGATGAAATTCATGTGCAAAGTATCACACCTAGGAGGCAACAATAGGCAACATATATGCTTCATTAGTAGCGCTGCCTGGCCTGGATAGCACTACTGGCTCACAAACCCTTTTGTGGAACCTGGTCATCTCTGCTCACTGCTGCTGCACTGCATGGGTCCCTTTCCAGGTACATAAATGGAACTTCCTGCTTCAGAGAGCCCAACTCCTTTCTCCACCACATCTCAACTATTGTTTACTTTGTAGATGGTAGATTAATATGCTAACCCTTACAAGGAAACCAGGAAATTCCCAGAAATAATCTGATGCAACAGGGTGTCTGCCAAAACTCCAGATGGGGCCCCGACCAATGTCCTGCCACACCTCCAGTGAGAGAATCCCCACAGAATCTCAGCCCACAAAATTAGGGCACTGATTGTAAGTTCATAGTTATATTTTAACACACCCGCTTTTGTTCTGAAGCCCCCAAGGTAGACTGAATATTATTTTCCATTAATATACTTTTGTTATTTTGGAGATACATATAATTATAACATTGGACTCACTGATCATTAAAAAATTAAAGGCTTTATTAAATTTCATACTCTATTAGTATCAACTTCACTCTATTGTCTACCACACAACCATGCAATGTTACTGGTGATATAGAATACCATATTGTTATAATTGGCATCAGCAATTCAAAGGATTACCTAAACTACCTGCGGGTTGATATTGAGTCTTTAACCATTTCTCTTTCAACAGTTTTTGCTGCTTTAGATTCTTGTTTTACTTTCATAAATTACATTTAAGCTAATTGCAGTGCGATCAAAGCTATTCTGACCAGAGAACAATTTTCTTTTACACCATACTCGTGGGCCTTAGGTCCCTTTATAATAATCTAGAAAAGAATTTGGCTGAATCTAGTTCCAAATAATAATGTTGTGGATGAATGAGCAGTTGCCAAAAGCAGAGTGGTTCAAGTGAGGGTGAGAAGAAATAGAACATATGAATAGATATGAAAGAAGATCATGAAGGTAGGGTGAGATGACCTTGGAGAAAGCTAAAAGCAAGGATGCAAATGTCACTCAAGTGAGAGGGAGTGAGTGAGAAGTGAGCCAGCAGCGAAGGAAATGGCAAGGGGCTAGAGGGGAAGTGGGGGGATGAGTGGGAACAGTAATGGGTCATGGGGGAAGTGGTGAGGGGAGTGGTGAGGGGCCGCAGGAGGGAGCTGGGTGGGAGGCGATGAGGGGAGTGGGAGGGGGAAAATGAACCAGTAGCAAAGGGATCAGCAAAGGGTTGCGTGGGATAGGATAGGGAGCTGGGGATAAGCGGTGAAGGGAGTGGAAGGGAACTGGGAGGGATCTGGGGGGGAAGCAGGCCAGCGGTGTAAGGAGTGGCAAGGAGCCATGGGGGGAGTGGGTTGGAGCAGGGGGATGCAAGGAGAAGCGGTGAGGAACAGTGGGGAAGTGGAAAGGAGCAAGGGGAATGCGAGGAGCAGCAACATAGGGAGCGGCGGTGGACTGTGGGCAGGAGCCGGGGCAGGTTGTGTGGGGGGGGGTTGTTGGTGAAGGGAATAGAGGGGAACCAGAACAATGTTGGGTTTTTTTTTCTGTCTTTGCTCATTTTAATGCAGGTTATTTTATTCATTTTAGTGCTATCAATGGCATCACAGGCACTGACACTGCATCTGCACATGTGCAGGAAGTGCTCCCCTAGTCTTGCAGCACAAATAAACAAAACCAAAAAATGAATGGCTGGAAATCCTTTGGGGCACATGTCCGAATCTCTGATGTATTCTCATATACAAGCTATGTGCCTGGAGTGTTAACAATGAAAAAATATCCGTAGTGTAAACCTGTTTTCTTTATCAGCTACTTTTATGAACATTCTGAGCTCCAGGCATTTAAAGATAGCAATGTTTGAATTTCTAAATTTCCAATAGTTTAAATAATTTACAGTCACATCTTATTGCAGATAGCGACAAATTCAGTCAACAGCAAGAACAAATCAAACCTGGATGCATCGTATTGCATTGATAACGAGCGGGCTGGAGATCTATGGGTTCCTGGGAAAGGAATGGTCATGACATATATTTTTGAAGTAAAATTACGTTTATTTCATTAATTCTAATATTACTGAAATTTTAAGGGCCAGAAGCTGAATAAATACTTGAAACTAAACTGTTTATCCAATTGAAAACCTCAGGTATACTAATCTTCTATATTTCTCACAGGAGAAAGCAAATGTTTGTAAATACTTTGATACAGATTGTGGAGCCTGGCTTATCTTGCCATTGCAATGGGAAATGAATTTGGATTTCATCAGAAGACTTGTGGAACAAGTGGCGGTGAGCAACAAATATAATTTATTGAAAGTATGATTATAGGAATCAGACCTAGTGTTATTCCTATAATCCTGCTCTGCTTTTAGGAATAAACATTTCAACTAAAAGTTATTTTTTAAAGGCATCATACATAAACAGAGGGCCAAAATATCAAAGTACATATATGTCATCAATTCTTTACTACACAGTTTTTGCACTGTCAGTGAGGAATTGTTGTCTGTTTCTGGAGTTACACTGCAAAGACAAGTGATACTTATATAGCTTATATCTTTAAAACTCATTCCTTGTAGAAGATGTGTCCATCAGATTGTATGTACTCATGAAACACTTAAATGTTCAGTATGGTGAGAGAGCGAGTCAGCTTGGATGTATAGGAGGGAGGACTTGCTTAAAGACCTTCTTTGATGACATGATGGAATTTGCTGAAACTAAGGGCAGAACTTTCCACCCATCGGGGGAAAGTTTAGGAGCGGGCGTGTGGAGGTGTGCCTCCGAGCGGCGCCCCCGATCGGGGGTATGCTGCCATTTTATGTGGGTGGGCCAATTAAGGCCCACCCAGCGTGACATCCGCAAGGAAGCGCTATGCGCTCCCTGAGCGGGCTGGGGGGGCGGGGGGGAGTTCCCTGAGCCGAGAGTGCGCTCTTTTGAGCATGTGCGCAAAAGAGCGCACTCATCTCCCTGAGGTTAAGTGCTACTTCAGGGAGATCGGCTCCTGTCTGAAAAAATTTTAAAAACAGAATACATTTGCCTGACATGTCCCCTCATGTGACACTGTCACGTGAGTTGGGACATGTCCATTACTTTCATTGACAATTTTATTAAAAATTTTAAAACCTACATGAAACCTCATCCCGCCCGTGGTTTCATGCTTTTTCTTAAGCCCGCCAGGGGTCCTGGCTTGCCAGCCAACCTTAAGGTTGGACAAGCAGGTCCATTAATTACTTTAACTACTTTGTCAATGGCTTCAATTGGCCATTGACAGGTCGGCGGGCGCACAGCTGATTCTGCTGAGCCCCCGTTGACCTGAAAATTGAAATGAGGTGGGATGACGTCAGGAGTTCTGCCCAACGTCATCCCGTGTCATTTTACGCATCAGTGAGCGGGTCCCACACACTGCTCGCCAACCGGGAAATCCTGGCATAAATTTCAATGAGTGTAAACTATTTAGATTTTAGCAAGACTTATAAAACTGTACCAACCAAGTAATTAGTCCGCAAGACAATGTTATGAAGTATATAAAGACACTCGACACTGAGTCCACTGTAAGCAAATCAAGCAGCAGTTTAGCAGTTTATTCAATATAAGTATGTACACAGGGGAATGCTCTCTCAGGATGCTCTAAGAGGCAATTCAAAGATACAGAGTTTATGTCAATTATTTATACCATCTTTGTAATATCTTACCATTGACTCACAATGCACTTATCTTGTACATTTAGTTCGGTATGTCCACAATTATAGATGAGTTTACAAAATAATCAAGGAATGATTTGACCTTTAGCACAAACAATGCCCATGGTTTATTTCTTCACAAACTTTTCTTATTTACCCTAACGATTTACTGCTTTACACAGTCATCCGCATATCTTAGCCTGGCCCTGAGGTCAGGCAATCAGTATATTACAGTATAATTCATAGGTCATTCATCAACTAATTCTATCCTGACCCAAAGGTCATTTTCCTTAGATTATCATGGACTGGTCCATAGACCAGCAATCAACTTCCTGGCCTGACCAAAAGGTCACATTCCCTGGTACATCCAACTCTAGTGTTTTTTTTAACATTTAAAACTTATATCCACAATTTGGTCAAGCCTGAGTAATTCCAGGTTACACCACTTCAACAAGAAGGCACTGAGTTGTATTTGTCCACGTTAAATTCTATTTGCCATTCATCAATCCCCGTTTCCATTCTATCCAGTTTTATTTATATTGGTCTGCCTGTTCCCAATTATTTGACCAGCGCCCACCACCACCAAACCCCACCCTCCCCACTACCCCTCACCCCCTGCCGTGCATACACACACACACACACATACACACACTCTGTGATCTCTACAAAGTTAGATAGCTTTGTCACTGTTCTCAGGTCCAAATCATTTATATTCAATACAAACAGCAATGGCTGCAATACTGATCCCTGCCCCAATACTATGTGATGTAACTTCATTCACAACTATCTTTGCATCCCCTGGCTTAGCCAATTTTCATTTTGCCTGAGAAACTTGTCTCTTAATGGGCCAGAGTTTACAGTAGTGAAACTTTTTACAGATGGTGAAAGTGTTAGCATTCACTGCCATTACTCCTTTGAAACTGACAGTAATTTCTGGATTCCACACATGTGCAATTTCATGTGAAACTCCAGATTGGCTGTCAGTAACTGTGTTTTAAACAGTGTACTATGTACATAACTACTGCTGAAAAACCCCATTGGCCCTGAAAACTAATTTTATATTTGTAGAATAGCAATTTTCTACATGATAAAGAAAATGCATATTTTTAAAAATTAATATTTTTCAAGAAACATTATTATATTTCAGTTTCTACATAAATCCCATGCATATGTCCCAAGCATTTATTTCACTCTGCAAAATTTAATTAAAAGCGAAGGATAATCAGTGCATTTTATTTCCTGGTTTGCTGTCTGTGAGAATACTTCAATGTGATTGGATACTTACCCTGTTTGATGAAATCACTGTTACAGGACGCCTGGAGATCCCTTTGACTTGGTGCCGGATTCAAACCAGCTCCAGGAAAGGTGAAATCCATGCCATAGCAATCTTTATAGGCAGTTTTCTTAAAGGTCAATGGTGAGTGCTGTTGCTTCGCTGGTGACCACAAAATCTGGGCCAACTGTGTTCAGACTAAGGAAGGAAAAAACAAAGGGAAAATAAGGAAAATGGCTATTAGCTTGCGGGTGGCGGAGCCCGCACGTCAATGCGCACCATCACAATATTTAGCTGGGCGGGCGCACTATGAAGTGCAACGCACGCCTGCCATTAATTAAAGGCCTTGTTAAGGCCCTTAAACTCTGCAATCGATGCCGATTTTGAGGCGCCCGTGCGATCTTTGGCTCATATATTGGCTTATAATTATATAAGGGGAAACCCTCATCTTTATTTTTATCTTTTGCATTCCATTCCACAAATAGCTTTTTAACATGTCATTATATTAGAGTAATACTGATTCATAGCCAAAATGTAAGGGTCAGCTTTTTCAGAAAGCTATTTTGCAAAATCTGTGGGTAAAATAAATTCTACAGCATACTACTTTCACAACATCAGTTTGTGTCACTGCAGTAAACCAGATTGTAAGAACTTATATGGTTCTGAAATATTATAAAAACATTGGGGTTGATTTCCTCTTTTCGTTATCTACAGAAATATAAACATTTGCATGAAGAACTTCTTTGTAATTTCATTAGATAGACAGAATTAGAAATCCTATGTCATAATTAATGTGTTGGCACAGCAACGCCTTATTAACATATTAGGCACCAATAGTGCTATAAAATGTGACAGTTGAGGTTCACCAAAGTATCCCCTAAACTAAAATGATTAATTAAAATGAATAATACTGGTCACTTCTTTTAACTTTTCCACAATGGTTTTTTCTGTGGAACATTTTCCAATGTTAAAAATGCTTTATGAATGCAGGATTTTCTGTTCGTTAACTTTAATGGAGATAAAATCCTCCAGGACTATTGATTTTCATGCCCAAACTCCCAAGGTGTGCTCTCACGATGCAAGACTTCATTTTACTAGTACTAAAAATTAAATTATCTTTTTAGACTACACTCTGGCTAACTTGTTACAGCTGAATGTATCTCGTCATCAAGCAGCTTTTAGCATTGTGATTTTTGCCATATCTAATATTCCAACAATGTGTTTGAAATTTAGTAGCAATCATATTAGCTGTCATACTTAGTCAATAAGTTACTTACAATACAGTAATAATTATGTATGCATTATGCACTTTTAAATTATTGAAAGATAGGTTTTATGTGAACCCCTTGGAATTAAAAATGACAATTGTATCTTCATTCTTAATTTAGCAAAGAATTCCAAGCCTAACTGATCATCGAGAAGTGACTGCAGCCCTTAGGCAGTGCAACTATGATGCAGAGGAAGTCATTTCCATTTTTTTAGCAATCTTTGGTGACAGCTTGTTGATACCATTCAAAAGCCAAAGGGACTACAAAGAAGCAAATGGTTACCGGTAAAAAAAATTACAGTTGTACTACAACAATTATCCACTTAGCAAAATGTAAGTCTACAGGAAACAGGTACTATCCAAATATTTTATCTTTTGCATTCACAATTATTATTGCCTTGTTCTTTTCCAAAATTTCACTAAAAGGCTGTGTGTATCCAATTAATATAGGGGGAGGCGGTGGCATAGGTGGTTTTGTCACTGGACTAGTACTCCAGATACCCATGGTAATGCTCTGGGGACCCAGGTTCAAATCCCACCATGGCAGATGGTGAAATTTAAATTCAATAAAAAGTATGGAATTAAAAGTCTAACGATGACCATGAAACTATTATCGATTGTTGTAAAAACCCATCTGGTTCACTAATGTCCTTTAGAGAAGAAAATCTGCTGTCCTTACCTGGTCTGGCCTGCATGTGACTTCAGACCCATCTGAACTGGCCTAGCAAATCACTCAGTTCTTCAGGATGGGGAATAAATGCTTGCCCAGCCAATGATGCTCACATCCCATGAACAAACAAAAAAATACATAATGAAATTGTGAAATTTGGTAATTAAATTCTCAAATCAAAAATAAATCAATTTTACCTACATAAGAAGTGATTGTTTACTTGCCATAAATTTTATGAATTTCCATTTCTAATAGGTCTAAACAACGTTCATGTATTACTGTGAGTTAATCATTAGTTTCATAGCCAGCTGAACTATTTAAATTAACAATAATGATAATAATCATCATCATTTGTGCATGCTTAAGAATTCTTTTAAATAAATAATTATCGGATAAGCATCCCTTTCCTGCTCATTGTAGGTATAGATTGAAAGCATGATGTATTATTTGCTAGACTGTAATTATGGTGTCCCCAATGCTTTTCTATACATATTAATTATAACTAATTATTTGCCTTCAACCACATTCTTAATCGACCAAAATACAAAGAATTAGCTCTTTGCCTGTGCTATAAAAACAGGTTGATCTAAAATTGTTGTTACTGGAAAAGAGATACCCGATTCCAATGGGCCACTTGCCAATTTATAAGTTTAACTTCTGGCACAACATTTTAAAGTCAGATTTCATAATCTGTGGCATGCTCTGTTATCACTTCTGATGCCTGGAATGCTCAGGACGAGTTCTGCAGTACAACCTGATCTGTGTGTATATCCTGATTTGTGGTTATGTGCTGCAGAACTGAGAGCTCAGCCCTTGCCAGCAAGAAGTGGAGGAAAAGCAGAAGGTAGGGGAGTTGGACATGGAGGAAGAGCAGCATGAAGAGGAGGCAGAGCATGAGCAGATTCAATCACAAGTGTTCCTAGCTAAAAGAGCTCATCAAAGATTGCTTCATGTGAACCATCCTGCCCATCCCCAATACCAAGTTCAGCAATCCTTATCAACACCTCCTTTTTGTTTTTTCCAATAATTTATATAGATTTTTCTTTTCCCACCTATTTCCATTATTTTTAAATGTATTTCCATCCATTGTTTTATCTCTACCTTTTAGCCTTTTTCGACTCCTTCGCCCCACCCCACCCCCACTAGGGCTATCTGTACCTTGCTCATCCTGCTTTCTACCCTTAATTAGCACATTCCTTTAGATAATATCACCACCTTCAACAGCTCTTTGTCCTTTTGTCTGTGACATCTTTTGGTTATCTCCACCTATCATTGGCCCTTTATCCAGCTCTACTTGTCCCACCGCCCCCCCCTTAAACCTGCTTATGTTTCACCCCTTCTCTATTTTTAATTAGTTCTGTTGAAGAGTCATGCGGACTCAAAACGTCAACTTTGCCCCTCTCCACCGATGCTGCCAGACCTGCTGAGTTTTTCCAGGTATTTTTATTTTTCTTATCAACACCATCCTCACTACTGCTGTTGCTGCTTGTAGCTATTCCTACCAGGACATCTGACGTTATGGTATGTGACACTCATCTGTTTTGCACCATTCTCACACACCCACTGCAATCTGCAATCTCTCTATGACATCCATCATCCAACTACTCTTAGATTGACCCCTCTTTGTGCTGCCCTCCACTTTGTCCTTCAGAAGAGATCTCTGTAGCTTTTCAGCTCTGATCAAATTGCGGAAATACCGAAATGTTCTTTTCTAGATGTCACTTTTTAGTTTTTTTGCTCTTGAGATTTCAAGTGGGGCATATGGCAGCCTGTAAAATCCAGCCTCAAATCTAGAGAAAAGAGTTTACTCCTACATTTCTATTCCATGTGCATATAATATTTAAATGGAATTACTTGGAAGCCCTATGAGCAATCCACTATTGCTTGTCTTGGTGTTCGGTTACTTACCCTAAGTGCTCCAATGCGGTGTATCCCCAGTAGCTAGATTTTGGGAGTTGAAAGTAGCTGAGGACTTTAGATGGCTGTCACTGGTAATCTCAAGCCTTAAGGGCTTGGCTGCAGACCCCAGCAACTCAATGTGAGCCAGGTCAATTTGATCTACCTGACTGTCAAGAGCATTGCAGAGTGGTGGTGGGGGCGCAGGCATATTGTCATCCTGAAAGAGGACATCAAGTGACAGCAAGTGGAGTCAAAACTACTCTTCTGGGACTGTGCCTCATCACACATATAGTGCTGTGCTAGAATGAAGTGCAGGAGTGAATTGACAGCCTGGAAACCTCTGTCGACGCTGGTCACCACAGCTAAGATGGCTGTCATCTAACCTTTCATGGCACCAATGTGAGCCCTCCTGGAAGCTATCAACAGAGGCTGCATCATGGTGGACATCACCATTGTATTCATAAAGCTTATCTATCGCTGCTTTTTGGACAGAATCATCTTCATGCTGTCCCCAAAGCCCTGATAGAGGCTGTGGGACCTCAAAGTTAGCACCCAAGTCCTCTGTGGAGTGCTAGTATGTGATTTCACCCTCTAGCAAGTGGTTTTTTATCCTCTGCCATAGTTCCTGCAAACTTGTGGCCAGTGATTGACCACATGATGATCCCTCCTCTAACCCGCCTTCTAAATGATATGTAGTGCCATTCTCTGAGCTGCTGTTTGCTAGGGTCAGATCAAATAACGCGGCATCTTCAAGAAGGCTGATTCTGTGTTATTGAATTGGTACAAGGACTTCAATGTTTCAGTACCTGCAGTGAAAGAAAGGAAAAAGTGTTAGCTTTTAGTGTGAAGGGAGAGCAGAGAGCGGTGAGTGGCTGCAGAAAGCAGTTGTAATTTGTTATGCAGTGTGTAGAATAAAGTATGAGTGAGAAGAGAAAGGGGATAAGGTGTGCAGAAACCCTGTACATCTAGTTTTGCCATTTGACATTCCGTGACTCTTCCCCTGCCCATAATGACCAGTATGTCCTGTTCCAAAGGGGAAAGGGCATGCAAGCAAACTCAGCCTCTTATGGTTCCTGCCATTTGCTGCACAATCTTCATCTGCAAGATAGAAGGGGGCGTGTCAGTGACATCCCCGTGATCCATCTGAGAATGTGCCTGCCAGGGTTCAACATTTCATACATTGTGCGCAAGATGTGAAGGGTGTGTAAGCAAGTGTTACAATTGCAGTGAGAGAAAAAAGTGCAGAGTGTGAATATGATGAGAAGGAGTTGAAGTGAAGTATAGTGCAATGAGTGTATAAGAGTGAAGGGAACCGGAGGAGGCTGCAGGTTTGAGGAGAGAATAGTTGAGTTAGAAGGTAAGTTTCTTACCTGACAACTCCGCTCAGGTCGTTAAACATTTTCCATCATTGCAGCCATGTTTTAGGACGTACACTCCGGGCATTTATCTCCTCAGTGACCTCTTTCCATTGGTGGCAGTGATTTTGCCAGGGGAACTTTCTGTGACCTTCTCTCCTCCCACTGGAGGAGGAACAGGATCTCCCACTTGCTGCCTATTGCCTGGATTTGGGCCTCTACTGCTACATCAAAGAACCAGGGTGCCATCGCTGTACCTTTTGCAGCTTTTTCTCTGAAGTTACAAATTTTCCTTGCTGCTTGCAGCCAGAATTCAGCACTCCCTTATGAGGTGCTGTCTGATTTTAAGTGTTGAGGACTGATTTCCCACCTACCCTAAACAGGAACATAGCCAATAAGCAGCTCAGGTAGAGTTGGTGTTCACCTTACTCATTGGGCTGAATTTTCCCCCATCGGGGGGGAAGTTGCTGGGCGGGCGCGTACGGGCGTGCTTCCGATCAATGCCCCCAATCAGAGGCGTGGCGCCATTTTACGTGGGCGGGCTAATTAAGGCCCGCCCAGCGTGACGTCAGCACAGAAGCGCTATGCACTTCCTGTGCGGGCGGGAGGGAATCCCAACATTGAGAGTGCACTCTTTCGCGCATGTGCACGAAAGAGTGCACTCATCTCCCTGAGGCTAAGTGCAGCCTCAGGGAGATCAGCTGTAAATGTAAAAAAGGCAAAAATAGAAAAATAAAATTTCCCTTACATGTCCCCTCATGTGACAATGTCACATGAGTTGGGACATGTCCATAATTTTTACAAAATCTTTATTAAAATTTTTTAAAGCCTACATGAAACCTCATCCCGCCCGTGGATGAGGTTTCATGTTTTTTCTAGTTCCCGCCGGGGCTCCTGGCCTGCCCGCCAACCTTGAGGGTGGATGGGCAGGTCCTTTAATTACTTAATTGACCCTGTCAATGGCCTCAATTGGCCATTCACAGGTCGGTGGGCGCGCAGCTGATTTTGCTGCGCTCCTGCCTTCCTGAAAATTTAAATCAGGCGCGGTGACGTTGGGAGTTCCCCCCGCATGTCATTTTACGTATCGGCGAACGGACCCCGCCCCCGCTCGCTGACTCGTAAAATTCTGCCCATTGAAATGAGTTGGCTGTTCAAATTCACATTGTCATTGTGTGCATATAACAAGCGCATATAGCTGCCCACCCAATTGCTGTTTTTAGGTGCGATCAAGGCCATTGATGTCAATGTACATCCATTTTGCTATTAAAGATAGCCATTTCATAAAATGGCCGAAAAATAGAATAAAGCAATGGCGAATTTGTTTAGGTAGGTACCATGGATGGCCATGAAACCAGAGCTCAGTAAACACAGAGCAGTTATAATGAGTGAGTAGTGCTCTACTTTGTGAGAGTAACTTCTTAATTTAGATGGTAAACATTAGGAAAAAAATCACATAGGCCTAAAGGTTGCTGATAAAGTAACTACAAAGCTTATAACATTTGCCATCATTTGTGCAAAAATGCCAAAGGAATTTCAGGAAAGGGCAGACGTGCGATTCAACACGGAAATGGAAAAGTTGCTGTTGGAGATGAGCTGCTCTGCCTTTTTTAAAAATAAATTCATGGGCTGTGAGCATTGCTGGCTGGGCCAGTATCTGTTGCTCATCCCTAATTGTGCTTGAGAAGGTGGTAATGAGCTGCCTTCTTGAACCACTGCAGTCTGTGGTGTAGGTACACCCACAGTGCTGTGAGGGAAGGAGTTCCAGGATTTTGGCCCAGTGACAGTGAAGGAATGGCAATATATTTCCAAGTCAGGATAGTGTGTGGCTTGGAGTGGAACTTGCAGGTGTGGTGTTCCCGTGTGTCTGCTGCCCTTGTCCTTTGAGGTGGTAGAGCTCACAGGTTCGGAAGTTTCTGTTGAAGGAGGCTTGGTGAGTTGCTGTAGTGCATCCTGTATATGGTACACATTACTGCCATTCTGCACAGGTGGTGTATGGTGTGAATACTTAAGGTGGTGGATGAGATGCTGATCAAGTGGGCTACTTTGTCTTGGATGATGTCAAGTATCTTGAGTGTTGTTGGAGCTGCACTCATCCAAGCAAGGGAGAGTATTTCATTACATTCCTGACTTGTGCCTTGTAACATTTAAGAAGTATTTAAATATTCATTTGTGTTGCCGTAGCCTCCAGGGCTATGGGCCAAGTGCTGGAAAATGGGATTAGTGTAGTCAGATCTTTGTTGACTGGCGTGAACAGGATGGGCCGAATGGCTTCCTTCTGTGCTGTAAACATCTATGAGTCTAGATGGAGGGGGGCAGGCTTTGGGGACTCAGGAAGTGAGTTGCTCACCTGAATTCCCAGATTCTGACCTGCACTGATGAAGAGTCATACGGACTCGAAACGTTAACTCTGTCTTCCTCTCCACAGATGCTGTCAGACCTGCTGAGTTTTTCCAGCTATTTTTGTTTTTGTCTCTGACCTGCACTAGTAGTTACAATATTTATATGGCTGGTCAGCTAAGTTTTTGGTCAATGAGAACCTCCAGGATGTTGGGGAAATTTCGTGATGATAATTCTGTTAAGTGTCAAGGAGAGATAGATTATCCCTTGTTGCAGATGGTCACTGCATGACACTTCTGTGATGCGATAGTTACTTATCACTTATCAGCTAAAGCCTGAATGTTGTCTAAGTCTTGTCGCATTTGGGCATGGACTGCTTTAGCATCTGAGAAATGGTACTGAACAATGTGCACTGAGCATCTGAATTTCTGACCTTATGATGGAAGGAAGGTTATTGATGAAGCAGCTGAAACTGGTTGGGCCCATGACACTACCCTGAGGAACTCCTGCAATGTTGTCCTGGGACTGAGATGATTGACCTCCAACAACCACAACCATCTTCCTTTATACTATATATAACTTCAACCAATGGAGAGTTTTCCCCTTATTCCCATTGACTTCAATTTTGCTGGAGCTCCTTAATGCTTTGCGAAAGTAGCATCTCACTTCAAATGTATTGAGTGACATGATGTTTCTGTACTTGTACGGTAGATAAGAAAAACTTGCCACAGGAAGGTAAGCTGTCCTTTCAAGGCTAAGTACCTTTTAAAAACGTGATAAGAGAAAGATGTAGAGGGCACCATGTCATTTTCATCTCGCACTTTCAATAACTTGCAAAATATAAAATGAACAAGGGCAAGTTGAACCAATGGACTGTTCGTTGCCCTGTCATAGGAAATTTTGGGCCATAATTGTAGTATGAATAAAAAATGTGTTATCAGATGCCAATGTAAATTTTGTGTGGTCAGTAACAATTTTCATGTATTTATTCCAAGTCATTTGATAGAAAGAGACACAATCATTGATGATCTACAACAAAAACTGAAATGCAGTGACAGAGCTGTAGAGAACCTCCATGAGAAAATAAAAGAGTTATTGGAGGAGAACCAACACAAATCTGAAATGATTCAGAGCCTTAACAAAAAAATAGCTGAGCTGGAAGTTGATCACAAGGAAGCGCTTGATAGAATCATGGCTTTGCAGAAAACAAGAAGCAGGACCTCCAATTCTACCCAAATGTCACCTGCTTCTTTTTTGGAGCGAAACAAGCTACAGGAAATTTATAAAATCACTCGTGAGATAAATATTTCCAACAGACAGCTTAGATCTGTGTTTAATTTTAAAATGTCTGAGATCAGTCAGCTGATAAACCAACTTGTGAATCCTGTGCTGAAGCTAAAAAATATCGAAATACAATCAACATGTGAAATTGAAGACCTGCGTTCTTTTTATAAGAAGGAAGCTTTGGAAAAAAATTTGCTGTCTAACAAACTGCAAGAGCTTTGTGGAAACATCAGAGTATTTTGCCGCTGTAGGCAGGATCCAGGGACACAGACCATACTGGAGTTTCTTTCAGGTGAGGAGATATCAGTGAATCAGAATGGAAACAGGAAGAGGTTCTCCTTTGATAAAGTTTATCCTCCTACCGCCACCCAGGTAAGCATTCTAGCATAGTCACTGAAATTGACTCCCATTGGCTTTTCCATTCTTATCTAATGTGGTTGTTTTCACTATTTCCAATAATATGGCATTTCCAATCTACAGCTGGGTGCTCTATCATTGTGATTATGGTTCTGAACATAGCAATCCAAAGGTTGCTAATTTCTTTTCTGTTACAAAACATTGTACCAAATTTCACAAACATCAACCTTGGGGCTGTTGCACCAGTAGCTGTACAATAACGGAAAATATTAATCATTTATGAATATTGAAATAAGTATTAATCCAAAGTGTTTCTTTGAAGTGAAAGAATGCATAAACAGTTGCTACTGATGTGATTTTCTGTTTCTTATATAACATGTCACTGTTGAAATGTGGGAAATAAATGGAAAACTATAGCTCTAGCTTTAACCCAATATAGATATAATAGTTAAATAATTATAATGATGTGAATAGTTATTTCCTTCTTTAAGCTTGTCCTCTAGACTACTGACAAATGTCAAAATATGCTTATGAAGTAAGGTGAATAACATATAATTAGATTTGTGTTGCCATACCTATATCATGATCATATACCACAAACCTGTTTCCTGTATTTTCTGTGACTAGTGAGTAACCTGACCAGAAGAAATAACTGCTGTCATCAAGAAAAGAAGGAATAATATACTTTGTTTGTTTCTTGTACTGCTTGGAAATGATGCTGCACTTTCCTTGACACCACTATGTTTGCATCATCCAAATCCAAAGAAAACCAAACTCTATTTTGGTACTAATAGGCAAATTCCTAACTTTAAAATGTTGTACTCATGTTTATCCACAATGAAAAGAGGAAAAAGTCAAGATCCATTAGATGACATCATAATATATGCATTATCATTATTTATATCACAGAATTACAGAATTGTTAGAGCACAAAAGGAGGTCATTCGGCCCATTAGGTCTACACCAGCTCTCTGAATGAGCATTTCACATAGTGCCATTCGCCTGCCTTCTCCCCGTAACCCTACATATTGTTTTTTTTTCAAATAATCATCTAATTCCCGCTTGAAAGCCTTGATTGATCCTGCCTCAACCACACTCTCAGGCAGTGCATTCTAGATCCCAACCACTCGCTGCGCGAAAACATTTTTTCTCATGTCCCTTTTGCTTCTTTTATCAATTACATTAAATCTGTGTCCACTCATTCCCGATCCTTCCGCCAATGGGAACAGTTTACTCCTTATTTACCCTGTACAGGCCCCTCATGATTTTGAATGCTTCTATCTCCTCTCAACTTTCTTTTCTCCAAGGAAAAGAGTCCTAGCTTCTCCAATCTATCTTCATAACTGAAGTTTCTCATCCCTGAAATCATTCTTGTAAAGCATTTCTGCACTCTATCCAATGCCTTCGCATCCTTCCTAAAATGAGGTGCCCAGAAGTGGATGCAGTACTTCAGCTGAAGCTGAACTAATGTGTTATACAAGCTCAACGTAACCTCCTTGCTCTTGTATTCTGTGCCCCTACTAATAAACCCCAGGATACTGTATGCTTTATTAACTACTTTCACAACCTGTCCTACCACCTTCAATGACTTATGCACATATACACCCAGGTCCCTCTGTTCCTGCAACCCCTTTAGAGTTCTACCTTTTATTTTATACTGTCCCTCCATGTTCTTCCTGACAAAATGTATCATCTCACATTTCTCCACATTGAACTTCATCTGCCACATGTATGCCCATTCCACCAACTTGTCTTTGTCCTTTTGAAGTTCTACACTGTCTTCCTCACAATTTACAATACTTCCAAGTTTTGTATCATCTGTAAATTTTGAAATTGTTCCCTGTACGCCAAGGCCTAGATCAGTAATATATATCAGGAAAAGCAAGGGTCCCAATACTGACCCCTGGGGAACTCCGCCAGCCCGAAAAACATCCATTACCTACTACTGTTTGTCTTCCTGCCACTCAGCCAGTTTTGTATCCATGTTGTTGCTGTCCCTTTTATTTCATGACCTACAACTTTTATATGTTATACAGTTGAGTTGATTGTTTAATTTAATATCATATCTGGTCTGGTCCTGACATGCAGAAATCTGGGGCTGAATTTGCCAGCATTGAAGAGTTTCTGCCACTGGGACTGAAAGCAGGAGCTGACCATGTGCTGGAGGGCATTGGGACCATTGGAAGCATTTTGCTGGTGATGCCCAATTAGCAGGCCACCGCTGGGGCTGGATGGTGGCTCACCTCCCAAAGCTGCCAGCCTAAACAGATGGCCATCAGCTCAGCAGCACCACTGCTAGCAATGGCCACTGCCTCAATGCTAAGGCATCCGGGGTCTGGCAGATAGGTCCCAGTGATCATGGTGGGGGTAGGGCATATTTCAGCTGCAGCGTCTTAGCCGCAGGGGTGACCGTTGCCTCCAGGGGGCCCTCCATGGCCATGAAGTGGCGGTAAAGGAGGGCTGCCCCAGGAACCCACTGGGAGGCTGGCAATACTTACCTGTGGCCTCCCCACATAGCGGTGGGCCCTCCAAATGTGGAAAAAATGCCAGCAGGAGCAGAAAGTTGTCCTTAATTTGGCACTTAAGTAGCTGGACTGGCCACCCAGTGAGTGGCTTTACTGCTGAGGTTCCTACCGCGAATGATATACCATGGCAGCAGGAAGACGTCAGGCTTCCCTCCCAGTGTCCTCCCCCAACATATTACCATCCCTCCTGCCTCGGAGGCCATTTCTACAGAGCCGGCAAAATTCAGCCCCTGGAGTCACAAAAGCACCGATTGGTGTCTACAATAGCTGTCTTACTTCCATCTCTGTGGACCTCTGCCACAAAGAAGGATCTTTTTTATTAAAGATCTAAGATGTATCCGAGATTATTCAGAAGGATTAATAAAATGATTATTTATCTAATGTTTTAATTTGTCGTTGAAATGCCTTAGGAGCAAGTGTTTGAAGGAACACGTCCCATCATCGCATCTTGTATAGATGGCTATAATATCTGCATTATAGCCTATGGTCAGACAGGCTCAGGAAAGACTTACACACTGATGGGTAATGAAGATAATCCTGGCATGACCATAAGGTCAGCACCAAAATGTTATTCTGATGTTACAACTAATGATTGAAATTAATGTTATTTTACATGGAGAACCTATCACTTGTAAAGGTAAAATGAGCTGGTTTTCAGACTTTAGTTTAAAAGGTGATACATTCTTTAACTGGGCATCATTAAATATGATTGTTTATTTACTTAGGTCAATCAGGGAACTTCTACGAATATGTCAGGAAAGAAAGAACATCAAGTATACTACAAAGGTAATCATTATTCTAATGTTTCCAAAATTGGGAAAACATAGGACTTTTTTTTTACAATTCCAGTGATTTTAGTATTTTTGGAGATAATGGTGCTTGCCCTGTTTGAATTGTTAAAGTCTTACTGAATGAAAGAATTTGGGAGAGGGAAAATTTATTTGTCTCATACAACCACAAACAATGATTTGCATTAAAAAGGACTTTTAAAACTTCACAACCCGCTTCACAGGATCAGATAAAAATTGACACCAAGCCAAAGAAGGGCATTAGGACAGGTGACCAAAAGCTTGGTCAACAGCAGTAATTTTAAGAATGTTCTTAAGGCGAGAGGTGGAGAGGTTTAGGAAGGGAATTCCAGAGCTTAGGGCCTATTTGGCTGAAGGCACAGCCACCAATGGCATGGCCAAGGAAGTGGGAGACAAGCAAAAGGCCAGAGTTGGAGGAATGTAGATTTCTCAGAGATCACAGCTGGAACAGTCTACAGAGATGGGGGACACGACCATGGAGAAATTTGAGCATGTGGATGAAAAATAGATCGAGTAACTGGCACATCAAGTCCTAAGGTAGGTCAGCGAGCAGAGGGGTGATGGATGACCCACACTTTTTCCATTTTTGCTACAATAAACTGTTGGAGTGTACTCTAACATTTCTAAAATGCTCATCAGCACAAGCTTGTAAAAATTAGCTCATTGATGATCTTCTGTCAGATGTTATGATGAAAGGTCATCAATCTGAAAGGTTAACTCTGTTTCTCTTCATTGAATGCTGCCTGACCTGCTGAGTGTTTGCAGTATTTTTGGTTTTAAGCTAAGGTTGCCTCTATTTTGCAGCTATAGATGTGTTTCTTTAATTCCAAGTCATTTGAGTTATAAGTTTGTGAGGTGTTACAGTCTTCACTCTTCTTGAATCTGTTTGTCCAAGATTATTTTGGGTTTCATAAAAACATAGAAACATAAAACATACAAACATAGGAGCAGGAGTAGGCCATTTGGCCCTTCGAGCCTCCTCCGCCTTTCATTATGATCACGGCTGATCATTCAACTCAATAGCCTGCTCCCGCTTTCTCCCCATATCCTTTGATCCCTCTCGCCCCAAGAACTATATCTAACTCCTTCTTGAAAACATAAAATGTTTTGGCCTCAGTTACTTTCTGTGGTAATGAATTCCACCGGCTCACCACTCTCTGGGTGAAGAAATTTCTCCGCATCTCAGTCCTAAATGGTCTATCCCATATCCTCAGACTGTGACCCCTGGTTCTGGACTCCCCCACCATCGGGAACATCCTTCCTGCATCTACCCTGTCTAGTCCTGTTAGAATTTTATAGGTTTCTATGAGATCCCCCCATATTCTTCTGAACTCCAGCGAATATAATCCTAACTGACTCAATCTCTCCTCATAGGTCAGTCCCGCCATCCCAGGAATCAGTCTGATAAACCTTCGCTGCACTCCCTCTATAGCAAGAACATCCTTCCTCAGACAAGGAGACGAAAACTGCACACAATATTCCAGGTGTGGTCTCACCAAGGCCCTGTATAATTGCAGCAAGACCTGCTCCTGTGCTCGAATCCTCTTGCTATGAAGGCCAACATACCATTTGCCTTCTTTACCGTCTGCTGCACCTGTATGCTCACCTTCAGCGACTGGTGTAAGAGGACACCCAGGTCTCGTTGCACATTCCTCTCTCTCAATTTATAGCCATTCAGATAATAATCTGCCTTCCTGTTTTTGCTGCCAAAATGGATAACCTCACATTTATCCACATTATACTGCATCTGCCATACATTTGCCCACTCACTCAGCTTGTCCAAATCACACTGAAGCATCTCTGCATCCTCCTCACAGCTCACCCTCCTACCCAGCTTTGTGTCATCTGCAAATTTGGAGATATTACATTTAGTTCCCTCATCTAAATAATTAATGTATATTGTGATTGCACATTTTTATTCCTCCAGGACCAGCACCGATCCCTGCGGTACCCCACTAGTCACTGCCTGCCATTCGGAAAAAGACCTGTTTATTCCTACTCTTTGTTTCCTGTCTGCCAACCGGTTTTCTATCCATCTCAGTACACTACCCCCAATCCCATGCGTTTTAATTTTACACACTAATCTCTTATGTGGGACTTTGTCGAAAGCCTTCTGAAAGTCCAAATAAACCACATCCACTGGCTCCCCCTCATCGACTCGACTAGTTACGTCCTCGAAAAATTCCAGTAGATTCGTCAATCATGATTTCCCTTTCGTAAATCCATATCTTAAATCACTCTCATGTGTGAGTCCTTTGACTTCCTATCCTTGTCTTGAGACCTAGATCAGCTTTCTAAAACATAGCCAGAGAAATGAATAAACAATCCAGTTTATTGCTTTTAGGACTGCTTAATGCCTCCTCAAGATCTCACTTTGATCTTCAAAAGTGGTAAAGCATTACATCAGACTTGTGTTTAAAACATTGGACAAATTTATAAAACAAACACAAAAATAATCTAACAACAGCTTTACAGTTACAGGAGAAATTCATTTATTTAACATCTCAAGTAGACCAAACAATAGGTTATAATCTAGCAGTGAGCTATTCTTTTATAAGATAACTTATCTTTTTTCTAATATTTTCTTTCTCTGGGTGCTAGCTGGTCTACCTTATTTTTTTTTTGTAAGTTTACAATTGGTTCAACTGTCTTCTGAAAAATCAACTCAATGAACAGATCCAAACACTTACACCAGTTTCTCTGGCTTGTTTGTCACAAAAGACAGTCAGATTCAAAATTGGTTGTCATGCATTTAACAGAATAAATCACACACTCTTGCCTGAACTGGCTTAAAAAAATATAAATATCACAATAAGTTTGGAATAGACTTGCTGACTGAATTTTAAAGAACAGCTGCTAACGAAGACTAAACAAAAACGTGAGTGTTAATGTTCCAATATGTTTGGCTGTGGCAAAGATGTTGTGGCCAGAATTCTGTGGAGGCAACAGAAGCCTCGCCGTTGGGGCTGAAAGCAGGGGATGACGCAGCTGACCGGGGCTGCCAACCCACTAAGGACGATGGTCCGTCACCAAGAGCTGCCAACCCAATCAGATGGCTTACAGCTTAGCAGTTTGGGCTGTGACACCACTACCGTTGGCCATTGCTGGGCCTGAACTGGGAGATGAGGGTGCATCAATGTGCCCTTGGAGTCAGGTAATGGGGTGTGGAAGCGCCAGGGCCATGTAAGCAGGCCCCAGTGAGGGACAGACAGTGAGGTGGTGGTGGGGGGTGGGGTGGGTTGTTCAGGGAATGTGGCACCATTCTGTGGGGGTGATCATTTCTGCAGCTGGACCCCTCTGTTGGTCAAACAGTGCTCAAAAAGGAGGCCCCCCCACACCCCCTTCCAGAGTCCACCAGAGTTTATCTGGCAGTCTCCTCATGCAATGGTGGACCTCCAGCCTCTGGCAAAATGCCAACTGAGGCGGCATGAGGCTCTTGATTGGTTCCTTAAGTGACTCAATTGGGCTCCAGGCGGGTGAGTCTTCTGCTACCTTTCCTGCTGCTGGTAAAATAGCACGACGGCAGGAAGACATTGGGCACACTGACCAATGCCTTCCCATGCCGTTTTACCAGCCTTCCCACTCCCCAATCTGTTCCCAAAGGGCTAGTCAAATTCAGCCCTGTAGATAAGACCTCCGCATCAGCTCTTTGCTGAAACGATTTGCACTGTAAACAGAACTTTACTCCAACTTGCATCTGATTAAATATGAACAAATTGCAGACATTTCAAAAATATTAAATTGTAACCAATCCTGACCTGACTTAGATCTGGAAGGTAGGTTGAATGTTGCACATTTTTATTCCACCAGGACCAAGTTATATGGGACCCCCACAGTTTCTGCAGTCAGAAGCCAAAATAATTCTCATGTAGTTTACGTTTCAGTATAAAAGGCTCTAAAAAGATGACAAACCACATACAGAACATCTTTTGGCTTCACTCTTTACATGGCAGTCTTTTTCACTTCCAGATATCCATGCTAGAAATTTACAATGAAGCAATTCAAGATCTTCTGTCAAAACAGTCAAATGCTCAGTTGGAGATAAGGACCCAGGCAAAGATTGTTGTCATCCCTGGATTAACGGAGATTGAAGTGAAAACTGAAAATGACATTAGGAGAGTGATGCAGCTTGGAAACAAAAACAGAACAATTGCAATGACAAAGATGAACTCTGAGAGGTACAATGTAAAAGAAAAAAAACAATCTGACTAGTTAATGTGATCAACGCTGTAATTTTATAAACTGAACCGTATCAGCAGAACGCTGTTTTATAAGGGGAGGCGGTAAGTGTTGACAAATGATTCTTCTTGTGCTTATTACATTCTTAGATTATAGAATCAATTTATGTACATAAGGAATACGGTGAAATTGCCTACTCTAATCTCATTTTTTTTTATTTTCTCTTTTCACATACTAATCTAATCCAAATTTAAATTATTTTATGGTCTTTGTCTCAGTGGTCAACTATTTAAAGCTTACTAAACCTCTGTGTAAATACAATTAATGTACCTTCCCGTGTTTTAGTAATAAGCCTCGATTTCCCCCCTGCTCTTGTTACCGATTTGCCAATTTGCAGAAGTAATGATTTTACCTTGAAAACTCCTTTGAAATCCCTTTATACCATCTCTGTTCTAATGGGAAAAAAAATCCTAATTTGAATCCTTTCTTCAGAACTAAATTTCATCCTGATATCTTATTAAATATTTGCTGTGCGGAGAATGGCAATTTTAGGTTTGCGATAGAACTCTCACCTCAAACTTTCAACTTTAAG
This sequence comes from Cetorhinus maximus, assembly GCF_964194155.1. Taxonomy (NCBI): domain Eukaryota; kingdom Metazoa; phylum Chordata; class Chondrichthyes; order Lamniformes; family Cetorhinidae; genus Cetorhinus; species Cetorhinus maximus. The sequence continues at coordinate 35,534,754 of NC_135900.1, forward strand.
TCATTCATTTGTGAAATTGATGGTTGAATTTGACTTGCCCTGTTCTCTTTAAAACTGTCTTGTTTAGCAACAGTAGAACAGACAAAGCAGTTTTAGATTAGTCAGGCCAGCTATGCCACTCAAATACACTTTGATGGCTTAAAAACCATATGTTCTCTCGTATTCGATGAGAGCCTTCATTTTCTATAGACTCACAGCAAAGAAAGTTGAATTGCATTCTGAATTTAATGCCTGAGTTTTACGCGCTCTCCACCGGCAGGTTTTTAGGTCGGGGGGGGGGAGCGTGAAATTGCAGGGACGGGATTCCCTCCGGGTTCCAGCCCGACCCAATCATGCAGCGATTTTATGCTGGGGCGGACAAGGCCTCGGATGGGAAACCCGCCCTTGCCCCAATTGAGCCTAATTAATGGTTTCTTAGAGGGCCGTTTCCCACCCAGCCTCGATCTTTAGGCTGGCGGGACCATTGCACGTCAGTGGAGGAACCCGAAATTAAAGTAAATTAGATCTTGGGTGGGAAGGCAATGGAGTTGGGGTGCACCTCCATCAGAAGCCCCCTTATGACTGGGGGCACCCTCCCCTTAAGGCCCAGTGATCCCTGGACCTACCTAACCCCCGGGCCCCTCCCCGTGATCCAGATCACCCCCTGGTGACCACCCTTAGGCCTTCCGTACCCTCCCCGCCCTGGGGTCCTTTACACTTAGCTTGTCCTCCGGTTCCCAGGACTTGGTCTCAGGCTGGTTGGTGCAGTTCCTCTCCTATCCACTGCAGCGCTGTCGCTGCATGGACTGCAGAGCTGCTGGCCAATCCAATTTGCTGTCAGAGTTGGTGAGGTGAGTTGCCCGCCGACACTTCAGCTGACAGGAAACAAGCCCCGCCATCCAAAAAATTCAGGCGTAAAAGAGATTTTGTGTTGTAGGGTATTGTATATTTTATAGAGAGTGCCATAGCATGCTTCTGCTTCTTAAACACAGAGGGCAGAAGTTTCCTGGCATTGTAGTGGCAGGAATGGAGTCTTGGGGTGGTGCAAGAAAATAGCAGCGAGCCGCATAAGGACGGCTCCTTGATACATTCCTAGCACCGGGGAGGTTTCCAAGGGCCATCTGGAAAACAAATCGTCTGCCCATACCACAGAGGCAGGCAGTCAGTTGAGATCAATAAGACCCCAATTAAAATGATATTACCAGCTTGCCAGCGTTTTGTCATTAGTGGAGCGGCCTGTTGCCACATGCTTAATGGGGACAGCCTCTGAGGGGCCATCTGAGGTAGAGGCTCCAACCCACAAAGAAGGGGCTGGAGAACGAAAGACCGGCCTGCAGCCCCAACAAGCCACCTGGAGGAGTTTCCCTCCGATCAAAGGGGCCTGATGGCTCCTCCCCTCATTATTATATTTAATTTCACACCCACCTGCCTCCTACCTGGCTCAGCAGTGGCCCATAGGGCTGTCGAGGCTCTGCCGAGCTGGTCTCAACTGCCGGCAAATGCGGGCTTGGAACCTCATTTGGTCCCAATGTGGGGTTCTGAAGCCTGTAGTTAAAATCCTGCCCATTAATGGGAATAATCTGCCACCTTTTGGTACACTTTGCACCTTGAGGCGAGGGATTTTGGTTATTGGAAATGGAGTACATTCCTAATATGATCATCTGGGCTCAGTATGAAACTTTAATGCCAAGCTTAGCAGTTACATACTCTCCTGCAATTCCATCACAATCCAACCTCCGAAGCGCACCAGAGTCATATTTATAAATTTCATGAATTTGCTTTCATGTGGTCTTCTTGAATTAAATTCGTGCTAAGTTAGCAACTACTGACATTAAAAAGCACATTTAACATAGTAAAATGTCCCAAGGCTCTTAACAAGAGTGATAACAAGATGGCATTACCATCGCTGAATCCCCCTCTATGAACATCCTTGGGGTTGCCATTGAACAGAAACTGAACTGGACAAGCCATATAAATGCACTGGCTACAAGAGCAGGTCAGAGGCTGGGAATTCTGTGGTGAGTGACTGTTATGGCACAATAGATGGTAAATGTTGAGCTGCTCAAATCTCAGAGGGAAACTTAAAACAGCTGCCACAATTGTTTTGCAATTTGTATTTTATTTTGAGATGCGTACCTTGAATTCAGTAGTAATAAGTCCACCATGGTTTTTTACAAAAGTATATTAAACATTTATTAATAGAAGAAAAGATGTTAAGCACATACATAGATCTACAAATTACTACTGTAATAACTCCTAAATTCCCTAATTAATCTGGCTCCCAGTTACACCTCCATTAAGGTAACAGTAAAACAGATACATTTCAACAGATCCAGGAAAAGCACACAAACCCTGGACAGTGATATTCACAGTGAGTTTTCTTAGCTTTGATTCCTGTAGACAGCAACTTGATGCATAGAGGCTGGAGGCTTTTCACATTTGTTAAGTCTTAGAATGCCTTCTCCTTACACATAACCTCATCTCCTTTATACATGTTTCTTCCTTCTTAATGTAAATTCCATTGTTCCAATATATCTTTGCAACTTTACTTTTCTCATAATTTAAATCTTTCATAGTATTCATATTATCAGTAACTTTTGGGAAAAAATAAACGTACTGTTTGGCTTAGCTTATTGTGGCTAGGTGTAACAGCTTACCACCTCTTTAAAATTCAAGCTAACCTAATTTATCTAAAAATGCAAATGTTCCTCACACCTCACATTCTAAAACTTCAGCCATGTTTTCATATTTAGCATTTCAAACCTAGCTTCTTGTTGATAACTTCCGTTTTGATAACTCAAAAGCTCCAGACCAGTTGCCTCCAATTCAACTAAATCCGCCCCACACACATCCACACAGAGAAACTAATCCAAATGCCACTATTAACCTGCTGTTACAATATATTTACAATATATATTTTCATGACAGTAACTCACTTCCTGACTCCCCAAACCCTGTCCACCATCTACAAGGCATGCGTCAGGAGTGTGATGGAATATTCTCCACTTGCCTGGATGAGTGCAGCTCCAACAAGGCTCAAGAAGCTCGACACCATCCAGGACGAAGCAACCTGCTTGATGGCACCCCATCCACCACCCTAAACTTTCACTCCCTCCACCACTGATGCACAGTGGCAGCAGTGTATACCGTCTACAAGATGCACTGCAGCAATTCACCAAGGCTCCTTTTACAACACCATCTAAATCCACGACCTCTAGAAAAACCAGGGCAGCAGACGTTTGGGAAAATGATCACATACAAGTTCCCTTCCAAGACACATACCATTCTGACTTGGAAATATATCATCGTTCCTTCACTGTCGCTGGGTCAAAATCCTGGAATTCCCTCCCTAACAGCACTAAGGGTGTACCCATGCCACATGGATTGCAGCGGTTCAAGAAGGCGACTCATCACCACCTTCTCAAGGGCAATTAAGAATGGGTAATAAATACTGGCCTAGTCAGCAATGCCCCCACCCTGTGAAAGAATGAATAAAAAGAATCAATAAGAAATAAAATTAGGGCTGTTGTTGTGCTTTTGCCCACTAGAAACTAAGTTGGGATGTTACAAAGTCATTTCATATAAGAGTTTGACAGCCAATTGACAAAGGAGGTTTTCATCTTATTATCTGGAATGGATTAAAATCAGGGCCAAAGTTCTAACCCTGAGTACTAGGCCCTCTACTTTGCTCATTGTAGGGCAGATGATTTAAAGGGATTGAAAACGTTCTTAACAAGAAAAAAACAGAGTACTATTATTAAAGGGAATTATTTCAGCTGAGGGGTTAAGAACATAAGAGAGCACAGAATGAGAAAATTACTTCTGGTCTATCAAATCCGTATACAGGCCATTTACATACAACCCACCATATCATGAAATTTATTGAATTGCTTCCTTAACTACAAAGGTAATCATGTGAAGCTTTAACATATATCTCCATCCTTATGTTCAACATCTCCACTACTAAACCATAACTTTAAGCAGATGGCGTGTGCAAGATCTGTGAATGAACTGAATTACTTCATGTCATGACTCAAGTTCTCATGCATCATTTTGAAGAACTAATTCAAGTTTGATCCTCCTCTATCTCTTAAATTCTTAATTTCTTTGATTAACTTGCATAAATGTTCTTTATTGTTGTCACATGAGAATTAGTTACTTGGTTATGCACAACCTCAGAAAAGGGTATTCAACCATGATGCATTTCTACAAACCAGGTTTTAGAAATCTCTAATATCTATGACTTTTTCCTTTGCTATCCAGTTCACGTTCTCATCTGATGTTAATACTATATGTGACAGGAGTGGATAATGTCTCTGGGGCTACATACCATGGCACACTCAAACTATGTGATTTGGCAGGATCAGAGTGTATCTCCAAAACAGAAGCTACTGGGCAAAGACTTATAGAAGCAGCAGCCATTAACAAGTCCCTGACTGCACTTGGACAAGTAAATACATTTTCTACTTGCTACAATACTGTTGTAAACCACCAGCAACTTTTTAAAATGCTGCTTGCCTGATTTCATGGCTTGGATTTGCTGTTCTAATCAAATATTCATAAACAAATTCAACTACTTAAAATTTTGGAATTTAAATTGGAAATTCGTTCTTATAAGGCTAAGTAGTAGCAATATAAGGTACCATATTTTTCAGAAGAAGAGAAACACAGGGCTGAATCTTTAACCAGGGGTTGGGAACCAGACACTGGGGGCTTGTTCTCAATTCCAAACACACCACAGCGTACTTTAAATATGCCCACCACTATTTTCAAAGCTCCAGCCAATGAAAGGCCAAAGAGTGAGCTCGCCATCCTCCAGCACTCAGAGATTGGCAGCTCCATCGGCTGAGGTAGGAGATGCTGATGTGAGGCTGCAGACAGCAAGGGACAAGTGCAAGCAAAGTTAATTTTAATTTTTAAAATGCCACAGTTGCCTGGCAATGATCCTGGAAGGACATTACTGGTCCATTGTGCCTCCACTCTCTTTCTGCCCTGAACCCACCATGTTGGTCTGAACTTGGAGGCTGTCTGCATTGCACAAGGATGGGGCCTTAAAAGGCCATGAAATCTAATTAGCCTAAATTGGATACCTGCTGTTTGCTGGTGGGCAGCCGATCTGCCCTGAGCGCCCTCTTTCAAAATGGCTCAGTGTCAGGATTGTGGTGGGGAACTGGCACAAAGGCCAGAGGCACAAAATTGTGCACCCACCCACCTCTGATCCGGACCCTGCTCTTTCTAAAAATTCAGCTCATAATTACTGATAAGTATATAATGCATGTTGCCATCTTTAAAGATTTAATCATTTTCCCTCTCTGATGGAGATGGTGTGTTCACCTTCTTTTCTCTAGTCTAAATTAAAACATGACAAACCAGAAAAAAATAAAACAATTGCCTTCTGCAACACATCACTTCCTGTCTATGTTGGTTGTGTTTAATAATGGCTGCTCGATTAAATTTGCTTCAGTTATTATTCCTGATGGCTCAAAGATGGACTAACTAGTATTGTAACTCCATTATACAACATTAATTATTATATTTTCCTTTCTCCATTTCATGTGAGATACTTCTATTTGATGTTGCTGAGATATTCAAGATAACAAAATAAACCAAAAATGACATACATGTTCTCCTATAGACAAAACTGGATTTAGGGCGTAGGACTGAACAGTGAATTAATTTATACCCATTTTATCTATCTATTTATGAGCTTTCCTTTCCCTGTATCTTTCTGGAAAATAACATCAGAGCTATTTGACAATAAAATCTGGCCATAATTTTACTTTGTCACAAAAAGAGAAATGTAGTGTGAAAACGTTTTGCAACAAATTTGATTCTGTTCCTCCTAACTTCGTAGGTTTTTATAGCTTTGAAGAATAAAGCACTTCATGTGCCATATAGAAACTCCAAGCTCACACATCTACTCCAGCCAGCTTTTAGCAGAGATGCCAAGGTAATACTTTATTTGGGGTTATTATTAGTTTATCGAGTAATGACTAATTAATATTCCTTTGTTCTTTTGAGCAATGTTTAAAAAAACACTTTGGAATAAATAAGCAATAGATTATTTAATCCAGCTGCTATCATATCCCTCCACTTTGCTTCCAGGCCAGCTTTAGTAATAAATAATGAATTTACTACACTTGTGACTGATTATATATTAGACCTCAGAGACACTGAGGTGGCAAGTCAGGTAGCAGATGAAGCTGCAAACTGGGAGATGAAGCTGCAATCTGGCTTAGTCTGACCACAAATTAAATGGGGCCTTCATCATTTTGTAGATAATTGATGATGAAATCTCAACATTAGCAATTTTAACATCAATTAATGGAGTTCCTGGAATGGCAAATAGGAAGTTTTTAAAAATTCATTCGCGGGATGTGGGCTTCGCTGGCTGGGCCAGCATTTATTGCCCATCCCTAGTTGTCCTTGAGAAGGTGGTGGTGAGCTACCTTCTTGAACCACTGCCGTCCATGTGGTGTAGGTACACCCACAGTGCTGTTAGGAAGGGAGTTCCAGGATTTTGACCCAGCGACAGTGAAGGAACAGTGATATATTTCCAAGTCAGAATGGTGAGTGACTTGGAGAGGAACCTCCAGGTGGTGGTGTTCCCATCTATCTGCTGCCCTTGTCCTTCTAGATGGTAGTGGTCATGGGTTTGGAAGGTGACGTCTAAGGAGCCTTGGTGAATTCCTGCAGTACATCTTGTAGATGATACACACTGCTGCTACTGCACCGACTACATCGGTGGTGGAGGGAGTGAATGTTTGTGGATGTGGTGCCAATCAAGTGGACTGCTTTGTCCTGGATGATGTTCAGCTTCTTCAGTGTTGTGGGAGCTGCACTCATCCAGGAAAGTGGGGAATATTATCACACTCCTGACTCATGACTTGTAGATGGTGAACAGGCTTTGGGGAGTCAGGAGGTGAGTTACTCATCACACGATTCCTAGCCTCTGACCTGCTCTTGAAGCCACAGTATTTATATGGCTAGGTCAGTTCAGTTTCTGGTCAATGGTAACCCCCAGGATGTTGATAGTGGGGGATTCAGTGATGGTAATGCCATTGAACATCAAGATGCGATAGTTGGATTCTCTCTTGTTGGAGATGGTCATTTGACACTTGTGTGGTGCAAATGTTACTTGCCACTTGTCAGCCCAAGCCTGGAAATTGTCTGGGTCTTGGTGCATTTGGACATGGACTGCTTCAGTATTTGAGGAGTCGCGAGTGGTACTGAATATTGTGCAATCATCAGCGAACATCCCCACTTCTGACCTTATGATGGAAGGAAGGTCATTGATGAAGCAGCTGAAGATGGTTGGGCCTAGGACGCTCACCTGAGGAACTCCTGCAGTGATGTACTAAAGCGGAGATGACTGACCTCCAACAACCACAGCCATCTTCCTTTGTGCTAGGTATGAATCCAACCAGCGGAGAGTTTTCCCCCTGATTTCCATTGACTCTAGTTTTGCTAGGGCTCCTTGATGCCACAGTTGGTCAAATGCTGCCTTGATGTCAAGGGCAGTCACTCTCACCTCACCTTGGGAGCTCAGCTCTTTTGTCCATGTTTGAACCAAGGCTGTAATGAAGTCAGGAGCTGAGTGGTCCTGGCGGAACCCAAACTGGGCATCAGTAAGCAGGTTATTGCTAAGCAAGTGCCGCTCAGTAGCACTGTTGATGACCCCTTTCATTACTTTACTGATGATCAAGAGTAGACTGATGGGGCAGTAATTGGCTGGGTTGGATTTGTCCTGCTTTTTGTGTACAGGACATACCTGGGCAATTTTCCACATAGCCGGGTAGATGCCAGTGTTGTAGCTGTACTGGAACAGCTTGGCTAGGGGCACGGCAAGTTCTGGAGCACAAGTCTCCAGTACTATTGCCAGAATATTGTCAGGGCCCATAGCCTTTGCAGTATCCAGTGCCTTCAGCTGGTTCTTGATATCATGCGGAGTGAATCGAATTGGCTAAATACTGGCATCTGTGATGCTGGGTAACTCTGCAGGAGGCCGAATGGATCATCCACTTGACAATTTTCGCTGAAGATTTTTGCGAATGCTTCAGCCTTATCTTTTGCACTGCTGTGCTGGACTCCTCCATTGTTGAGGATGGGAATATTTGTGGAGCCTCCTCCTCCTCCAGTGAGTTGTTTAATTGTCCACCACCATTCACAACTGGATGTGGCAGGATTGCAGAGCTTAGATCTGATCCGTTGGTTGTGGGATCGCGTAGCTCTGTCTATCACTTGCTGCTTATGCTGTTTGGCACACAAGTAGTCCTGTGTTATAGCTTCACCAGGTTGACACCTCATTTTTAGGTATGCTTGGTGCTGCTCCTGGCATGCCCTCCTGCACTCTTCATTGAACCAGGGTTGATCCCCTGGCTTGATGGTAACGGTAGAGTGGGGGATATGCCAGGCCATGAGGTTACAGATTGGTTTCGTGTGCAATTCTGCTGCTGCTGATGGCCCACAGTGCCTCATGGATGCCCAGTCTTGAGTTGCTAGATCTGTTCAAAATCTATCCAATTTAGCACGTTGATAGTGCCACACAACACGATGGAGGGTATCGTCAATGTGAAGGCAGGACTTGGTCTCCACAATGACTGTGCGGTGGTCACTCCTACCGATACTGTCATGGACAGATGCATCTGCGGCAGGAAAGTTGGTTTTTCCCTCTTTTGGTTCCCTCACCACCTGCCGCAGGCCCAGTCTAGCAGCTATGCCATTTAGGACTCAGCCAGCTCGGTCAGTAGTAATGCTACTGAGCCACTCTTGGTAATGAACTTTGAAGTCCCTCACCCAGAGTACATTCTGCGCCCTTGCCACCCTCAGTGCTTCCTCCAAATGATGTTCAACATGGAGCAGCACTGATTCATCACCTGAGGGAGGGCAGTATGTGATAATCAGCAGGAGGTTTCCTTGCCCATGTTTGACCTGATGCCATGAGACTTCATGGGGTCCAGAGTCGATGTTGAGGACTCCCAGGGCAACTCCCTCCCTGCCGGTGGGACAGGACATACCCAGGGATGGTGATAGTGGTGTCTGGGACATTTTCTGTAAGGTATGGTTCCATGAGGATGACTATGTCAGGCTGTTGCTTGACCAGTCTGTGAGACAGCTCTCCCAATTTTGGCGCTGGCCCCCAGATGTGAGTAAGGAGGACTTTGCAGGGTCGACAGGGCTGAGATTGCCATTGTTGTTTCCAATGCCTAGATCGATGCCGGGTGGTCCACCCAGTTTCATTCCTTTTTTATTGTTTTGTAGTGATTTGTTACAGCTGAGTGGCTTGCTAGGCCATTTCAGAGGGCATTTAAGAGTTAACCACATTGCTGTGGGTCAGGAGTCACATGTAGGCTAGACCAGGTAAGGACGACAGATTTCCTTCCCTAAAGGGCATCAGTGAACCAGATGGGTTTTACAACAATCAACAATGGTTAGACTTTTAATTCCAGATTTTTATTGAATTCAAATTCCACCATCTGGTGTGGCGGGATTCGAACCCAGGTCCTCAGAGCATTGCCCTGGGTCTCTGGGTTCTCATTACAATGCATCCTCATTACATGTAATTACTTTTCAAACTCACATTCTATGGGAAATTGCAGATTGTTGATACAAAATAAAGCTGCTGTAAAATGTCTCTTATAAATGGGCATAAGCAAAAATTTTATCTTTGCAAAGCTCAAGTAACATTTAGCAAGAATGCAGGGGTACGATATATGGCCAATACTCTGTATTGTAACAGTGAATGTGCCGAATACATGATATATACCGGCCTTAGTCTATCTGAATCCTTTTAACCTGAGTTTCACTATGTCACAACAATAAGACTGCCCAAAACAAAGTCCCTGTGTATTGTGAATATAGCGCTTGAGCATTCTGTGGTATTTGACATGACCAATTACAACATCCTCTTTTCTTTTGTGTCCCAATGCAGCCAACAACAATTTTTCCAGTTTTTCTCCCACTTCTGGTGCACATGATTTCAACCTTCTTTTACCCCACTTGTGCTCCCTACCTCCTCTCACCTTCACTCATTCGCACTTTACCCCTTCCCCCTCAGTGATCTCAATAGGTAAAGGGTTGGTATCCAGATATTTGTTGACAATATCCAGCTCTATCCCTCCACTTATACCCTCGATTTACAAAAATAATTTTTGTGTATGTTACCAGATTGCCTGTCTGCTATCAGCCAGAATTTTCTTCAGTTGAACATTGGAAACACCAAACCATTTTATTTGCTACTGCTGAAAGCTTCACCCCATCCCCAGCTGCTCCCTGAGGTTTAAGCATACAGGCTGAAATTTCCTGCTGTTGAATATTGGGAAGAGCAGTGATTTTATTCAAAAGCTGACCCAGAGCCGAGCTGAACTTCGAATCCCATATCTTAGCCTTCCTCTTACTTTGTTACACCTCTGCAATTTTGCATGTTTGCACCCCTACCTTGTTACCACCACCGCTGAACCTGTTAACTGTTATTTTTACCTCTAGATCTGACTTCTTCAATGCTTTCCTTTTTGGCCTTCCAAAATGCACAAATTCCAGCTTGTCCAAAACCCGACTGCTAATGTCCTGCAGACACTAAGTCTTGTTCATCCATCACCTCTGCATTCACTAGCTCTGACTCTCAATACATCAAATTCAGAATTCTCAACCTGTTTTACAAATTCCTTCACCACCAGTGGTGGCTGAGCATTCAGCAATCCCTTTCATGGCCTCTAAAATTAATTTCCTAAATCCTCCTCCTTTCTATTGTTCTTCCCAATTTTAAAAGCCTTTCCTTTTCATGTGTTCCTGGATGTGCTAAGGACAGCATTTATTGCCCCTCCCAAATTGCCCTTGAGAAGGTGGTGGTGAGCCACCACCTTGAAACCATGTTGTGAAGTCATTTCCATAGTGCAGTTAGGGATGGCATTCTAGGATTTTGACCCAGTAACAATGAAGGAACAGGTATATATTTCCATGAAAGGATGGTATGTGACTTGGAGAGAGTTTGGAGTTGGTGGTGTTCACATGCGCCCACTACTCTTGTTCTTCTGGGTGGTTGAAATCGAGGGCTTGGAAGGTGCTGTCAGAGGAGCTTTGACGAGTTGCTGCAGTGCAGTGAATATTATACAGTGCTGCCACAGTGCACCGATGGTGGAGGGAATGAATGTGTAAGGTGGTGGTTTGTGTCCCAATCAAGTATGTACTTTGTGCTGGATGGTGTTGAGCTTTTTAAGTGTTATTGGAGCTGCAGTCATCTTGGCAAATAGAGAATATTCCATCACACTCCAGACTTGTGCCTTGGAGATGGTAGGCAAACTTTGAAGGGAGCTCGGAGCTGGGATACTTGCCACAGAGTTCCCAACCTCTGCCCTGCTGTGGTAGCCACAGATTCATGTGGCTGGTCCAGTTAAGTTTCTGGCCAACATTAATTCCCAGGATGTTGATGGTGGAGGTTTCAGTGATTGTAATGTTGTTAAACCAAATAGAGGTGATTAAATTCTCTCTTGCTGGGTATGGCCTGGCACTTGTACAGCGTGAATTTTACATGTCACTTATGAGCCCAAGCCTGAATGTTGTCCAATTCTTACTGTGAGAGGGCATTGGCAGCTCCACTATTTGAAGATTGCAAGTGGAACTGAACACTGCAATCATCATTGAACATTCCCACTCCTAACCTTATGTTGGAGGGAAGGTCCTTGATGAAGCAGTTGAAAATGGTTTGGCCTTGTACACTACCCTGAGGAACACCTGTAGCAATGCCCTGGGGCTGAAATGACCAGTCACAACAATCTTTGTGCTAGGTTTCATGCCAGCCATTCTTCTTAAAATCTATCTCTCTAACACATTTTTGGTCACCTCTCCCACTATTGCTTCATAAGCATTTTCCCCTCCATGATTATCCTTGTGATGTTGGCTATGTTAAAGAAATCTGCCAGCTACCGCATCCACAACTGTAACTCAGAGAGGGGCAAGGACAACATTACCAGTGGCTGTGAAGGTAACTGTGGCTATGAGCTTTTATGCTTCTATCTCTTTCCAGGCTGGAATTGAAGATATTTACAGCATCTCACTTTGCCATCTACTGCTGCATACAGGACACCTCAATGAAAACTGGCTATATTTTCTTCTCCCTTGCCAAAGAGCAGCAAACGAAAAGAGCACACAGTTTCACAAAGGTTGCAGGCTTCTCTGAGATACTGAGTACCATTGATTGCATGCACATTATTTTTGTGGGTGCCGTGTTTCAACTCTTGAGTTGTACCACACTGAAAGTGATTCCACTCCCTCAAATTCCAGCTTGTGTGCAATCATAGGCAACACATGTCCAATATCCTGGCAGCAGTCAGGATGCCTTCATTCTGCAGCTGTGCACTGTGCCAGCTGCATTTAAGCCACCATGACAAACCAAGGGTGTTTTTTGGACACTGGCTATTCATTGACAACATGACTCATGACTTCAGTGTGCTATCCATGCCCATGTGGACAGCATCCACTAATAGATGACACTGGGTGGGTCCTGATGTGAACTTTAGCGGAAGAGGGAGGTGATAACGTGGTGCCAACTGCATGCTGCCGACTCATTATCATGTTTGTAGCCTGCAGCTGGTGTTAACTGCACTAATGAGTGGTTGCATGCTCAGCAGGGAGCCCAAAATTGCAATAGAATGTTAAAGCTAGCTTGCATTGCTTAAAGGGAAAGGTACATTGTGGCTGGAGCAGCAGGTGGAAGTCCTTGTACAAGCCACTTTGACTTGGAAAAAGACAGGATGTGGCACAACATAGGAGAGAGCATGCTCCAGGGATCTTCATGGAGGAAGTGCAAAGGAAGAGAGAAGTACTGTATCCATTGAGGGCCAAGGGGCCCAGCAAGTCAAACATTCAGAAGTCAGTGGGATCAGATTACTGTGGCAGTCAAAGGCAGGAATCAAGCCCCAAGGACCTGAATGCATTGCCGGAAAATTTCAATGACCTTACACAAGCGGTCAAGGTCAGAGAATGCATCTTCAAACGTCATAGCCCACCAACTGCACCGCTAGCCTCACGCACTGCTCAATATACCACACCGCCTCACTAATTGACCAACTATTTCCATCAAGAATCTTACCTAATGTTCATAGCTGCACCTCACCCTCACACACACAGCACTACTGCAAGCACATGCATTTCACAGGTTGCGCACACTGTCAGCTATTCAACCACATTACCGAAACAGATTGTGTAACACTCACTGATACACTTCCTCTCTCTTGCAGGTCATGGCAACATATAGTTTTAAGGCGGTAGGAGCCAATCAGAGGGAGATAGGTGTGTCTGATTTGGAGCATCGGCAGCAATTTGTCAATCATTTCTTGGAATTAATTGTTTATAAAAGATACTTCACTTAAAATCTGTTGTTGCGTTGAATCCATCTGGGTAGAAATGTAGTAAAATTTTAATTTGTAGACACCTGGCACCTGCTTTTAACTCTGCACAGGTGAATGGGTTTTGAGCGAGTTAAAATCTCGTAACGGAATCAAAACAAAACATTCCTTGTTTAAAGTTAAATACTGATCCATTTTCTTTCACTATCTGTCGGTTTAAGATGCAGTGTTGAATGAATTTTCTATTTTCATATTTCAGGCTTGTATTTTTATGAATATTAGTCCAAATATCAGGAATTTGGGTGAAACATTAAGCACACTTCAGCTTGGTGCATCAGTTGGGCAAGTGAGTCTCAGAAAAACTGCAGCACTTAACTTCTAAAACGGACAACTGAAATGAATTACTAAGCTTTGCATGGAACCCTAGATGAACGAAATACTTCAAAATGATTTATAAAATGTATTTTTATTGATATAAAGCTTTCTGTAAAGGAATAAAACAAGTTATATGACAAAACATTGCCATTTAATATCAAAAATTATTACTTCAAATGCCAAAGGTTAGCAAAGTGAAGTCAGTCCTCTGGTCATAACCAAGAGAAATGTGTATTTGCAAAATGAGTGCTGGCATTTTAATTAGAATTCAGTAAACAAGCAGCACACACACTCATTAAGGAAAACAAATATATCGCATAATGGAATTGTCTAGTTTCATTGGAAAATATTAGTCCAAATTTTGCAGTCAGTGGTGAATGAACAACACTTGCTGCTGACTTCGAAGAAAGCTGCCCTCAAAGATCTGGCAAGGTCTCCATGTTGATTTCCCCTATTATGAAACCTATTTCATTTTGGCAGCAACTACAGGGAATTCTGGTGTCTGGAAACGGTGAAGTCATCAAGCAAGCTGAGCAGCCAATCAGGAAATGAAGGGCACTGATTATCCTTCACATTTTAATCATTTTACAAAGAGCAAAATAAAAATTGGGACCTACACAAGGGATAAAGGTTGTACATTTAAATATCTTAAACTTTAATAAAATAAAAAAAAGTTATTTTACCATTTCAAAAATCTATGGACTTTTAATTACGGAATGGAAGGAATGACACACTAGACTTCCAAAATTAGTTTTTCAGGGCCAGAGAAGTTGTTCAGCATTAATTATGACTTAGTACACCATTAAAAACTCAGTTACACCTCATTCAACAAGGCACATTTTCATTGGTTTTTACAACGGGAATAATGTGTAAAATGTTGACGTATATGTCAAATTACTTTCTGCGCTGATTGTATGTTTGAAGACTACACAGTGCATCCTGTGGAGGAGCAGGTTATCCCTGACAGCAACTGCTGGATTTCTGCATTTAACTGCATGTGGATGCCATAAGCTGCTGCCAGTTTCACAGAGTAATGACGGTGAACATGGTCAGTTTCACCGTCATTACAACTGCAAATATCTGGACCATTACTTTGCTTCTTTGAGCCACTGGAAAATGGTGCATTTAATGTATTTGTGTACTTAGAGTCAGTTACGTGTAAACGCAGGTTACTTTGTGAATATTTTAGCATAACTACATGTTCACCTATTGTTGGTGACTCCGTTGCCAGTTTATGACGACTTGTGAATCACACTTGCACGCTTGTTGCGGGGTGACTGAGGTATTTTAGATAGAGTAGTCCTGCAGACACTTCTTAGGTGGAACACATTCTGTTTATTTACAAGGTACTCAGCAGCTACACATGTGTTTCTACACCAAACTCTATCTATGTACTTCTGCTGTTCACTTGCAGACTACTGACTTCCAACTGACTGCAAAGTTAGCCTGTGCTACTCCACTATTGGTTACACAAGATAATGTGACCTTCCATTATCACATCCTTCTTAAAGGTATACTACACATTAGATAAAACCATAGTTACCACACCTATAATGCTCAGGAGCATTTTAATGTTTTGACTTGCACCAGATCCATGAGACTTACAGTCTTTACAATCTAAACATATTTTCATCTCCAACAAAATGAACACTAACAAACTATTTTCTTCCAGTAGGAAGTAATGAGTCCCAAATATAAGCATTCATAATATTAATTCTATTTTGGAAGCTGGAACCACAATGCAAAAAATGGCCCTTTCAGTCAATTTTTATACAAGCATATGAAAATGAGGGATAAGAACAGCAGGTCCCTTTAGGCAGCCTCATGTATCCAAGTATCGTGACCCCCTTTGGTTCTCCCCACTAGGCCCTCCACCTCCCTCATTGCCCACCACTGCCATCTACCCACCTGCAGCCACATAATCTCCTGGGTCTGTCAAAAGGAAGAGAGAAGGAACAGGTAAATTCAGGGGGATAAAAATATGGGAAATTCCTCTGATTCCTGACTACAATCAAATGAAGTATTAGGAGATTGCTGTGTCAAGTAGTCAGAGATCAATATTCCACCTACCTTTTATACACTGTGATATCAGCCACAGCTAAGAATTCACTGACCTCCCTTTAGAACATCTGCAGTGAATCAATTCTCAGTGCATGAGCCAGCAACTAGCTCTTAAGGTCAATGGCAGTCTGTGAAAACAAAAACCTCCTGATATCTAACCAAGTTCCATGCTTATGTAATTTACACCAATGTCCCTTGATTGTCCCCAACCTATATGATTCAAATAGTCTCTCCAGCTCAGAGATCAGTCCTTTCAATATTAGATTTCAATCAAATGCTTTTCTAGTTTTCCAACATATGAGATAATTAAGAGTCTTTAAGTTATGTACCAATCTAGAGACACATTTTTACAGGGCAATTTTTACAATTGCCAAATAATTGAGAATTGGAATGATTTACCAGATCACAGATTTGATAAGACAGTTCCTCAATTTTGTCAACTTCATGAATGAGTTCCTTTCACTGTAGCACCAGCAGTCACATTGTTCCCTGTATGAGATATTTGTCTGACTCAGAGGTACTAAAATTAATCTGTGGTATTTTCAAAGGACCTCCCATTTGAAAAGTTCCTGATTTTCAATTTTAAAAATGGGAAGAAAATACATGAAAGTAGGGTTGAGAAGATTCAACCCATTTAGCTCACTCAAATCTGTCATGTTTTTCCCTCCTCAAACTCAAGCCCTCAACTAGAGTTAGTATTTACTGCACTAGGTGGCAGTCTATTCCATAAATTAATGACTGATCGTATAGATTTGTCCTCAAGTTTAGTTCATACTGCATTCACTGCCATAGTTTTGTCAGAATACACGACTCCTCCTTTTCAATTTAAAATTTAAGTCCTATCCCCCTTCCTTAATTTTCTAAATAATAGCTCTGCACAGTTCTGGTTCTGTATTCCCATGTTTTATTTTGGTACATTGTAATAATGAAGCACCATTTTTGCTGTGCACTTCTTTTCCC
This sequence comes from Cetorhinus maximus, assembly GCF_964194155.1. Taxonomy (NCBI): domain Eukaryota; kingdom Metazoa; phylum Chordata; class Chondrichthyes; order Lamniformes; family Cetorhinidae; genus Cetorhinus; species Cetorhinus maximus. Next base: position 35,551,472 of record NC_135900.1, read on the forward strand.
CTCTGTTACACGTACTAAATAATTTCTAAGTTTTGGAGTAATGTCAAAGCTATCATGATAAATGAGCAATAAAGGAAATTGAACAATTGATGAGGTCATGCACTGTTGCTTAATTGAATAAAAATTGATTTTTTCAACACTACTGCTTGTATTTCATATAGCTAGCACCTTTAACACAGTAAAATGTCCCAAGGCGTTTCTCAGGAGTGTCATCAAACAAAATTTGATACCGAACCACATAAGGAGATATTGAAACAGTTGAGGTAGGTTTTAAGAAGGAGAGAGAGATCCAGAAAAGTGGAGGAGTTTAGGAAGGACATTCCAGAGCCAAGGGCCTAGCCAGCTGAAGGCATGGCTGCCAATGAAAAACAAATTAAAATTGGGGATGTGCAAGAAGCCAGAACTAGAGGAGATCTCAAAAGGTTGCAGGACTGGAGAAGGTTGCAGAGGTAGAGAGGCACAAGGCAATGAAAGAATTTGAAAACAAAGGTGAGAATTTTGAAATTGAGTTGCTTAAACGGGAGCCAAAATAGGTCAGAAAGCACAGGAGTGATGCGCAAATAGGGCTTGGTGCGAGTTAGTATATGAGCAATAAAATTTTAGGTGAATTTATGTTTACAAAGGATCAAAAGTGAGAGTCCAGCAAGCTGAGAACTGGAATAGTCAAGTTTAAAAGGTAATGCATTGATGAAAGTTAAAACAGCAGGGAGCAGAGGCAGTGTCGAACAATGTCATGAAAGTGGAAGCAGTTTTGATGATGGAGCTGCCATGTGATTGGAAGCCCATCTCAAAGTCAAATAGAATGCCAAGACTGCAAATGGTCTGGTTCAGGCTCAGGCAGGGAGTGTGTGATGTGGGGTTTATGGAGGAAATATCTGCTCAACCGATACTGGATGTCGGGCAAGCTACATGACAAATCAGATACAGCCAAGAGACAATTTAATGATCAAACCAGAATGAATAGATGCAAATAATTCTATGAAGATTAGCTTTAAGTTAAACTAATTTAAAACAAAAGTTAAACTGACTTGAAAATATTATTCCTCTTCCCACACAAAACACTGAATGGTTTATGAGAGATTACAAAAGCTATAGCCATCCAGCTATACAGGATGACTGAGAATACTGTGGTAAGGAACAGTAAAGTGACAAATGCACATGCTCAATTTTATAGTGTCAATGCTTAATTTCAGTAACATATGTAATGTAATTGTTCATCATGTAATGCAAAAAAAACACATCTTGGTGGGAAAAAAGAGGTTTTATTTAAGGGAAACTGAAGATAATGTATGGAGTGCAGAACTGTCACTTTACGCCTTTTACAAATAAAGCAGTTGAAAACAATGAATACTGTATTTATTTTTTCTTTGAATATGAAAAGCATTGTGCAAAGATCTGGCTTCTACACATCATTGCACTCAGAAATTTAGAGAACATCTAGAATTACAGAACACAGGTGGCCATTCAAGTCCATGCTGGCTCTCTGCAAGAGGAATTTAGCCAGTCATATTTCCTGCCCTTGCCACAGAGCCCTGCAAATTTTGTGTCTTCAGGTGCTTATCCAATTCCCTTCTGAAAGTCACGACTGAATTGACTCCATCACCTTTTCAGACAGTGCATTTTAGATCGTAACTACTCATTGTGCTAAAATGATTTTTCGCCTGTCACCTTTGTTTTTTTTGCCAGTTTAAATGTGTCTTCTTGACTCATCTGTCATTGGCAATAGTTTTGCTCTATCTACTTTGCCTAGACCTCTCATAATTTTGAGCACCTCCATCAAATCTCCTCTCAACCTTTTCTTAGGCAAACAACCCTGCTTTTTCAAGCAATCCATGTAATGAAGTCCCTCAGCTCTGGAAGCATTTTCGTAAATTTTTTCTGCATCCTTTCTAACGCCTTTACAACCTTCCTAAAGTGTGCTGCCCAGAGTTGGGCAGAAAACTCCAGCTGAGACTGAAGCAGTATTTTGTAAAGGTTCATCCTAACTTCCTTGTTATTGTATTCTATGCCTCTATTTATAAAGCTCCAAGACCCTACATGCCTTTTTAATTACTTTGTCAACCTGCCCTATTTTTAATGATTTGTGTGCATATACCCCCAGGTTTCTGCACCCTCTTTAGTTTGTGTTGCCTTCCCTTGTTCTTCCTACCAAAACATATCACTTCACACTTCTCTGCATTACTTCTCATCTGCTACATGTCTGCACATTCCACAAGCCTATATCCACTTTATCTATATGGATCCTCCTCACAGTTCGCTATATACTCACATTTTGTCATCTGCAGGTTTGCAATTGTGCCCTGTGCACCCAAGTCTAAATTATTAATATATAATCAAGAAAAGCAATGGTCCTACTATCGATCCCCAGGCAACACCTCTGTATAATTTTCTCCAGTCCAAAGCACAATATTTAACCACAACTCTGTTTCCTGTCAGTTTGCCAATTTCATATCCATGCTGCCAATGTCCCTTTTATTCCATGAGCTTCAACTTTGCTGGCAAGCCAAATATGACTATCAAACATCTTTTGAAAGTAAAAATACCCATCAACCTTGTTACCTCATCTAAAAACTCAAATCTAGTTAAACACTATTTGCATTTAACAAATCTACGCTGGTTTTTCTTTATTAAACCACACTTGTCCAAGTTGTCAATTTAGTCCAAGATTATTGTTTCTAAAAGCTTTCCCACCACTGAGGTTAAACTGATTGGCCTGTATTTACTGGGTTTATCCTTGCACCTTTTTTCTTAAATGATAGTGTGTCACCCCTGTACCTAAGGAGGGTTGGAAGATTTTTGCAAGTGCCTCACAATTCCCACTCTTACTTCCCTCAGCATCCTTAGATGAACCCATCTTGCCCTGGTAACTTATTAACTTTTAAGTACAAACATCCTTTTTCTAGTATCGCCTCTTTCTCACTTTTTAGTTCATCCAGTATCTCGCTATGATTTTGGCTGCATCTTTTTTCTTGGCAAAGACAGATGCAAAGCATTCATTTTGTACCTCAGCCATGCCTTTTGCCTCCAAGCTTAGGTCTCTTTTTTGTGTCTCTGATCGGCCCCACCTTTCCTCTTACAATCTTATATTCTGATGGATTTCAAACTGTTTAAAATAAGGAAATTTGTACAATCTGTAACTTTATCTCAGAAAATAGCTTACTTTAGCAGCATATCTTTAGGCCAGATATTCAGAAATTTTGCAAAAATATCAATACCTTGCACACTGAATGGAGCTGTACAAAATGAAATTGTTCTTAGCTCTTATGGTATCCACCTATTTAAAAAAACTCAGGATAACTCAAATTAATAATTTAGGGTGACGGTGGCATAGTGGTAATGTTAGATATGAATTAGGAGCAGTAGTCCATTCAGCCCCTTGAACCTGCTCCACCATTCAATAAAATCATGGCTGATCTGATTGTAGCCTAACTCCACATTTTGCCTATCGCCGATAACCTCTGACTCCCTTGTTAGTCAAGAATCTATCTACCTCTGCCTTAAAAATATTCATTGGCCCTCTTCCCCGGAAAGCGGTGGAGGCAGAGTTCCAAAGATTCATGACCCTCCGAGAAAAAAAAATTGTTCTCATCTCCATCTTAAATGAGACACATCTTATTTTTAAACTGTGTCTCCTGGTTCTCATCTCTCCCACATGGGGAAACATCCCTTCAGCATCCATCCTGTCAAATCTCTTCAGCATCTTATATCTTTCAATAAGATCACCTCTCAATCCTTAAAACTCCAATGGATACAGGCCTAGCCTGTCCAACCTTTCTACATAGGAACACCACCCCCCACCAATCCCAGGTGTCAGTTGAGTGAACCTTCTCTGAATTGCTTCTAATGCATTTATATCCATGCTTAAATAAGGAGACCAAAATTGTACACAGTATTCCAGACATGGTCTCACCAGTATCGTGCACAACTGTAGCAAAACTTCCCTACATTTATATTCCATTTCCCTTGCAATAAACAACTTTCCATTTGCCTTCTGAGTTACTTGCTGTACCTGCATACTAATTTTTCCTGATCATGTACCAGGACACCCAGATCCTTCTGTACCCCGGAGTTCTGCAATCTCTCTCCTTTAAACAAAATGCTGCTTTTCTATTCTTCCTGCCAAAGTAGACAAGTTCACATTTTCCCACATTATGCTCCAGCTGCCAAACTTTTTCCCAGTCACTTAACCTATCTATATCCCTTTGCAGACTCCCATGTCCTCTTCACAATTTACTTTCCTACCTAGCTTTGTGTTATCAACGTTACTGGGTTGATCATCCAGAGACTCTGGCGAACAATTTGGAATGAGATCAAAACCCACCACTGTCGCTGGGAGAATTAAAATTCAATTAATTAACACATCTGGAATTAAATGCCAGTCTCATTAATAATGATCATGAAACCACCGGATTGTTGTAAAAACCATCCGGCTCACTATTGTCCTTTGGGGAGGCCACATCTGCCATCCTTACCTGGTCTGGTAATGTGGTAGACTCTTAACTGCCCACTGAAATGACCTAGCAAGCAACTCAGTTGTATCAAACAGCTACAGAAAAGTTGAATAAGAATAAAGCCTCATCCCTTGATGACCACCCAGCATTGACCTAGGCACTGGAATTGATAAACATAGGCTCAGTCCAATCGACCCTGCAATGATGTCTTCACTAACATCTGGGGCCTTGTGCCGAAATTAGGAGAATTGCCCCACAGTCTAGTCCAGCAACAGCCTGACAATGAAACTCAGTGAATCATACCATACAGCCAATGTCCCAGACTCCTTCATCATCATGCCTGGGCATGTGCTATCCCATTAGCAGGCCAAACTCATCAGAAGTGGCAGCACAATGATATACAGTTAGGAGGGAGTGACCCTGGGAGTCTTCATTATGGGCTTCAAGGGGTCCAGAGTCATTGCATCAGGTCAAACATGGGCAAGGAAACCTCCTGATTACCACCTACTGCCCTGCTTTAGCTGATGAATTAATGCTCTGTCATGTTGAACACCAAGCAGGAGCAGCACTGAGGGACATGCCTGGCAGGCTTGGCCTGTGACTGGTGGCAAGAAAAGCAACAAGAGATTAAAGCCTAATTGAACTTGTCCTCGCCAATTTGCCTGTCACAGGTGCATCTGTCCATGGCAGGATTGGTAGGGGTGACCACCACACAGTCCTTGTGAAGTCCCATCTTCACAAGGAGGTTACCTCCAATGTGTCATGTGGTACTACCACGGTGCTAAATGGGATAGATTCAGAACAGATCCAGAAGCTCAAAATTGGGCATCCATGAAGAGGTTGTGGGCCATCATCAACAGCTGAATTGAAATTGACCACAATCTGTAACTACATGATCTGGGCTATCCCTCACTCTACCATTACATTAAGCCAGGGGATCAACCCTGGTTCACGGGGGATTGTGGGACAGCATTCCAGTTGCAGCAGACATAGCTAAAAATGAGGTGCCACCTGGTGAAGTGACAATACAGAACTGCATGCATGCTAAACAGCGGAAGTAGAATGCAAAACAGAGCCGAGTAATCCCACAACCAATGGATCAAAGCTCTGCACCCTTGCCACATCCAGTCACGTAACTAGAGCAGGAGATTCCAAAAACATCTCCATCCTCAATGATGAGGAAGCCCAGCACACCAGTGCAAAAGAGAAGGCTGAAGCCTTTGTAACCATCTTCAGCCAGAAGTGTCGAGTGGATGATCCAGTTTGGCCACCTCCTGGGGTTCCCACCATCAGAGATTTCAGTCCCCAATTTAATTCTCTCCATGTCAAGTCAGGAAATGGCTGAAGACATGGCTATGTAAAAGTAAAGGCTACGGGCACTGACAACATTCTGGATGTTGTACCAAAGACTTGCACTCCAGAACTAACTATTATTATTAGCAAAACTGCTCCAGTATAACTACAACAATGGCATATGCTTCACAATGTGGAAAGTTGGCCAGTTATGTCTTGCCCATAAAAAAGGACAAATACAAATCGGCCAATTACTGCCCCATCAACGTGCTCTTAATCATCAGAAAAATGTAGATGGTTGCGAATGTTGGAGACCAATCAGCCAGTCCCAGGGCATAGCGGCAGGAGTTCCTCAGGGTGGTGTCATAGGCTCCCTCCACCACCAGTGCACAGTGGCAACAGTGCGTTCCATCCAAAAGATTCACTGCTGCTGGGTCAAAATCTCAGAACTCCCTCCTTAACAGCACTGTGGACTGCAGTGGTTCAAGGCAGTGGCTCAATATCACCTTCTCAAGGGCAATTAGGGACAGCCAATGAATGCTGGCTTAGCCAATGATGCTCACATCCCAGGGCCAAATAAAAATAGTTTAGATAGAGAGATTTTTCAAAAATAGACTCTGGCCATAAAATTAAAATCAAAGAATTACTATTGGCTATTAGGAAAATATAGCCTAAGAAATGGATGGAGAAATTTAATTTATTGAAGGCATGATTGTTTTAAATTACGTCAAGCGATGTAAGATTGCAGCTTTTTTAACCCTACAACAAATTTGCAGAACACAATCTTTCGCTTCCATGTTTCCAACCACAATATTAAAAACTTAGTAGTGTTTCATTTCGTAATGGTTTCAAAAATAATTATGCGTAACATAATGGAAAACCTCAGTTCATGGTTTTGACATTGTAATACAGGAACAAAGTCCTTTGCTGGCATAGCCAGGGAACATGCTCTCTGCTCCATCACGGAGACAGGTTAAATTGTTTAACTGCTTCTGCATTCATTTTTAATCAAAGACAGACTGAAAATCATACAACTGTTTCTAATGAATACCACTGCCTGCTTCATGCATTTAATAACTGTGATGTAATCTTTCAAGTGCGCATACACACACACACATCAGAATTACTTAATGTGAAAAGCTGGAATACAAACTTCAACTTTATTTTAAAAAATCTAGGATTAACCAAACTAGCAAGGTAGAAAATCCATGGCCACTTTAACATTAGATTGTTGTAACTGTCATAAGAATATTTCAGTAATAATTCCTAAAAGCTACGTTTGAGAGTCTTCCTCCTTGGCTTGCCTAATGTTAAGATACAAATAAATAAAAGTTAACCTTACAATAGATATATTACTTATGTTTAACAAATCTTTCAACAGCCAATTTGCACTTTGGGATAATGTCACTTCCTGTGCTCATTTCCATTATGCCACAGCACAGCTGCCAACATGTGATGACACAGAAATGCAACACTTTTCTATTTACAGTGTAAAATGACAGTAACATTTAAACATAATAGAAGACTGTTTTCTCTATCTGCAGTACTGCTTAACTTTTCAGGACCTTTTTCATTCCTCATGCCTGTGATATTTTAAAATTCATTATCTTAAGTGAGTTCACAACTTTAAGTAGCAAAGTTAGGAATTTATGCAAACATGTTAATCAGTACGCCAAAAAAAGTACTGGCATGTAGTATTCAGTTGTTAAAAATAACTATTCACTCAAATCACAAGACTGCTAAGTAACAGTTATAACTGTCCCTAAAGGTGGAGCAGACAATGGAAGCATAAAAAATAAACTTAATTCTTAATTTCAATGTCCAGCAGGTCACCAATATAATTTTAGCGCTTTTTCTGGAGCTTGAGTATTCTTTCAAATTCAATTTCCATTAGACATATCTAGGATGAAGCGGGAAGCAATTCACAAACCTAATGGGAAAGATTAAACGACCTGACAAATTACAATGAAACGAATTACTTCAAAAAATATTTTGTTCTCTTATGGGGATAATCGCAATCCACAGCAGCGGATTGAGATTATTCCCATTTAAAATACTGCTGCTCACATATTATCTGATCAACTTCAAATGTATAAATACTTGTCAATGGTATCACCATCAGAGTATCTCCATTTTCCTGACCAGAAAAAATTAGCTAACATCACTAAGGTTAAATTGGCATGGTATTTTGATGTTGATCAATAGATTACTAGAAGCTGTGACTATTAAAATGAAGGATAATTCTTTCGTTATGGAGAAAGGATGAATGCTAATTCTTGATATTTGGATGCCGTAGGAGACTTAGAATACTGCTTTGTTTTAAAGCTTGCAAGTTTGAAATATCTTCTGCAATGACTGGAATGTTTGTTATCTGGTTGTCAGCCACGGATTCACTCTCACAGTCAGACAGTGAGCAAAGCAGAGCATCATTTTCATAGGTAGGAAAGTAATACCTACAAACAGAAACAATAACATCAATGCATTAAATAATATTTAATCATGATATATTAAATTAACAACTGTAGACCATATATTGTTAGTGATGGTGTATCACCACTGCAACTATACATTGCAAGTTCTGCTGTTCAAAGGTAGTCAAATATTTAACATACATATATGGAGCTCCTAACAAGGCATAAAATCCTCTGTTCAATCTAATATAGATAACTTGTTTTCATTGTGGTGCTTATTTATTCATAGAAATTGACAGATAACAGAAATATCTCAGCAACAGCAGGTTTAGTAAAAACATTTGGTTTATTTGAATATAGCCAAGTCACTGGAGCATTCTATCAACTTCAGTATTCTACAAGAACTGTGCCCCTAATTGAAATTGATTTTTTTTTAAAAGGTCAGCTGGACCTAACTTATGTGGGAAAACAAGCTTTCTGATTAAAAGCCTTCCAAAGAATGACTTAGAAATTGCCAATTTATTATGTGAAACAGCATCAAATGCTTTCCTGCAATTTTGATAGGTTATCTGGCAGATGTGTAAATTCCTCGAAGGACTCTAGTACGTTGGTCAGACATGACTTGTCCCACTATATGATGTTCACTCTCTAATCCAAATCCTGGTCATTCAGATGATCTTTCATACTTAATTTTTTTTTATTCATTCACAGGATGTGGGCTTCGCTGGCTAGGCCAGCATTTATTGCCCATCCCTAGTTACCCTTGAGGTGGTGGTGGTGAACTGCCTTCTTGAACCGCTGCAGTCCATGTGGTGTAGGCACATCCAGAGTGCTGTTAGGAAGAGAGTTCCAGGATTTTGACCCAGCGACAGTCAAGGAACGGCAATATATTTCCAAGTCAGGATGGTGAGTGTTCCCATCTATCTACTACTGCCCTTGTCCTTTTAGATGGAAGTGGTCGTGCGTTTAGAAGGTGCTGTTGAAGGCGCCTTGGTGAATTTCTGTAGTGCATCTTTCCCTCATTAAAATCTCAAATAATTTCCACAAAGTACTTTTAATCTTCGTTGTTTGTATATTTTAGAATTTTCCCCCAGTGCTTTCCATTACGTCCCCTTTCATTCCTGTTTTGAATCTCCTGTTTCGTCCTTGTCTTGCTTCTGGGGTAAACTGTCACTGTGATTCAAAAAATTTCTAGTTTTCCCATTTATCACTTACATTTTGTATAGGGAGGGTGTGAATGCCTTAATTGCTTTCTTTAGAACAGAGATGTTAAAAGGGGAAAATTTAATGTGTTCAAAACTAGGAACGGTTTTGATAGAGTAAATGGCGAGCAACTATTTCCGATAACTGATCTGAAATAATTGGAAGAAAAAACTAAGGGGGAGACGAGGACAATTTTTTTTAATGCAACAGGTTGTTATAAATCTGGAATGCACTAAAAAAAGGTTGGTGGAAGAAAATTCAGTAGTAACCTCCAAAGGGAAATTAGATATCAACTTGAAAAGGAAAAATAAATTGCAGGTCCATGGGGAAAGAGCAGGGGTGTGGAATGAATTGGACAGCTCTTTCAAACAGCTGGCACAAGCAGAAATGTGCTGAATGTCTTCCTTATTCGGAATTTTATCCCTTTGTCTGTTCATGTGAAATTAAATTCCTTAATAATTTTATTAGCTCTCATGTCCTTTCTTCAACCATAAATTTACAACTTGAACCAAGATGTTCCACTATTTCAAACTGGTTTACAACACTCTCCTCAATTATTAGGGGAAAACACAATGTTGCCTCCCCTCCTCCCTTTCTCCGCCCCACTACCACCACGAGTAGTTAAGCGGAGGCTTGGGCAGGTACCCAAATGAAGTACTCGGGGGCAGATGTTGCAATCACTAATTAATTCACATTAATGTTTTGGATTCAGAAGTTCATTGTATAGTGGTAAAAATAGCCAATGATTTTTTTCTTTATTCTTTCATGGGCATTTGTTGCCCATCCCGAATTGCCCTTAAATTGAATGGCTTGCTAGGCCATTGCAGTTAAGGGTCAACCACATTGCTGTGGATCTGGAGTCACATGTAAGCCAGACTGGCTATGGAAGGCAGATTTCCTTCCCTAAAGGACATTAGTGCACCAGATGGGTTTTTACAACGATCAGTGACAATTTCATGGTCAACATTACTGAGACTAACTTTCAATTCCAGATTTATTAATTGAATTTAAATTCCATCAGCTGCTGTCGTGGGACCCACTTCCCCAGAGATTTAGCGTGGGCTTTTGGATGACTAGTCTAGTGCCATTGCCACCATCCCCTGAAACTGATACCAAATGAGAAAGGATAATTAAATTTGTGGAAGGAATTCACATAAAATGAGTTAGAAAAACAAAGCAATGGAACGATGACATGAAATTTAATATGGATAAGTAAAATGCCACAGAATGGTGTAAACAGTCCACAAATGGTGACAAGATCATGAAGGATGTCTTGGGGCTCCAGTAAATCCAATCTCAGCATGTTCAATCACTGTAGAGCAGCAATCAACAACAAAGACCGATTTCTGAACTATTTAGAGGAAGCAGTAGGAAACAAGTTTGTGAATGTCATGCTCAGACCAGAGCTCTGGTCAGACAGCACCTAAACGTCATGTCCAGTTCTGGCCACTAAGACAAGTGAGGAATAAAGCCCTGGATGGGGTTCAGAAAGCAGTGATGACATTGATGCCCCAGCATCAGGCAGGGAACTGAGTTAAAGGGGGAGACTGGGGAAACTCGTTCTTGAGAGGTGGTGACTGGAGTTGATTTACAGAAGTATAGGATTAAAAAAAAAAATCACAAAACATAAACCCGGAACATTCCTTCAAACTTAAAACATGACAAAAGCTAAAAGAACACATGGTCAAACTAATAAAAGGCTAATTTAGGACATGTGTCAGGAAGCTCTTCAGATGAAGGGTCATCTTTGGAACATATTTCCGAATGGAGATAAAAAACCTACTTGCAGGAAGTTAAAGCTGCTCCTCCTGCCTCTCACCACCCATCTACAAAGCCCTTGTCAGTGAGGGTTCAGGAGAGGGAAGTGGCAAGCAGAAGAGTTGGGGAGCAAGAGGTTTGGCGAGAGGAAGGGTCATGAGAAGGTCAAGGATCAGCAGAGGCTGCGGGTCTGGAGAGTTCGTAGCAAAACGGTGGGTCAAGGAGTGGGAGAGGCTGGGGGCCAGAGGGTCAGCAACGAGAGGCTGTGAGTGGGTGGTTAGGGAGCAGGAGAAGCTGGCAGCAAAAGAAAGGGTAAGAGAGCAGGAGAGACTGCTCCAAAATGGCAGTGATCAGGTCATGCGGCTCTATGTTAGGCCAGCACGAAACAACTTTAAAATGAAACTCACAATACTAAATGAGAATCCAGGCCCCATTACATGATCAACGATAAAGTGAAACATTGTAAAATGGGGCCTTACTGTATTTGAACTTAACACTTACTGTGGCTGATCCCAGGCAGATTTGTCTAGCAGTGACATAATGTGGTTTGCTTCAGTCATATGACTTACAACCTCTGATTTTGAGCTAAACGTTTTTCCACACTTGTGGCAGTGACACTGGTGAATTTCTCTTCTGATAAAATTCACTAATTTGACCTGCTGGTAGAAGTTTAAACCTGTAAAAAATGAAAAAAATTACTACTTGCCCAGCACATTCAGGATAAAATACATTAGCTCCAAAATGGCACAATGTTATAATGCACCTCAAATTAGCAGTAAACATAAGTAGAAATGAAATCAATGACAGGAAAAGACCAACTGATCCCTCAAGTGACTTCCATAATGTTCTTAAGTTAGAACACTTTGATATAAGGTAACAAGGGCTTTCCTTAGAACTTTGGAGATTACACTTTAAAGCAGACAATGCGGTATGTCCTTAGGGGTTACAATTTGCAAAAACTCCCAGTAGCATACAAGTCTGTTTCATCATCAACACGACATTCATTAAATTCACAGATGACATGACTGTGAAGACATCACAGATGAGCCCAATCTTAACCTCACTCAACACACTTTCAACAGGCATCACTAGATAGCAAGTTGGGAGCTGGAACACTGGTTATATTTTTCTGTTCCATTCCTAGCCCAGTAGTGCTGAGGTCATCTAAAACACCTTGACCGAGTATCCCTGTCAAAGTCAGTTAAGTCAGAAAAGATGAAGGGTTGAACTGGGGATTTTATTGGCTGTGTCAGATTTAAAGGTTTATACTCATTTGGCCTAAAAAGAATTTTCAGGTCGATTTATCTTATAATTCTGCTATCAAGTTAATTTTGGGCTATAGGAATGTGATTAGGGCAAAGGCTACCAGACAATAGTTAAAAAGAATTGCATTTCTCACATTGGAAGGATGATTTTAACCATGCCTGTCCATTTAAACAGGCAATTAAATTTTCCCTTGCAATTCACCCACAATGGTTCCAGTCTTATGATTTTAGTCTGCTCTTCTAACAGGCCAGAAACTGGAAGGACCTTTCTGTAAATGTGCAGATTGGCTCCGATTACATCATTATGGTCTGACTGCCATTTTAACCATGGGCCAGAGAGAGGAAGAGGCTATGGTTATCTCACTAGGCCAACCTACAGGGAAGCAGTTGGGACTAGAAGGAATCCAAGCAGGTAAGTCTTTTTATGTTCTTACAAACATTGCTTGTGGAGCCGAAAAAGCAAGGTCCACAAGGCAAATTTAGGCCTCCCCTGCTGTGGGCGCTGCCAAAATCCCCTCCCCAAGACTTACCTGACTTAAGGCCCCTGTGAAGGCCTCCTGACATTGCGCTTCAGCCCACTGGCTAGCTACCACTTCCTGCCAGTTTCGGAGACATGCAGAAGAGACCTGGGAGTTAAAATTTCACAGGCCTTACATGGCTAAGGTCAAGACAGCTTACTGTTTGCCTTGCTGCCTGCTTGATTCCCAAAGAATTAAAATCAGATCTACCATCTTGTTTTGAGATAATGGGTTTGTCGGTGTATTTCAGAGGAGTTGGTATATTTAATGTAGAAAAACTTCATCACTTATGCCTTAAGTTTCTACCCCTCCCTTGCCTCAACATGTTTTAGCTCCAGCTCTTCACTTCCCTTGCATGACTTCTCTATTTTCATTTCTGAGGTTTGGCTGTCAACCATTGTTACTACAAATCCACTGAATCCCACAGCTACCTTGATTACACATTCTCCCAGACCACTGCCTACTAGGACAGTAATCCATTCTCCCAGATTTTCCATCTTCATTGCATCCGGTTTGACAATGCCAACTTCTATATCAGTACTTCGATACATCATCCTGTTCCCAAAACTGAGGATTCCCACCATCATGGATGAAAGCGCCTCAGCTGCATCCGCTCCATTTCTCGTACTTCTGCCTTCACCTTTCTCCCTCTCTTGCAGAACCACAATAGAGTTGCTCTTGTCCTCACCTTCGACCTGGCGAACCCCTACATTCAATGGAATACCCCACCGACCAAACTCCCATTTCCACCACCTCCAGCAAGATGCCACCGCCAAACACATCTTCCCTGTCCCTCCCCTTTTAGCATTCCAGAGGGACCACTCCCTCTGAGACACCCTGGTCCATTCTTGCATCATCCCCAACACTGCTTCCCTACTTAGGTGAGCACAGGAGATGCCACACTTGTCCTTCCCACAGCCCAGGGCCAGAAACAATCCTTCCAGGTGCAACACCAATTTATTTGTGCTTCTTTCAACTTAACATACTGTGTCTGCTGCTCAAGGTGTGTTTCCTCTATAATGGGGAGACCAAATGTAAATTGGGTGACCGCTTTGCTGAACACTTTCGATCAGTCCGCAAATGCGACCCCAAGTTTCTGGTCACTTGCCACTTTAATTCTCCATCCCACTCTGACCTCAGTCCTCGGCCTCCGACAATGGTGGTCAAGGGACGTTTGATGGGCAGCACCTCATCTTTCAATTATGCATTGTCTAGCCTTCCGGATTCAACCTCATGTTCAACAATTTCAGGTCAAAACCAATACTCCAATTTTCTTCAGACAGAAGGTGCCAGTAATGATTCTGCTGCTATGTTTGATTACTTCCTTTCCTGCTATCACAGACTTGCCTTTTTCTTCTTTCTTCCCTCCTTAATTTTCTAGCCTCTGCACTTGCTTAAAATCTGTTACATGAGTAACATTTTCCAGATCTGGTGAAAATATCTCAAAGGATAACTCTGTTTCTCTTTTCACAGATGCTGTCTGACCTGCTGAGGATTTCCAACATTTCCATCTTATAGATTATTTTACATAGATAATGTTGGATTGATTTCATTCACAGCAGGTGACAAAACTAGACAAACAACATAGGTGTCATGATGAGAAAAGTTCCCACTCAAGTTGACAGTTTTGGTCAGGAGGAATGTTTCAAAAATACTAAAAACACATGCTACATGGGGCTCTTTCAGAACATTACAAGGGCTAAATTGGATCTACTCATGATGGTATTGCAAATGTGAGGCTTTATAAGATGGTTATGTTTAAACTGTCTCCTTTAATTCAAGGTAAAACGGTGTAGTGAAAAGAGGCACGTGACCTTCTACTAACTCTGTCTGGTGACAGGCCCAGGTGATTTGGTTGCCATGGGGACAAGGTGCCCAGGACAAGTCCTATTGAAACTCAAGTGTCAGCTTTTACCCCTGGCTGTTCTTGCTGCTTGCAGACTCTCAGAATCAGTGAGATCGAAGAAATTGGGAAATATCAGACTTCAATTTCAGGAGGTCAAAGTGGTGAGCCATTTTGGGCCAGAAACAATCCTTCCAGATGCAATACCGATTTATTTGTGCTTCTTTCAACTTAATATACTGTGTCTGCTGTTCAAAGTGTGTTTCTTCTACAATGGGGAGACCAAATGTAAATTGGGTGATCACAACAGGCCAAGCAGAAGAAAAGGATACTTTGGGTTAAGCACCCAACAAAGGGCTGCTGGGTACAGACCCCATGTTTGAGGCCAAGAATTGTGAGAAGTTAAAGACCACGGAACAACCAGACCGAAGCTTATGACGGAGTCCGTTCAATTATGCTCAAAGGGTTGAGTGAAGAGGACTTGGTTCAAAAAGGGATCCTGAAAGATTCATCTTGGCAAAGCAGGGAGAAGAGAGCCTGTTGAAATGCCAGGAAGAGTAGGACTTTAAACTTAAGACTACATGTCTATGGGGAGCGTGGTAAAATGGATAAATGCAGTGTGGGGTTTTCCGTTATGTTAAGGGATTAAGGGTGTTGGGGGGGGGGGGGCATACCTGTTCTGTAATTTAGTGTATTAGTTGCCTACTAAGTTATGTTTAATCAATATTGATTGTAGTTTGTTTGTTACAGTAAATGTCTTAAAACGTGAAATCTTTTCTTGCAATCCTTTGTGTTGGTCACTGGGAAATTCACATCTCTTCTTGAAAGTTATTGGTCTCCAATGGGGATTGTAACAATAGCCTTACTACTATCATACAAGCAGAAAAAACCTGAATATCTGCATTAGGGCATCTATTAAGTTGTCTGACTTTAAACAGAATATTTATCTTTTGAAAATTTTTTGTTTATTCTTCTTTCTCTATCTGAAAGTTTTTAGGTGCCACAAAGGGGATGCACTGAGATTTACTGTTCTATGTAGAACCACTAGTAAATAGGGCACAGTAGGCAACTTGTCGTTCCCTCCTTCACTGTTAGGAATCACTCAGCGTCCACTGAACACCTGCATATAGCAACACATTTCAGATCAGGAAGTCACCATGTGGGAAAACTGTGGATGCAAACTTATGTCCCATATTTCAACAAGTTGCATCATTATGCCACCCCAATCAATAGCAGAAAATATCAAAGTGATCAAATAGAGAATTTCTGTCAATATAATAGATTTAAAAAGTATACACACCCATTTCAGACTTCAATTTCAGAAGGTCAAAGTGATGAGCCACCTACAAAACAAGACAGGCAGCTTAATGTCAAACAACATCAAACAGTAGTGGGTAAGAATAAAATTTTATTAATTCCAACCCTAATAAAATGTAAATTGAATGTGAATCAGTGTGATGTCAGAACAAACAATCTTTATCCAGTTTTCCTCGTATATTTACAGTCATCATTCAACATTGTGTAGCATTTTACAAACAGTTGGGATATTTCCAGATTAGCACATCATGAATCCCTGAATTTACCATGACAGTTAAATAAATTTGTAGGTCGGATATATGTATTTTACAACAACCAATTATAAGTTAGATTCCAATTTCACAGCAAATTTTTTCTTTGTTATAATTTCTTAAACTGAAAACTTAGTATAATATAAAGTCTACAAAAAGGAGGAGCAATGGTGAAGTAAGTTCTGTTTCAAGGTCATAAACAACAATGGAACAAATTATTCGTTCAAATATTTGAGATACTATTTTAAATGTTCAACTTTTAGAAACTTAATCGAAGTGCTGTTAGTAACTAATTCTGAAAATTAGACTACACAAAATTCCTATATGGAGAATCTGCCTCTCTTTAACAGTGATAATTCGGAACGTGTGGGCCATGCTGTTAACGACCAACGGTGCAGCCTGCCTGTAGGGAATCAACACAAGTCTCAAACGGCACGACTCGAACAAATTTATTCCCCCCAGTACCTCAAATTAAACACAATTTTAAGTTAATTTAATAATAATTCTTTGTATTTGCAATTCAAACGCTAAGCATTGTAACTTATAAGTAATGGCATATTTTTCCTATTTTTAGGATATTTAAATGAAGTGCTTAATTGAACTTTTTTTTTTACTGTGCAAGATGATCCAAAGTTTATTAGATGTGCTGAGATGTGGATGCTGCAGCCATAATCTTGATAACATTTACAATTTAATGTCAGGGATCAGGGTTCATTATGAATGTGAAACAGCAATCCTTAAGGACCATGCTGAATGAGATTCCAAATCTGTTAAGAATTTATAGACAGCTGTTATGCTGTGCTTGCAGCTGCAGTAGTAATTAGGTTGAAACTGAACAAGCTCTTTTCACCACACCCTCATATGATGACAAACTTTTATCCCAGAAGTCTAAGGTGGATTTAAACCTAGTGATTAAAGAATATAATCCATAACCCTACTAATTATCTCTGCTCTAACCTTCTCCCAATTAGCTAGCTAGCCTTTTAAAATATTTTCAGTGTCAATATTAAAATTAGTTATATTTTCAGATATATAATAATTTCATAAACTGATTAAATATTAATGCAATGAAATTATTTCAAAATTCACAGTAGGGACAAAATTCAATTGATGTTAAATAATACACACCTCAATAGCCAAATTTAGTTATATTGTTAGTATTTTTTGCCAGTTTTCTCGTGCGCTATTTTTCCTGTAGCTATGCCATCCAGTTTCTTGACTGTAAGGTACTGTTACGATCCCCATGGGGGAACCATAAACCAAAATAAGCAAATTTACTGAATGACCTCTAAGTGAAGAAATTACCAACAAGATTCCACTTTTGTAGCTCTTAGCTCAACATGAATCAGAACCAACACTAATTAAACATGAATTGATAGGCAGATGATGCTTCAAACTAAAAGGCAAATTTCACTTTAAATAGTCAATACAACAAAGATACGTCTGACACAACCACAAGCATTTGCATCCCCATACAAACATGGCACCATGTAGCTACACAGTTCCATGTTATGCTGTTCTTTCTTCATTCAGGGTACGTCAGGAGTCCTATCTGACAACAGCTTTCACCCTCAAGTTTCATGGGTACAATTATCATCAGCAATGCACACTTCTATGAACCTGCTGGTGCAGCATTCCAGAGTTCCTTTTCAACTGACCAACGGATAACACCTCAGTTCATAGTTTGGCTACTCCTGGGAAAACACCCAGCTCTTTAACATCTCCGAGCTGTTATCACAGCTTTCCAGGCTTTAGACCTTTTTAGCGAGCTAGCACAGTACCTCAAGAGCTCCTGTCTCCTTTTCTGTCAAACAGAAAATCTGACCTCTCCCTGAGAGTGATTTGCTTCTTCTCCTCACAAGAACTGTGTTTATCTCTCTCTGTGCGCTGATCGTCTTCACTCTCCAGCTCCTCTGCTCGCAACCCTCTTTTGTGTCTGCCAGCCAGATGGCTTCTTTGTTAACTTCCTTCCTTGCTCAACTTGCTTCCAGGTCAAGGATTGCCAGGTCACACAGACCAGTGTTTCTTGTTATCCAAGCAAATTACAATTGATCCCTTCACAGTTGATGCAAACTCTTAAAATTCCTTTTCAAACATTAAAAACAGTTATAGATTTCATAGAACTTATGAAGAAATTACAAATTTTCCTATACTGCTATAACTATACTGCTTTCAGGTCAAAGGTCATCACAGGTGTAGCATTCGACACTGTGCTAAGGGTAGTTGTGGGACAGCAGGATAAATGGATGAGAATGCAGGGTGGCGTCTGCACATGCTGATTGACTCTTCTATTTCTTTTGTAGGGTTGCAATTGTTTATTTTGCTGGGGGCAGGGAGCGGGTGAATAGGCTCCAGCAAAGTTGGACTTCAACTCACCCCTCTATATCCACCCAATCCCCACCCATTTTCTTGGACTGGAGTTTGTTCCATGTGCATATTAGGCTCCCAGCAGGATTCCCACCATTAAGAGAGAACCTGCCAGAGCAGCTGAGTAAACTTTGATGGCATATGCAGCAGAGATGCTGTTACAGCCCCAGAAAAATCAATCGAGGGCGTGAAAGAGGCAGAAGCACCCTGAAGACGGGAATTAATAAAGCTCTTTCTGGGTGTCTTGGTGCTCACTGAGGCCTTCAGCAGTTAATGTGCAGAGCCAACAGCTGGACAGGAGCCTCTATAGGCCCTCTGCCCTCTATTAGGAAAACGTGGTGCCTACACCACCAATTCCAATTACTACCTTTCACGCAGCAGCCCCAGGAAGTAAAACTTGATAGGCCAAACGTCCACCTTCCTTGCTGTACTATTCTATATTATTGGGGTGGATGGAAGTGAAATCTGCCAGGGATCTGGACCCTGGCTGCCTTGTATATGTTGGGAGGGGAAGGAATAGTTAACAGAGGTTCCTAGGAGAAAGGAAATCCTGTTCTGTTTGATAAGTAGGTCAGGGTCTCTCTGTCTGAATTTTCCATAAAAGCTGCATGATCCCATACAATTTTGAATGGTATTTTTGAAGATAACGCTCTTAAATGCCATTCCAATGTTACTTTTAGTGATGTAACCTAAGTGCAAGTTGTTTGCCACCCTTTCCAGTCAGAGATGGTGTACAGCAGAGAAGAAAAAGACAAATAAATAATACCTTTAAAAACTGTACACAATAAAAGTTGCCAGTTAACCAGGTCAGATACAAATTACTTCATCTACATCAAAGGTAAAGTGTTTTTGTTTAAAAAGGAAATACATTAGCCTATTTTCACAACATAAATTGAAATGTAGTTAGATGAAACCACTATAGCACATTTATATAGCTCTTCTACCCTAAAAATGTTGATTTGATTTTAAAAAGATATGTTTAGCTACTGCTAGTTATTAGATGTCATCAGGGGAATGTCGTAAAATCTCGGGGGCTGTGTGGCGCTTTCGATTAAATACGGACATGGAGGGATGTATTGTATAAGCTGTTTTGTTATGTGATTGCTCATTGGATAATTTACAAATTGCATGCTTTTCTTTTACTGAGTTTTACCTTCATGTGAAGTTCTAGTTTTTCAGTTGTATCTTGTGCTTTCTCACAGAAGAGACAAACAGCACAAACTGGAGGACCTTGCCAATCAGACCAATCACTGTAAAAAGAGCATAAAAATAAAGCTACAGAAAACAACAACATCTAGATGTTAAATATAATGGTTTATAAAAGTTAAATATAATGATCTACTCATGCTCCTATTAAATATTACATGAACAGCCTAATGCGTCGCAATAGAAGATGACAATTTTAGGCCCCAATATAAGATATTGACTAGCTACATTAATTTATCCTACTTGCATGGTCCAATTCATCGTGAAACACATCAATTTTATGCCTTTCATTGGGTGAAACAAAGATCAAAGTCACAGATAAAACAATACAAGAGATTTAGGAAACCGCAAATGGCAATGTTACGGCTGATTATGTCAAAGTTTATGGAGACCAACCTGAAAAATATGTTGTACTATTTTAACTATAATCAACTGGCTGCCAATTTGGCTTCAGAACAAATGAAACTTAAGCTCATTATCCAAAAATCTAGTAATTTCGCCATAAAGCACATAACCTGAAAAACAGTTTTGACATTTTTATAGCCTTTGACTGTGAGATCGAAATAATGATACCCAAACAGGCTTCTTGCGATATATTTAGTGAGCTGCTGAATGAGTAATAGGATTTTCTTGCAAAAAAATGTCATAACGAAGGTGTCCATTCATACACCCATCCATTCCTCCCTCTCTATGAAGGTGAACCCAGTTCTCCACGAATGCTTCTCGTGAAATCGCCACTAGGAATTGAGGGTTAACTGAGGGATTGCTGACCCTCCCCCCTAATGTTTACCAGTGTGTTTTCTTGGTGCCTGCCAACATAATGACTAGTAAATAGTAGAGTGGTCATGATACTGGACATGAAAATGAAAACCCACATGTCATGAATTCAAATCACATGGCAAATTGTGAAACTGAATTTGCGCACCAACACCAGTAATCATTAAAACTTCTACACCGTCAGGAAAAAACCCCAGCTAGTTCATTACCATCCTTCAGGGAATAAGTCCATCACCCCTCCCCAGTCTGGCCTGCAAGTGACTCCAGTTCCTAATATGGTAATTCTTGATGCTTACTCAAATGGCTTAGCATGCCACTCAGTTGAAATATGACAAGTGGTGTTCCCCAGGGATCCATACTTGAATCTTAGTTTTCATCATATATATTAATGGCTTTGATGAAGGATGAGAGTGCTCTATATCCAGGTTTACAAATGACAAAGTTAGTAAGCAAGAAAAGTTGCGTGGATGGTATATAGGCTAAATCAGAGGGTAAAACTATAGTACATGAGGTCATTTACTTTAGACCCGAGAATGACAAATCTAACTATTTTATGTGGAGAGAGAGACTAGGAGCGGTGGAGAAACAAAGGGATTGAGGTGTCCATATACAGAAATCACAAAAAAATAGCGCACAGGTGAAAAAAGCAATCAAAAAGGCAAATGGTTTGAATGCAGGCTTTTAAAATCAAGGAATCTGGAATTCAAAAATAAGGAAGTGATGTTTCAGCTGCATTCAGTTTTGGGCACTCGGGGAGGCTACATTAGCCATGAAATGGCTACAACGTAAATCTACCAGAATTACACTAGGACTTAGAGGTTAAAATATAAGGAAGACCACTTAAGTTTGATTAGTATTCCCTTGAGTGTAGAGGTGATCTAACTGAGAGCTTTAAAATTATAAACTGATTGGATAGGGTGGGTGCAGAGAAACTGTATCCCCTGGTGGGAGAATCCAGAGGGGGCCATAATCTTAAAATAAGAGCTAGGCCATTTAAGAATGAATTACAAAACACATCAATGACTTAGATGATGGGAGTGAAGGCATGGTAGCTAAATTTGCAGATGACACAAAGATAGGTAGGAAAGTATGTTGTGAAGAGGACACGAGGTTGCAGATGGATAGATAGGTCGAGTAAATGGGCAAAGATCTGGCAAATGGAGCTTAATGTGGGAAAGTGTAAAGTTGTTCACTTTAGCAGGAAGAACATAAAAAGCAGAGTATTACTTAAATGGAGAATGGCTGCATAATTGAGCGGCAGAGGGATCTAGGTGTTCCAGTACGAGTCACAAAAAGTTAGTATGCAGGTACAGCAAGTAAATAAGTAGGCTAATGGAATGCTATCCTTTACTACGAGAGGGATTGAACATAAAAGTAAGGATGTTATGCTTCAGATATACAGGGCATTGGTGAGACCGCATCTCGAATACTGTGTGCCGTTTTGGTCTCCTTATTTAAGGAAGGATGTAAATGCATTGGAGGCGGTTCAAAGGCGGTTTACTAGATTTATACCTGGAATGAGTGGGTTGTCTTATGAGGAAAGAATGGACAGGCTGGGCTTGTTTCCACTGGAGTTTAGAAGAGTGACGGGTGATTTGATTGAAGGATAGAAGATCCTGAACAGCCTTGACAAGGTGGACGTCAAAGGATGTTTGCTCTTGTGGGTGAGTCCAGAACTAGGGGGCACTCTTTTAAAACTAGGGGACGCCCTTTTAGGGCAGCGATGAGGAGAAATTCTCTCTGAGGGTTGTGCGATTTTGGAATTCTCTGCCTCAGAAGGTGGTCGAGGCAGGGTCATTGAATATTTTTAAGGCAGGGATAGATTGATTCCCTTGCCTAACAAGAATCTAAGGTTACTGGGGTGAGATGAGAACGTGGAAATCGAAACACAAGATGATCAGCCATGATCTTATTGAATGGCGGAGCAGACTCAAGGGGTCGAATGGTCTACTCCTGTTCCTATTTCTTATGTTCTTAAAAGGGGGGTGGGTGCTGGGTCAATTAAAATTTCAGATGAAGAACAATAGGTTTTTGTTCAGTAAAAAACCTAAGGGTTATGGATCACAGGTAGATAAATGGAGTTGAGGTACAGATAAAATGATCAAATTGAATGGTGGAACAGGCTCAAAGGAATGAAAGGCCTTCTCTTGTTCCCATCAAGCCAACCAACCCTCGTTCAATGTGGTGTAGAAGGTAGTGTTCGGCATCCATTCAAATGAAGTAACAATCTACTAAAACTACAATTCGGCCACCTGCACAAACTGAACACCAAAAGCAGCAGGGTACAGACAGCGCTAAGCCGTTCCATAACCAATGAATCAGAGTAGAACACTGCAGCTTTGCCACATTCGTGTGGGAATAGTGGTGGACAACCAAGCCATTAACAGGAGCAGCCACTCACAACCATGCTGGGCCTAACATGCAGATTTAAGATAGGAGGCTGACATGCTTGCAAGTAACTTCATCAAAAAGTGCCAGGTGCATAGTTCTGCTGACATCCCTGATACATGCTAGTGTGGAGTCAATTTGGCTACTTTCATAAAATACTAAGTAGTTAAGTGCACTAGACAGAGTGGGGCCTGAAAATATCCCAGTTGGCTCCCTTAGTCAAACTGCCACTACAGTTACGACACTGCCATTTCAGGTGACGGCAAAAGATTTCACAGGTGTACCTCACCAATATAAACAAGACAAATCTAAACTGCTCAGTAGTATCGTTAGTGCCACATAAGGATTAACTAATGAACAGCCAGAACAAGAAAACTCCCTTTGACTTTCGACTTCAACGCCATTGCTGAATCTCCCACTGTCAACATGATGCCAGGGTCCACTACCCAGGAGCTGAAATGTAGACCCACTGTATCGAAGATGCAGAGCAAGAGCAAAGCAGAGGTTTAGCACTCTGTGGTGAGTGGTTTACTTCCTGACCTTTGAAAGTCTTTATTTATCCAATTATTTTAATTTTCAGTGCCAGGCTGCAGAGAAACCTCCTTTTTGCTTTGGAAGCAATGTATTGTGAAGCCATGATAAACAGTGCATTGGTGGCAACTCCACAGCAGGGTCCTCTCATACCACAGTGGAAAGAACATTGCTCGGCTTTCAATCCTCGATGACTGGAGCACAACCAAATGAGATGCTTATATTTAAACCAAACCCTCATACTTTCACAAGGAACATTAGAACTGCTGGGATGTAGAGGTATCTCGGCATTTTATTCAAATCTAATTAATCTATAATCCATACAGTAGAACTTCACAAACTATTCATCATGCCTATGGTACCCTTTTTCCCTGACAACACCAACCACAACTTGCACTATGATATTCAAATGCAAAGCTAATCATAGCTTTCTGAACCAGGGTTCTTAGAGTAAATATTCAGCAATGGAAATCTCTGATATGCCCCATTCCAGTTTCTCCATGTGTTAGATTTTAGGCAAGAGATGCAGGGTGGATGTAAAGAAGAACTTTTTTACGCAGCGAGTAGTAACGACCTGGAACTCGCTGTCTACAAAGATGGTGAAAGCAGAGACGATGAATGATTTGAAAAGGAAATTGTATGGGCACTTCAGGGAAATAAACTTAAGAGGGCTACAGGGATACAGGAGAAAAATGAGATTGACTGGATTGTTCAAGAGAGAGCTGGCATGGACTTGATGGACCAAGTGGCCTCCTCCTGTTCTGTAATGACTCTATTTTTATATTGCTAACCAATTGGGTCAAATTCTAACAGCATCTTTCCCACATTACAATTGCCTTTGAATGTCCTGAATTCCTGCAATTCTGCATTTTTTTTTGCATGATAAGTGAATTTTAAGAATATCACCAAAATTACACAAATTTGCCAATAACAAAAATAAGCACTTAAGAAACAGACATTTGTGTTGCACTGACAGTTTCTGCATTGTGGCTGAATGAAACTGAGTAATTTACAGTAAACTGCCCCATTACCATTTAATGGCCTATGAATCACTATGAAATTGCTCCGAGTTATTATGGCTATGTTATTTTCTGAGACATGATTGGGAAGTTTAAAAAGTTTATAAACGTCTAGAAAATGAAGGCACAAATCATGAGGGGCGTGGGGAAGCTTGATATAATCACCATTAATGCTTTTCATTGGCGATGTGCTAATGCAACACAAATTCTTTTTACAGAAATACAAAATGGCTCTCCAAGACGAGAAAGATGGAAGAGAAACGAAATCGACAAAACAAACCCAACTTATCACTGAGTCAGTGATATATAGCATATGAGGCAGCTAATAAACACAACAAATTTAACTGTCGGGGCTTGTCAACATTCCATCAGCTCCAAGTGTATTCTGTGCCATGGCCCCCACAATACAGAGAGAAAAACAAGCTATATCATTAATTATTCTTCCTGCATTGGTTGATGAAAGCGAGGCATGAGTTAAGAGTCACAAAGCAATCTCAACTTCACTTTTTCCTTAAGAATAGATTTGAACATCAGTTACTAATTTCCTGGCTGACTGTATCAAAGTGTTCTGGACAATATGGAAAACAAATAGGTAGCGTCAGGCTGCAGATGGAAAGTATAAACTACTATTTCTTCAGTCTTGTGGTGTATGATGCAGGGTGAATCACAAAACTGCGAATTCTTCATTCTTGTGGTGTATGACTTAATTTGAATCACAAGACTACATTAGTGTCCTGTAATTTCCTCCTAGTTTCTTGGGTCCATTTGCAAAACAAAGTAAACTTACCCATACAGAATATGCACAAAGTGATAATAGCAGCAGTTTGAAACTTTAAAACTACTTACTCATCTTGCTCTTCTATCATTTCTCTGTCATCTTCAGACTGAACCTCCACCCAATTCTTCCCAAACTCCTAAAATTAGAATTTAACAATAGTTTTCCCAGCTGTGAGGAGAAACCAAAGCTGTTCTTGTTAATTTGGTTAATAGACCATTCCTTTAGAATTTTACTGATGTGGTGAGTTGGATGCATAGTTTTAAGCCACAGTGCTAAACTGCATTAAAACATGAGTAGCCCAGCTCATCAACTTCCAATTTAAATCTTTAGTCAGTTTTCTACTGTATATACTTTCTTTGGAACACTTTATATAATAAATAGAAAGTGTACTTTATAGTACAGCAAATTATTTTGATATGAATAGTCAGCTCATTTTTAGATTACCCATAGGCATCAGCATATAAGTCAATCTTTGAAACCTCAAAAATTCCCACCCAAAAATGTGGGTCAACTTACACGTCATTTTGAAATGTGATCAGCATCCAACTCAAAAATGGCCATGTCTTAAACTCCCGCGCATCTTCACAGCATAGTCCATATCACCTGCTTGATCCTTTGCATCCAGTTACAGGGTACTGGCAAGTAAGTCAGGCATTTGTAGGGTGAAAAATTGAGGCTGACTATTAATGAGACTATAGCATGCTGTGGCAGAAAAGGGGAGTCCACTTATATCTGAGTATATTTCAGAGTTAGCTGTAAAAATATGATTGTTGGGACTGGAAAAAAGGGGTCATCTTCTATGGAAGGTACATTTATATGCCACAATTTATAGTATGTCTAATAGAGGATATTTGTCCACCATGTAGCATAAATGAGTTAACAGAAAACAACTTCTCAGCTTTACAAGCATAAACTACATTTTGCTGAGAATGATTCATCAATGGTACTGACTGACTATTAAATAACAAATAAAGGCAAAACATATCACCTGCACTGTCAATAGCTGAAGCAACACAGGCTGCTGAAATGATTGGGCAAATTAAATCTAAAAGGTCATCAACATTAAGCCTATTCTGGAAGTGCAACAGGGCAGCCTGGTGTAAGGAAAGAGATAATCAGTCCGACTTGAAGTGTGCTAATTCTTCATATCTCTTTACAATGTAATAATGTTAATTCATAGATTTTGTTTGCAGATAGGGTAGTATGGTTTTTAAATTGCAATATCTTAAAATAGTTCCAAGTGTACAGAAATACTAAGATGAAGACCATTGAACTTTTGACTCGCAACTGACCCTCAAAGTACAGGCAGGTTTTAATGTTAAATAACTGTTGAGTGAGAGAAAACGCTTGGAGATACACCATTGCATGCTCATTTCTAGGTTTCGCAGAGATTTCAATGTTATGGGTGCAAGGACAACAGCTAATTCTGCAAAAGGAAAACATTTGGATAAAACATTATCCTTTTTAATTAGAGTTTAGAGTCAAACCCGTGCTGAATGATACAGAATCAAATACAGACTTTTAATTAGTAGTTTCACTTTGCGAAACAGCAATTATATGTGATGACAGAAATGTGTGATAACAAAACAGGGAATTATAGAGGGCTCGTTAACCCAATGGAAAGAGAGCTCTTTGGAACAGCTGAGTAGTAATGAACTGAATCCAACTAGATATACTAATCTAATGTAGAATTTGCAAAAAGTAGGGGTAAGAGAAAAATATAAAAAAAGTCATAATGCACTGAGGTACTGGATTCAAAGAGTTCTATCAACTGAATACTGCAGTCAAAATGGTAAGGTATTTGAGTTCCCAACTATCAGGTATGGTTGTAAATACTATCTTTTAAGCATCTGCTTAAGTACTATTCCATGTATTTAATAAATCAATGAATGTTTGAACTTGAGAACGTTATGGATTTTGAGGGACAGAGCATCTAATCATAAATAAAACACATCCTCGAAAACACATACCATCAGTCTGAGAGACAGTCAATAAAACATTAATC
This sequence comes from Cetorhinus maximus, assembly GCF_964194155.1. Lineage (NCBI taxonomy): Eukaryota > Metazoa > Chordata > Chondrichthyes > Lamniformes > Cetorhinidae > Cetorhinus > Cetorhinus maximus. Next base: position 35,578,853 of record NC_135900.1, read on the forward strand.
ATGAACATCTGATGAAGCAGGTCTCAATATCACTACAGGCTTATTGAGCAACTTAATTTCATCAGTTTTAAATGTTCCATGACAGCACTTTTACAATCAATATGCTCAGAGTAATATTGAATGAAATTATTTCTTTGAGTTTGGTCACCACTCCAAATCTAGTAGTGTCAAAATGATTTTGGTGACAACAACTGGTGGACACAATCTTTGAATTCTTTTATCATTTTAATTGAGATATTAACCCATTTAAAATAGACAAGATAATGCCAGGACTAAATGGTGGACAGCAGAATGTCACTGAACTTGTTAAATGTGTGCACGCTGATCTCACCAACAGTAATTTCTGTTTTCATAGTGTTTTAAAATATTGGACTCTAAAGTTACACATAAATTTACCAGATAGTTGATGGTGTAAAATTTGTCATACTCATGATTTTTGGCATTGATTCTGCGATGCTGCTTTTTCCTCATGTGATCTTTGAGAGTATTCTTGTCACGGAACGTTTTCTCACAATATAAACACTGTAAACTGCAGAAAAAGGCATTTTCCAATCACGCATTTTGCAAGTTCAAAACTCTTAGCTAAATGCTCAATGAACAAATAGCTTAATCAACCATGAATTCATCTAAAAGACCTAAAACCTTAAATTCTTACTACAGGTAATTAGCAATTATCTCTCCATAACTGTATAACTGGATTCAGGCCAAGATAAAAATAACTATAGACAAAGTAGACATCACTTTTTAATGCTTCATTTATGTTGATTCAATATTGCATTCAAGTGTGATTTGAACATTCCCACAGGAACAATAACCAAGTAATTCAACAGAATACATAAATTCATCACCAAAGAATCAGAAGCAACACAAGGAGAATAAATTCCAATGAGTTCTAATTTAGAATGCACTGCATGTAAGACTAATGAAAGCAGATTCAATGGTAAAGGGAATTGGATAAATGCTTGAAGGGAAAAAAATTTGCAGCGCTGTTGGGGAAGATTGCTCTTTCAAAGAATTGGCATGATAGGCTGAATATCTTCCATCTGTGTTGTAGCATTCTGTCTTCTCATTTAAATTACATTCCTGGGGAGCCATGTGTCTGAACCTGCTGGGAAAAGAGATGAGGGAGGGTCGCTGGCAGCTGTCAGCTTGTCTGACAATTTGCCTGTATACGGATTCGGTAATGCAAGTAAGTAGTAAGAAGCATCAGGCACCTTCAAAAGCTACAGGGGAACCAATATGGTAGCACTGTAACAACATTTTTTTTTCATTTTCTTTATCCTCAAGATATCCTAAGACAAGATGCCACCTCTTTCACCAATCATTTCCTCACCCATCCAGAAATTCAACCTTTCAATTTCATTCACCAGTCCAAAGAAATCCACTTGAGGAATGTAGGTAGTACTGAAGAAGATTTTTCACTGGATGTGACACAAGGGTATGGAATCAAACATAGTGAATTTGAGGCACAGGAGGTCATCATTTGGCTCAGACAGATGTGAAATTGGGGTCTAACAGTGGAAAGTCGAGGCTCCAGAGAAGTCAGCTGCTGACTTCAGAGCTGCACACTCAGATCTCTGGGCCCTCCTTAAAGATAAAAGATGGTGGATGAGCATCAGATTCATATGAAAATGCTGAGGCTCATATTGTATGGCCAGAGGCAGATAGCAAAGATCACTGAACCAGAGACATCTACATTTGTCCACCCAATGGAATCCAATCAGTGCATCTAATATGGACGCTTGACCACTGACAATCAAGCCTTGGGGGAACATCTGGAGAGAACAATGCTAACCAGCTCACAAAATATTTGGGGTGCTATCTCTCAGGGTCTTCAGAATCTAAATGATGTCATCAGGCCCAGCCTTCAGCTGATCAGTGGACCATTAGATCTAGGATCCAGCACAAGAGGCCTGGCTAGAATTTGCTCTCGTTTGGCTGACCTTTCTCCTAATGACAACTCATATTATTTTCCATTCAGCCAGATCCTTTAGGTACCTGCTCACGATGGTGATAGAGGACCAGGCTGCTCAAGCACATGCAATGATGATCAAGCCTTCTGAAAAGTCCTCTTGGACTCTCACACTCTTTGATGAGTACCACCTGAGTCCCAAAATACCAAGCTTAGAATACCATGGCAGAGCCAAGTCCTCCTGATATCCCACCTTGCAGCAAGGCCTGAGGCACATCATCAGATCAGGCTTAAAAAGAGAACAAAAAGGCACTCAGGATAGTAACAATGGTAAAAATAAGTGCTGTTTGTAAATTTGCATACACAGTAAAATCGGTGCTCCAGAGTAAATTTATTTTTTCATTTTCTGTGTGTTTGAAAGGGTGTTTGGAGGCCAGTTTGTAACAGGAGACATATTTACATCCATGTCTCCTTAAGCACATCTCTTTAGATGGACACCATCAAGGGAGCAGTACTGTGTGTAGACTCTGCTGGGAGCCTAAAGCTGGTTTAAATTTCTTCTGTTGTGCAGCTTTATCTGTGTGTCTCTGCCATTTCCTCTTCTTAGTGCTCTTGTTCTGTCTTTTACACACATTGACAGCCCCTTGGGAAGGGTTTTATGTCAGAAGGCTGGGAAGAAAAGACTTCCCTCATAAAACTGGTGAAAGGCAGCTTGTAAAATCCTTAACAAAAACAGAATTACCTGGAAAAACTCAGCAGGTCTGGCAGCATCGGTGGAGAAGAAATCAGTTAACGTTTCTCTAGCATAGCTGAGAAGAGATTTTTCTAATTGTTTTTGTCAAAACTGATGTTTAAAAATGTTTGTGAACATTTGGAGTGTGTTGAAGTGGTGTACCATGGGATTACCCAGGTTTGCCCAAAATCTGGTTTAAGATTTTTAAAAGCGTTTACCATTAAAGAAAACACCAGAATTTGTGACCTTTGGCCCAGGCCAGGAAGTTGATGGCTGAACTATGGGTCAGGACATGATAAGCTAAGAAGTGTGACCTTCAGGGCCAGGCCAAGGTATGCAGATGACTGGACAATGTAGTAAATCGTCAGAATAGATAAAGCAACATTCGTGATTCACTAAATGTGGGCATTGTTTATGTTAAAGGTCAGGTAATTCCGTGACTAGTTTATAAACTTAACTGTAATTATGGACATAATGAACTAGACAGACAAAATAAGAAGAATGTGAGTTAGTGATGAAGTATCACAAAGATGGTATAAATATATGACGGAAACTGCATCTTTGAATTGTCTCTTGGAGCATGCTGAGAGAGCGTTGCCCTGTATGCATACTTGTATTGAATAAACTGTTTGATTCACCTAGAGCTCACTATGTGTTGAGCATCTTTAGATACTCCACAACACCTATGAATTCAACCATTTCCTGATTTGACAAGGGATGAGAGTCAATCTCTTAGCTAAATTTAATCTGTTGCAATTTTAGTGTAAATGCAGTAATTTTAGGAAAAGCTGTTTTTGCCCTCATTTGCATACAAACACACTGTAGGGTGGCCACATCCCCTGCCAGCAGACAATTCTGGAATGGGTGTTAACTCTTATGTCCAGTGTTCACCTCTAAGTCATGAGGTTTGAGCCCAAAAAACCTTGAAATTTCAGGTCCTCAATTTCATGTGCACCAGTACGGCTTTATTTTCTAAGGTTTAAATTATAGAAGCACCTGCAAAGGAAAATCTGTGAAAGAATATAAACTGGTAAAACTTCTTTTAATTTATTGGTTCATGGGACTGTTGGCAAGGCCAGTATTTATTGCCCAATCCTCACAGCTTTTAGAACAGAGATGAGGAGAAACTTCTTTAGCCAGAGAGTGGTATGGAATTCATTGCCACAGAAGGCTGTGGAGGCCAGGTCATTGAGTGTATTTAAGACCGAGATAGATAGGTTCTTGATTGGTAAGGGGATCAAAGGTTACGGGGAGAAGGCGGGAGAATAGGATTGAGAAACTTATCAGCCATGATTGAATGGCGGAGCAGACTCGATGGGCCGAATGGCCTAATTTCTGCTCCTATGTCTTATGGTCTGCCCTTGAGAAGGTGGTGAGCAGCCTTTTTGAAGTACTGTAGCTGGTGTGTAGATACAACAAAATAAAGAGATTACCATTGAGTCAACGTTCATACTATTTACCAGCTGTTAGGTGTGCTAACAACAATACTAGCATCCCCTGGGTTAACACTTACTTATTTTTGGACAGGAAAGCTTGGAAATTAAGACAACAAGTTACACTAATGCCAACAAGTCTGCTTACTAATCCATTGATATCTAGACAGATTAATTTGTAGGCTACCACCTTTTCTGATGTTTCAAGGGAGGGAGGGAGGGAGAGAGAGAGGCTTGCGACCAAATAGGCTTTTTGATCACTGGGATATTGTTCAGTTTTTATTAATATTGCCAGATTTCCTATGGTTCTGTTCATGGTGAGCTAGGGCTATGCTGTTGCAAAGAAGGGGGGGAAGTGCATATCTTCAAAGCCTTTCAGTGGAAATAAGTTTGTGGAAATGTGCTCTGAGACAAGTGAAATAAGTGACTTTTGATTGGTTGCGGGGACATTAGCCCATCACAAGCAGACAAAGAAATAAAGCTGCTCCTCCCACAAATTAGAGTTGACCTATACAATAAATCTATGCAAAAAAGGTGGAAGAAATGGCTGTTTTGGGGGAATATTAGCTTAAGAGCACACAATATTATTGATTTTAAATCACTCAAAGCCCATTCACTTTTACAGAGTTTAAATTTGGCCCACAGTGTTTGTCTGGTAAAGTGTGAATGAGCAAATTGGCAATGTATTCCAATTGCTGAGTAAATATAAAGAGAATGAAAGGAGACCCATGGACCTCAAACACCTAAATAGATCCTATATTACTGGGAGTAAAGAACAAAAAAAACTTGTATTCCTGAGAAAGGATAAGGAATAAGATAGGAAGTGGGCTTAATCTAGTCCCAAGCATTAAATAAGCACATGGTTGATTTAACGAATGCAAATTCCATAAACAGAAATCCCTTTAGACAATTATATAAACATTCATGCTCCAACCAGAACTTACGCAAAGGGAACCCCAAAATGTTTATAAAAGCAAAAAACTGCAGACACTGGAAATCTGAAACAAAAACAAAAATACCTGGAAAAACTCAGCAGGTCTGACAGCATCTGTGGAGAGGAATACAGTTAACGTTTCGAGTCCGTATGACTCTTCACCAGAACTAAGGAAAAATAGAAAAGAGGTGAAATATAAGCTAGTTTAAGGGGGGTGGGACAGGTAGAGCTGGATAAAGGACCAGTGATAGGTGGAGATTGCCAAAAGATGTCATAGACAAAAGGACAAAGAGGTGTTGACGGTGGTGATATTAGCTAAGAAATGTGCTAATGGTGACTTTAAGGGTAGAAAACAGGACGAGCAAGGGTCAGATAGCTCTAGTGGGGGTGGGGGAAGGGTCCCTTCCACCAGATCCACAAGAATGTGGTTGACTCTTGAATTAGGGCTAGGCAATCAGGCCTAGCCAGCAGTGTTGATATCCCATGAACTAGTTTTTACAAAAAATCAAGTTACTGCATCTTTCAACTGTCTTTGTTTGCCTTATGTTCATGCAGTTTCCTGGACTGATCACTGAAGTGGCCACAGCTCCCAACATGACCCAGTGCACACACTTTCCTAAAGTTCTTTAGATTGACAACAAGATAGGCCATAAACCAAGTGTATTAGAACTTGATCATTGTTACCCCTCTTTCAGGTCGATGATGCACAAGTATCGATATTAAGCCAGGAAATAGCATCAAACATAAACATTTTGGGACAAAAACAAAAATACCAAAATGTTTATGTTTGATGCTATTTCCTGGCTTAATATCGATACTTGTGCATCATCGACCTGAAAGAGGGGTAACAATGATCAAGTTCTAATACACTTGGTTTATGGCCTATCTTGTTGTCAATCTAAAGAACTTTAGGAAAGTGTGTGCACTGGGTCATGTTGGGAGCTGTGGCCACTTCAGTGATCAGTCTAGGAAACTGCATGAACATAAGGCAAACAAGGACAGTTGAAGATGCAGTAATGTGATTTTTTTGTAAAAACTAGTTCATGGGATGTCAACACTGCTGGCTAGGCCTGATTGCCTAGCCCTAATTTAAGAGTCAACCACATTCTTGTGGATCTGGGGTCACGTGAAGGCCAGGCCAAGTGAGGACATTAATGAACAAGATGGGCTTTTATGACAAATCGGCAATGGTTTCATGGTCATCCGACTTTTAATTCCAGATTTTTATTGAATTAAAATTTCACCATCTGCTGTGGTGTGATTTGAACCCTGGCCCAGAAAGCATTACCCTGAGTCCCTGGAATACAAGTCCAGTGACAATACCACTATGCCACTGCCATCCCCTTGCAGTGAAACTGTGATAATGAACACAGAAATGTGGGACAAAACCTATATTTCTGTATCCCACCACACTGTTTAATGGAGCTCCATCTTTGCTTTTACATGTCTACTCAAAAAGTTTAAAATGTGCATACTTATCCATTTTCTTCTGCACCAAGTCTAGGAATTCATTGCAGTACACAATATTGTCTGGTAGGCCCACATTGAAAGAATGATCTTTAGCCATATGGTTGAAGAGAATAGCCCTGAATATACATTTAAAATAAAACTTCAATGAAAAATAATAGTTTAAGTCCTTGCATTTTCACTTTTATGGTATATAGTTGTATTAACATAGGTGAGTTACTACTTTTGTACTTTTTCAACTTAACAAAAAGTTAAAAAAAATTAAAACCCTTTTTAAAGTTGGACATCAATGACACAAAATGCTTCATGGACAAAATTTCATTCACCAAACAAACCAAAACAAACATATTACACAGCAGTACAAGTGAATATAATCACCTGTACATTTTTTCAATTTTTTCACTGAAATTTCTACTTGAAGACCCCAATCTCAGCAAAAAAGGCAGAGACAGAGAGAGCGAAGGGGGGCCGTCCGGGCGGAGGAGGGAGAGGGGGGCGGGCGGGCGGGCGGAGGAGGGAGAGGGGGGCGGGCGGGCGGAGGAGGGAGAGGGGGGCGGGCGGGCGGGCGGAGGAGGGAGAGGGGGGCGGGCGGGCGGGCGGAGGAGGGAGAGGGGGGCGGGCGGGCGGAGGAGGGAGAGGGGGGCGGGCGGAGGAGGGAGAGGGGGGCGGGCGGGCGGGCGGAGGAGGGAGAGGGGGGCGGGCGGGCGGAGGAGGGAGAGGGGGGCGGGCGGGCGGAGGAGGGAGAGGGGGGCGGGCGGGCGGAGGAGGGAGAGGGGGGCGGGCGGGCGGAGGAGGGAGAGGGGGGCGGGCGGGCGGAGGAGGGAGAGGGGGGCGGGCGGGCGGAGGAGGGAGAGGGGGGCGGGCGGGCGGAGGAGGGAGAGGGGGGCGGGCGGGCGGAGGAGGGGGGCAGGCGGAGGAGGGAGAGGGGGGCAGGCGGAGGAGGGAGGGGGGGCAGGCGGAGGAGGGAGAGGGGGGCGGGCAGGCGGAGGAGGGAGAGGGGGGCAGGCGGAGGAGGGAGAGGGGGGGCAGGCGGAGGAGGGAGAGGGGGGCGGGCAGGCGGAGGAGGGAGAGGGGGGCAGGCGGAGGAGGGAGAGGGGGGCAGGCGGAGGAGGGAGAGGGGGGCAGGCGGAGGAGGGAGAGGGGGGCAGGCGGAGGAGGGAGAGGGGGGCAGGCGGAGGAGGGAGAGGGGGGACTGGCGGAGGAAGGAGAGGGGGGCAGGCAGAGAGAGGGAGACAGGCAGACAGACAGAGAGGTAGAGAGAGAGAGAGCGCGCAAGCGAGGTGAGCGAAGGCCACTTAATTTGAAAACCAAGCTATGTCTGACCACAATTTGTTACAGAGGGTAAAGAAAATCACATATACGTGATATGTTATTCATTCATTTAATCATGTATGCTCTGCATGAGGGTAGGTCTTTTGCTCTGTCTGCTGTTGCTTCAACCTGAGCCGTTTTCTTTGCAGTTTTTCTCAGTGATGGTTTGCTATTGCTTCCACTTCCAAGTGCTGGGCAGGGGTCAGGTCCCAAAGTCAACCTGAGCCGGAATGGGAATTGAACCACACACCAGCCATCTAGCCAACTAAGCTAACCAGTACCCCCAGCATGATCACATAAATATATGGAAAAAAAATCTGTGTTTTGGAATTCTCTCAGTAGTCAGTGGAATATGGAATAATGTTGTGCAACAATGCAACAGATCCAAGTGGCAACGAGTTTAATGTTTTGTAATGTCATTCTCATAAAAGACCTAAAAAAGTTAACTATTAAAAAAAAGGAACTGGGATATTTCACAAAAGTCATTTGAACATTTCCAGGGTTAAAAAAAAGCACAGCTATTTCACAAAGTACAGACCTGTTTCCTGCAAATTCTTCATTACAAAACATACAGATACGAGCAAAGTTGCTGTCATTCCTTTCCTGCTGTTGTTGTTCCAAAACCTCTTCCTGTGAAAAAGGAAGTGAGTCAGAAAATTCATGCTGACCATGTTATTTTTATCCTAGAGAACAATGAGGGAAGAAATAGACAAAATCAAGCAATCTGTAAAGTTGTTGCTGGCTGGATAATATTCTTATTTAACTTTCATCAAATGCATGTTCTTACAGAACATCGATGTAAAGAATACTCAAACTAACAATGAATGATCTATGCTCAGAAAAAGCTAAGAAGACAACAAAACAAATTGTATTTCAAACCCATCTTTAACAGAAAATATCCTGCAGTCCTTCAAAGATGAGAAACAGATATTAAACAGTTTAAGAAGAATTAGGAGGGATGACTAAATTATGGTCAAAAAAAGTGTTTTTGAGGAGGCCCTTGAGAAAATCAGCTGCAAGAAGTATGCAGGTTCTAGCAGAAGTCAAATAAAATGGATTTGATTTTCCAGTTGTTCAACTCGAAGGTGCTCTGGTTGATCAATAACTTGATACTGAGCAGTCGCCAACACAGATGGTCATGAAGTTGAGGATGGCGGTGAATAGAAAGAACTGGATGTCATCAAGACATCCTATGGTAAATGTCACTGACAGGCAATGTTTAAACAAAGAGAAGAGGGAGTTAATGACAGAATCTTGGGGGCACTATGGTGGTAGCCAAGTGCGTTGTGAAAGTAAGGCTTTACTGGAGAAGTACTATTGGATAAGGAAGAGTGAAAGTAGGCGACAGTGATTCCGTTGAGATTGTCCATGAAGGAGAAGCAGTAGAGGGGAATAAAGTGGTCGAATGCTTTGGAAAGGACAAGGAATGTTAATGGCCTCCTCCTGTTTAACAGACTCGGCCTGAATGGCCTCCTCCTGTTCCTGTGCAACAGGCTCGAGGGGTTGATTGGTCTCCTCCTGTTCCTGTGTAGCAGGCTCGAGAGGGGCAATGATCGCAAAAAAGGGATATCATTGATTACTTTGCTGAATTTGCTCAATACAATGAACAGGACGAAAACCAGACTTTAGAGATAAACATGGAGTTGGCTGATGACAACAAATTCCAGGGTCTCCTAAAAAAGGGAGGTTAGAGATCAGTTTACAATACAGAAGGGTATTTGGGTAATTGTGCTCACCCCAACTCTGTGAGAGTTTTCAGTTACTCTATTTTCCTAGCTTTTCTTTGTCGCCTTTCACAAATACAAATTTTCTTTTTCAAGTATTTATTTATTTCCACTGAAAAGTATTATGGATTCTGCTTCATTCACTGTTTCTCATGAAACTTTGAATGTCCTGCTGCATTAAATAAAAATCTCAAACTCTTATTTTTATTTCATCAAAACCCCTCATAATTTTAGCAACCTCCAGCAGATTGCATCTTAATTAACCTCTTTTCTGATGACAAGAGACCACAGTTGATCTAATCTCTTATGTTGGCAAACCTTTCGGTCTTGACATCCGTCCTAAAGTTGGAGAGAATGGAAACGTTCGGGGTATGCTATCCGAGGAGGAGGTTGGCTACAAGACTGATGAAGGGGAGATGAATGGTTCCCACACAAAGAGCAATCTTTGAGGTAAAGAAAGGCAATTGTGTGATGAGGTGCTGGATAGGAAGGGTACCAAAGCAGCAGGAGGTGCATCGCAGAGTAGATAAACTGCTAAGTGCTGAATGAAGATGAGATAGAGAATAAGGTGGAGTGATAAGAGGTTGGGGACAAGGGAGGATGAAGTTGTGATGGCTGAATCACCTGCGTAGATCGTTGCAATGAGATGAAAAAGTCCAGACATTCCACCCACTTGACTTTGGAGATACAGAAAGGCAGGGAAAAGGACCACAGAGACATTTGTTGAGATGCCTTAGCTTTTCTTTATCCTCCAAAATGATCCAAATAATAGTAGGAGGATTTGACCGCAGAGTGGGCAGAGTGAGGGAGTACTGCTTGATATGGTGAACTCAGGTCTGGCATTGGAAAACCAAGCCTGTTTTATGCCAACTGAGGTAAGCTGATACTTGGTAACATTAATTACAATTTTCAGTAAGGAAATGTCTTTTTGAAGTGGCAAAAAAGAATATCATATTGTGCTAAGATACTTGCACAACAGCCTTCCAAGCAGATACATTCAACAATCAATACTTCCAGTTAGGGGCCACAGGTGAAGGAAGCACAAAATGGATAATTATAGGCCATGTCCCTCAGACATTGAATAATCATTTTCATGATAAATATTTGCTAGCATCATGCAAAAGCAGCGTGGGTGACTCGTTCTTTTTTGTAAAAGGCACTGTACCACTGGTACGTCTTTGCAAGTGCAGAAAGTATAACCATCCAAAAGGTCCAGAATACTAAAGTTTCAAGCAGGTCCATTTTTGAAAGTAAACCAGAAGATTAAATCACTTGTTAAATCTGATGAGATTAATATATTAGTTCCAATTAGTGCAGCCATATCATTTTTAATGGTGTGAATAGGATGTCCCAGGACATCACTGCACAAGTTCCTCAGGGTAGTGTCCCAGGCCCAACCATCTTCAGCTGTTCATTAATGGCTTTCCTTCCACCATAAGGTCAGAAATGGGGATGTTTGCTGATGATTGCACAGTGTTCAGCACCATTCGCGAATCCTCTGAAGCAGTCCACGTCCATGTGCAAGACCTGGACAACATTCAGGCTTGGACTGATTAAGTGGCAAGTTACATTTGTGACATTTAAGTGCCAGGCAGTGACCTTCAACAAGAGAGAATCCAACCATCTCCCCATGACATTTACTGGCATCATCATCACTGAATTCCCCACTATCAACATCTTGGGGGTTACCACTGACCAGAAATTGAACAGGACCAGCCATACAAATACCGTGGCTACAAGAGCAGGTCAGAGGCTAGGAATTCTGCCGTGAGTAACACACCTGCTGACTCCCAAAAGCCTGTCCACCATCTGCAAGGTACAAGTCAGAAGTGTGGTGGCACACTTGCCTCAATGAGTGCAGCTCCAACAACACTCAAGAAACTCGACACCATCCAGGACAAATTGGCCCACTTGATTAGTACCCCATCCACCACCTCCAACATTCACTCCCTCCACCACCAATGTACAATGGTAGCAGTGTGTACCATCTACAAGATGCACTGCAGCAATTCATCAAGGCTCTTTCGATAGCACCTTCCAAACCTGCAACCTCTACCACCAAGAAGGACAACGGCAGCAGATGCATGGGAAAACCACCACTTGCAAGTTCTCCTCCAAGCCACTCACCATCCTGATTTGGAACTATAATCACTGTTCGTCCACTGTCAGTGGGTCAAAAAATTGGAACTCCCTTTCTAACAGCACTGTAGGTGTGCCTACACCAGATTGACTGCGGCAGTTCAAGGCAGAGGCTCACCACTACCTTCTCAAGGACAATTAGGGATGGGCAATAAATGCTGGCCTAGTCAGTGATGTCCACATTCCATGAAAGAATAAAATAAAGCCAATACCCGTTCGTATTACCCTTTACAGATGAAATGAACCATGCATCGTTTGGTTCACTGTTTAATTAAGCCAAAAGGTTGAACTCTGACGAGTAATGGGCTATGATCAAACATTCCACTGGTGTGTTTCCTTGTCGTAATAAGTGGGGAAACTGCAATCCTTGTGCTCATGGTAGTTTCCAAAAGATCTGGGGTTACCCCATTGCAGGATTTATGCAGAAGCATTGTAGGGTACGTGAAGAGTTTATTAACAATAAATGAGCAGATTAGCTCAAAATTTTCATGCTAAAAACGTGCAATGCCATGAAAAACAACTAAGATAAATTCGCTAATCCCACATACAAAAGGCACACAGGTCAGAAACAGGGCTACAACATTAGCGAGATTCTCCACATTGTGCTTTCTTCATCTGTGACTCCAAGGTTAATGGATTTATCGGATGGAAGGTAATTATGAAAAGTATCTTAGCACTGTGTGATATTCTTGTTTGCAACTTCAGGGAGACTTTTGTTTGGTGACATGGCACTTACCTCAGTTGGTGAGATTCTGAAAGAAGTCAGAAGGTGATAGTTTCATGCCTCACTGTCCTTGAGCATATATTACACACTGATAACTGGAGCAGTACTGAGGGAGTGCTTCAATGTCTGAGGTGGCTTTGAATGAGACAAAAAAATGTCGGTTGGTCTGCTTCCTTGGATGGACATAAAAGAATCCAGGGTATTATTCAGGGAGGAGTATGGAAATTCTGTGCTCTGGCCAATATTCCTCACAAAAAAAAAATGCTGTGGTCAGTTATTTGCTGGTTGTGCATCTTTGTTGTTTGTATACAGGGAGCTATGTTTACCTGCAGAACAATAGTCACGACACATCAGAAAATAACTAATAGTTTGTACAGTGCTTTGGGGAATCCTGAGGTTGTGACAAGGTGCTATATAAATGCCAATTATTCCTTTTTTTTGTTCTTCATATTTAAAAAGTTCCAGGGAAATAATGCAAAACTTGTGCTTTGAGTTATGCTTTGATATCTCCATTATCTTTCAACATTTGAATTAAGCAATTAGAAATCAGACCACAGGCTTCAGTCCAAAAACCAATGGATAACAGGAAATTCCTATTATTTCAGGCTAGACAAAAACAACTTGTGCTGAGAAATTTGTAATTTGTGAACTACTATAATACATTTTTCCACAGAAATGTAAGTTATTGATGATTGTTTTTCATTGAGATGCTGTTTATATTTTAAAGATCTTGTTCATTTTCTGCCAGTATGGTTTTAACTATAATTATTTACATTCGTGCTACTTATCATAATAGAATTTTTCTTGTGAAATAAGGATACACCATGACATTTATGGATTTGGTCCACATTTCTAAACATAGCTTGATTTGATTCATTACAGAGTAATAATACTTTATGCCTACTTCAATAATCAGATTATATATATTAGTTACAATTTTTAATTTTTGTTAAGGTAAGTTTTTTTTCTTGGTTGGGTGGTTGGAGTAGTGGTTTCAATGTCTGAAACCAATCCTACAGGTGAACACTTGCTGTTTTTATCACAAAGTAGTTTTACCACCTTAGATTTTCTTTTCTTTAATATTTCTCTATTTCCTTTCCAGAGAGATTATAAATTCTGCTTCTACAGTTGCAGAATCAGAGGCAGCAGCAATGTGAAGAGTGAGTGCGGCATCAGATGTGCAGCAGCTAAAGGGGGTGAAGGTGGTGGGGGGCGGGGGGGTGCAGAGTGAACAGAGGGGAGCGAGGGGTGGTTTTGTGGGGGGGTGGGGGGGGTGGAAAGAAGAGAAACCTGAGAATGCACTATAGGTAAACAATGAAAGTGCTTCCACTGGTGGATGAATGGGGTACAAGGCAGGCTACCAACCACGGATTCTCACAGGAAGAAGCAAAGGGCAAAGAAGAAGGAAGATTTTTGTAGGACTATTAAACCATGTGGTGCTTCACCAAATGTGGCTATCAGTGTACAAATAGAACATCATGTAGAAGGAAACGGGATATGCAATTGTAAAGGAGGAAAGTAAACGGAGTTAGTGGGAAGTTGGGGTCAGAGGAGTAAATGCCAGACAGGTGTAAACACTGAGGGCCAAATGGTTTCCTGTGCTGTAATTTACATTATTCTATGAAAATTTTCTTTCATGGAGTTTAGCCTTCAGAAACGATGGTGCAAAGTTGAGTTTACGATGATGTACTCCAAACACGAAACTCAACCACTGTGCGATCTTGATTTGGTCTGGGTCGATCTGTGTTGACCAACCAGTTTTGACGTTGCCAAATGCAAGTGCAGATCAACATCTGACTCAGGCTCCTAGCTCAAAGTTGGCACCTTTACACAGAACCAGAGGCCTATCCAGTGTCCAAAGAGATACGGGGCAGAATTTAATCTTGGCAATGGGGTCTTGCCATCGACTGGAGAATTGGCGGGTGTACCACATCATTTCCGTTGGGTAAGGCCTGACAGAACCAAGTGCCCGTCGGGCACTTAACTGGCCAGCATCGGGCCATCCCTGGGATTTAAGACCCAGGGGTGGAAATACCGCCCACTGAGAGGTGCAGCCAGAGGCTGTCAGCTCTCCATTGCTGGCAGATGTGGCTGCTGTTGGTAAAAAGGGCAGGCAGTGGCTTTCATCAAGACCACCTCTTCCCGACAGTGGGTTTCTCAATCAGGCACTATGCCTTTGAATGAGGGATGCCCCCTGTGAGCTGCAAGCAAATCAGTGGCAGTGGGATGAGGCCCTAAAGTGGGCATTAATTGCCCACTTAGGGGCCTCAATTAGCATCTGTTGGAAGGCTGTCCATGAGCCTTCTCATCCCAGACCTAATCAGGAGGGGGGCAGGGAGGCGGCAAGGTACCCACCCAGCAACCTCCCGCCTGAGTAAATGCCACCCCGCCTCCAAACTCAGGAGTGGCATTAAATTGCAACCATGAATTGGGATGGGGTCTGTTAAATGTGGCATTGATTATGGAGCCTGACTGCATTTGTGTAGTGTGGGGGAATGCTGACTGTAGATGCAGGGTCGCTATCAGTGGGTTATAAGATTACAACTAGTTATAGGTACTATACATCGGGGTTACACCTACTACTAACAGTTACATGTAAACTTACCAAGTTATTCTATTACCTTTGATTATGAGGGCAATCTGGATGCCAACAGTATTACTATCAATTAACATTGTAATTTCAGTGAGTTACTATTAGTTATTTGTGGAATCATAGTTCCTCCCGCCTCTGGTTTATGAATCCCTCTCCCACCTTCAGTTTCCCTTCTTTGAACATGACCTCTGGGTTCTTGGGAGTTTCTCACCCAACAGTCGTTGGTACAAAACCATCAGCAACAATACTCAACATTAACAAGTAAATGCAATAACAATAGGCATCATGATCAAACATCCAGGAATGCCTTTAACCAGAGTTGGCAACCCTAAAGTAATTTAAGATTACCATTTTATGATCATGAACTGCGGGTCATGGTTTATATATACTTATCATGTCTATTAACTAAATTTGTTCCAATATCTGTAATTAAATTTTTTATAGGTTGGTTCTTACTCTCAATGATTGAGCATTTTTTCTCGCTTGAAAAGGACGCGGAGGGTGGCGGGGGCTCCAGCTTGAAAAGGACGCGGAGGGCGGCGGGGGCTCCAGCTTGAAAAGGATGCGCAGGGGGCTCCAGCTCGAAAAGGACGCGGAGGGCGGCGGGGGCTCCAGCTCGAAAGGGACGCGGAGGGCGGCGGGGGCTCCAGCTCTAAAAGGTCGCGGAGGGCGGCGGGGCCTCCAGCTCGAAAAAGACGCGGAGGACGCGGCGGGGGCTCCAGCTCGAAAAGGACGCGGCGGGGGCTCCAGCTCGAAAAGGACGCGGAGGGGGCTCCAGCTCGAAAAGGACGCGGAGGGGGCTCCAGCTCGAAAAGGACGCGGAGGGGGCTCCAGCTCGAAAAGGACGCGGAGGGGGCTCCAGCTCGAAAAGGACGCGGAGGGGGCTCCAGCTCGAAAAGGACGCGGAGGGGGCTCCAGCTCGAAAAGGACGCGGAGGGGGCTCCAGCTCGAAAAGGACGCGGAGGGGGCTCCAGCTCGAAAAGGACGCGGAGGGGGCTCCAGCTCGAAAAGGACGCGGAGGGGGCTCCAGCTCGAAAAGGACGCGGAGGGGGCTCCAGCTCGAAAAGGACGCGGAGGGGGCTCCAGCTCGAAAAGGACGCGGAGGGGGCTCCAGCTCGAAAAGGACGCGGAGGGGGCTCCAGCTCGAAAAGGACGCGGAGGGGGCTCCAGCTCGAAAAGGACGCGGAGGGGGCTCCAGCTCGAAAAGGACGCGGAGGGGGCTCCAGCTCGAAAAGGACGCGGAGGGGGCTCCAGCTCGAAAAGGACGCGGAGGGGGCTCCAGCTCGAAAAGGACGCGGAGGGGGCTCCAGCTCGAAAAGGACGCGGAGGGGGCTCCAGCTCGAAAAGGACGCGGAGGGGGCTCCAGCTCGAAAAGGACGCGGAGGGGGCTCCAGCTCGAAAAGGACGCGGAGGGGGCTCCAGCTCGAAAAGGACGCGGAGGGGGCTCCAGCTCGAAAAGGACGCGGAGGGGGCTCCAGCTCGAAAAGGACGCGGAGGGGGCTCCAGCTCGAAAAGGACGCGGAGGGGGCTCCAGCTCGAAAAGGACGCGGAGGGGGCTCCAGCTCGAAAAGGACGCGGAGGGGGCTCCAGCTCGAAAAGGACGCGGAGGGGGCTCCAGCTCGAAAAGGACGCGCAGGGCGGCGGGGGCTCCAGCTCGAAAAGGACGCGCAGGGGGCTCCAGCTCGAAAAGGACGCGCAGGGGGCTCCAGCTCGAAAAGGACGCGGAGGGCGGCGGGGGCTCCAGCTCGAAAAGGACGCGGAGGGCGGCGGGAGTTCCAGCTCGAAAAGGACGCGGAGGGCGGCGGGGGCTCCAGCTCGAAAGGGACGCAGAGGACGGCGGGGGCTCCAGCTCGAAAACGTCGCTGAGGGCGGCGGGGGCTCCAGCTCGAAAAGGACGCGGAGGGCGGCGGGGGCTCCAGCTCGAAAGGGACGCGGAGGGCGGCGGGGGCTCCAGCTCGAAAAGGACGCGGAGGGCGGCGGGGGCTCCAGCTCGAAAAGTTCGCGGAGGGCGGCAGGGGCTCCAGCTCGAAAGGGACGCGGAGGGCAGCGGGGGCTCCAGCTCGAAAAGGTCGCGGAGGGCGGCGGGGGCTCCAGCTCGAAAAGGGACGCGGAGGGGGCTCCAGCTCGAAAAGAAGAATAGATAGGTAAAGGTGGGGGGGTAGCACTGTTAATCAAAGAGGGCATTGGTGCAATAGTTAGAGATGACCTTAGTTCAGGATATCAGGATGTAGAGTTGGTTTGGGCGGAGATTAGGAATAGTAGGGGGAAAAGTCATTAGTGGGAGTGGTCTGCAGGCCCCTGAACCGTAGCCACAGTGTAGGACAAAGTATTCAAGAGAAAATATTGTGTGCTTGTGATAAAGGGACGGCAATAATCATGGCTGATTTTAATCTACACATAAACGTGAAAAATCAGGTTGGCAGTAGTAGCCTGGATGAGGAGTTCTTAGAATGCTTTCCAGATAGTTTCTTCGAGCAACATGTTCTGGAACCAACCAGAGAGCAGGTAATATTAGATTTGGTATTGTGTAACGTGACAGGATTAATTAATGACCTCAGAGTAAAGGCACCCTTCGGTAGCAACGACCACAATATGATTGAATTTTACATCCAGTTTGAAAGGGAGAAGAGCGGACTGAAGGCTAGTATCTTTAACTTAAACAAGGGCAACTATGTGGAGATGAAAGCTGAGCTAGCTGAAGTGAACTGGGAAACTAGGCTAGAGGATAGATCAATAGAGCAGTGGCAGGGGATATTTCAGAGTATTCAGGATAAGTACAGTCCTACTATAAAGAAAAATTCTGAGGGGAGGACCCACCATCTGTGGTTAACTAGAAATGTTAAGGAAAGCATCAAACTTAAGGAAAAAGCATACAACTCCGCAAAGATGAGCAGCAGGACAGATAATTGGACAGAATATAAAAGAACGGCAGAGAATGACTAGAAGGTTAATCAGGAGAAAGAAATTAAAGTATGAGAGGAAGCTAGCTAGAAATGTAAAAACGGATAGCAAGCATTTCTACAGTTACTTAAAAAGGAAAAGCGTGAGTAAAGTGAGTGCTGGTCCTCTAGAGGGTGACAGTGGGGAGTAAATAGTTGATAATAAGGAAATGGCAGAAGAAATAAACAAATATTTTGCTTCTGTGTTCATTACAGAGGATACAAAAAATATTCCAGTAATAGCTGTAAATCAGGAGGTGAACATTAGAAAGGGATTTGGTGAAATTGAAATCACTAGGGAAACGGTACTGAGCAAATTGATGGGGCTGCAGGCTGGCAAGTCTCATGATTCCGATGGCCTGCATCCTAGGGTCTTAAAAGAGGTGGCTAATGAGGTAGTCGGTGCACTGGTGTTAATTTTCCGAAATTCATTAGATTCTGGAAAGGTTCCATCAGATCAGAAAGTAGCAAATATGACCCCTCTATTCAAGAAGGGAGGGAGGCAGAAAACCAGAAACTATAGGACAGTTAGCTTGACATCTGTTGTGGGGAAGTTATCAGAATCAATCATTAAGGAGGTTATAGCTGGGCACTTAGAAGAGCACAAGGCAATTTGTAAGAGTCAGCATGGTTTTGAGAAAGGAAAATCATGTTTAACCAATTTATTGGAGTTTTCTGAAGAAGTAACATGCACAGTGGATAAAGGGGGGCCTGTAGATGTACAGTACTTGGATTTCCAGGAGGCATATAAGGTGCCACATCAGAGATTATGGAAAATAAAAGCGCACAGTGTAGTGGGTAATGTATTAGCATGGATTGAAGATTGGCTGGCTGGCAGAAAGCAGAGAGTAGGCAGGATGTGACGAGTGGACTCCTACAGGGGTCTGTACTGGGGCCTCCACTTTTTACGATTTACATCAATGACTTAGATGGGGGGAGTGAAGACATGGTAGCTAAATTTGCAGATGATACAAAGAGAGGTAGGAAAGTACGCTGTGAAGAGGACATGAGGAGGTTGCAGGTGGATACAGATAGGTTGAGTGAGTGGGCAAAGATCTGGCAAATGGAGTTTAATGTGGGAAAATGTGAAGCTGGTCACTTTGGCAGGAAGAACAAAAAGCCGAGTATTACTTAAATGGAGAACAGCTGTATAATTCTGAGATGCAGAGGGATATAGATGCTCTAGTACAAGTCACAAAAAGTTAGTATGCAGGTGCAGCAAGTAATTAAGGAGGCTAATGGAATGCTTTCCTTTATTACGAGAGGGATTGAACATAAAAGTAAGGATGTTATGCTTCAGTTATTCAGGGCATTGGTGAGACCGCACCTTGAATGCAGTATACAGTTTTGATCTCCTTATTTAAGAAAGGATGTAAATGTACTGGAGGCAGCTCAAAGGAGGTTTACTGGATTGATACCTGGAATGAGTCGGTTGTCTTATGAGGAAAGGTTGGATAGGTGGAGCTTGCTTCCAAAGGAGTTTAAGAAGAGTGAGGGGTGATTTGATTGAAGTACACAAGATCCTGAACGGGCTTGACAAGGTGGACGTCAAAAGAATGTTTCCTCTTGTGGCTAAGTCCAGAACTAGGGGGCACTGTTTTAAAATTAGGGGTTGCCCTTTTCAGGTAGAGATGAGGAGAATTTTTTTCTCTGAGGGTTGTGCAACTTTGGAATTCTCTGCCTCAGGTAGAGTCATTGAATATTTTTGAGGTAGATTGATTCCCTTGCTTAACAGGAAGATAAGGTTATCAGGGTTAGATGGGAATGTGGAAATCGAAACACAAGCAGATCAGCCATGATCTTATTGAATGGCAGAGCAGGCTCGAGGGGCTGAATGGTCTACTCTTGTTCCTATTTCTTATGTTCTTATGTTCTAAGGCCACAATTTTAAAAGGTGAAAATAAATGCAGCCAAATTGGCATAGAATTCTTCAGGCGTTCCATTGAAGCAAAGTTTCATTTCTATTTGCTAGCTTTGAAAAGCAACAGTGGTGTTTATGGTAAATCATAATTTTTTTTTAAGAACCTGACCTGTACTCTGAAAACAAAGAAGAATGAGGCCAGGTTTTATTTTATATGAGGCTATTTTTCCCCACTCGCTGCCATATAGCAGTTGAAGTACAAATGGGGCACAGGTGACTTAGTTTCAGGCTTTTATCAATCCTGCTCTGTAGCCAACCACTGTAATATGCCAAAGAGAAATTGGAGTATTCTGTACAGCACCTTCAATAGCTATTTGTTGTTGTAAACCCATTTCTAGGGGCAAATATGGGCACAATCCTACATCAAGCCAATTTTTTGTCACAGCACTTCAGAACACAAGGATGCTCCAACACGACAGTATCCAAGTAAACAACAGATTTGCCTTGAACTTTTCATCTTTTACTTAAGCAACTTAAAAACATTTGTATTACCTCATAATATCATCAGCCAGCTTGGCAAGAATGAAAGAAAACAGAGGCATAAACCAATGGAAATTTTACTCAACTCCTGCTATTGGCAGAAGAACTAACAGTATATATTTGAAATAATAAAGTACTGATTACTCTTCCATGATCTTTTTTGTATTTACCCGTTAGTTTCCTGGCATAGGTGCAGAATAACATTGACAAAAATCAGCTGTTTCGGGATGATTCTGCAATAATTCAATGCACAGCTCGTTCTCAATCTCTGACATGCTGTCTGCTGTCAGGCACGTGTCTACATTATTTTAAAAGCTTGACATAAAAAAAATTAACTAATGCTGGTCACAATTTTTAATCCTTAGAGGGAAAAACATTTTGTCTTTGGCATTATGTCAATGTTGAAATCTCTTTGGCAGTGAAACTCCATTAAGATATTTGTCAATACAGGAGCACACAGCCAGCTTGGGGAACTGGACAGATAAAGATAAATAACATGTTTCAGGAAAAAGACCAGAAAATTGAACTACAATGCGAATGTCAAAGGAGTCAAGAAACAGGGAAAGCTAGGGATACACACACGCAAACTGCATGTGAAAAGAATGATAAGTAAACAGGATTCTAGGTTTTATATGTAGAGCAGTGACCAATAAAGTGAAGCAACGATGATCAATCTATGTAGTTCAAGAATTGTCTGTGATCTTGGGTGACCAACAACCGTAAGGAGCTTGAAGGCATGAAAAATGTGCTAACAGATTACCAGGCCGGCACCAGGGAGAAGTTCAAGTTACAGTCACAGACTTGACAAACAAGGGCTGTGCACAAGGCATCAGGGAATGTTAACAGGGTAGCCAAAACAAGTTCAAAGTTAGAAAAGGCTTTGACGGAGTAAATAGTGAAAAAAAATTTCCATTGCTTGGTGCATCGGGGCAAGTGAAGATAAACTGATATGAAAACCATAAAGCAGGAACTAGAAGTCAATGTGTTAGAATATGGAATGGATTATGACATTTGGTTATTGAAGCAGAAACATTCCAAGAGGGGATTGAAAAATAAAAGTCTTAAAAAGTAATAAGGAAAGAGTAGGTAAATGGAATTACAGTGGATGGCTCCGATGTGAAGCTTTTGCAAAGGCAAAGTATCACATATTTGTGAATTCAAGATTTATTCCCTGTCTTAAAAGATAATTTTCCACTTTGACAATAAAAACCAACAAAAACTGTTCCAACATGGCCATGTAAACCAGCTGCTTCATCAATAGCCTTCTCGCCATCATAAGGTTAGAAATGGAGATCTTCACTGATGATTGCAGTTTTCAATTCCATTCACAACTGCTCAAATAATGAAGCAGTCTTTGCCTGCATGCAGCAAGACTTGGACAACATTCAGGCTTGAGCTGATAAGTGCCTAGTAACATTCGCATCACACAAGCGGCAACCAATAACTATCTCCAACAAGAGAGAATCTAACCATCTCCCATTGATGTTCAATGGCAACATCATTGCTGAATCCCCCACTGTCAACATCTTGGGGGGGGTTACCACTGACCAGGAACTTAATTGGGCCATCTGATTAAGAACAGGTCAGAGGTTAGGAACTCTGTTGCAAGTAACAATCCCTTCCAACTACCCAAAGTTTGTCCACCATCTACAAGTCAGCAGTGTGTTGCAATACTCTCCACCTGCCTGGTTGAATGCAGCTCCAACATTCAAGAAGCTGCACACCATCCACCACCAGGATACAGCATCAGCAATGTACATCCATTTACAAGATGCACTACAGGAATGTGCCAAGGCTCCTTTCAACAGCACCTTCCAAGCCCATGACTGCTACTACCTGAAAGGACAAGGTCTGCAATGCATGGGAACACCGTCACCGGCATGTTTCCCTCCAAGCCACATATCATGACTTGAAACTATGTTAACTATAATTATATCGTTGCTCCTTCACTGTTGTCCAGTCAAAATCCAGGAATTCCCTTTCAAACAGCGGTGTGGGTGAATACCATATGCAGTGCAGTGGTTCAAAAAGGTTGCTCACCACCATCTTCTGATGGGCAATTAGGATTGGGCAATAAATACTGGCTTTGTCAACGAGATTAACATCACATGAACAAATAAAAATAAACTACAGGTGCAAATGTGGTGTAATATATTTAAAGTGAAGATACCGTTGTGAATTGACAGCTTAAACAAGAGAAATAGATGAAAAGAATGTTAGGTTTATTAACCAAAGTAACTTCAAAAAAGGTAGATAGTTATAAATCTATCAATATTGACATTTTTTACATTGCAACAAAGCAAATTTTACTTGCATTGCAGGTAGTATGAAAGAATGGGATGTGGCAATGAAGTAAAACAGAAACAGAATTACCTGGAAAAACTCAGCAGGTCTGGCAGCATCGGTGGAGAAGAAAAGAGTCGCCGTTTCGGACCCGAAACGGCGACTCTTTTCTTCTCCACCGATGCTGCCAGACCTGCTGAGTTTTTCCAGATAATTCTGTTTTTGTTTTGGATTTCCAGCATCCGCAGTAGTTTTTTGTTTTTATCTCTGTGGCAATGAAGTGTTTGTTTTTTGCCTGCCTTACATCCTTTATGAAAGAAGACACTTATACAGTATCTTGCACAACCTCAGGGGATCCCAAAGGGCTTGACAACCAATCAAGCACTTTAGAATAAAAGCAAAATACTGTGGATGCTGAAAATCTGAAATAAAAACAGAGTGCTGGAAATGCTCAACAGGTTTGGCAACATCGGTGGAGAGAAGCAGAATTAATGTTGTATGCGACTTGAAACATAAACTCTGTTTCTGTCTCCATAGAAGCTGTCAGACTTGCAGAGTATTTCCAGCACTTTATTGTTATTTCAGAGGTACTTTGGAAGTGTAGTCACTGTAGTGATGTAGGAAACAAAGTTGTTAATTTGTGCACAGCAAGCTCCCACAAACAACAATGAGATAATGACGAGAATATTTTTTTTAAACATCGATTGAGGGATAAATTTTGGACATAGGTCTAAGGATAATTCCCCTCTTTATTAAAATAGTGTCATGTGATCCTTTATGTCTACCTTAGAAAACAGACCTGAGGCCTTTGGCCTGAGGGCTTTAAGCCTTATCCAAAAGATGCAACTTCAATAGTGCAGCGCTCCCTCAGTACTGCACGGTAATGTCAGCCAAGATCTTTGTCTTCGGGTCTTTGGAGTTGGCATTAAACCTTACTAGAAGTAAGAGTACGATCAACTGAGCCATGGTTGGCGCTCAATGGTTGAGTACAGTTGCTAAATATTTCCTGTTGAATATCTCTCCAATGCATGTGTGATCCATAGGCACCAATGTTATTGCACTATGACATGGAGTTCCCTCTGTATTTGCACCTAGATATACCCTTAAGCTGGGGCACAAACAAACCAATTTGTCTATGAAACCCACTGTTGGAAAGAATCTCTGACCACAAAGCCAGTTATATCCCTAACTCTCAAAAGCATGTATCCTCCAATGGCACTTGCTTGGGGGGAGCAGGTATGCGTCTTTCAACAGTGTCTCCTGCTATGCCTCCAAATCCTGTTGCAATGTCAACTTCTTGGTCTTTCAATTGTATTTTTGAGCATTTTTTAGAAAAATGATCCTGTCTGGAGACCTTCTCTCGATCTTTTATTTCTTTTAATGCATTTATACAGCTTAAACATAAGTCACATTAAATACAGAAAAGATTCCTTATTTACAGGTGCATAAACATACTGTGTTTGATATATATGAATGACAGTTAAATGAATTGAAGCTTAAACTTTCAGACTCAAATAAGAAACATACTCCCAGTTTATATTCAGAAATATGAAGTCAGGATTATAATTATTCCCTCCAATTGTCATTTTCTCCATTCCTCTGTTGAAGATGCTGACTCATGCAGTAGAGTTCTAAGGAATCTAACCACTCTCTGCCACCTCAGACAGACGGTTATACTTCAGATATGAATCCAGATAAAATGTGATAATAGGCTATTCAACTGCAGTGGGCATTCACAATTGCAGCCCCCCCCCCCCCCCCCCCCAACCAATCTGATCCAGAAGTGCACTTTCCTGTAATGATGATCGGACAGCCATCAGGCGCAAGAGCTGTGGCAGGTTGTCCCCTCTCTAACTCCAAGGTACTGAAGCTAATTGTAGCACCCTTACTGCAGTCCAGTTGAGATCAACATAGACAGAGGAGAGAAAGAAGATCTGTTTGATCCAAGTGCACTCTCATAGAAATAGACTGCTGTATTTGTGTGGGTACGTATGAATCTCAATTACAGGCAAACTGAATAATCCCAGTACTAGGTTCAGTTAAAAAGAGATGAAAAATCATTGAATGAACTATGGCAGATGCAACATCAGCATACTTGTAAGATAGTAGTATTGTTAATCTAATGAGCTCAGTTCCAACAACTATATGGCTGGGAAATGAAAAGCCCAACAGGTTATAAATACTTCCAGTAGTACAGTCTGCACTGAAGAATTAATTCGTTACAGCTTCACATGTCATGCTAAATAATATAATTAAGCTTTAGATTGGAATCAATAGTTTTCAGTTACACAAGGAAAAACATTGCCTGCTTGCACACAGTGTCTGCCTGTTCATTGCACAACTCTGTTGTATCTCAAACATAGGTATGTTTCAGTAGATATTCTTAATCCCAATGGTAAACTTTCATTAGGAGGCTGAGCTCCTTTTGGTTTCTCAATTACTTTAGCTGTAATTATATAAACTGTAACATCATCTAGCTTGCAACATTTTGAGAATGTTTGGGTTTTAAAGAATATAATAGTTGGACAATGTCAAAAGTTATATTGCATTTGGATGGATGTGGTTTTAGCTTTCAACTCAAGGCATTCAAATGAGTGCTGGATGGACCTTTGTGCCTTAACTGTTCTCAGCCCAAAACCTCCTCACACCCTGGGTGAACACAGTTTTTAAGTCTGATTCAGGGATAAAATTAAATACTGGATTTGATTAGACTGCAGTTGCCAGAAGATAGACAAATTGTGCACCTTAAAAATCATAACTCATGGCTAGCTTAATGCAAGATCTATGAAGAGTAGGTCAATTAAACCTATTTTTTTGGCAGTTTATGTTCATTTATCTTTTTTTCATTTTGACTGACGAATTACTGCAATTACTTACCAGTCTTTTTTGCTGAAGCTGCTCTCTAAGCACTCTGTCTTCAGGTAAAACATCACACAGAAGGTAGTAGTCTGCTTGTTCCTCTGTCAAACAAAAAATATTTTTGGTTGTTCAGTATTTGTAAAGCTATTTTAGAATTCCATCTTACTTTTGCAATATATTTCTTGGCACAAGAAAATGTGTTCAAAAATCACAAACTTAAAATAAACTATTCATTGGTAAACTTTAAAAAGCACGAATAGTCTCTTTCATATACTTTAAATCTGAAATACTTACCTTCTGAAGCTTGGGAATTGGTTCTTATAACACTACAAAAATCTGTTATTGGTTGCTCAATAAACCTTTTCTTCCAATACAAAACGTACCTTGAAACAAACCAAAAATAAAAATAAGTCACTCTATCATAATATACTATCTTTTTGCCTGTTTAATCAAAATTAAAGTCTCCCTCCCCACAAATCTTAAAAGCTAACTCAGGAAGAGAAAAAATCTTGTGTTCTTGTTGAGACTAAGTTAAAAGCTGATTGGACTCAAGGTATGAAAGCCTGTTTGACAATTCTGAAAGACTGTCTTCTGCTCAAATTAACTTAACTTTGTAGAATAATATTCCCAATTGATTTTGATGATGTGCTGCTATACTATTTAATGAACAATTCATTGTGTAATTCAAGTCTATCTGCAGTATTTTGGGTATTTTTTGGTTTTCCATTTTAATAAGATTTTCAGATTTAAATGTTTTTGTTCACATTTATTTCATTAAAATGTTTAATTTTACTGTTTGCATTACAGTTTGTTTTCTTCAGTGAAAGCTATTTATGGTTACAACTCAAGATAGCCAGGTGGTGAAGGTTAGAACTGAAGCCTCGCTTTTATGCACCTGTAAGCTTTTATTCATACACGTTAGAGGTTGTGGTGGTCGGATTGGAGGTTCATAGTTTCAGCCTGCTCATACTATGTAAATGATCTTCATATCGTAAGCTTTATATTAGCAATGGAGAGTAGCAAGCAAGAATCTAAACTAGAAATTCAAAATTGGAAGAGGGCTAACTTCAATGCGATGAGAGGGGATCTAGCCAGGATAAAATGAATCCCAAGACAGAAAGGAAAAACTGTAACAGAACAATGGGTGATCTTTGAGGAGATGTAGCAGGTATAGGCTAGTTACATTCAAACCAGTGCTTAATGGAAGACAAGGGAAACAGAAAATTGATGAAACTAAAAAAAAAGGGGGTGGTATGATGCATGTCAAGTGAAGTCTTCAAATGAGAACCAGACCAAATACAATAAGTTGAGAGGGAAGTTGAAGAGGAAACTAAGACTGGCAAAGAGAGAATATAAGAATAGAATGGCAGTTAACATAAGAGGGAACGCAAAAATCTTCTACCGGCATTTAACTAGTAAACAGGTAGTAAGAGGCAAGTTGAGACCTATTGAGGACGAAGAGGGTGATATATGCTTAGACACAGAGGACAAGACTAGAATAGTCAATGAGTGCTTTGTATCAATGTTTACAGAGGAAGAGATACTAACAAAGTATCGTTGAATGAGGAGACCATAAGGTGATGGATGAGGTGAAAATTGATAGGCAAGGTGTACTGGAAAGGCTGGCAATGCTTAAGAGGGGGTGAGGCATCTGGTCCAGACGGCTTGCATCCCAGATTGCTGAGGGGAGGTAGAGCTTGCTATAATCTTCCAACCTCCCCTAGATATTGGGGGGTGTGTGCGCGCCATAACATACGTACATATATACCAGTTAGGAGGCCCTCTGAGCCTGCTCTGCCATTCAATATCATGGCTCATCTGAATGTAACCTCAACCGATAACCATTCACCCTTTTGTTAATCAAGAATTCCAAAGACTCACAACCCTCAGAGAAAAAAATTCTCCTATCTGTCTTAAATGAGTGACCCGTAATTTTTAAACAGTGACCTCCTCGTTCGAGAATCTCCCACAAGAATCATCATTTTCTCCACATCCACCCTGTCAAGACCCCTCAGGATCTTAAAGGTTTCAATTAAGTTGCTTCTGATTCTGTTCAGTTCCAGTGGCTACAAGCCTAACCTGTCTAGGCTTTCCTCACAGGACAACCTGCCCATTCCTGGTATTAGTCTAGCAAACCTTTTCTGAACTGCTTCTAATGCATTTACAGCTTTCTTTAAATAAGGAGACCAGTGCTGCACACAATACTCCAAATGTGGTCTCAGCAATGCTCTGTACAACTGAAGCATAACCTCCCTCCTTTTGTAATCAATTCCCCTCACAACAAATGAAACATCCAATAGCTTTCCTAATTACCTGCTGTACCTGCATGCTAACCTTTTGCGATGCATGCACTGGGATACCCAGGTCTCTCTGAATCTCAGAGCTCTGCATTCTTTCACCATTTAGATAAGATTTTTTATTCTTCCTGCTGAATGATTTCACATTTGCCCACATTATCCTGCAATGGCCAGATCTTTATCCGCTTACTTAATCTATCTATGTCGCTTTGTAGCCTCCTTACGTCCTCTTCACAATTTACTTTTCTACCTATCTTGGTGTCGTCAGCAAATATAGCAACCATTCCTTCATCCAAGTCATTTATATGAATTGTAAAAGGTTGAGGCCCCAGCTCTGGTCCCTGTGGCACACCGCTCGTCAAATCCTGCCAACCAGAAGATGACCCATTTGTGCCAACTCTCCGCTTTCCATTAGCTAGCCATCTTCCATCCACACCAATATGTTACCCCCTACATCATGAGCTTTTATTTTCTGCAATAACCTTTGATGTGACATTTTATCAAATGCCTTCTGGAAATCCAAGTACAGTACATCCACCTGTTCCCTTTTATCCACAGCACATGTGACTCCTTCAAAGAACTCCAAAAAATTGGTTAAACATGATTTCCTTTTTACAAAACCATGCTGACTCTGCCTGATTGCCTTGAATATTTCCAAATGTCTTACTATAACATCTAATAATAGCTTCTAACGTACCTATGACAGGTGTTAGGCTAACTGGCCGATAAGTTCCTGCTTTTTGCCTCCCGCCATTTTTGAGTAAAGGAGTTATGTTTGCTATTTTCTAATCTAATGGAACTTTCCCCGTATCTAGGGAATTTTGGAAAATTAAAACCAGTGCATCAACTATCTCACTAGCCACTTCTTTCAAGCATAATATCCACCTGGAGCTGGAGATTTATCAGCCCACAGCCCCAACAATTTGCTCAATTCCACTTTGCAGGTGACTAATTTTCCCGAGCTCCTCCCTCCCTTCCATTTCCTGATTCACAGCTATTTCCGGAATGTTACTTGTTTCCTCTATAATGAAGATCGAAGCAAAATACCTGTTTAATTCATCCGCCGGCTCCCTACTTTCCATTATCAATTCCCCAGACATGCACTCTAAAGGACAAATGCTCACTTTTTTAACTCTTATGTAAAGCTCGATAGAAACTCTGTCCGTTTTTATGTTACTAATTAGCTTACTCTCATACTTTAATTTTCCATCCTTATTAATATTTTTGTCATTCTTTGCTGTTCTTTATATTTTTTCCAATATTCTGATCTGCCACCCATCTTTGCATAATTATATGCTTTTCCTTTCAGTTTGATAGTGTCTTTAACTTTTTTAGTTAACTATGGATGGTGGGCCCTGCCCTTGAAATTTTTTTCATTGGAATGTATATATTCTGTGTATTCTGAAATATCTCTTTAAATGTTTGCCACTGAACTGCTACCCTGTCCCTTAACCTCATTTGTCAGTTCGCTTGAGTTAGATCTGCTTTCATGCCCTCATAATTGTCCTTATTTAAGGTTAAAATACTAGTCTTGGATACACTTGTTTCTCCACCATATTATGATCGCTGCTTCCAAGGGGTGCCTTCACCAGGAGGTCATCAATTATTCCTATCTCGTTGCACAATACCAGCTCTCTGGTTGGCTCCAGAACGTGCTGTTCTAAGAAACTATCCTGAAAACATTCTATGAGCTCATCTACGCTTCCTTTGCCCACCCGATTTTTCCAGTTGATACAGTAGATGAAAATCCCCCATGATTATTGCTGTACCTTTCTGGCAAGCTCCCATTATCTCTTGTTTTATATTCTGTCCTACTGTGTAGTTGCAATGGGGGGGGGGGCGCCTGTACACCACTCCCACAAGTGACTTCTTACCTTTATCATTCCTCATCTCAATCCACTTATGCATCCTGGTTTTCTGAACTTGGGTCATGCCTCTCTATTGTGCTAATACCGTCATTAATGCACAGAACCACCCATCCACCTTTCCCTAACTTCATATAAATATATGGACCACGACCATGGATCTTCCCCCTCCCACAGCAAATTCCTCTCCAGCCCTGAGCAGATGTCCTGACCCCTGGCACGCAACAAAGCCGTCTGGACTCTCGATGTTGGCTAAAGAACATGGTCAATCCCCTTTATTATACTGTCCCCTACTAACACCTCATTGCTTTTTGCTCCCGCCACTTGGATGGCTTCCTGTACCACGGTGCCATGGTCAGTTTGCTCATCCACCCTGCAGCCCCCACTCTCATCCATACAAGCTGAGAGAACCTCAAACGTGTAGAACAATTGCAGAGGCTCACACTCCTGCCCTCTGGGTCCTCTGACCTGCCTCACTCACAGTCACACCCTCCTGTCCCTGGCTATTGACCAAATCAGAAGACCCTATCCTAAGTGGTGTGACTGTCTTCTGGTATAAAGCAACGAGGTAATTTTCTCCCTCCCTGATGTGTTGCAGAGGCTGCAGCTCAGCCTCCAGCTCAATGACTCTGAGCCAAACTTCCTCAAGCCACAAACACTTACTGCAGACACATTTGCCCTGGATCACAATATTATCCAGGAGCTCCCACATGCTGCAGCCTTGACACATGTCCTGCTACCCTTAATGTGTTTTAAATAAGTACTTAATTATATTGATCACTTATTAATGTTGCTTTTGTAAAGAAACTTTTTTCTATTTTTCTTGGACTGTGGCATTAAAATTGGGACCATGGCTTTAAAAACTACCATAGCTGCAGTTGAAAGACAAGTTGCTGGAACAGAATGAAGAATATCTACAACATTGCTATCCTGGAACATAAGAGAACAGGATGATTCCAGAAAGGAGTTCTGGACCAGGGGAAAGTGCCTGATGACAGCATTTTAACTGGCTCCTAACCAGGTGACCAGGGTTTTTTGTGTGGGACGAGTGCAGGCAGAACAGCTCCTAGCCTGCAAAGAGGGAAGACCTGAAATCTCTCTCTCTCGTGTGTTTGTAAGATTCCAGCAATTCTGCCATAATAGCTAGCTGGCTATCCCTCACATCTCTGTAACCTGCTTTCTCTGAAAACCCCTGTCGAGAAGAAAAGGGGAAAAATCGCCAGTGGGGACAGTGAAAAGCAAGTTTTTCAACCAGTGAACCACAGGTTGAAAGTGCTGGGAAACCATCTTGTGTCATCAACAACAAACTACAAGGATCTGGAAGACGTCAGTCAAAATCAACCCATCTAATCCTGTACTCCAGATTGATGCTATTGAACTGTTTTATCCCACCATTAAAATCCATGTTTTGAGTCGCGTGTGTGAGTATATGTATAGAGGTTGAAGAAGGGGTGGAGTTTAAGTTATTGAGTTATAAGTTAGCAGTTCATATTTCTTTCTCTTGCCACTCATTATAGACAATTTGTTCAATAAACAGTTACTTACTTACTAAGTTTACAAACCTGGTGCTCATATTCTGATAACCTAAATTAAACAGTTAGGTATAATTGGGGCAATCTGGTGGTTTGGTCAAACTTTCCACATTTGTTGTGGTTCGGGGAGCAATGGGCTTGATAATACAGCGCACCATCTCCATTGAGTCTTGACACTTTCTGATACATTTCATTAACTTTACCAACAAATTGTGTACTAATTTAAACCTGAGGGATAGAATAGATACTCACCAAACAGCTAGCTCCTTTCCCTGTAGTAGAGCAAGAACCAATTCCCATGGGGTGATAAAGATTGAAAGAGGAAACGAATAACTCCTTCCCCCATCCTTCGCCAGACTCCCCTCTCACCAAACTCCAAGTCTTCACTCAGTTAGTCAGCTGCACTCCATTTGCCAAGGCTGCACTAAAGACCCCTGAATTTATAGTCAACTGCAGATTGGGGCGTGGCAAATATAACACTTTATTCAAGAAAGGGTGCAAGGGCAATCCTAGCAACTGTTTAACAGTTTAACAACAGTGTTGGGTAAGGTTTGAGATAACAATAATCAGGGAGCAAAAATAACACGCACTTGGAGCGGTGCGAGTTAATTAAGGAGAACCAGCATGATTTGTAAAACGCAGATTGTGCTTGACTACTCTAATTTAATTTTTTGATGAAAGGTTGATGAAGGGAATGCAGTGGATGTTGTCTACATGGATTTTTAGTAAGAAATTGACAAAGTGTCATATAAAAGGTGGTTAACAAAATTGAGGCGTATGGAATAGGAAGGTCACTGCCAGCTTGGATTAAAAAAAATGACTTACAGGCAAAAAAGTGAGTTGTGGTAAATGGTTGTTTTTCAGAATGCAGACAGTGGTGTTCACCAAGGTTCAGTGCAAGGACCACTGCTTTTATTTTTATATACTGCATATAAATTACTTGGACACTGGAATACAGAGTAAAATTTCAAAATATGCCAAACTTGGACGTATGGCAAACAGGGCGGTACCACTGATTGCAGTAGTACATTGACAGGCTAGCAGAATGGACAGAGAAGTGGCAGCTGAGTTCAACACAGAGGAGTGTTATGTGATGCATTTTGGCAAAAGGGATAGAGAGGCAAGAAAGCCTTAGTGGCACAGTTCTAAAGAATGTGCAGGGACGAGAAACTAGTTTCAAGAGATCAAGTTTAAAAAAAATAATAGTTATATAAAGCTAAATCCAATGTAATTTGAACCTAGGGCCTGGGGCCATGCCAGAAACAGAAAATATTGGAAACACTCAGCAGGTCAGATATGAAGGACAGGATTTTACATTGAAAATAACAGTGAGGCTAACAGCACTCACTTTAATATGCAGTAAATCAGACAGCAACATCTGGAATATGCACACGTACAGTTAAATGCAGGCATCTGGAAATTGAGGTCCAAATTATCCAGCTCCTCCACAGGCTGCGAGAACAGAACTTGGCTGGTGTACTCAGCATTGAAATCAATGTAAGAGCATAAGATGTGGTAGCTGCCAAACATAGCAGAAAAAGCTAGAACTGTTGCATTCAGCTATAAGTGAATTTTTAACATTGTGATCAATTGTGATCAATCATAATTACTGATGAATAACTTCCATGGCACAAAAAATTAAATTTTATAATTGTGGAGTCTCACTGTTTCAGAATTTAATTAGTGTTGGAGACTTTTATTCAAAAAACTTTTTTTTTAGATATCTGGCTGAGAATCATGATGGTTATGGAGCCTGTTATTGGATCAGCCAGACTGGAAGGTAAACATGAAAAGATAAAAATGTATGCTCTGAGGTGCAATATGTTGTACTTGGAAAAAACTTTGAGGCTAAATGATGAATCGATGATTCAAAAGGAATATTTTTTAAATTTCTGTTCTCCATGCAACCTAACTGCAAATACTTATTTGAGAGGTAGGAGAGCCACCCAGTGACTGACTGGAAAGACAAACATTGAGCAGCTGCAGGACATTCTGAAGAGGGAGATGAATAGCCAGAGGTCGTGGTCCATATTGGTACCAACAACATAGGTAAAAAGAGGGATGAGGTCCTGAAAGCAGAATATAGGGAGCTAGGAAATAAATTAAAAAGCAGGACCTGAAAGATAGTAATCTCAGGATTACTCCCAGTGCCATGTGCTAGTGAGATCAGGAATAGGAGAATAGACCAGATGAATCTGTGGCTGGAGGAATGGTGCAGAAGGGGGGGTTTTAGATTCCTGAGGCATTGGGACCAATTCTGAGGAAGATAGGATAAGCTGAATGGGTTGCACCTCAGCAGGACCGGGACTAATATCCTCGCACTAGTACTGTGGGGAAGGGTTTAATCTAGAGTGGCGGGGGGGGTTGGAAACGTAAGCGGAGAGACACAAGAGAGGGAAACAAAGATAGGAATGAAATACAGAAAAGTAGAAAGCAAAAAAATGGAAGGCAGAGGAAACAGGGCTAGCAGCAAATAAGGCCATAATACAAAAAACATGTAAAATGTTAAAAAGACAAGTCTAAAGGCACTGAATCTGAATGCATGGAGCATTTGCAATAAGGTAGACTAATTAACAGAGCAAACAGATGTAAACAGATAAGATATGATTGTAATTACAGAGACATGGCTGCAGGGTGACCAAGGCTGGGAACTGAATATCCAAAGGCACTCAATATTTAGCAAGGACAGGCAAAAAGGAAAACGAGATGGGGTGGCTTGTTAGTTAAGGATGAAATCAGTACAATAATGAGGGGGGATATTGGCTCAAAAAATCTAGGTGTAGAATCAGTCCGGGTGGAGCTAATAAGCAACAAGGGGCGGAAAACATTAGTGGGAGTTGTTTATAGGCCGACAAACAATAGTGGTAAGGTAGGGGATGGCATTAAACAGGAAATTAGAGATGCATGTAACAAGGGTGCTACAATAATCTTGGGTGACTTTAACCTACGTAGACTGGGCAAACCAAATTACCAATAACACTGTGGCGGATGAATTCCTGGAGTACGTTGGAGATGGTTTTTTGGACTAGTATGTTGAGGAACCAACGAGAGAACAGGCAATTCTGGATTTGGTACTGTGCAATAAAAAGGGGTTAATTAATAATTTTGTTGTGCGGGGTCCTTCAGGGAACAGTGACCATAACATGATAGAACTCTTCATTAGTATAGAAAGTGAACTAGTCCGATCTGAAACTCAGATCCTCAATCTAAGCAAAGGAAACTACGAAGGTATGAGGTGTGAGTTGGCTAAGATAGATTGGGGAACTTCATTAAAAGGCATGACGGTGGATAGACAATGGCTAATATTTAAGGAACGAATGTATGCATGGCAACAGTCATACATTCCTTTCTGGCACAAAAAGACACCAGGAAAAGTGGCCCAACCATGGCAAACAAAAGAAATTAAGGACAGTATTAGATCCAGAGAGGAGTCATATAAAGTTGCTAGAAAAATGTAGCAAGCCTGAGGATTGGAAGCAGTTTAGAATTCAGCAAAGGAGGAGATTGATTCAGAGGGGAAAAATAGAGTCTAAGAGTAAACTTGCATGGAACATAAAAGCAGACTGTAAAAGCTTCTGTAAGTACGTAAAAAGAATAAGATTAGTGAAGACAAACGTAGGTCCCTTACAAGAGAGGACCTGGAAATGGCAGAGCAATTGGACAACTACTTTAGTTCTCTCTTCACGGGAGGAAGACCCAAGTAACTTCACAGAAATGCTCAGGAACCAAGCGAGGAGGAGGAATTGAAGGAAATTAGCATTACTAAAAAAAGATAGTGCTGGAGAAATTAATGGGACTGAAAGCCAATAAATCCCCAGAGCCTGATAATCTCCATCCCAGGATAATAAAGGCGGTGGCCATGGAAATAGTGGATGCATTGGTTGTCATCTTCCTAAAGTCTGTTCATTCTGGAACAGTTCCAGCAAATGTAACTGCACTCTTTAAAAAAAGAGGGATGGAGAAAACGGAATTACAGACTGGTTAACTTACATCAGTCCTGGGGAAAATGTTAGAGTCTATTATAAAGGATGTGATAACAGGCCACTTAGAAAATATCAATGGGATTAGACAAACTCAACATGGATTTATGAAAGGGAAATCAGGTTTGACAAACGTACTGGAGTGTTTTTTGAGGACGAAACAAGCAAAATAGATAAGGGAGAACCAGTGGATGTGGTGTATTTAGATTTTCAGAAAGCTTTTGATGAAGTCCCACACAAGAGGTTAGTGTGTAAAATTAAAGCACATGGGATTGGGGGTAATATGTTGGCATGGATTGAGAATTGGTTAGCAGACAGGAAACAGTGGGTAGGAATAAATGGGTCTTTTTTGGAGTGTTAGGCGGTGACTAGTGGGGAACCGCAGGGGTCAGTGCTTGGGCCCCAGCTATTCACAACACATATCAGTGATTTGGATGAGGGAACAAAATGTAATATTTCCAAGTTTGCTGATGACATGATACTTGGTGGGAATGTGAGTGGTGATGCAGATGTTAAGAGGCTTCAAGGTGATTTAGACAGGTTGAATGAGTGGACAAATACATGGCAGATGCAGTATAATGTGAATCAGTATGAAATTATCTACTTCGGTAGGAAAAACAGAATGGCACACTATTTAAATTGTGATAGATTGGGAAATGTTGATGTACAAAGGGACTTGGCTGTCCTTGTACACCAGTCACTGAAAGCAAGCATGCAGGTACAGCAAGCAGTTAAGGCGGAAAATGGCACATTAGCCTTCATTGCCAGAGGACTTGAGTACAGGAGCAGAATATCTTACTGCAGCTGTACAGGACCTTGGTGAGACCATACCTGGAGTATTGTGTGCAGTTTTGGTCTGCTTGCCGAAGAAAAGATATACTTGACAAAGAGGGAGTACAGCGAAGGTTCACCAGACTGATTCCTGGGATGGCAGCATTGTCGTATGGGGAGAGATTGGGTCGACTAGGTGTGTATTCACTGGAGTTTAGAAGAATGAGAGGGGATCTCATTGAAACGTATAAAATTCTGACAGGGCTGGACAGACTGGATGGAGTGATGATGTTTCCTTTGGCTGGGACGGTCTAGGACAAGGGGTCACAGTCTCAGGGTACAGGGCAGGCCATTTAGGACTGAGATGAAGCTCAGGGTACAGGGTAGGCCATTTAGGACTGAGATGAGGGGAAATTGCTTCACTCAGAGGGTGGTGAACCTGAGGAATTCTCTACCACAGAAGGCTGTGGAGGCCAAGTCACTGAATATATTTAAGAAGGAAATAGATAGATTTCTAGACTCTAAAGGTGTTAAGGGGTATGTGGAGAGAGTGGAGTATGGAGTTGAGATAGAGGATCAGCCATGATCACATGGAATGGTAGAGCAGGCTCGAAGGGCTGAATGACCTAGTCCTGCTCCTATTTAATTTGTACACACAGAAACATAGAAAGAGTATGGAAAATGCATAATGCCAGTTGTCTGCCAATTGCAAAATTTTGTTTCTGTATAGTAACGGGACCAGTATACAGATATATGTAAGTGAGCTCGTAAGCAAGTGTTATACTATTTGCACACCCAGATCATAATATTACAATTTCAATTACTGCTCCTTTTATTGCTATATTTAAGTCACCCCTACGCCCAACCTGTTTGAATTGTCATCTGAATTGCTTCGTCATAGGGGTGCTTGTACACACTCTTGTCAGCTAAATCAATTTCAAGGAATCTAAATACAGTAAATTGTCACGTGAAACAGAAGTGTCACATGAGAAATAATGTCTTGGTCAGAACTGCAAGTAAATAGAATCTTGGGAAAAGAAATAAGACCCACAGGATGAATAATGCTGCTCTTTGGGGCTGTTAAACAGATTTGCACCAGGCGTTAGAAGCAATCTACAAAGCTAACTGCCGATCACAAAAATCAGCAGATACTATAGGTGAATAATTTAATACAACCTGGTGCATAAAATGGACACGTGCTGGTTGCATGTTCCAGTGTAAAGGATCAAATTCTAGGCATTGTGACAGAAAATTAAGTGCATTTTTCCGAGGATTCAAGCTACCTCAGGGTTAAGGTAAGATCCTGGAAACTCCTCAAAACAATAAAACTTTACTTAAAGCCAGCATTTAACATCTGTAGTTTGCTGTGTGCCCACCATTTTTTGTTATTTATCTAACTATCTGCATGCCACGGGTTAAAACCTAATTAAGAATGTGAACTCCAATTCAGTTTTGAAAGTTATTTCTCTTGTAATTATCTTGTCTAACATGCTCATTTATTTTAAACCCATCAGGAAAATTATGTTAACTAACCAACCAACAAGGTGTTCAACAGGCAGCAGCAGTACAACTCTATGGAACCTGTCCATTGAAATAGAACAGAATTTATTTGTTTGGATTGAAGTAGGGCATTAGCCCAGCAGAAGGCCACAATGGAGTACACTTTACTTCTAGAAATAAGTACATTTTTATACATGTCTATATTGTTTCAACATATCCAATAATATGCACAGTATTGGTTCATTAAAGTTGTTGTTTGCAAATAGGTTGTGCAATACCATGACTTAAACCTCAAGTATGTGGCTGAAGGACAAAGCCCCGTATTTTTGAAAAGCAAAAGAAAGTTTTTTTAAAAATAAATTAGTTTCAAAGCACAAAGTAGCTCACCAATGTAGGACTAGCATCTTCTCAATGTTCCTAAACTTCAGTGCATAAATAAATGTTATTGCTTAGCCTCAGTTCCTATTTTCCACAGCATTGAAATACAGAGAAAATGAAGGTCCTAACCGAGTGATCAGCCACCTTGCGGTGAAGCATTTATAAGTGAATTTGATTTTAATTTTAAATTTTCAGCTTAATAATTTCCTTTCAGAAAACATTATTACTGCCTGTACCTCATCCTTTTTGTTTATAAAAAGGAATCTAGAATATCTACAAAACTTTAAAAATTTAGTTTCCAATCTAAGACTGCGTAAGAAAACATGCCAAATGTATGAAAGAAATAATTAAATGACTGCCTGCATCAGATACTGCTAGTTGCTTAAATTTCAGAAAAATCGTGAACACATTGGGGTAGCAAGAAATAAGGTTTTGTGAAAGGTTTTGTGGTTCATATTTATTTCCATGTATTTTGTAGATTTCTTGTGATATTGTATGTGGGTAGCCAGGGGTCTAGAACAGTTTCTGATATTCACAACAACGCTGTTCCAGAATTTCGGGTGGATAGTTACTCTCAGATGTTTCACTCAAACTGGGGATCAAAGTGGTCTCCCAATCATGATGATGCAACTTCCACATCAGTAATAGCCAAGACTGCTTTTCTCTTTTAGGTTCTGAAAACTGACTGGCCCTGCACTAGTCCAAGAGCATCCTTAAATAAAAAAAATACAACACTGGGTTTTGCTCTCTGCCACCAAGTGTACTTAAATCTTTCCTTTCCCTCCACTTTTACTTCCAACAAGTGCAAGGAGCTCAAGGATGTCTTCATCATTGGAACTGAGACCATCACTACAATTTCCTCTTCTGCTTCCCCTTTCTCACCACACCAGCCTCCCCCAACATCCTCCTGCCCAAGTTCTGTACTTGCATCTTTCTTTAGTTCCTCTCCTATCCTCTTGCATATCCTCTCTGAGCTTATCTTGCCAATGTGATGCATCTCTACCACTTTCAACTCCATTTCCATTAAACTGGCTATCCAACTTCCCTTCCTGCCCACCCAACTATCCCTCATTCCAGCAGATATTGTAAATTCCACCCCCCCTCTCTGGCCACAATCTCAGGTTGAAGCAGGTTGTTTGTAACCTCAGTATCCTATCAAGCACCAAGCTGAGCTTCAGATTTTATAGTCTCCAAATCACAAAGATCACATACTTCCACCTCCATTACATAACCAGCCCCATTCCTGCCTTAGCTCATTTTCTGTTGCCACCCTCATCCATGCTTGTTGTCTCCAGAGATTACTATCCCAATGCTCCACCATCCATAAACTTGAGCTCTTCTAAAACCATGCTGCCTGTGTCCTATCATGAAACAAGTCCCTATCACACCTCTGTGCTTGCTGGCTGAAATGTGAGGCACTGGGGGTGCCAGCCAATGTAAAATTCTCAACCATGTGTTCAAATCCTTCCCCATCTCCATAAACTTCTCCAGCCTTATAATCATGGCCACCTAACCCCAGAAGACAGCATTGTTCCAACTTGGGCCTCTTGTGCATCCACCTCTCTGTTCACCAGACTCTTGGCAATCATACCTTCAACCATTTAGGCTCTAAGGTCTGTGATTGCCTCCCTGAACCTCTCTGCTTCTCCACCTCTTTCTTCTCCTTTCCAGTCTTCCTTAAAACATTTTTCTTTGACCAAGCTTTTTGTCACCCATACTATCATCTCCTAAAGCTGTTGATTCTTGTTCGATTACACTTTTGTGAAGCATCTTGGAATATTTATCTACATTAAAAGTGTGACATAAATGCAAGCAGTTGTTGAAACTAAACAGGGATCTAAACAATCTTACAGCAAATACTCTATGGGGTAGATGTGTTGGAGACAGGGAGGAGAATATTTGACAATTGAAATGTCTTTCAATTTGGTTTCCTGCAGTATGTCAGTGATCGTGGTAGACACATAATTACACAAATTTAAATATTTGACAGGATTTGATCTGCAGTGTTTATCCTTCTATGCAAAGGATCCAGCATATAGGATACCAAAATGCTGTAACTTAGAGTTTCTTTTGTAAGTATGCAAATATTTTTTCCTGTCAATTTAAAAAACCCAGTTTTTAGCCCAGGGTATTATTAGAAGAGAAAACAAAATGGGTATGAAACACATTACTGCTGCTGCACGCCCCCCCATGCCCAGTAATATATGACTAATTTGCCCACATGTACTGTTGCAGTGTTTCTCCATCAATGTGGTTAGGGGGATTTGAAAAATTCTATACATTCATAAAGCTTTGTGCACATCACATGGGAGGATTAAAAATTATATAGGCCATCCCCATACTTACGTCAGCAGAAAAGCCTTGTACTGGAATAAAAGCATTATATGGGGACATTTAAATGAACTTCAGTTGCCTTTACTTTTTCAGGCTCAATTGCTTATCATGATTGAACAAAGTTATAGTATCCTTATAACAGGTCTTTGGTGATTTGCACAAAGGTTAATTCCTCCATACTAGGCGGGCCTTATAGATTGTCAGCTCACTTCTTTCTTGTACATATCAGAAACAAGTGAACTGTATAACTTTGTAATCTGCAAAATATTTGAAGTGAAACTTATATCTCCACTCCTATTCAAGGCACAGAAATGTGCATTTACTCAGCATCATGCAAAAACACAGCGAGCACATGAATGAAATGTAAATCTTCAAACCTTCTAAAATCAACAATGAGCTTCACATCAGCTATCACCAGTTTGTGTTCAATAATCAAATGCCCAAGTAGCTTTTCCTGCTCTTCTGCAGGATAACAATCTTCACAAAATATGCAAGGTAACGCCAGGGAAGTGAACCCATCAGCAATGCAACACGGAGACTCTGGCAAGGAGAGGGGTTCCAATATCCAGTCTTTTTTTCCTGAAAACCATACAAAATTCACTGTAGTAGTTAAATGAATAACACTTTCAATCTGCACCTTTCAGCTCTTTTGTTTATTTATAGTTCTATCTGCTGGAAGAAAAAATTTGCAACTTTTTGATCATGTGGGTTCAGTCCCACTATCATAACTGCGAAATGCATTTGAGCGCAGCAAAGCCTAGGGTGGATGCTGACTCCTGCTCCAAGTGACAGGAGGTGCCTGATGTCAGCACTGACAGAGACACTTTAGAACTTTTCCGTTCATAAGACACATCATGGACTGCCTTCTGAATGTGGCAAGTGATTTCTCTTTGCCATGTTGATGAGCGAGGAACATTTTGCACTCTAAGAGTGAGTAAATTTGTTTCATTAACACGAGGTATTTAGGTATATAGTTTATTTTTAAAGTTACAGTAAGCATTTAATAATTTGGAAATGTTCAGTGAACAATTTGTTTTTGAAAGTTAGAATGTCTCCACAGCTATTACACTTTACATAAGAACATAAGAACTAGGAGCAGGTGTAAGCAATTCAGCCCTTCGAGCCTGCCCCGCCATTCATTATGATCATGGCTGATCTCATTTCGACCTCAACTCAAATTTCCCGCCCTCTCCCCATAGCCTTTCAACCCATTACTAATTAAAAATCTGTCTATCTCCTCCTTAAATTTATTCAGCGTCCCGGCATCCACTGCACTCTGAGGTAGTGAATTCCACAGATTCACGACCCTTTGAGAAAAGGAATTCCTCCTCATCTGTGATTTAAATCTACCACCCTTAGCCTAAAACTATGGCCTCTCATTCTAGAATGACCCAGAAGGGGAAACATCCGCTCCACATCTACTTTGTCTATCCCCTATAGCATCTTATATACCTCAATTAGATCTCCTCTCATCCTTCTAAACTCTAGCGAGTATAGGCCTAACTTGCTCAATCTCTCCTCATAAGAGTAGCTAAATGTGAAACCCCTGTGTTTTGTACATGTGCAGTAGAAACACATTAATAATGATTTAACAAGACTCTGGAAAGTATGTTTATGATGTCAGTGTATACATGTTATTTTATGTTATTCCGGGATACCACCTCCCTCTCCATTTTCTTCCACAATCCGTTTATAAAATAAACCAACAAAGCTGCCAAATGGAAAACAAGTCTAGTTAGTCATAAAAATGCAACTAATAGGATAAAGATAAATTTGTCTTCCGTAAAAGGTTTCAGAAAAAGGCAGAAAATTAGAATTTGAGAAGATAGTTCTAGTTAAAGAGCTATCATTGGAAGATGACAGACAGAATAGCTTCCTATAAATTCTGATTTTGATCATTTTAAAAAATGTCTGAACAATTTTCTCTGCTCTTCCCCTCCTGAAGATGTTAACTCTTTGCTGGACTATTGTTCCATGGGAAGCCCTTTAGTATGTTGCACTAACTGGTCTTATTCATCAACAAGAGAGAATCAGTAGGCTATTTGACCATTGGCTATTAGAGTTGAGCCTGATTCTGCCTTCACTTTACATTTCTATTTCCAGCAAATGTCGTGATTGCAATCAAAGAAAATTGACTATTTCCTCACCTATTAAAACCAAGACACTTAGGACAATTATAGCAGTTTTACAGCTGGA
The DNA here is from genome assembly GCF_964194155.1 of Cetorhinus maximus. NCBI lineage: Eukaryota > Metazoa > Chordata > Chondrichthyes > Lamniformes > Cetorhinidae > Cetorhinus > Cetorhinus maximus. The sequence continues at coordinate 35,621,158 of NC_135900.1, forward strand.
TCAGTGAACTCAGCAACTGGAATTGCATCATATCCTCCCTGGTCTGTATGACACAGCTCCCCATTGAATTATCAGATAATATTTGTAAAATAAATGTCCTTGTGAAAATCAGACCATAAACAACAGTGAGACAAAATAAAAATAAGGTTTGCTTCAAGTCCATTGAAATAAACTATGTTACATGGGTATATATAAAAGTAGGTTGTATTTTGGTATCTGTATTTACTTTGCCAATCCTAATTCCAAATTTGGTTGGAGATAAATGACTAATATTAAAGGCTCTATTAAGGAAGGGGCACTCCGTAACGCCCATGTGAATTTATCTCAGATATAGTTGCAGCATATTTGGACTCAAAGTATTGTTTTTTTTTTTAAAAAAGCAAACCAGGGAGCCCATACTTTTCACATTCATTCAAAATGCCTCCAGCTCTTTGGCATGGGGGCGGGGAGGGGGGGCACGCGCGCGTGCGCTCAGGCTGAAGGCGTGATGTTATCAGTTTGAAACTGGATGATTTCCAATTCAACTTGAGGAATATTCTGGGACTCTGAAATGTATCTCTCCCTTTCTCTCCTTCCAATGAAACTGGATTGTGCACAAACTTTTCTTCAAACGCCAAACACTCACTACTCTTCACAGGTTTTGCCATGCTCTGGCTGCTAAACTGACCCTTTGTGTCCAGTGAATTCAGTGTTGCAATTCTCAATTATCTCACATTCTATTCTGTCAAGTCACCCTGCAGCATTGTCATTGATTGTATTGGTGGCTGATACAGAAACTGACTGGGAGCAGAATGAAAAAACTTATCCATAATAATGGAAATTGAGATTCATACTTTTAACTGCACTGGCACGAAAGCAACTGAAATCTGTCAAAACATTAGATTGATACAAAATCTAATAGATGACCAAGGAATGAGACTGTTGAAAATTATACATTTGGAAACGCAGATGATATTCAACACCGTATGCAAGCTGATCAGAAATTAGAAAAGAGAGCAAATGAGTCTGGAAGGCACAATATTATAGGCCAGTTAAGGCACAGGGGTGTTTGGCAAGTTTGGATGGTATTTATTTTAATGTAAGGAGTCTGACAAATAAGGCAGATGAGTTGAGGGCACAAGTTAACACATGGAAGTATGAAACAAAAAATAAAAATGCCTGGAAAAACTCAGCAGGTCTGACAGCATCTGCGGAGAGGGATACAGTTAACGTTTCGAGTCCGTATGACTCTTCAATATAACTAAGGAAAAATAGAAAAGAGATGAAATATAAGCTGGTTTAAAGGGGGGATGGGACAAGTAGAGCTGGATAGAGGGCCAGTGATAGGTGGAGATAGCCAAAAGATGTCATAGACAAAAGGACAAAGGTGTTGAAGGTGGTGATATTATCTAAGGAATGTGCTAATAGGTGAGATTAAGGGTAGAAAGCAGGACGAGCAAGGTACAGATAGCCCTAGTGGGGGGAAGGGATCGAAATAGGCTAAAAGGTAGAGATAAAACAATGGATGGAAAAACATTTAAAAATAATGGAAATAGGTGGGAAAAGAAAAATCTATATAAATTATTGGAAAAAAGGGGGATCGGAAAGGGGGTGGGGATGGAGGAGAGAGTTCATGATTTTAAATTGTTGAACTCAATATTCAGTCCAGAAGGCTGTAAAGTGCCGAGTCGGAAGATGAGGTGCTGTTCCTCCAGTTTGCGTTGAACTTCACTGGAACAATGCAGCAGGCCAAGGACGGACATGTGGGAATGAGAGCAGGGTGGAGTGTTGAAATGGCAAGCGACAGGGAGGTCTGGGTCATGCTTGTGGACAGACCAAAGGTGTTCCGCAAAGCGATCACCCAGTCTGCGTTTGGTCTCTCCAATGTAGAGGAAACCACTTTGGGAGCAGCGAATGCAGTAGACTAAATCGAGGGAAGTGCAAGTGAAATGCTGCTTCACTTGAAAGGAGTATTTGGGCCCTTGGACGGTGAGTAGAGAGGAAGTAAAGGGGCAGGTGTTGCACCTTCTGCGGTTGCATGGGAAGGTGCCGTGGGAGGGGGTTGAGGTGTAGGGGGTGATGGAGGAGTGGACCAGTGTGTCCCGGAGGAAACGATCCCTGCGGAATGCCGCCGGGGGGTGAAGGGAAGATTTGTTTGGTGGTGGCATCATGCTGGAGTTGGCGGAAATGGCAGAGGATGATCCTTTGAATGCGGAGGCTGGTGGGGTGATAAGTGAGGACAAGGGGGACCCTATCATGGTTCTGGGAGGGAGAGGAAGGTGTGAGGGCGGATGCGCGGGAGATGGGCCTGACACGGTTGAGGGCCCTGTCAACCACCCTGGGTGGAAAACCTCGGTTAAGGAAGAAGGAAGACATGTCAGAGGAACTGTTTTTGAAAGTGGCATCATCAGAACAGATGCGACGGATGCAAAGAAACTGAGAGAATGGGATGGACTCCTTACAGGAAGCGGGGTGTGAGGAGCTGTAGTCGAGGTAGCTGTGGGAGTCGGTAGGCTTGTAATGAATATCGGTGGAAAGTCTATCACCACAAATTGAGACAGAGAGGTCAAGGAAGGGAAGGGAAGTGTCAGAGATGGACCATGTGAAAATGATGGAGAGGTGGAAATTGGAAGCAAAATTAATAAATTTTTCCAGGCCCAGACGAGAGCATGAAGCAGCACCAAAGCAATCATCGATGTACCGGAGAAAGAGTTGTGGGAGGGGGGCTGGAGTAGGACTGGAACAAGGGATGTTCCACATACCCCATAAACAGACAGGCATAACTGGGGCCTATGCGGGTACCCATAGCCACACCTTTTATTTGGAGGAAGTGAGAGGAGTTTAAGGAGAAATTGTTCGGTGAGAAAACAAGTTCAGCCAGACGGAGGAGAGTAGTGGTGGATGAGGATTGTTCGGGCCTCTGTTCGAGGAAGAAGCGGAGAGCCATCAGACCATCCCAGTGGGGGATGGAGGTGTTGAGGGATTGGATGTAAATGGTGAACAGGAGGCGATTGGGGCCAGGGAACTGGAAATTGTTGATTTGATGTAGGGTGTCAGAGAAATCACGGATGGAGGTGGGAAGGGACTGGACAAGGGGAGAGAGAATGGAGTCAAGATAGCAAGAAATGAGTTCCATGGGGCAGGAACAGGCTGACACGATTGGTCTGCCGGGACAGTCCTGTTTGTGGATTTTGGGTAGGAGGTAGAAGCGGGCCGTCCAAGGTTGGGAGACTGAATTTGGAAGCTGTGGAAGGAAGATCTCCAGAGGAGATGAGGTCAATAACAGTCCTGGAAACAATGGCTTGATGTTCAGTGGTCCAAGGGGAGGTAGGAGAAAGTGTCTGCGGGTTGACGCTCAGCCTCTGCGAGGTAGAGGTCAGTGCGCCAGACAACAACAGCACCACCCTTGTCAGCAGGTTTGATCACAATGTCAGGGTTGGACCTGAGAGAACGGAGTGCAGCAAGTTCAGAGAGACAGGTTAGAGTGGGTGAGAGGAGCAGAGAAATTGAGATGACTGATGTCACGCCGACAGTTCTCAATGAAAAGATCAAGAGAAGGTAAGAATCCAGAGGGAGAGGTCCAGGTGGAGCGGGAATATTGGAGGCGGGTAAAAGGATCCGTTGAACAGGGAGAGGACTCCTGCCCAAAGAAGTGAGCACATGGAAGTATGATGTCATTGCTGTCACAGAGACATGGTTGAGAGAGGGGCAGAATTAGCAGCTCAATATTCCAGGACTTTGGGTCTTCAGGCGAGACAGGGAAGGAGGTAAAAGAGGACAGGGTATTGTAATATTGTTCAAGGAATCAATTACAGCAGTAAGGAGGGATGACATCTTAGAAGGGTCCTCAAATGAAGCCATATGGGTAGAACTGAAAAACAAAAAAGGAGCAATCACATTGCTGGGAGTGCACTTTTGGTCCCCAAACAGTCAGAAATAGAAGAACAGATAGGTAGGCAAATTTCAGAGAAGTGTAAAAATAATAGGGTAGTAATAGTGGGGGATTTCAACTTCCCCAACATTAATGGGTTAGTCATAGTGTGATAGGTTGAGACAGAGCGGAATTCTTAAAATGCATCCAGGAGAGCTTTTTAAGCCAGTACGTAGGTGGTCCTACAAGAGAGGGGGCAGTCCGAGACTTAATTTTAGGGAATGAAGCCAGGCAAGTGGTAGAGGTATCAGTGGGGGAGCATTTTGCAGATAATGATCATAACTCAGTTAGATTCAAGGTTGTTATGAAAAAGGTCAAGGATGGGCCAGAAATCAGAGTTCTAAATTGGGGGAAGGTTGATTTTAATAAGATCAGATATGATTTGGCCAGAGTGGACTGGGAACAGCTACTTTTAGGTAAATCTGCGTAAGAGCAATGGGACTCATTCAGGAAGGAAATAGGGAGAGTACAGGGCCAACATATTCCAGTAAAGACAAAGGGTGGGGCCGACAAATCCAGGGAGCCCTGGATGTCAAGGGATATTATTGGATAAAGAGAAAAAGGGAGGCTTGTGGCAGATATTGAGGGCTCAAAACAGCAGAAGCCCTAGAGGAGTACAGAATGTGTAAGGTGGGGGGAAACCTAAAAAGGAAATTAGGAGAGCAAAAAGGGGGCATGAAAATACATTGGCAGGTAAAATAAAGGAAAATCCAAAATCCATTATTTTACAAGTACATTAAGAGTAAGAGGATAACCACGGAAAGAGTAGGGCCCGTTAAGGAGTGGTAATTTGTGTGTGGAGCCAGAAGGCATAGGTAGTGTTCTAAATGAATACTTTGTGTCGGTGTTCACAAGTGAGAGGGACGACGTGGGTATGGAAGTCAGGCAGGATGACTGTGATATAATTAAAGGAATTAGCTTAGAAAGGGGGGAGGTTCTAAGTGGTCTGGCAGGCTTCAAAGTATATAAATCTCCAGGCCTGGATGAAACGTATCCCAGGTTGCTGAGTGAGGCAAGGGAGGAGATAGCAAGGGCATTGGCAATAATTTTCAATACCTCTCTGGCCACAGGAGAGGTGCCAGAGGATTGGAGGACAGCCAATGTGGTACCGTTATTCAAGGAAGGAAGGGATAGACCAGGGAACTACAGGCCAGTCAGTCTAACCTCAGTGGTGGGGAAGCTATTGGAAGCAATTCTGAAGGACAGAATTAATCAAGGACATTCAGCATGGTTTTGTTAAGGGGAGGTCATGTCTGACCAATTTGATTGAATCTTTCGAAGAGGTGACCAGGTGTGTTGATGTGGGCAATCCATTTGACGTAGTCAATCCATTTGACGTAGTCTACTTGGACTTCAGCAAGGCTTTTGAGAAGGTCCCGCATGGGAGACTGAAAATGAAAGTAAGAGCTCATGGGATCCAAGGCAATTTAGCAAATTGGATCCAGAATTGGCTGAGTAGCAGGAAGCAGAGGGTGATGGTTGAGGGGTGTTTTTGTGACTGGATGCCTGTGTCCAGTGGGGTTCCATAGGGATCGGTGTTGGGTCCCTCGCTGTTTGTGGTATATACAAAGGATTTAGACTTGAATGTAGGAGGGTTGATCAGTAAGCTCACGGATGACACGAAAATTGGTGGGGTGGTAAAAAGTGAGGATAGCTTTAGATTATAGGAGGATATAGACTGGCTGATCAGTGGCAAATGGAATTTAATCCGGATAAGTGTGAGGTGATGCACTTGGGCAGGACAAACAAGGCACAGGAATACACGATGAATGGTAGGACCCTGGGAAGTACCAAGGATCAGAGGGACCTTGGTGTGCATGTCCACTGGTCCCTCAAGGTAGAGGGACAGGTAGATAAGGTGGTTAAGAAGGCAAATGGGACACTTGCCTTTATTAGCTAAGGCATAGAATATAAGAGCAGAGAGGTTATGCTGGAACTGTATAAAACGCTGGTTAGGCCACAACTAGAGTGTTGCGTGCAGTTCTGGAATCTGCATTAGTAAGGATGTGATTGCACTAGAGTGCAAAGGAGATCTACCAGGATGTTGCCTGGGCTGGAGAGTTTTAGTTTTGAGGAGAGATTGGATAGACTGGGGTTATTTTCCCTGGAGCAGAGGAGATTGAGGAGGGGTACATGATTGAGGTGTATAAAATTATTAGGGGCATAGATAGGGTAGACAGGAAGGAGCTTTTCCCCTTGGTGGAGGGATCAATAACCAGGGTGCATAGATTTAAGGTAAGGGGCAGGAGGTTTTGAGGGGATGTGAGAAAGAATTTTCTCACCCAGAGGGTGGTGGGAATCTGGAACTCAGCCTGAAAGGGTGGTAGATGCAGATGCCCTCATAACATTTAAGAAGTATTTGGATGTGCACTTGCAATGCCATGGCATGGCATACAAGGCCTAGTGCTGGAAAGTGGGGTTAGAATAGTTAAGTACTTATTTGACCAGCACAGACTTGATGGGCCAAAAGGGCTTTTTCTGTGCTGCAGACCTCTATGACTGTAAGTCAGGCACACAGGAGCTTCTGTGACTTTTAGAATTCTCTGCCCCAGCAAACAGTGGACACTCAGTCATTGCGTATATTCAAGGCAGACATTAATAAATATTTGGATAAGAAAATTCAGGGATATGGGGATAGTGCAGCAAGGTGGAATGGATGTAAAAGACCAATCATAATTAAACTGAATGGCAAAACAGGATCTAAGAGCCAAATTATCCACTCCTGCTTCTATTCCATATGCTCTTTCTGTCGTGGACTCCAAACATATTCTTTGAACACCGAATGAACCCCTGATACTGGGACGTAATCGTCTTGAACTGTAGGATATTCATCCCTAGCCCACCTTGGCTGGGTTGTGGCGCTCCCCACATCAACCTTCCAACCCTCAACAGCACAATAACCACGTGGCCTCTAGGATATCCGACTACCTTAGTCTATGGCAGGCCAATCAACCACGTTTGCAATAGAGTGAAACCTCTTTTACTTTAGATGTCTAACTTCTCATGCTTTAAAAGGAGTCATAGCTCCCCATGTGTAAATGGACTGACCTTTCCCCTATACTGGCTGCCGCCATGGTTTAATGATATTGAAAGAAACAAGTTAACCACACCGCGGCTGTTAACCCCCTTCCCTAACATAACAAATGACTAAAAATATACATTGTAGAATTTCCCCACCTGCTGCGGCTGCCATGCCCACCGCCGCCATCACACCACCCCAAAGATAACTCGGAGGAGGAGGAACTTCCGCCAGGAAACCATAACAACCGTTTTGCAGCCAATCATTTTACGGCAGGTAGCGACGCAGTACCTTTCGCGCTGTGAACCGGGAAGGTTGTAGTTCACGGCGCCGCCTTCACCCAGGGTCGGCCGAGAGTTTAGGACGACATCTCCCACAGGCCCTCGCGCCGCCCCGCCCATCGGTCCCACCGAACTACAGCCCCCATAACACTCCGCGGCCAAAACACACAACTCTGGACTCCAACTCCCAGACGCCCCCTCGGCTGCCCGGGTTGCTGCCCGTCCAGAGGCTGAACAATGGTCCCGCGGAGCAACTGCTCAATAACTGGGGCGCGCTAGGGGACAAGTTTTCTTGTTGGGCAGAACATATGTGCTCATCGCGTATCTGTCTCGACAATGTGGATACCGACAGACAATGAGAAGTACGGTGTGGGTGAGTGAATTGCCGGCTGACTGTGTTATTTTTGGTTTTGTCCCCATTTTTGTTCATCTATTGAATTGCAGTGAGTTGGTCTAGTGCCAGTGTCGGTGCAGAGAGTAAAAGCGATACGTGAAGGAGAAAAAAAAAAGCTTGTGGGGAACTGAGCCGACCACCATAATAATGTTGCCGCTTCAATAACGGTGCGAGCCGCTTAGCCAGCTGCCAAGATAGCAGGTCTCGCCTTTCTTTTTCACTCTCCCTTTCCTTGTTGGCGTTGAAAATGCCCTTGGCGGAGAGGCAGAGGGAGAAATGTTGGATGTCTTCGTTGCTTTGTGGCCCCGCTATCTTTTTCCCGTTTAACATTCCTCAAACCCTTTCCAAATATTAGCCCCCTTGAGTTTTCTTCCTTTTGTTTTATCCTCCCTGCTTCTATCCATCCATCCAACGTTAGGGGGTCTGCTAATCACTACATTGTCTTTCTTTCATGCAACAAACAAACAAACAAACAAACAAACTGGCTGTTCGGGGAGACCCAAGGTTGGGAATGTACCCAGATACATAGCTAGAAAATGCAACACCGAAGTGACACATTTTGCTCGTTTGCAATTTGGCCGAGGCTAGTCGCCTTAAATCACTCTCTGTAACCTGGGCGTATGGTCAGAGTTGGGCAAAGTTTAGAAACCGATAAATGATATTGCGCTGATCGGTAAACAAATTAGATAAACAGATCTGAAACATTCCTCCCCATTAATTATTAAAAATAGAACAAACACGCTTGAAAAAGGAAGCGGAATGATTTGATGTTTTTTAATTTGATGTCGCAACAAAGCAGCGCAATCTGGATGTTACCGCCGCAGCTCAGCGGGACAACAGATCAATGTAGGATTGATAGGAAAACGCCCCCTTTTTGTTTAAACAGCGGGTGATGGGATTAGAGGGAAAACACACAGAATAAGTGGCTGCGGCTCTTAACAAACCTGAACATTTCAACAGAAGTTGTCCTGTTGACGCCCGTTGGAAGTATTATTCAACCCTGCCCCCTCGGGCACAGTGTGAAGTGTTGCTGGAGCGCTTCATTTGGGAAGGTGGAAAGGTTTTGTGTGCCAGGACATTTATCGGGATTTTTGTGAATGGAGCTCTACAATCAGCCAGAGCTGGTTAATACCCAGATCGCGCAGATGTCCTTCACGTTGCCTGAATCTGCCGGACTGCTAACTCTAGTTACTAAATACCGACCTTGTCGTCTTTAAAAGAAATATTATTGCCGGGACGCATCTGGTTTCGCCCACCGATCAATGATTATTGAAATTTCCGTTTCCCCCTGCGATTTGGCCGAAGCCGTGCTGCATATCTCTCAGGGATTTAAACAGAACGGGGCTGCAGTTTTATTTTTAAACACCTCAGGTTCATGCTCCGAGTGGATCCGATGGATTTGGAGCGTGGGACTGACTTATATCTTGCTTAATGTAAACTCTGCGGGAACATGAAATCTCTGCAATAGTGAGGTCAGGATGTCAATCAATGTTTTGATCATCCGAGAGAGCATGGAAGCGAAAGTTTCTCTAATCTATTGTGGGTGGTTGGTCAAGTAGGAATTAGTGAAGTCTTGTTTTGGAAGTGTCATGCCGATAAACTAACCACAGACTTCGTATTTTAGAGTCAACGTTTTCGGTTATTTAATGGGTACGAGTTTTTCACGTTGTAACATCGCTTAGAGTAAGTTTATTTTGGGAGAGAATTGTGTGCATTATATATCAACTACAACTTAGAAACAGAACAAATTGCAATCATGTGCAGGTTTTCACTCACTATGCAGGAAATGGGCTGTTTGTGATCGCTAGACCCAGGTGGATGGATCAACTTTGATAACTAGTTAATTATTTAATTTAAAAGCTAAATACTGCGGATGCTGGAAATCTGGAACAAAAACAAAAATACGTGGAAAAACTCAGCAGGTCTGACAGCATCTGCGGAGAGGGATACAGTTCACGTTTCGAGTCCGTCTGACCCTTCATCAGAACTAAGACGTATAGAAATGAGATGAAATTTTAGCTGGTAGAGGGTGGTGGGACAGATAGAGCTCGATAGGGGGCCAGTGATAGGTGGAGGCCAAGAAGAGACTGCCAAAGATGTCATAGACAAAAGGACAAAGGGGTGTTGACGGTGGTGATATTATCTAAAGGAATTATTTAATTTTCCTCATATGTTATTTATCTCTCATCCCTTTATAAGTGGATAATAAATTGGAGACTGGCTACAATACAAATAGGTGAGCAATTTATAACACGAGTTGTAGCAAAGTTAATCATTTTGAAAAGGTTACCTGTGACAAGCCAATTGAAGACACATATCCAACCTATGTCTTAATTCAGTGGCTTTTGGCTCCAAAACTATCAGTTCTGATTGCTGATGTTTTAACTGTGAACAGCTAGTTTGTAATGTTTATGCGTGGAAAAATTAAATAAAACAATGTAACCAGTATGGAGGTTTTCCGTTTTTCAGTCATCACCTTCAGGATTTCAATTGCATTATTTATTTTGCCTAATTTGGGAATCGGATTCAGAGTTGATTTGAATACAGCCTAAGAGGTTGCCCTTGCGGAAGCTCTGACCAATTGGAATTGGCTCCAGGTTGCAGAAGCAGCATGGTGTCTCCCCAGATTTTCAAAGCGCTTAAGTAATCCATTCGCTGCTACTTTGTAAATTTAATAATTCTAAGATTTTTGTTGAAGAGCCAGCACTCTCAAAGTATTTCTTAAAATGCTTATAAGTAAAAAGATTGCATATGCTGGAAATCTGAAACAACCTATAAAACGCTGAAAACACTTGGCAAGTCAGCCAGCATCTGTGGGGAGAACAGATCGAGTCTGTTTCAGGTTTTAGCCTTTTCATTCGAACTGTTCTGTCGAAAGGTCAACTCTTATCTTGTCTCCTGGTAGCTGCTGCCTGACAACATTGAGTGTTTCCAGCATTTTCTGATTAAAAATTTACTGGCCAGACATGCAGCTCTTTTCATGTGCCTAACCACATATGTGGCCTGCAACCTACAGCAAAATATGCATGATGTTGGCAGTGAATAGCATCTTCCAACTATCGGTCCCAATAACCGCAGCTCCAGAAGTTTTTGTTTAAAGGTACAGCTGTAAACACTAAAATGGGGAAACCAGGGTGAAGAAGAAGACAATCTAGTTGATGTTCAGTGGAAGTTATGTAAATTGAATCAGGAAATTTTCTTGTGAGCTTTGCTTTCCTTGATTTTATTTTTTATGGCAAAAGAGCAGTTGTAAGTTCCGTGGGACAATACTGCAAAGGTCATATGTGGCTAGGCCTGAAATAAAAACAACATAAATGTTTTAATCAATCTCTTGTGAAAAATCCCTCAAAATAAAATTGCCAATAATACGGGTTAAGGTTGAAGTTGGTGGGATATAAAATATAATATATAAATATCACTTGTGATTGGATGGGGATAAAAAAGAGACAGTTCCTATAATGGGCGAATCACCACAGCAGTTCTATATCTGAATGCCAACTTGAAAATCTTTCCCGATTAATCTTTTGAACCCAGAAATTAAGCACAGTGACCCCCAGCGTTAGGCTCACTCTTGATTGGATATATTGGACAAAGGGCAAAATTGTCAGGTACAGATAATCTCTCAACATATTAGAATAAAAGATACTGCTGATTGCCAAAAATATTTTGTACTGGGATTGCTATTTCGTGGGCACAATTCAAACAATAATGCATCTAATCTAATATTGAGTAGTTAAAAATTGTGCATCCAATAAATGCAGTATTTACAGTTATTAAAGATGTACATCTGTATATTAAATGTATAGACTATTTTGACCCCTTAAACCCACATTTCCAATTAAGTGTGACAATGTAGATTGTAAATCTCTGTCAATGGAAGATCTGTCAGTGGAAGATTTCTGTCCTATGTTGATATATATTTACAACCTGTTTTACTCCTTTGTAAAATTGCTGTTTCAGGAGCTGATACTATTATTAGCACTGGCCTCATATTATGCAAACTCAAAAATCCGTCCTTCCTGTCACATGATACGCAACTTGGACAAATGTCAATCGTAATGAAAATAGTTAGCAATGGTAACTCTTGATGGGCTGGAACAAAGGGTTTCATGCATTTGAAATATATATTCAAGATTATTGTGTACTTCATGTTTTGATGACATTAAAACCTATGGTTGGTATCATAATCACTTAGGTTCTATGGCAATTTACTTATTCTGTCTCTACAAAATAAATATAATGGAATTCTGTCTCTATAAAATAAATATAATAGAGCTCAATGGGGTGATTTTACACAATGCTATCACCTAATGCAAATCTTCTTTTAGCTATTAACCTGTTGTTTAGAAATTATTAGCAACTGGAATTGATGCATTTTTTAAGTTACTTTTTTCACTCATTCCTATTTAACAAACTTTAGGCATGCAACTTCAATTCTTTGCATCACCATGTTGAAATTAGCATGGTCCTAGAAATATGACAGACCTACAACCAATGGTCATGATATCTGTACAACACTTTTTAGGGGGATAATGCAAGTAATTATTTGCTTAAGAATTTAATTTTACTTGTACTTTATAATACTTCATAAAGCTTGTCATAATTCCTATAAAAATATTTTTATTCTCTAATCTCAAGACTGTTGACCTTGCATATCTTAAACATCACATGGTAAATATGCTGCTGATCATATACCATGAAATGCAGTTACAGCACAGAAGCAGGACATTTTGGCACTTTGTGTCCATGCTGGCTCTCTGCGAGAGTAACTCAGCAAGTCTCACCTTTCCACAGCCCCCTCCACCCCCCACCCCAGCCCTTTCCCTGCAGCCCTACATTTCTTTTTATCTTCAGCTAATTATTCAATTCCCTTTTGGAAGCCATGATTGACTGTGCTTCCACTTGACTCTCTCATCCAGAGAGGCCTCCTCGTCTTCATCCCCCACCACCTCCCCCCATAAAAAATACACAACTTTATAAAAGGATTGTCAGAGATAAATAATCCCAAAGGGAGGAAACAACTGCCCATTGACTCCCAGGCTCTGAGTTTCTGCTCTGAAGAGAACTGTATCCATCTCCTCTCACCCCATCTCGGGGAAAAGGTTTTTTTCATTTGCTTTCAATTCTCCTGTCTCCCATGCTGCTGTTCCCGTTCCTCCAATCAGTGGTTCCTTCCCTTCAGCCTTTGCTGCTGCTCCAGTCATGGATTCTGTCTCTGAAAGAGCAGTATGAGTGGGAGAAGGGGGACCTGTGATTGAAGGAGCTGGAACAGCAACATGGGAGGGAATGAATCTGTGACTGGAGAAACAGCTCCTCAGATTCTGCGTCTCTCTCAGTCGCTGTTCCTCCTTTCCTGCTTTCAGCAAGATGCCTGTAGCTGCAATTGCTCAACCTCAGACTGTGGAGGAGCCCTGCTATAAAGTAATATTGTACAGGGGCGACTTTTCTTTAATTTTCCAGCTCTGTCTTTGTTTTCCTGTGGGCTACTTGTGACGTTTCAATGGTGAATTTGTCCATTGTCCCTATGTGTTATGAACACTTATTCGAGCCACATGAGGCATAAGAGTTTCTCCTTATCTACTCTGTCTGGTACCCTCATGATTTTGAACAGTTCTACCAAATTTCCTCCCAACTTCCTGTACTCTAAGGAGAACAGCGCCTGTTTCCCCAAACTATCTGCTGTGTTATTATAATGATATACCTTGGGCTTATTTACTGTACAAGACACAAGGCACCAATCACTCATAAAGGATTGGGTAAACATGATGTGGGTTCATTTATAAAGACTAGGGACATGGAAATGGTTATACATATGTATAAAGCTTGAAGACATTAGAGCTGTGTGTGTGCTCTGCTCAAAGCAAAAGTGAAATGACATCTAGATCACATGATACATGTCCCTTCTCTTGATGTCATGTTGATATCCCTTAAGGGCATATTGCGCACTATCCATGTAACTGATGTCCCTAATTCCTAGAAACATGCTTGGAAATCTTTTCTGCACCCTCTATAAAGCCTTCACATCCTTCTTACCAAGGTCACACCCAGAACTGGGCAGGACACTCCAGTTGAGGCCAAACCAGTGTTTTATAAAGGTTCACCATAACTGCTTTCCTTTTGTACTATATGCCTCTGTTTATAAAGCCCAAAGCCCAAGATCCCATATACCTTTTCAACCACTTTTTTAACCTGACTTGCCATCTTTAATAATTTGTGCACATATTACCCCAGGTCCCTCTGCTTCTGCACCCCCTTTAGAATTTTATCCTTTTATATTGCCTCTCCTTGTTCTTCCCCCCGAAGTGTATCATTTTGCAGTGTGTGTATTTTATTATCAGGTCTCGCTCCATTCCAGCAGCCTCCCTATTTCCTCTTAAAGTCTATCACTAACCTCATAATTCACAATGCTTCCACATTTTGTGTTGTCAGCAAATTTGAAGCTGTGCCCTACACACCCAAGTGTAAGTCATTAATACAGGTCAAGAAAAGCAGTGATCCAAGAACTGATCCCTGGGGAACCCCACTCTATACCTTTCTCCAGTCTGAAAAACATAGTGGTGAACGGTTGTTTCCTGTCTTTCAGCCAAGTTCATATCCACATTGCCACTGTCCCTTTTAATCCATGGGACAAGCTTGTTATGTGGCACTTTATCATGTGTTTTTGGAAATCCATATACATCATACCAACTGCATTAGCTTCATCAACCTTCTGTTACCTCATTTAAAACCTCATTCAAGTTACATATACACAACGAACAAATCCGTGCTCACTTTCGTTAATTTGCCCACATTTGTCCAAGTGACTATTAATTTTGTTGCAGACTATCATTTCAAAAAACTTTCCCACCAAGTTAAGCTGACTGGCCTGGAGTTGCTGGGATTATCCTATACACATTTCTGAACAAGGGTGTAACATTGACAATTCTCTTGTCCTCTGACACTGCCCCTGTAAGTAAGGAGGATTGGAAGGGGCCAGTGTCTCTCCAGCTTCCAACTTCACTACCCACAGCATCCTTGCCATCCCATTCGTTCCAAGTGACCAATCAACCAACCAATCAACTTCCAGTGAAGCAATGCCTTGATGTTAAAATTCTCAAGTTTGTTTTCAAATCCCTCCCATGGCCTTTTCCCTAACTCTGTAGTCTCCTCCACGCCTAGAAACCCCCAAGATAGCTGTGCATCTCCAATTCTGGCATCTTGAGATTTTAATCTCACCTCCATTGGTGGTCATGCCTTCAGCTGTCTCGTCCCTAAGCTCTGGAATTCCCTCCCTAAACCCCTTTTCCTCTCTCTTAAGACACTCCTTGACCTATCCTTTTGACCAAGCTTATGACCATCTGCCCTAAGATCTACTTGTGTGGCTTGCTATCATATTTTGTTTAAGGCTCTTGTGAAGTACTTGAGTTGCTTACTGTATTAAAGATGCTGTATAAATACAAGTTGGTGCTGTTTCTTGTCAGAAATATTTAAGAGATCATACATTTGAACCTGCTTCATATCAATTCACATTAATTTGAGGAAGTTAACTATAAGAAATATTTTAATTTTAAACTGCTTTTGGTTGTGATTAAGTAAGCAATGTTTGGTGCTGAAATGACCTTCAGCCACTTGTTCCCTTTCTGCTACTTTGTCAAACACTTTGAGTTTGATCAAAGAAATCACAAGGCAATTGATGAGTGCATCAAGTTCTTAAATATAATTCAAAATAATGCACAAATATAATTGCAATTTGCTTCAGTAAGACTCAAAATTAAGGTTGCCTCACCAGTAATCACCAATATAAGTAACTGGAATAAAAGTTACAATTGCCTAAAGTAAAACCCACTGAATTTTTATTTATTCTTTCATGGGCTGTGGGTGGCACTGGCTAAGCCAACAATTACTGCCCAACCCTAATTGCAGTTGAGAAGGTAGTGGTGATCCACCTTCTTGAACCCCTGCAGTCTGTGAGATGTTGATGCACCCATCGTGCTGATAGGAAGGGGGTTCGAGGATTTTGACCCACTGACAGTGAAGTGAGTCAGGGAGGTATGTGGCTTAGAGGGGAACTTATAGGTGATGGTGTTTCCTTGCGTCTGCTGCTCTTGTCCTTCAAGGTGGTAGAGGACACGGGTTTGGAAAGTGCTGTCAAAGGAACCTTGGTGAGTTGCTGCAGTTCATCTTGGATATTGCGTGCATTGCCACCACTGTGCATTGGTGGTGAAGAGAGTGGACTGCTTTGTCCTGGATGATGTTGAGCTTCTTTAGTGTTGTTGTAAGTGACTCATCCAGACAAGTGGAGAGTATTCCATCGCACCCCTGACTTGTGCCTTGTAGATGGTGGACAGGCTTTAAGAAGTCAGGAAGTGAGTTAGCACAGAATTCCCAGCCTCTGACCTGTTCTTGTAGCCACAGTATTTATATGGCTGGTCCAGATGTTCAATGGCATTGCCATCACTGAATCCCCTGCTATCAACATCCTAGGGATTACCATTGACCAGAAACTGAACTGGATCAGCCATATAAATACTGCGGCTACAAGAGCAGGGCAGAAGCTAGGAACCGTGTGATGAGTAACTTGCCCCCTGACTCTCCAAAGCCTGTCCACCATCTGCAAGGAACAAGTCAGAAGTGTGATGGAATACTCCCCACTTGCCTGAATGAGTGCAGCTCCTACAACATTGAAGAAGCTGGAAGAAGCAGTCTGCTTGATTGGCACCTCATCCACAAACATTCACTCCCCCCACCACAGACGCACAGTAGCAGCAGTGAGCGCCATCTACAAGATGCACTGCAGGAATTCACCAAGGCTCCTTAGACAACACCTTCCAAACCCACAACCACTACCACCTAGAAGGACAAGGGCAGCAGATAGATGGGAACACCACCACCTGGAAGGTCCCCTCCAAATCACTCACCATTCTGACTTGGAAATATATCACCGTTCCTTCACTATCACTGGGCCAAAATCCTGGAACTCCCTTCCTAACAGCACTGTGGGTGTACCTACACCACATGGACTGCAGCGGTTCAAGAAGGCAGCTCACCACCACCTTCTCAGGGACAACTAGGGATGGGCAATAAATGCTGGCCCAGCTGGTGAAGCCCACATCCTGTGAATGAATTTTTAAAAAAAAGCTCAGTTTCTGGTCAATGGTAACCCCCAGGATGTTGATAGCAGGGTTTCAGAGATGGTAATGCCACAGAACGTCAAGGGGAGATAGTTGGATTCTCTTGTTGGAGGTGGTCATTGCCTGGCACTTGTGGCAGGAATGTTGCCACTTGCCACTTAACAGCCCAAGTCTGAATGTTGTCCAGGTCTTGCTGCATATGGATATGGACTGCTTCAGTATCTGAGGGATCGCAAATGGTGCTGAACATTGTACAGTCATCGGTGAACATCCCCACTTCTGACCTTATGGTGGAGGGCATGTCATTGATGAAGCAGCGGAAGAAGGGTTGGACCCAGGACATTACCCCGAGGAACCCCTGCAGTGAAGACCTGGGGCCACCACCAGTACAACCAACTTCCTTTGTGCTAGGTATGACTCTAACCCTTTGATTGCCATTGACTTTGGTTTTGCTGGGACTTCTTGATGCCATGCTTTGTCAAATGCTGCCTTGATGTCAGGGGCAGTCACTCTCACCTCCCCTCTGGAGTTCAGCTCTTTTGTCCATGTTTGGACCAAAGCTGTAATGAGCCCTGGCAGAACCCAATTAGGCGTCAGTAAGCAGGTACACCCTGCCTATGTGTTGCTTGAATTGTCAACAATGCCTTCCATCACTTTGCCGATCAGAGTAGATTGATCAGGTGGTAATTTGCTGGATATGGATGTGTTCTGTTCTTTGTGGACTGGACAAACCTGGGTAATTTTCCACATAGTCAGATGCCTGTGCTGTCGTTGTACTGGAAGAGTTTGGTTCGGGACGTGGCTAGTTCTGGAGCAGAAGTCTTTGGTACTGCTGCTGGAATGTTGTCAGAGCCTAGCCTTTGCGGTATCCAGTGCCTTCAGCCATTTATTGCTATCATGTGGAGTGGAGTGAATTGAATTGGCTGAAGACTGGCATATGTGATGCTGGTGACATCAGTAGGAGGCTGAGATGGATCTGTTGATGTAATATAAAACCTATAAACATTGAGCTGTAATTTTAGATGTTGGCATTCTGAATGTTTCAAGCCAACAGTTTTTCTGCCTGTGACTTCATAGTGCACTGCACATACAATGACATTGATTAGTGATTGTATTTCTGTCAGACTAAAAACGTTGCTACTAACATAGGTCCATTTCCCAATTTATTGTTATGTGTCTAATGAGCCAGCAGTAGTGTTAAGTCTTGCATTCACAAGTGAATAATCTTTGAATTACTAATGGTTAATAAATTATTGCACTGGTAGATCTCCTGTGGCATTGGTCATAGTGAGCCAGAAAATGTACTTTTTATTAAAATGATACAAGTGGAATATGCAATGTGATGTATACTAGTGTGTCACCACAGTAATATTCTAAACTATCAATTAAGTGATTAACTTTTAATGTTCCTTTGTTTTCTCTATGCCTGTTCATTCTAAATTTTGCTTTAGTAAGTAATAGCTTTGTGGAAATGGCTGTGTAGTTATTGAGATGGACAATAATAGGGAAGTGTTGTTGCAACTGTACAAGGCTTTGATGAGACCACACCTGGAGTACTGTGCACAGTTTTGGTCCCCTTACTTGAGGAAGGATGTAGTTGCACTGGAGGAGGTTCACTAGATTGATTCCAGAGATGTGGGGCTTGTCTTATGAGGAGAGAGTGAGCAGTTTAGGCCTATATTTGCCAGAGTTTAAAAGGATGAGAGGAGATCTAATTGAGGTATATAAGATGCTAAAGGGGATAGACAAAGTAGACGGTGGAGCGGATGTTTCCCCTTCTGGGGCATTCTAGAATGAGAGGCCATAGTTTTAGGCTAAGGGGTGGTAGATTTAAATCACAGATGAGGAGGAATTCCTTTTCTCAAAGGGTTGTGAATCTGTGGAATTCACTACCTCAGAGTGCAGTGGATGCCGGGACGCTGAATAAATTTAAGGAGGAGATAGACAGATTTTTAATTAGTAATGAGTTGAAAGGTTATGGCGAGAGGGTGAGAAATTTGAGTTGAGGTCGAAATGAGATCAGCCATGATTGTATTGAATGGCGGGGCAGGCTCGAGGGGCTGAATTGCTTACACCTGCTCCTAGTTCTCATGTTCTTATGTAATATGAGGGAGCTAAATGAATATCGGAGAGAAAATTAGCAACCTGAAATGCTTAAAGAAGCTAATAATTTCAACTGTATATGTTGCATTCCCTCACTGGGATCAAGAACTCCCGGAAGGTTAATTTTTTTGTATCATTGGCAAATTTTTGTTATTCATTTGATATATTGCTTTTGTTTTCCAAATTGTTGCTTAAACAATGTTGAATTGAAGAATTATTTATCTTATTTTTATTTATGGAACTTTGCTGTGTGCAAATTATATATTATATTATTATATTGATGCATGTATACCTGCGCTTCAGAAGTTATGCTGTTGCCCTTCAGGGCATCCTTAGGACATGCAAGGCACTATGTAAATAGAAACTAATTTGTTCTTGTGAAATAAGATTTAATCTTTCAAGATTGTCATTGTTTGAAAAATTAACTATTTAATTGAAAGGATTTGATTTGCCAGACTGGATGCTAGGTAGGCTTAACATGAAGTAGGCCATTAACTTGTGAAAGATGAGCCATTTGACCGTTATGTCGAATTAATAGTTCATTTGGGAGAAGGAAGAATGAACAGGGTGTACGTTAACATAAAAGAACAATGATTTATTAGGAAGGATTTCTTAAAGTTCAGACACCAATAGTGAGGAATGCTTGGGTTTGTATAGAATGGAACAGTTAGGGCAACTACTAACAATAGTACAAATTTATTATAAAAGTTGAACTAAAGTTGAGATCTTTCTTTTAAATGCAAATCAATTACAATATTAATGATTTATACATTGTAAGTTTTGAGCATTCAATTTGTCATAACATTGCATCTTGCTTCATCAGTTAATTTTAATGATGGAACACACATGATGCTGGGAATGATAGGTAAAGAAAAAAGTTTATCTTTATATTCACTAGGGCAGCTAAATGTAACCTCCAGAACCTATGGTAAAATAGTTAATTTCATTCATGTCAAATCCAAATAAAACAAAGGCTGTGCTAAACGTACACTTTAGAAGCATAATTCTGTAAGTAATTTTAGCTTGAAGTATGCTAATAGTAGTTGAATTAGAGAAGATAGATAGATGGGAACACTGGGAAAGCCACATAAGATGTGATCCATTTTGAAATGACGAGTGTAAGTTATTGTGTC
This sequence comes from Cetorhinus maximus, assembly GCF_964194155.1. NCBI lineage: Eukaryota > Metazoa > Chordata > Chondrichthyes > Lamniformes > Cetorhinidae > Cetorhinus > Cetorhinus maximus. Next base: position 35,641,108 of record NC_135900.1, read on the forward strand.
CTTAAACGGAATACAACAATTTTTCATTATAAACTGAATAACACTTACCTGATACTGTAGTTAACAAAAGACATTTAAATATATGCATGCACATTTGCATTTGTTAAATTACTGGCATAATTGAAATTGTGATGATATCTGAAAGTAAATTGTGCAATTCTATTTCAGTGTGTGTGGGTCCACTCCTAATTGCATATGTTAGCTTAACTTCCTGTGGGAAATCCAGTCTTTGTGAGGTTTGATTTGCAAAGCTTCATGGACTTGCATGGTTCATTTAATAAATCATGGTCAATTTTAGCCTTGAGCAACAAAGCAAATTATTGAGTGTCACAAGGATTCTCACAGACTGGTTGGCAACATTGCTTTTACATTGCCGAATTGTTAAATTAAACAGGTTACATTTTATTCTCCTTGTATTTATGTGGGTAATATACTTCAACACCGAATTAATACTGGGAATCATTTAAAATGCATGATGAGTCAAAAATAGTGTCGCTGATAGCATTTCCTATATTGAAGACATACCAGTAAAAACAAAAATAGTAAGGCAACAGCTGCATCAGTGCATTAATGCATCATTGAACTTGCATAGAATTTCATTTTGATTTTTGTGATCAGTGGGTATCCTATGAAGTTCTCTATTTCAAAAAAAAATCACCTTGCACCTGTAGAAAAAGTGGATTTGAGTCATAATTATAAAACTTCTTGGTATCACAATTTATGGGGCTAGTAAGCTCAGTGGATAGATAGCTAGCATGTGGTTCAGAATAAAGCCAACAGTGCTAGTTCGATTCCCGTTCCAGCTGAGGTAGACTTGGGACCTAGCTCCTCACCCAACCCCTGAGCGTGTGAGACAATGGCAAACCACAGGCGAAAAATGGCTCAGGATCAGGCATCAGCAGACAGTGAGCCAAGGGACCTGCCTTTCGGGAGAGCACGCATAACATGCCATCACAATATCTCGTTTATAAAATGGCTATTTTGCTTCCACTGAGTATGCATTGAATCTGAATGGTGGGTAAATGTCAGAAGTCATCGATGAAGCATTGACAGATGGGAGATCATGAGATTATATGCAATGTGAAGTAACATCAAATTGTGTGTGTAAAACTGGAATCGGCAGCCTCTTTTACAGCTCCCCCAGTCTCCAGAAATGGAAGTAAAAATTGAGAGAGATGTGAAGTGGGCTGCTGACTCGCTATTGCCCATTTTACACCATTACACAAAGTCAAGACCTACCTCTGTGCCTTCAAATCATCTGCTATGGTCGTGTTTTTAGCCTCAATAACAGGATTCCCCTTCATGTAATAGAACTGGCAGCTGCACTCTGTAACACCGGGGTGATGTGTGTTTCAACAGTCTCAGATGGCAGCTCCAAGGTCAGTTGGTGATTTTCATTGTATTTTCATGGATATTACAATTCCCCTTGGCTTCACTTAGACCAGGTTTTTGGAATTTGGCATGTATGCTGTCCCTCTGTAGAATTGCATACGTAATGCAATTTGGTACCCATGTTTCAAATGAAACTGGTTCACTGAGGCTGCATTTCTGTAGAATGCTACAAAATTTAAAAATAACTAAGTTAACTTGTAAACTGAAGAGCAAGTCTCAATTAAGTGCCTCTTTTCAAAGCTCCAAATACATAACTCTATAATATCATAAATTATGCAATTTAATTACTGGTCTGATGAGCACAAGTTCATAATATTAGACTGAAGCAACTGCTTCTTAAAGCGATTGTTTTAATTTCATGATTATGCCGTCATCATCTGTGCACTTGTGGTATTCAGAACACCATGCCATGTGACGCCTTGCATCAAGTGCTGCACATTCATCATCGCCGCCCTACTAAGCTCTATTAAATTGTTGTATTCCAGTATGTTGAATCAAGATCCCAATCTTGCTTGCAAGTTCCTTTGGCTTTGGTGGTGACAGCCTTGGTTTAATCGTAGCATTCCTGCCTCGATTAAGCTCTACTCCGGAGATTCAAACACAATTTAGACTGACAGTTTGATGCAGTGCTGTCAGGCATGTTGCATTTTAGATGAGGTGTTAAATGGAGGTCCCATCTGCCCTCAGCCCTATTTGAAGAAGAGCAGAGGAGTTCCTGTTCTGGTCAACATTAATCCCTCTGTCAAAATCACTAAAACATTTCCTAGTAATGTACTTCATTGCTTTTTGTGATACCTTGATGAGTACAGATTAAGTACTGTTTTTCCTAACATCACCAGTGACTAACTGCAAAAGTACTTAAATCAATTGAAGTACTTTGAGACATGCTGAGGTTGTGAAAGATGCTGTATAAATGCAAGTTCTTTTATTGCTTCTCTCCACATCTGAGTCATCTCCTTATGTACATCCTCACAAAACCTTTCGTTTTTTTGACAAATTACCGCACATCCCTGTTCGTTCAACTCCACCATTGGTTGCTTTACCCCTGCCTTCTGCAATTCTTTCAAAATTTAGTCCTCTTAGCATTTCCTCCTTTTACCTTCAAAAAAATCTACTTTAAAAATTGTTGCCTTCAACTGTGTCTTTGCACAAATCGTTGTCCTCCATTCTCTTCAAATCTTTGAATCATGGATGGATATGCATTTTAAACCTCATGAATCTCTTTGAGGCAGACTATTGAAGTATAATTTGTTGTTGCTGCAAATATCTTCTGGTGTGAAAGATTGGTCAAAAGTAATAAGTTAAAGCCAACATATGGTAAGAGAGGACTTGCATTTATGTAGAGACTTTCACAACCTCAGGACATTACAAAGTGTTTTAAAGACAATTAAATACATTTGAAGTGTCAGTCGCTGTTGTATAGAGCAGCCAATTTGTGAAAGGTCCCACAAACACCAATGTGCTAATGATCAGATAATCTATTTGTGATATTGGTTGAGAGATAAATATTGGCCAAGACACCAAAGTAAACCCCCACGGTCCTGTTTGAAATAGTGCCATGGGATTTTTCCACTTGAGATTGCAGATAGAACGTTGATTTAATGTGATTATCTGAAAGGTGCTACCAGCACAGCCACCACTACTGCACTGAAGTGTCAGCCGAGACCTCACCTTCAACACTGCTGTGAGACTTGAATCCACAACCTTCTGGCTCTGGAGTAAGTGTTACGAACTGAATCATGACTGATGCCTCTGTCATAGTAGTGCCTATTCAGGTGCTGCAATTTAAGTACTGGTATGATGTTTATGAAAAGTTTGCAGGGAAGGTATAATGTTGAATAATTCATCAGCCACTAAAACCCACTGTAAGCTTTAAAAATACTACAGTATGGCCTTTTCTATCCGAAAACTGCTGAAAATAAAACTGCCTTTCAGTTTACTCCATTTGCTTAATGGGTCTCTTAGTTATATCGCTACCATTTGATTCTCAATTTCCTGCAAATTTTTTTCACAACCACAAATTTATGCACAGCCCAATTGCCGCCTTGCTTTTCTATGCTCTTCACTATGCCAAGGTCGCCTAGAATTTTGAGGTAACTTGTGGCTCCTCAAAACTGAGAACGTAGATTAAGGACAAATCCTTAAAATCATGTCTTTAGAATACTGCATTAAGCATTGCTAAACAGGTTAATTTTAAACTATTTAAAAGCAATTTACTGTGCTTAGCCTCAATAGCTGTCACCTTGGTCTTTTCACAGGTAAGGCTAAGTGTTAAATAGCAGGTATCAAATATCTGATGTTTTAGATCAAACTGGTGCTATTTAACACCAATTTCTGAAGTGTATTGATTTGCACTGTTTTAACCCGTGCACATTAATCTCCTAAACCGAACACGTTTCTACAAAACGAATTCAGAAACTCGGGTCAATAGGTGATATAATCCGTATGTATTTCACACCTAGCACACTTCAATGCATCAGAATTGAGGAACTGCATATTAATGGCATGTGAAGATAGTTGTCACCTGACAGTATTTACGATTGATAAGTTTATTCCAAAATAGTTACAATTGGGAAAATTGAAAATAAATATGAAAGGAAAATGGCAGGGCAGAAATTCTGCAACTCGCATGAATTCCAAGGTCACGAGCACAAAGCAATAGGGGCCCTGGTTATATCCTATGAAATAAAACATGCACGTAGCTCCAATTAAGAGTTCCCCTTATACTAGACCGACAATTGTCTCCAAGTAATGTCCTCTGATCAGCTCTTTACACTGAACCTCTATTAGGGAAGAATTTTATTTAAGCTGCATCATGGTAACAAGATTTCTCTTGATCCCTTGCTGTAGCAATTTTTCCTTATGCCTCCATTGAATGTGAACCATTTCTCAGTAATTCTTCTTCTGAGGTTAGGAAGATTGTGGTGATTAAAATTTTACATAAGCCTGGGCCAGATCCCTGAAGTAATAGATCTGCAATGTAGCATTACGCTCTTTTGTCCAACAGTGCTTGAACCACAGTAAACTTTGCAAACTTCAGCATGGTATCACAATTAGATGTTGTTGAATACTATGCTGTTATCCAAAATAAATGTATTTATGTATAATGTACAAATGTATAAATGTATAAAAATAAATTAAAATATTTTTGTAAAAACACAGTAATGAGTAATTTAAAATCTGCATACAAAAATATAGTTGAAAAACATGTTGAAAAAATTGTTTACAGTAGTAGACTTGACCTTATTCATTATCTGTCTTTATTCACTTGCAATCTTAAAAACGGCATGTCACAAATCCCCCTAGTCACATCCTGCACCTGACTCGTATTAAGCCCATAGCATTCTAATTATTACCATTCCACTGGTTACAGCCGCACTAGTTCAATCTATTCGCCAAATAATTTCAGTAAACTTGCATTGGGGTATTCCAATGCTGCATGTTTGAAAAGTTTTAAAGACCTTACAATTGCATAATCTATTACCATCAGCATTTCTTTGTGCCTCCCCCGTTGCTGTGCAAAATAAAAATAATGATTCCCCTTTACTTAGCCCAAAGCAACCAAAAAGCCTGTGAAAATGCACATTGTTCATTGTATCATAAGGGAAGTTCACTTTAGAATAACTGTTGTTAGTAGTGGTCTATTGAGATAATTATTGTAATAGAATGCACCATTGACCATACAAATATTATTCTGACATCTACATTGTAGCTTATTCTGCTTACCCTGGTTTTGGCGAAATGGTATTGCAAATTTGTTAACTGTATGTCTTTTGTAGAACAGAATCTAAAGGCTCAGATCAAATATACAAGCACTGCTGTACTGTATCACTGGTTTAACAACATATTGTGGTAATTAGGTAAATTTCTGATCCCTAGGCTATCAATTGGACATATTCAGTTCAAAGTCACATCATATTCCATGTTTTTTAGTTTGTGTGGAGCTCATGGATTTTTTTAATGTTTAAATTCCACTTGACTGTCTGTTTCATTCCATCCATCTCTCCATCACTCCTTGCTGGAAGTTCTTCAATCAAGTTTTTTGTTGGTTGCATATGTTGACCTTCTGGCGCACACAGGATCTTTGCATTAAAGTTTTTGAAATTTATTCTTTCATGGGATGTGGGCATTACTGGCTAGGCCAGCATTTGTTGCCCACCTCTTATTGCCCTGGAACTAAGTGGCTTGCTAGGCCGTTAGAGGGCAGTTCAGAGTCAACAACATTGCTGTTGGTCTGGAGTCAGATGTAGGCCAGACCAGGTAAAGACAGCAGATTTCTTTTCCTAAAAGACATTAGTGAACCACATGGGTTTTTGCAACAATGGTTTCATGGTCACCATTACTGAGACTAGGTTTTAATTCCAGGTTCTATTGGTGATATGAAGTCAAGTTTAGCTTAGTGTTTGTTCCCATTGTTGCAACATATTTTTCTGGTTGTGAGAAAAATGCCTGGTGCTATTGAAATAAAAGATAAGCAGCAATCTTGATGGGCTCCTCTGAAGAGAATGGGTCAGCCATTAAGACTGTTGCTTCAAAGCTAACAGTGATAGTATGAGTGAGATTGTGGGTTCGTTCGTTTCAGAGACTTTACAGTCGCCCCTGCAATGTTCTATTGGTTTCCATTCAGAAGTTGCGAGCATGGGTCTAACTAACCAGGCAATGTGGTTGTCTGTTCTAACTCCATGGGTTTACCTGCAATGTTAACTCATCTGTTCTTTGCACAAGTGCTGACTGATCTCCTGCGTGTTTCCAGCATCCAATCCATTTCCAGCACTGATTTTTTTCATTGCTGAAACATCATCCATTTCTGTCCATACTTCTCCCATTGGGTATAACACTGATCTGTACCTTTTCTTACCTCATAACATCCCATGTGCTACAAAATCAACTTAAGATTCTTGCTTTTAGTTTTAAATCCCTTCATGGCTTTGCCCTTCCCTAACTCCACAATCTCCTCCAGCCTGATGTAATTGGTTGTTATTTCTGCTTTCCAGGCATTAACTTAGCCAGTCTTCTCTTAGAGACAATTACTCCTTCAGGCACTATGCCCCAATCTTCATAACTTCCCTGTGACTGTTTTGCTCATGCTCAGTGTTCTTGAACAATGCAAAATTATCTCTCTGTATGTTTAGTAACTTTATCAGTAGCAATAATTAGTGTGGAAGATGCAGCAGAAAATCAAATCAAAGCAGAGTCACCCTATCATAAACACATCACTTTTATCTCCTCTTGAAGGCAACCATGGAAATCAGCAGCTTTCCATCTGCAGCCATTGGGGTAGCACTGCGTAAAAGAACAAAAGACTTGTGTTAATGTAGCATTTTTCACAACCACCGGGCATCTCAAAGTGCTTTATAGCCAATGAAGTAAGTGTATTTGCTGTTGTAATGCAGGTAATGCGGCTGCAAATTTTGCGCACAGCAAACTCCCACAAACAACAATGTGATAATGACCAGATAATTAGTTTTTGTGATGTTTTCCACATCAAATCTCACTGTGCAAAATAAGAGCTCGCGGTGTAGGGTATAACATATTAGCATGGGTAGAGGATTGGTTGGCTAACAGGAAGCTCTGGGTAGGGTTAAATCAGTCATTTTCAGTTTGGCAAGCTGTAACCAGTGGGATACCATAGGATCAGTGCTGGGGTCTCAACTATTTGTAATTTTAAAAAATTCATTTCATGGGATTGTGGGCCTCGCTGGCTGGACCAGCATTTATTGCCCATCCCTAGTTGCCCCTGAGAAGGTGGTGGTGAGTTGTCTCCTTGAACTGCTGCAGTCCATGTGGTGCGGGTACACCCATCGTGCTGTTAGGAAGGGAGTTCCAGGATTTTCACCCAGCGACTATGAGGGAATGGCAATATATTTTCAAGCCAGGTTGGTGAGTGACTTGGAGGGGAACTTCCAGGTGGTGGTGTTCCCATGTGTCTGCTGTCCCTTCTCCTTCTAGATGGTAGTGGTCGTGGGTTTGGAAGGTGCTGTCGAAGAAGCCTTGGTGAATTCCTGCAGTGCATCTTGTAGATGGTATACACTGCTGCCACTGTGCATCTGCGGTGGAGGGAATGAATGTTTGTGGATGTGGTGCCAATCAAGTGGGCTGCTTTGTTCTGGATGGTGTCAAGCTTCTTGAATGTTGTGGGAGCTGTACTCATCCGGGCAAGTGGGGAGTATTCCATCTCACTCCTGACTTCTGCCTTGTAGATGGTGGACAGGCTTTGGGGAGCCAGGAGGTGAGTTACTCGCCACTGGATTCCTAGCCTCTGACCTGCTCTTGTAACCACAGTATTTATATGGCTAGAACAGTTTAGTTTCTGGTCAATGGTAACCCCCACAATGTTGATAGTGGGGGATTCAGTAATGGTAATGCCATTGAACTTCAAGGGGTGGTTGTTAGATCCTCTCCTGTTGGAGATGGTCATTGTCTGGCACAAATCTTATTTGCCACTTGTCAGCCCAAGCCTGGATATTGTCCAGGTCTCCCTGCATTTGGATATGGACTGCTTCAGTATCTGAGGATACTGAATCTAAATAAATGACTTGGATGAAGGGACGGAATGAATGGTTGCTAAATTTGCTGATGGCACAAAGATAGGTAAGAAAGTAAGTTACGAAGAGGAAATAAGGAGTTTGTAAAGGGATATACTTAGGTTAAATAATTGGGCAAAATTTGGCAGATTGAGTATAATGTGGAAAAATGTGAACTCGTTCACTTTGGCAGGAAGAATAGAAAAGCAAGATATTGTTTAAATGGAGAGAATGCAGAACTGTGCGGCGCAGAGGAATCAGGATGTGCTGGCACAAGAATCAAAAAGTTAGTATACAGTTACAGCAAGTGATTAACAAGGCAAATGGATGGTATTGTTTATTGCAAGGGGAATGGAATATAAAAGTGAGGGAGTTCTGTTACAATTGTATAGGGCATTGGTGAGACTACATCAGAAGTACCCTGTATACAGTTTTGGTCCCCTTTTTTGAAAAAGGATATATTAAGCATTAGAATCCGTTCAGAGAAGGTTCACTCAATTGATTCCTGGGATAAGGGGGTTATCTTATGAGGCAAGGTTGGACAGGGTGGGCCTGTGCCCATTGGAATTTAGAAGAATGAGAGGTGATCTTATTGAAACATGTAAGATCAAGAGGGGAATTGACGGTGAATTCTGAAAGGATGTTTCCGCTTTTGGGAAAGACTAGAGCTAGATGACACAGTTTAAAAAAATAAGGGGTCTCCCATTTAAGGGCGGTGATGAGAAGAAATTTCTTAGTTGGTTTTTGGAATTCTCTTCCCCAGATAGCAGTGGAGGTTGGCTCAATGAATATCATTAAGGCTGAGTAAGATTCTTGATTGACAAGGGAGTCAAGGGGTATAGGGGGTAGACAGAAAAGTAGAGTTGAGGCCACAATCAGATCAGCCATGATCTTATCAAATGGCAGAACTGGCTCAAGGGAACTGAATGGCTGACTCCTCCTAATTCGCATATTTCTATGATTGAGGGGTAAATGTTGACCAGGACACCCAGAATATTTCCCCTGCCTTTTTCCTAAATGGTGCCATGACATCTTTTACATCCACCAGAACAGGCAGATGAGGCCTTAGTTTATCACCTCATCCAAAAGACAGTGCCTGATAGTGAAGAATACCCTCAGTACTGCACTGCTGTGTCAGCCTTGATTTTTGTGCTCAATTCCTGGAGTGGGTCTTGAAACTGGAACATTGTGACTCAGGTGAGAGTGCTACCAACTGAGTGCTAATGCTCTGGGGCCAAATCTCATCTCGGCAGCTAGTGGAATTTGAATTCAATTTATGTATTGTAAATATAAAGCTAGTCTCAGTAATCATGGCCGTGACCATGACAACTATCATTGATTGTTGTAAAAGCCCATCTGGCTCCCTGATGTCATTTTAGGGAAGGAAATTTGCCATCATTACTTGTTTTGGCCTAAATATGGCACCAGATCCACAACAATGTGGGTTGACTCTGCTCTCTGAAATAAACTAGCAATCCACTCAGTTCAAGGACAATTAGGGATGCTGGACTTCCCAGTGACACCCACATCCCATGGAAGAATAAAGGAAAAAAACATAGGCTGGGAAAAGACACCCGTCAGTCAGGCATTAAGCGAACGCAGAAGAATGAATAGTTTATCACTGTTCATATAATTGAATATATTGCTGTACACAAATGTTTGGTGAATGTTTCAGTTGTTGGCTTCTGGTGCATGTTGGGGATGCCCCTATGTGTGGTTGATTCCTCCCAGAACAACACACCAGAAAGCAGCCAGCCTAACCAGCTGATTGACACTAGGAGCCCAAGTTTGGGTAGTGCTAGTACAGGCAAAGAATTGTACATCATTCAACAAAGTTCTCATGAACCAGCTTCTAATTCTAAGTGCAGACTATTCTTTACTCAAGCGTTAGTCAGCTTTATGCACTGGACTATAAGTAAACACATTTTCTTTGAAGCATTTAACAAAAAAAAGCTTGAATAATGCCTAAATGCTTTTTCTCTGTGGAGCAAAATACATCTTATAGCCATTGTGTGGATTCACTGATCCTAACTGTGCCATTCTTGTAACTAGTAAGCATCTCTGGTAAAGCAAACTAAGAAAAATTTGCATATATACTTTCAAGGTCATTTTGTGTTCATATCAGGGGAGATTAACAATTCTTTTTCTTTGAAGTATAACTTGACATGGACAAAAGAGCTGAATTTGAGGTGAGGTGGGAGGGACTGCCCTTGACATCAGGGCAGCACTTAACCGAGTGTGACAACAAGGAACCCGATCAAAACTGAAGTCAGTGGAAATCGAGGGGGAAACTCTCCACTGTTTGGAGTCATACCTACCACAAAGGAAGATGGTTGTGGTTCTTGGAGGCCAAAGAGCTCAGTCACAGGACATTCTTGCAAGAGTTCCTCAGGGTAGTGTCCTAGGCCCAACCACTTCAACTGCTTCAACAATAACCTTCCCTCCATCATAAGATCGGAAGTAGGGATGTTTGCAATTTCTCAGATGCTGAAGCAGTCCGTGCACATACGCAGCAAAACCTTGGCGACGTTCAGGCTTGGGCTGATGAGTGGTGAGTAACGTTGGTGTCGGTCAGTCTCTCTCTCCAATGAGAGGAGATCTAACCATCACCTCTTGACATTCAGTAGCATTAACATCAGTGAATCCTCCACCATCAACATCCTGGGGATTACCATTGATCACAAAATTTAACTGGACTAGCCATATAAATACTAAGGCTGCAAGAACAGGTGAGGGGCTGGGAATTCTGCAGTGAGTAACTTGCCTTGTGACTCCCCTAAGCTTATCCACCATCTACAAGGCATAAATCATGAGCATGATGGAATATTCTCCACTTGCCTGGATGAGTGCAGTTCTAACAACAGTGTTTAAACTGGCGGGAGGGGGACCGTGATTTTGCGTTTAAACCAACGGCGGGGTGGGGGGAGTGAAGAATGAGTTTGCGTTTAAACCAGCGGGGGTGGGGGAAGAGTGAGTTTGTGTTTAAACTGGAGGGGTTGGGGTGGAGAGCGGGTGTTGCAAGTTTGCATTTTAAAAAAGATGTGAACAGTGACATCACAGAAAAGCCTTAAGTTGTTTGGCTGGTGAGTAACAGCTCTTAGGGAGAGTGTTAATAGCTGGAAGCTGGAAAATGTAAATTTTTAAAATATTTTGTTTTAAGTTGTAAAGGTCTGTCTATTACTGAAGTTTAAATTAGTTCAGTAAGTGGTGGTAACGGTAGGCACTGTTATGACACAGCAGTTGGTAAAGCCCAAGTTGTTTAAATCCCAGAGGGAAACTTGAACAATTGTCATAACCTATATTTACAAATGGCATGTTTCAGATGCAGCTCTGAATTCAGGAATAAAATCACCAAGCCTTGAGAATTCAGGAATAAAATCACCAAGCCTCGAGGTGTTTTTTTTTTATATATAAGTAAATTAAACATTTATGAATTGAACAACAAATGTAAACAGATGCACATGTCTACAAATTACTACCATAATAACTTTTAAACAAATCCCCAAATTAATCACTCCCAGGTAAATCTTCAAGGCAATAATAACCCATCGACTTTAAACAGATACCAGGCAAAGATCATTTGACCTTAAGAATTCAATGAGGTCCCTTGCAATTTCATTCCTTTTCAGACACAGTTATAGGCTTACAGGCTGGTTAGATCTTGGGTGCCTCTTGACTAATACACAAACTCCTGTTTATACTGAGCTTCCCCTTTGAATGTAAATTTTCCATTGTATTGCTAGGTCTTTTAATTTTACCTATCCAACCAATAATCCTTTCGTTCCACCAATTTTATTAGTAATATAAACACATTGCTTGGTCTCCCAGCTAGGTGCAAGATTTTAACCATTCTTTTGAATGGTTTATTCAACAAATGCAATTTGCAATTTACCTTTTACTCCTTACATTTATCTAATTAACATCTCATTACCATACATTAAAGCATTCAGACTTCCAGTTAAGCCACACATAGACAAACAGACCCTACTACAATTCCAATTTAACGATAATTTCCATTAACATTATAGAAAGTAATCTCTCATCATGGCAGGCACTAAATAAAATAAAGGAAAATAAATAATTAAATGAAATTAAATGATTAAAATGCATTAAAGATGGCAGGGCAGGTGATGTGTTGCGATTGCAGGATGTGGGCGCTTCTGGATGCCAGTGTGATCCAGGACAAACCAGCCTACAATAAGTGTCTGTAACTGGAGGAACTTTGGCTAATCGTCATTAAGCTGGAGGCTAAGTTACAGGCACTCTGATACCTCGGGGAGGGGATAGGCTACCTGGATACTTGGTACGAGGAGGCAGTCACACCTCTTGGGGTTTTCTGAATTGGTCAGGGACAGGGGGATATGACTACCAGTGAGGCTGATAATGGGACCCATAAGGCAGGAGTGCAGGAGCCTCAGTCATTGAAATTGTCCAACAGGTTTGAGGTTCTTTCAGCTTGTTTGGGTGAGAGCGGGGTCTGCAGGGTGAATGAGCTAACTGACCAGGGTACCGTGGTACAGGAAGGCATTTAAGTGGGGGGAGTAAATAGGAATGTAGTAGTAGTAGGGGATAGACACAGTTCTCCGCAGCCAAGAGTGAGAGCCCAGACTGTTGTGTTGCCCACCTGGTGCCAGGGTTTGGGACATCTGCTCTGGGATTGAAGAGGAATTGCAGTTGGAGGGGGAAGGATCCAGTTGTCGTGGTCTATGTTGGTGCCAACAACATGGATAGGATTAACAAAGAGGTTCTGTTGAGGGAGTATGAGCAACCAGGGGCTAAATTAAAAAGCAGAACCTCAAGGATAATTATCTCTGGATTATGAACTAAGCCATGAGCAAATTGGTGTCGGGTAAATAAGATGAGAGAGATGAATGCATGGCTCAAACATTGGTGTGGGAGAAATGGGATTCAATTCATGGGGCACTGGCACCAGCGTTGGGGTGGTCGACACCTGAACCAAGCTGGGACCAGTGTGCTGGCGAATTGTATAACTAGGTCAGTAGAGAGGGTTTTAAACTAAATAACTGGGGGAAGGAATACTTGAGAAAATATAGTAAAGTAAATGGAAACAAAGCAATAGAGCAGGACAGCAATTTGGGTAATGATTACCAGAGAGTGACAGGAAGGGACAGAACATACAATCGTAAGAGTGCACCAGCAGGTAAGGCCATGATGGAATTTCGTGTTCTGTTTGAAAGTGAGAAGTGTGGGTCCTTGACTCCTGTTTAATGCTAGATAAAGGTGTCAATGAGGGTATGAAGGCAGAGCTGGCTAGCGTGAACTGGGAAACTAGGTTAAAAGGTAGGACAGTAGAGTTTGTGGCAAACAGTAAAGATTTAGTCTAGTGAGAAAAAAAGGCTCCTCTTTGAGAAGGATGCATCATTCATGGCCAAATAAGGAAGCCACGGATAGTATTAAATTGAAAGAAACACTGTACAAATCTGCAAAGATTAGTGGTAGGTCAGAGGATTGGACAAACTTTAAGAACCAGCAAAGAATGACCAAAAAGATAATAAAGAAGGGAGAAAACTAGCTCGTACAATTAAAAACAGAGTTTCTAGAAGTATTTGAATAGGAAAAGGGCAACTAAAGCGAGCTTTGGTCCTCTAGAGAGAGAGAGTCTGGGTGAATTGATGGAAAACCAAGAAAGGGCAGAGGTGCAATGAACAGGTATTTTGTGTTGTCTTCACAGTAGAAGACTTAGAAAACTGCCCAAACACCGTTGCAAATCAAGAGGTGATAGGGAGGACTGAGCTTAAAACAATAACCATCACCAGGGAAATGGTGCTAGGAAAGCTATTAGACCTAAATGCTGACAAATCCCCAGGACCAGATGGCTTGCATCCTATGGTCTTAAAAGGAGTAAAGAAGTGGTGGCACAGTTAGTGGATGCATTGGTTATAAACTTCCAAAATTTCTTATTTTCTGGAAGGGTCCCAGCAGATTGGAAAATAGCTAACGTAACTCCTTTATTCAAGAAAGGAGGGAGGCAGAAAGCAGGGAACTATAGGCCAATTAGCCTAACATCTGTCATGGGGAAAGTGCAAGCATCTCTTATTAAGCAGGTTACAGTAAGATACGAAGAAAATCACAATGCGATTGGACAGAGCCAACATGGCTTTGTGAAAGGGAAATGCTGTTTAACTCAATTATTAGATTTTTTGACAAAGTAACATTGAAGGTGGATAAGGTGGCAGGTGTGGTGTACTTGGATTTTCAAAAGGTATTCAGTAATGTGCCACATCAAAGGTTACAACACAAGATAAAAGCATATGATGTAGGGGGTAACGTATTAGATGGTTAAAGGATTGGTAGCTAACGGGAAGTAAAGAGCAGGAATAAATGGGTCATTTTCAGATTGGCAAGCTGTAACTAGTGGAGTGCCACAGGGATCAGTGCTGGGTCCTCAACTACTTACGAAGTATATCAATGACTTGGATGAAGGGACTGAAGGTATCATCAGCAAATTTACCTCCCATACAAAGATAAGTAGGAAAGTAAGTTGTCAAGTGGAGGTAGAGTCTGAAAAGGGATATAGATAGATTAAGTGAGTGAGCAAAATTTGGCAGGTGGAGTATAACATGGGTAAATGTGAACTTATCTATATTGGCAGGAAGAATAGGAAAACGGTATATTATTTAAATGGAGAGAGATTGCAGAACTCAGTGCAGGGAGAATCTGTGTGCCCTGGCACATGAATCACAGTTTATTGTACAGGTACAACAAGTGATGTGGAAGGCAGATGGAATGTTGGCATTTATTGCAAAAGGAATGGAATAAAAAAGTAGGCAAGTTTTACTGCAGCTGTGCAGGGCCTTAGTGAGACCATATCTGGATACTGTACAGTTTTGGTCTCCTTATTGGAAAAAAGATATAATTGTGTTGGAAGCAGTTCAGAGAATGTTCACTCAACTCATTTGAGTTGAAGGGGTTTTCTTATGAAGAAAGGTTTAACTGGTTAGGCCTATATCCATTGGAGTTTAGAAGAATGAGAAGTTATTGAAACTTATAAGACCTTGAGGGGGATCATTTTTCCTCTTGTGGGGGAGATGAGAACTCGGGGATACAGTTTAAGAATAAGAGGTCTCCTTTTGAGACTTAGATGAGGAGAAATTTTTTTCTGAGGGCCACAAGTATGTGGAATTCTCTTCCCCAGAAGGTAATGGAGGCTCCGTCTTTAGATTTATTCAGGGCTGAGCTAGGTTTTTGTTAGACAAAGGAGTCGAGGGTTCTGGGGTGCAGACAGGTAAGTGAGCTGAGACCACAACCAGATCAGGCATAATGTTATTGAATGGTGGAGCGGGCTCGAAGGGCCTCTTAAGTCCAATGTAAGAAGCTGAACGCCATCCAGGCCAAACAGCCGACTTGATCGGCACCTATCCGCTACCTTAAACAGCCACTCCCTCCGCCACTGGTGCACAGTGGCAGCAGTGTGTTTCATGTACAAGGTGCATTACAATGATTCCCCATCCTCCTTCAACAGCACCTTCCAAACCCACGACCTTAATCACCTAAAAGAGCAAAGGCAGCAGATGGGTGGGAACACCATCACGTACAAGGTCCCCCCTGAAGTCACATGCTATCCTGACTTGGAACTATATCACCATTCCTTCTGCATCACTTGGTCAAAATCCTGCAACTCCTTCCCTGTAGATATACCTATGGCACATGGACTGCAGTGATTCAATAAGGGCAATAAATGATGTTCTTGCCAGCAATGCTCTAATCCCAAGGGTGAAGAAGAAAAAAAAGTCTTTGTGTTGTTACTCTCTTGATATAAATAGTAAGACTGACATGCTGGTAAAGACTCTTAATCATTCTCCATGGGCCCAGTGTCAGGTTGAATTGTCTTTGGATTAAACAGGATTGAGCATAGCTGAAGTATTAATTGAATTCTTTCAAAAAACTCAAGTGAAAGAAATAACCAAAATAACCACTGGTGCACACAGGAAATGTAGGTTGGGGGTTTGGTAGTTTAATGTGGGCTCTTGGTATTTCTCACCTAGTGCCTCTTAGTCTGCCATGTTCCTTCTTACCATGGCATTTCTTTTACAGGTGAAAAAAAGACTTCTCTTATGGGAGATTTTAAGTGTGATGAATGGTAAATAGCCTGTGTGCTGCTGAACCTCAAAGGTGATCAAGCTCCCAGAGTTCAATGCCATTCAATAGTCAGTTAGCAGAAATCAACTAAGGCTTCAATGTCCTAGTAACAGCTTTGCTACATTAAAGGTGCTACGTAAATGCCAAATGTCTCAAGATGCTTCAATCAAAATTTGACACCAAAACACAAAAACTGACATCAGGAGAGAAGGCCAAAAACTTGATCAAAGAGGTAGATGTTCAGGAGCATCTTAAAGAATGAAAGATACTGAGAGGCTTAGGGAAGGAATTCTGAGCGTAAAGTTTTGTCAGTTGAAGGCACACTGCCAGTGATGGTGCTTTTTAAAATCGGGGATACACAGAGGCCAGAGTTGGAGAAGCATAGGGATCTTGAAAGTCTGTAGGACTGGAGATGATCAGAGGTAAAGATGTAAAGCTATGGAGGGGCTTGAAGATGAGGCTGTGAAGTGCAAAATTGAGGTGTTGCTGGACAAGGAGCCGGTGTAGGTCAGCAAGCACGGGCTGATGGCTGAACAGGACTTGGTTTGAATTATGATATGGACAATCAAGTTTTGGATGAGCACAACTTGATGTAGCATGAAAGATGGGAGCCTGACCAGTGTTATCAACTGAACCAACCTGGTGCTGCCTTGAGTCAGGAGGTTGTGGTTTCAATTCCCAATCTAAAATTAGAGAACATAATCTAGGTTACCAGTTCAGCTGCCTTCATTTGGTTGTGACATTAACCAGAAATTTCCTGATTTGTGGAAATAGAACCATAGAAAAGTTATGACACAGAGGCCATTCAGCCCATCGTGTCTGTTGAAGTTAACATTGTTCTCTATGCTGATGGGAACTTGTGCAAAAATTTCTTGTCCAGCTTTGTTAATATCGGACAGTAAAAACTGGCAAAATAAGTGCAAATACAAGACCACCAATACATGTAATAGTGGATGGGCTTCAGTTTTCTTCCATTGCGCCTCAGTTTCAGAGACTCGTGTCTGCTGATCTTCCTCTTACATTGCTATGCAGACCAGAATTTAGGCCCTCTAGAAACGCCTTTCCAGCTGTTTATCCCTTTGAACTGATGCCGGGTTAATGTCGAGTGCACCTTGGTAATTTATGACCTGAGAACTGAAGAATTGTGGAAACTAAATCCTGCTCATTCACATGATGGAAAATAAACCATTTTGTTGGTTTATATTTGGCTACATCTCATGAGAGTGCTTTTTAGTTCGCCTTCTAGAAAGACATGATAACGTGGTGAGATTATAGTAGCTATTACCCTCAACGAGAGTTCGTATCATTAAAATCCTCAGGTCATGTTCATGTTTAACTAAGCCTTGTGCAGCAAAGTGTTCTCTAGATAGTAGGAAATGCCAGTGTGCTTATGGGAGTGGCCAATGATGCTGAATTTGTAATAATTACTGAAAACAGTTCAAATGGTCATTCGTCTCAGTTGAAAATTAGGGGCTTTTATTATTGCAAATTTGCTGCTATGTTTGCCTAGATAGCAACAAGGATTGCACTTTAAGAAATAATTCTTTGTGAAGGATTATGAGGTGCTATAACTGTTTTGTCATCAGCTTCTGAAGTAATAGGTGTCATTGCTCTCACTTAAGTCTTATTCCTTGAGCAAGGTATGGGATTGTTGGGATTATTGTAACTATCCTAGCTTTAATGAGTGTATTCTAATAAATACAGAATGTATACAGCTGTTCCAGAAGTTTGGCAACTACAACAGTTTACTAGTTATACTAGTTATTATAAATTGCTTCCATTTTCCTTCAAATTCTTTAGGTCCAAGCTTTGTATATAATAGAGGTTACTTGTCGAGATTTGTGTTCCCTATTGGCAGGTAAAACAGTAAATGAGTTGTGGCCTTCAAAGGGGAACATAGTTTGGGTACTGTGAGGAATACATTTTTGAAATAAGTATGAAGGACATTGAATTTTGGACATTATTCCTCCTGAGCTAATTTTAAAAGTTTGCCATGTTAATTCAGAGCTGTGACTATGCCATTTTACCAGAAACCACAGGTCAAGATAGATGTCCAGTGGGGACACCTGGAAAAGGAACAGATACTTTGTATGTCAATTACTGCTTTGTCAGGCTAAAGACTCTTGCTGACTGGGTTCAAAACACCTGACCGAAGACCAGTATTCTTCGTCTTAAAGAAAAGCTCTCAAGCAGAGACTCTGTTTGTGTGTGTGGATGCCTTAAGAGCAGGCCGGAAGAAAAAGACACTTTCCCTCTCTCTACCCCACCTTTGTGCTAAACCATCCTTGGAAACATCTCATCAGGATAACTTGTCTTTTTTAGAGTTTGCAAAATTGTGAGAAGTCATCAAGGACAGTTTCACCAAAAAGTCCTTCTGAAGGAACTTCCAGACATATTGTGACCAGAATTCTGTTAGATCAACAGCATCAAGATCTCTTCAAATTTTATCCTTTCAAAAGAAATGTTCCCATCCTTCAGCTTCTGCAGGGTACTGTTTGTTTTGTCCTGTTTTGTGTTTGTGTATGGCAGTTTGAATATCTGTTGTTAAAAAAGGGGAAAATCATTACACTTAATAAACTGGTTAACATATAAGTTTTAGTTTATAACTAGTTTTTAAAAAGAAATTTGTTTTATAATAAATCAATGTTTTTTTGTGTTTACTGGAAGAAGCCTGGTTAGAGTCTTTTTATGCTAGGAATAACCATATCAAAGGTAAACAATTGGCCCATTTTGTGAGCGAATTAAACATTTAAACTATTGTTATGACCCATGGAGAAGCGGGACTTGAATCAACTGCGGATTCCTCCCATCTCCGTCTGTAACAGTACAAATTAGACATGAGGAAGGGCGTTCAAACATTGAGCTCCCAAGATGGCTAAAGATTTTGACTACAAAATTGGGCTCTGTTGCACCCATAGTTGTGGAGTTATAGTCATGGCATTTGTGCCACAGACACGCTTCTGGCAAGGCCCATCTTAATGGGGCATTAGCACAGGTTGTTGGAGTGTGCTGGAAGTATGCGGAGCATACAGATCATGACAGTCAGTGTGCATTGCTGAAATGACATCACTACAGCCATTTTTGACCTTGCCACTGCAACTATGATCCCCTCCCTTAAATGTACACAGTTGAAGGGCTCTTTCTCCCACCCCCCACCCCATAACCAACCAGCTATTGAAAGAGACCATCAACCAATTCAGGGTTAGCTGATGATTAATTTCTACTGGCTCTGAGTTTGAGTTTGTAGGAGTTCTTAATGGTTTGCAAAGTTGTTTAAAATTTGTAAGGGCAACAGAGTGATGCTACACCTGCTGAGTGCCTTGGCTCTTGTCAGACTACTTGCTTCCAGTCCTGGGTGCTGTCATTAAAATCCCTCTTGGGCTGCAGCGTGAGAGGGAGGTGTGAAAGCAAAGACAAGGGCAAGCTGCTCACAAAGGGAAGTGTAGAAGAATGAAGGGGAGAAGGGCTCTGAAGAGGCCTTATCTAATTATGGTCTTCTGGGAGCACTTTTCTTAGCTTCATCTAAGTCGGGCACAGTGTGTGTGTGTCGTCTGTGCTTTACAAAGGATATGCTTGTGCAATTCTGCCTCCTCTTGGGACCAAACCAGCAGCCCTATGTCAGGGCCAGGATAGCATGCCAGTGGCTGTGGAGGTGACTGTGGCCCTGAATTTCTTTGCTTTGGGGTTCTCCTAGGCTGGAGATGGCAGCATCCGTAGCATCTCTCAGATTGCTGTCCACTGTTTCATAAGCGAGCTGTTATGGCCACATGAGGAGGGGTGCAATGACCCCCTCCCTATTCTCCCATGCCACCTTTGACTGGAACAGGGGCTTTTTGAGATTTTGCAGAGGATGTGCTTCACCAATTCTGTAAGAGCTCCACTACTTAAGCTTTGAGGTTATAAAGAATTATTCAGACAGATGGTCTTGGGCTAACGACGAAGTTAAGTTTATTGAAACTATTTCCCGAGTTAAAAAGATTTAGGTAAAACCTGACCACGATTCATATGGTCGCACAAGGACGCACACACGTACACATGCCTTTGTAGCCTTTGTTTAACTGTCCTCCTGGATATAGTTGTGTGGAGCACATTGTCGCGTTTTTTTGTGACGAGGCCTTGGTTCACAGTCAAATTTTCTTCTCAGGGTGGTCACTTTGCAAACTGAACACAGCACTTGCGAGAGAGATAGAGAGAACATAGCTTCAATCAGCTTCTGTTCAGTACAGCATTGTTTTTGTTATTTTCTCCCTCTCTTGCTTGGTAAGGGCCCCTTGAAGTACCTCGCTGGTTGTGTATTCCAGAGAAATTCTATTAGCTCATTTCAGCTGCAGTTATTGTTTCAGAACAGAGAATTGCCTTTTGATGTCTCACCTCAAACATTTGAAAAGCCTCGGTGGTGTGAATCGACAAGAGATGGGGTCTTTCACGCTCCCCAGGGGGTTGAATATCTGTTTTCGTCCCACATGGTAGAAAGCAAAATTGTGTGTATTACGGTTGTCTAGGCAGGTTCTTTTCTTAAATTCCTTTGTCTGTATAAGGTTCCAGTTTTTTAAAATCCAGCCAGAAAAAGTAAAATGAGAAATTGTATCTTCAAGAAGCACATTCCTGTAAGGGAGGTAACAGGTTCTCTTTATGCCAGGAGAGGGGAGTTCATTGTGTTCTCTCCGGCTGGAGAGAAGCAGAAAAATGTTCACGTGGCTTCCACATGGCATGTTGCAATTGAGTGACTGCGCTTATGTGACTCTGCAGGCACCCATTTTCTTTATTCTTTAAGGGATGTGAGCATTGCTCGCAAGGCCAGCTCGCAATGCCAGCAGTTGTTTCCCATTCTAATTTCCTTTTGAGAAGGTGATGGTGAACTATCTTCTTGAACCACTGCAGTGCAGCGGTGAAGATACACCCACAGCCCTGTTAGGAAGGGATTGCCAGGATTATGACAGAGGTGGTGAAGGAACAGTTATATAGTCCCAAGACAGGATGGTGCCTTGGAAAGGGACTTCAAGATGGTGGACCCATGTGTCTACTGCCCTTGTCCTGCAAGGTGGAAGAGATTGTGGGTTTGGAAGGAGTCTTGGTGAGTTGCTGCAGTGCACATGCACAGATGGACACATTGCTGCCACTTTGTTCCACTGATAGAGGGAGTAAATGTTGAAGGTGGTGGATAAGGTACTGATCAAGTGGGTTGCTTTGTGCTGGATGGTGTCGAGCTTCTTGAGTATTGTTGGATCTGCACTTGCCTGGCCAAGTGGAGAGTATTCCATCACACTCCTGAGGGAGGCAGTGGCATAGTGGTATTGCCACTGGACTGGTATTCTAGAGACCCAGGGTAATGCTGTGGTTACCCAGGTTCGAATCCCACTGCGGCAGATGGTGAAATTTGATTTCAATAAAAATCTGGTATTACAAGTCTGATGATGACCATGAAGCCATTATCAATTGTTGTTAAAAACCCATTTGGTTCACTAATGTCCTTTCCGGAAGGAAATCTGCTGTCCTTACCTGGCCTGGCCTACATGTGCAATGTGGTTGACTCTAAAATGCCCTTTGAAAAAGGGCAATTGGGAATGGGCAATAAATGCTAGCCTAGCCAGTGACACACACATCCCATGAGCAAATAAATAAATAAAAAAGATGGGGGAACAGGCTGCTTCAGCTCAGTTTTTTGTCAGAATGTTGATCCAGGTGAGATTTGTTGATGATGACGCCAATAAATGTCAAAGGAAGATGGTTAGATTGTCCCTTGTTGGAGATAGTTAATGCCTGGCACCATTATGGCACAAATGTTGCTTACCATTTATCAGTCCAAGCCTGAATTTTGTCCAGATCTTGCTACATGTGGATATGGATTGCTTCACTATCCGGTGAGTCTCAAATGGTATGGAACACTGCAATTATCATGTATTCTCACTTCTGACCTTTTGGATGGAGGGAAGATCATTGAAGAAGCTGAAGATGGTTGGGCCTAGGATACTACCTTGCGGAACTTCGGCAGCATTATTCTGCAGCTGAGATGTTTGATTTCCAACAACCACAGCCATCTGCCTTTAATGCTAGGTATGACTCCAACCACTGGAGAGTCTTCCCTCAATTCCCATTGACTTCAGTTTTGATAGGCTTCTTCATGCTGCACTCGATGTCAAGGGCAATCACTTTCACCTCTGCTTTGGAATTCCGGTTATTGCAGTGTAAGCCATTTGATAGCACTGTCAATGACACCTTCCATCACTTTACTGATGGCTGAGTGTGGATTGATGGGAGCAACAATGGTACGGATTGGATATGTCCTATTTTTTGTAGACAGGACATACCTTGGCAATTTTCTACATTCAGGTAGATGCCAATGTTATATAGCGTGTAAATGCTGAAAGGTGCCACAACTGGAAAGGTTTCCACTTGCTGAATGTGCAGTTGGCGTGTGATCATGCACATAGCAGCACAGTATGTTGGTAATGATTGCTGTTCTGGAAGCATTAATTGTGCTTTTGTTCTGTGCCAATCTGTTTCCTTAGTATTTGAGTTGCCACGTCAAACCGTGAGTGGGTGGCCACTGGGAAACAAAGCGCTACCTTTTTACATGGCTTATGACTGTGTTCTGCAGCCCAACCACATGTTTCCAGGGTGTAAAAATGAGTGCCGTGTGGAACGACGGCCTCAGGACTCCAGTGGTCTGCCCAATGGTTACACTGCCTGGACCACTCTGGAGAAGCCCTGCAGTACTCGCTGGAGTGTGTCCTGATTCTTGGTCTGTTGTATCCTCCACACCCTGACCATTATGGGGTCACAGTGATTGTAACCAGGGATACTGTAAGCCGCCCAGAAGGAGGAAAAGGATAAGCAGGAGGAGGGACTGTGGTGTTGCATTGGAAACCCTGGAGCTGCCTCTGGCCTGTTGTCATTACCACTTTTTTTTCCTGCTCAAATATCTTCTGTAGCTAGTTCTAGCAACTAATGCCAGCTAGCTTTAAGTGGTACCAACCTTATGCAAATTTGAACCTGTTGATGAGATGTGCAGCCACTCGATAGTGTGCTTAGCGCTGGGCTGTATGCCCCTAGCCTTTAAATTAATAGGCAGCACACAGTTTATATCACTGAGTGGACATGAGTTAATCAAGCATCGTGATATGCCTGCCTGTTTTCTGGCCGAATCCAATTTTTTCCCCATAGACTTTGAAAGGGCATATGATAAAATACCACATTAATGCTTTTTCAGAAAATAGAAGCAAATGGTATTAAAAAGACAATCATAAATTGGGTTTGTAATTGACTATAGGTTAGGTTGCAGAAAATAAAGGGGAATGAGTGAATGTTTTTTCTGAATGAAGTGAAGTATGCAGTGGGCCCCTGTTATGAACAATGTATAATGTATATTTTTGTTAAGAAAGGTAAAAATAGCTTCAGTTTCAATTGGCTTTTGTTTCTGAACTTTGGTGCCTGGGAGTCTGGATAAACTTGACTAAAAGGTTTCGGGTCTTTTGGGGTTTTTTTGTGTATATACATTTTTAATTAGGCCTTACAACCCCTGGAGTTAGAGACGGGTTAAAAGGGGTTCCAAGTTCAGCGATTCTGAAAAAAGAAAAAAAGTAGAAAAGCTTTACTGTTGCTTAGTGACAGTGATCCAGTGAAACGGACACAGATAAGACAGGAGTTGAGAAAGGGGATGTTCGGTGTGTGTCAGAGGGATTTTAAGCTTTCTGAGAAGAATAACTGCAGGTCTAGTGGGACAGTAGCTAACTGAATAATCAGTTTTGGGCTCGGTAAAGTAATCAGTTTAGCAGAGATGCTACTGGAAGACTGAATTTAGGGAACTCGTTTATTTGCTCTGTTGATGAAACAGTGGGTTTAGAGTGCAGTTTTTGGGCGTCTCAGAAATAAGAGTTGGGTGAGAAGCATCGAGTGAATGCTCAGGAATTCATTGGAAGGAAACCGTTTGCAGCTGTGCCTGTCCCAAGTGAGACCCTTGCTGTCAAGTTAGTGGTAACTCTTCACTGGTTTAAGTGTCTGTAAAGATATTGCTGGGGTAAAGGAATAGTGGGAATTTGAATTGTCGTCTTGTTTGTATTGAGATCTTTTCGACCTTTTTGTCTGGTGTAATATCTTACTTCTCTTCTTTAAATAAATACTTTATTCTTTGTATGAGAAGTTAATCAGCAGACTCCTGTGAATTTGTTCAGTAACTTTCCAACACCGTTTTTAAAAAAAAAAGTTAGGCTCTATCAAGCCAGATTTCATTCTGACTTGTCCAGTATTAAAAGCAGTTGGGATTGTAACAATATGCAGGGAGTGGGATTGGAGCATTGCTTTCCTGACATAAAAATGACCCTAAATTGGGTGTATGGAGTACAATTTTGAAGCTTGTGGATGATGCCGAACTTATCATATTAAACGGTGAATAGGGCAGTAGCAGACTTCAGGAGGGCACAAGCAGATTGATGAAATTGGCAGACAAATGGCAGATGAAATTTAATGCAGTTAAGTGTGAAGCGATGAATTTTAGGAGAAACAGCATGGAGAGACAGCATAATCTAAGTGGCACTCTTTTGAAGAGGATGCAAGTGCAGAGGAACCCAGGGATTACATATTTGTTGATCTTTGAAAGTGCCAGGGCAAATTGAAAAGCCAGTGAAGAAAGCATGTGGGATACTTGGCTTTGTGAAGGAAGTGTGGAATACAAAAACAAGCAAGTCATGCCAAACCTTTTACAAGTTGTTGGTTGGGACTCATTTGGAGTATTGTGTACCATTCTGGACACCACACCTTTTAGGAAAGATGTCAAGACCTTCAAGACGGTGCAGAAGAGTTTTGCTAGGATAACACCAGGGATGAAGTTCTTCTGTTATTTGGAGAGATTGGAGAAACTGTTCTCATTCAACCAGAGAAGGTTAATGGAAGACCAAATAGTTGTATTCAAAATTGTGTTTTGATAGAACAAGTAGGAAGGAACAGTTTCATCTGGCAAGCAGATTGGCATCCAGTGGTCATAGATTTAAAATAATTGATCAAAGTATAGCTAAATAAGAGAAATAATTTTGTCAGGAGGGTTAAGATCTGGAACACACTGCTTGAAAGGATTGTGAAAGCAGTTCCTAGGAATTTCCAGCAGGTAACTGGACATGTCTTTGAAGGAAACTAATTTGCATGATTTTGGGGGAAAAGTGGAGTGAAACTAAATTTGACAGCTCTTTAAAAGCAATGGCATAGGCACCCTAGACCAAATAGTGGTCAGCTCTTCTGTAAAATTCTGGTTCTATTGCTAGTGCTAATTTGGATTTTATTCACATGAGCTTGTCCGCCCAGAGCAAGTCATTCTATAATTGTACCTGTCCACAAAATCCACTTTCTTTACTTCCTGAATGTTCCCAACATAGAAAGCTGTGTTATCATTGAGGTAGACCTGGAGAAATGTAACAGTGGTGGAATGAGACTACCTTTTCTTTGAGGTTTTGTTTTTGGTCCCCTTGTTCTGCTGAGGGAAAGCAATGACATTTTGCCCTCAGGGCTAACCTGTCCATTTTTATGTAGATTAAGAAAAGAATTCTGCTGTCTGTAGCCCGTGCTATTTGCAGTAAAATAGCATGGTCCTCACTGAAAATGCAGTCTATTAATCCCATCGACATCTCCATATCACTTTCTATTTGGAAATTGGAAAGGTTCAACTTGCACACCATTTGTGTATTTGCATCGTTTGTAATTTGGATTTAAATTGTAGCCCAGTCAGCAGTCCAGTGCCATTGTTTTCATCTTGTGTTTGATTCCACTTTTTTTGTCCCTTTTTTGTTTTCTTCAGTAATAAACGCAGTCACCTGCAAAATATTTTCCTTCCCTCATTTAGTGTACATTTGCTTTCCTGTTTCATTTCGGGCCACATGACCTACGCCCAAAGCTTTGTCAGTATTGACCCAACATGGTCAAAAGTAGATAAAGGAGGACCTGGAGTGATTTTTATCATTCTGTGGATGTGATGATCTTCATTCTAAAACAGATCAAAAAATACTTAGCAAAGCCATCTGACAGAAGTCTCTCACAATCTTGCACCATACCAGTCATTTAATAGTATTTTTCAACAAATGACATTTAAATGCCTCTTGGAGTCTTAAAACACATGGTCATATCTTGAGGACCTTTTGAATTTGGAAGTAGTTGCTTGAACTGGAAGGGCTTTTCAAGCATTTCTGTTCTTCCCTTTATCTCTGTATATTTCCCTATAGCCTGTATCTCAGATACCTCATCATCATCATGATCAGAGGACCTCCCCCTAAATAATTCACATCTCTCAAGCTACTTTATAACAACTGGCAGCTTTACTTTTACAGTACTTACACTCCATAGAGAAAATTAGTCTGAAATAGTGCTCTAATTTGCAGTAAAAGGAAATTGAGAAATGACATTTAAATTTTGTTTCCCCACATAGCTTAGAGGCATTTGCCTTAGAGGCAACCAAAGCATATGCCTTCTTGGCCTATTTAAGCTATTTATTTTGACATTTTCGATGGCGCTGCCTCGGCCCTAAAACTCTTGAATTTCCTCCCTACACCTCTCCGCCTCTCTACCTCTCTTCCCTCCCACTAAGACAGTCTTTAAAATCCACCACATTGACTGATCTTTTGGCCATCTGCTCTAATATCCTTATGTGATTGGATGTCATTTTATTTTACAATGTCTCTGAAGTGCATTGGGCTTTATTATGTTAAAGGCATTACAAAAATACAAGTTATTGTTTTTATTATTTGACATGATCACTTTTTGAGATGAAAATGTGTCTCAAGAGCACAGTATATGTCAAATATTAAATTTGCAAAAAGAAATGTAAAGTTTTCTTGTATACTCTAGTTACCTGTGGGACTCTAATATTGCAAGCCATAATAAAATGGCATTTAATTCCATATTTAATTTGGAAAAGTTGTGTTCTGCTGGCACTTCCTCGGACTGAGCCAATGTAGTGAAGCCAATTTTCAAGTGGAAATCAAAAGCATTGAAATAACGAGTGTATTCACATATCAACAAAATGCAACATGAATCAAATTAGTTTAGATGACTTAAGGTAAGTGGTGGTTCTGGAATAATTAATTTTGAGGCATATGTTATATAATGTAAGAAAATCACTTAATGAACAGAACCCAATAGATTCTTCCAAATAACCCGTCTGTGCATGTTTTAAGAAAGTATGTTTTACACTTGTATCGTGAAGAATAATTGTGGGAGGATATCTATGTACGTGTTACAGAAGTCCAAGGTATTTTTACAGCTACAAAGCTCCGGTGAGAGTTGAAATGGCTTACATCACATCTGCATGCGTGAATAGTCTGGGGACTAGGTTTCCTTTTCAAAGTGTGAGTGAATCATCTGTGAGTCTTTGCCAATTTATACATGTAGCACACAATGCTCAAGCACCAAGAAAGTGATGTTGAACCAATCTGTACATAGACCATACTAAAACAATTAAACAGAGGAATAAAATGTTGAAGATTAAAAATATTAAAGTGAGAACTAGCTGTTTTAAAATTACAATGTTTTACATAATATGTTTACTCATTAAAATGGGAAAACGCTCTTAAACTTCCTTGTTTTCTGTTGTTAATGTGGCACTGCTAATGTTTGAGCTGTGTGGATGGCTGAAAGTCTTAACATTTCAAATATGGAAATTATGTCACAAGAATAATATCAAATAACTTTGTTCATCGTTATACTTATTATGTATTTGCATTGACACTTGGTGGGCCAGCTGAAAAAAAATGATTAATCATAAAGGAACGATATCACCAATGCTCTATTAATTTATTTTAGATTTTCAGGTACATGTATGAGAATTAATTTTGAAATGCAATCTTAGTAATTTCTGCTCAAATTTCTGAATATGTCTGCCTGTTTGGTGTGACAATACATACATTGCCATTTTGGCTGAAATGATGCACAAAAATAGCAAATGGATCAAATATTTATAATCCATCTATTCAGAATAATAGAAACTAATATTTTAAATGGAAATGCAGATCTGATACTGAATGGACATGATATTTATTCAGTAAGTGAACCCCACTTAAAATAAACCACATGTGTATCAGTTAGATAACTCTTGTATTCAACCTGTTTTGGGCCTTTTTCTGTTTGTAATTTTATGCAATAAATAACACGTGAAAATCATTTGATGGGAAAGCAGAGGGGTAAACATTGAGCTGGATATGCTGTGTGTGAAAGTAATGCAACATGCTGTGATGTCATAATGTTATGGGTGATGTGATGCAATGAGCAAAAATATCTTTCTTTTACAAACAAATGATTAAAAATTCTGGGCATTCTGTTATGTCCATATACAAATTAAATTATCTAACAATGGGATTTTTTTCCACAAAGTTAACAGTGGAATGTCTTGCTTTTCATCCGTCCTCATTCCCAGGGTTGGCCGCACTATGAACAATATCTCCATTGATTCCTATTCTCCACTGCCCTTGCTGCCTGACCCATAGGCCAGTCCACACTCTGCTATTATATACCCATGCTATATTGGATCTTCCTTGTGCACGTTTTCCAGGTGTTTGTCCTTGCATTACCATTTTTCCCAAACACTCCGTTCCTGTTTGCATCACATCTCCAAAATATGAGAGCTTCCTTAATACCAGTGCCTCAAACAAGTTCTCATATCACCAGCTTTCTTGAGCACCCAATCATTTGTCCGCATGACTGTCCATGACACAGTAATATCTGTCTGAGTCCCTTTCTTTCAAATGCTCTTATTCGAGCCTCATCACTCTTCTTGATGGTCTAGCTTTCACAGCCATATATTGTCACCAGCCACACAAGAGCTTTCAGAAGATGAATCTTCCTTGTAATCGAGATGATGTGGCTACTCCATACACTCATGTGAGTTCACATGCCATGATCCTTGCTAACTCTAGTCTGAATTTCTTGGTAGACTCTGCATCTTACGTGACCAGTGACCCAACATAGTGGAGGATATCAACCTGTTCAGTCAGAACTCCGTTAATCAGAGCAGTGCAATAATGGGATAAAAATAATTGGTCATCCTCCAAAAAGACCTTGACAGTTAAGAAAACTAATGCTGTAAATGGGAATGGTCTGTTACCACTCTTCAAAAAATGTTCATAGTAATTTTGAAATGGTGATGGTGGCATTACACAGTGCTCTCATTTCTCCAGCCAAGGGAAATACAAGCTTACTAATGTGCCACTTTTGGCCACCGCTAGTATTTCCTGAAGAAAATCTTGCCCCTTTGTGCCTCAATATGAATGTGCTTCTGTGCTTTTCAGACTGGTTTTCAGTTTTTTTTCATTGTGACTTGATGTGTTGGCTTTTGCTGGCAATGTTTTGGGTAAGGAAAATATCCATCCAAAATAAAAACAGATAATGCTGGAAATACTCAACAGGACAGGCAGCATCTGTGGAGACAGAACATTTCAGGTTGTGACTTTTTATCAGAACTGGCAAAAGTTAATGATGTAATTGGTTTTGAGCAATAATTGGGAGGAGAAGAACATAAAATGGTCTATGATAGGGTAGAAGCCAGGGGAGATTGAATGACAGAAGCATTAGTCCTCCAGGGACTAATGGAGGGCAAGAAAAGAAAGAAACAAAGGACGTGCCTAAAACAGGTGTACTGCTGACTGAAAGCGAAAGTAAGAGAAAAATCAAAATGTGCTAAAAAAAAAAGGAAGCAAAGAGTTTACAGTCAGCAATTGTTGAACTCAGTGTTAAGTCTGGAAGGCTGTCAAATGCCTTATCGAAAGATGAGGTGCTGTTCCTCTTCGTTGCGCTTCATTGGAACAGTGCAGTAGGCTGAGGACAAATGTCAGCGTGAGAACAAAGTGGAGAATTAAAATGACAGGGCACTGGATGCTCGAGGTCACGATGTTCAGCAAAGCAGTCGTCCAATCTATGTTTGGCCTCCTCAATGTTCAGGAGACCACATTGTTAGCAATAACTGCAGCAGACTAGATTGAAAGAAGTACACGTAAATTGCTGTTTCACCTGCAGAGAGTATTTGGCGCCTTAGAATGAGAGGAGATAAAAGGGACAGGTGTTGCATCTCATGTGTTTGCGTGGGAAGGTGCCATGGGAAGGGGAAAGGGTGGTGGAGGTGGCTGAGGAGTGGACCAAGGGTATCACTGAGGGAATGGTCCCTCCTTGAAAAGGGAGGGTAAGATTGTTTGGTGGCATCATGCTGGAGGTGGTGGAAAATGATCTGTTGAAAATGGAGGTTGGTGGGTTGAAGGTGAGGACAAGGGGAACCCGATCGTGATTATCGGAGTGAGGAGAAGGGGTGAGAGCAGGACTCTGGGAAATGTGGCCGATACAGTCAAGGGTTCTGTCAACCACGGTGGTGGGGGGGAAGCCTCGGTTGCGGAAAAAAAACACCTCAGAAACGCTGGTGTGGAGGGATGCATCAGATGCGACAGAGGAACTGGGAGAATGCAATGGAATCCTTGCAGGCGATGCAGTGTGAGGAAGTGTAGTCATGAGAACATAAGAAATAGGAACAGGAGAAGGCCATTTGGTGCCACAAGCCTGCTCGCCAGTCAGTAAGATCATGACTGATCTGATGTGGCCTGAACTCCACTTTCTTAACTCAGCCTTGAATATATTCCATGGCCCCATCTTCATTGCTTGCTGGGGAGAGAATTCCAAACACCAACAACCCTCTTAGAGAAGAAAAGGTAGATGTGGGAGTCGGTGGGCTTAGGATGAATGTCGATTGCCAGAAACTGAGACGAAGTCGAGGAAGGGAAGAGTCTGAGATGGACCATATGAAACTGAGAGAGGGGTGGAAATTGCAAGCAAAGTTGATGACTTTTCAATTCGGCGTGAGAGCAGGACATGGCACCAATGCAGTCAGAAATGTACTGGAAGAAGGGCTGAGGGAGGGGTCCCTGAATAGGACTGGAACAAGGAATGTTCCACATATCCCATAAAACAAACCATAACTAGGACCCACATGGGTACCCATGGAGGAAGTGAGATGAATTAAAGGAGAAATTGTTCATTGAGAGAATAAGTTCAGCCAATTGGAAGAGAGTCGTAGTCAATGGAAACTGGTTGGGCCTCTGTTCAGGGAAGAAGTGGAGTGCCCTCAGGCTGTCTTGGTAGGGGATGGGGGCATGGAGAGATTGAACATCCATGGTGAAGGGGAGACAGTTAAGGGCAGAAAATTGGAAATTATCAAAGTGATAGAAGGCATTGGAAGAGTCATGGATGCAGGTGGGGAGATACTGGACAAAGGGAAAAAAAATGGAGTCAGAGTAGGGAGAAATCAGTTCAGTGGGGCAGGGACATGCTGAAACAATAGGTCTACAGGGCAGTCCTGTTTATGGATCTTGGGATGCAAGCTGTATGGGGTTGGGGTGGGAATCTGTGGAGGGAAGATCACTGGAAGAGTTGAGATTAGTCATTGTTCTGGAAACAATGGTTTGATGTTCAATGGTGGGGTCATGGTCCGGGGGAAGGAGGAGGAAATGTCAGTTGGCTTTCAGCCTTTACAAGGTTAAGGTCAGTTCACCAGACGACAACAGCATCCGCCTTGTCAGCAAGTTTGATAATGTCAGGGTTCGACCCAAGAACAGAACACAGCAAGCTGAGATGGAGACAGGTTCAAGAGAGTGAAGGTAACAGATGAATTGAGATGGCTGATGAGAACTGCCGGCGTAACAGGTGAAAAGATCGAGAGAGGGCAAGAGGCTAGATAGAAGAAGAACACTGGAGATGGGTGAAAGGGGAGGACTCTTGGCTAAAGAAGTGTGCACAGAAATGAGGGTGACAGAAGAAGAGCTCAACGTCATGCTGAGCTTGAAATTTGTTAGATGGGGGCACCAGGAGATGAAGCTGAGTCCTTTCCTAAGCACAGATCATTCAGTGTTTCGATCGTTCAGTGTCACAGGAGAAAGTTGGAGTGCATAATGCATACACGGCAAGGGTGTGGTCAGGGGAAGTTGAGGGGAAGAGAGATTTGGAGGGGTGTTGGTACCTAATCAGTTGTTGGATTTTGTGATCATTCACACCTGAAAGAGAACAAGTTTTTTGTTAAAGTGGCAGATGAGTCGAAGGATGAAGTGAAATTGTGGAGCAAGACAGTTTTGAGAGAGTGACTTGATCTTTCTGAGAAGAAATCAGAATTGTTCATGTGGCAGCATGTGAAACTTGAGTGTGGACCTCTGGATGTGGCGCAATTGAATGTTGTTGTGCTCTCTCTTGTTGGAGATGGTCAATTCCTGACACTTGTGTGGTGCAAATATTACTTATCACTTATCAACTGGATGTTGTACAAATCTTGCTAATGCTGCATCATTGTCTGAGGAATTATAAATGGAACAGAGCTTGGTGCTACCATCAGTGAACAGCTTCACTTCTGACCTTATGATGCAGAGAAAGCTATCCAATACTATTTTCAGGTTCTGTATTTCAGCTTTGACATAGCTGGCTTAAATCCTGTTCCCATTTGAAGTTGTTGGATTTAGTGTACCAAGAGGATAAGTGAGATGTATTTCATTACTGTTATTCTGAACATTAAAAAGATCCAATTGAGTAATATTTGCTATTTTAGTACAATAGATTCCTTTCTTTTTAATAAATAACTGCTTCTTGCCTCTGCCTCTCCACTGCATTTAATTTACCAATATGTTTACTCTCTTTTGGTGGGGTGTTTAAAAAGCTGCAAGTTTTTCTTATTCGATCACATGTATTGTTAGTCACTAAACCTTCAGAGTTGCTCCAAATGCTCCTCTTGGTCAGTGAGATCCCTTTGGTCCAAGTAAAGAAAATTACTTGGCTGTCAAGTGGAAATGCCAATAGTAAATCCATGTTTGTTTTTAATTTATAGCTAAAACAAAGCCATAATCTGAAAGATCCTGTGTAGGAAAAATGTAACATTTGTTACTTGTCTGTTTACAGCTCTATCCAAGCTCGATTCATTAATGTGGTTTTCATATAGTTCGGTTTGGGATGTTGGTAACTATGTTCAGCTGTTTCATCAATGGCTTTCCCTGCGTCATAAGGTCAGAAATGAAGTTCTGCTCCATTCATAATTCCTCAGCATAAGCATGATGTGTACAACATCCAGGCTTGGGCTGATAGATGGCAAGTAATTTTGTGCCACATCAGTGTCAGAAATGACAATCTCCAACAAGAGAGCATAACAACCTTAACATTTAATGACATTATTGTCACTGATTTTCCCCTCCATCAGTATCCAAGTCCTCACCGTTGGCCAGAAACTGAACTGGACCACCTACCAGGCACAAGTCATATTCTCCACTTGCTTGGATGGGCACAACTGCAAGAACATTCCAGAAACTAAATACTATGCAGGACAAAGGTCTGCTTAATTGCCAACTTCTCGACAAGCATAAACATCCACTGCCTCCACTACCAGAGGACTCTGGCTACAGTGTTTGCTGCAGCAACTAACCTGGTCATTTTTCAGCAACATCTCCCAAACCAACTTCTGGCACCTATGAGGACAAAGACAGCAGATGCATGGAAACACCATTCAAGTCTTAGGAATATGTTGTCCTCCATTGTTGCTGGGTCAAAATGCTGGAGATCTCCACACAATGGCATTGTGGAAGCATTTTCACCACATTGACTTCAATGGTTCAGGAAGGTGGACCTTCACCAGCTCAAGGGCAGCTAGGTTGGACTATAAATTCTGGCCTGCTTCGTGCTGCCTGCGTCCCGAGAATGAATTTAAAAGTATAACATGTTTTTTCAGTTTTTGTCAGCAATGTAGATGTTTTTAAAATTTTGTTTTTTCACAAAGTTGAATGGAGACTTATAACTAACCAAAAAATATGAATGTTGGAAGCTAGGAATTCCATTAACACAATGATTAGTCGACTTAGGTGTACAGTTGTGCCAATTATAATGCTGTTTCAATCAATTTTTCAAATTCAAATGTCATACAATACTTGAAACAAACCACAATACTATCTTAAAAAATATGTTTGAAGTTGAGCTACTGTTAATTGTACATTGACATTTATAGAATCATACAGTGATGTAGCACAGGAGGAGGCCATTTGGCCCATTGTGCCTATGCTCATTCTTCGAAATGAGCAAAATGGCAGATTGAAAAAAGTAATCTTACAAAGGATAAAAAAGAAAAGAACTGTGCCTGGCTATATCAGCAAGTTAGGGCATAGTTTTTCTTTTAAAGCAGAAGGATGCAGGAAGAAGTCTTAATGAACAGCAAACATGAGATACCCAGCTCAAGTAAGGTTTGGCCAAATAAGATACAGTATAAGTTACGACCAAGGGCTTTTTTTCTCCCAAGAGAACAGTGTGGCTGCTTGGCCGTTACTCAGCTTTCACTTCGTTACGATATGGCAGGTGGTATTTGCTATGCCGACCAAATCCACAAGGGAAACTTGGCCATGCTATTGCAACGATTTTGCAATTTGTATTTATTATGAGAAGGCCTGTGCACTGAAGTCAGAAGTAATAAGTCCACTACCACCTTTAGAGATTTTAAAGATTAAATTAAAACATTTATTAATAATAAAAAAAGAAAAAAACTTAAACACACACACACACACAAGATTCTTGCTACACAGTTATAACAGTTCCAAAAATTAATCAGACTCCCATGTACACACCACCTTTAAGGCAACAGTATAATAGATTATAAATTTGTAAAGTCATCCAGCAATATTACCACAAGCACCCACTGGACAAAGGAATTCCAAAGGCTTTTAACACAACTTTGGTTACTGGAACAGCAAACCTCTTCAAAGTGGCTAGAGGTAGGCGCGTCCCCCCCCCACAAACCAGCCTGTTTAACACGGTGCAACTTTCAAAATCTCTCATGGGCACACCTCACACAGCCTTCTCTCCTTTAAATATATTTTATCCCTTTTGATTTGTAAATCCCATTGTTTACAGTGGTCTTTAAAAGTTGCTTTTTACCAGAATATAACAATCTTTCTTGTTTTCATTATGGCCAGCACTTCTGGGAAAAATCAATATCATAACCTTGCCCTATTTATCTTGCCAGTTATAAACATTTTCCATGCCCGTTGAAAATCAAACACCTTTCTCGCTTATCTAAAAAAGCAAATTCACACTATCTGCTGACCTCACCCGAGCTTTACTCATCTCCATTTCAAATGCCTGTTTTACATCCAATTCCTTTGATAATGTAAACCTCGCAGTCTAATCATCTCATTTAATTAAATTAACCACACACAGCAAACCATACACAAACCCAAATATAAGCCTGCTTTAAAGTATCCCACAGTAATATTGGGAAAAATATGATAGTTCTTTGACACTTCTCAAACCCAGGTTCAAGTCTAGCCTAGATCAATGAACTTGGAGCCTGTGAAGCGGATGTGAAAGTCCTTTGTGCAATGAGTTTGTAGACTGCATTTAAAAACAATTTTAATTAAGATGCCATAAGGACGGCTGATGTGGGATGAAAAGAACTCCATTTGCAGTGGGGAATGTTTCTCTGAAGTTGGGTGTTAGGGCAGAGTAGAGGGAAGGAAGGCTCAATGCTAACACTCATATGAGGAAGAGTGTTCCATTCTCCACTATGAATGCTACAGCTTGCTTGACAATTAGAGACTTGAATTTCAAGTCTATGCTTGGATTTAGAAAATAAACTTTTATAATACCTTTCTTAACAAATAATTAACAAGCAAACATGCAGTCAAGAGTCTGGGCTCATTTTGGTTTTATATAGACTGAATAGGATTATAACATGAATAAATATCAGATGTATTTCATTAGCTGTAAAGCACTTGGGGGCATCCTGAGATCATGAAAGGCACTAAATAAATGTAAGTGTTTTTTCTCCAGCAGTCAGTAAAATGGATAACAATTACAGAAGGAAATCTCGCAAAATTGAAAGGGCTCTTAATTATTTACTTGGCTTAAATATAAATTGAGGCTATAATTACAGGAACATTTGAGGGTAAGGTCTTGTAATCATCAGAACTTTGTCACAAACTAATATGAAAGATTTTATTCATTTATGGGATGTGGGCGTTGCTGGCTTGGCCAGCATTTATTGCCTATCCCGAATTGCCCTTGAGAAGGTGGTGGTGAGCTACCTTCTTGAACAGCTGCAGTCCCTGTGTTGTAGGTACACCCACAGTGCTGTTTGGGAGGGTGTTCCAGGATTTTGACCCAGTGACAGTGAAGGAATGGCCTTTCCAAGTCAGGATGGTGAGTGGCTTGGAGGGGAACTTCCAGGTGGTGGTGTTTCCATGTATCTGTTTGTCATTCGAGATGGTAGTGGTCGTGGGTTTGGAAGGTGCTGTCTAAGGAGGCTTAGTCAGTTAAAATAAATGTGTAGACTAACAAGGTTTATGATGTGGTGAAGCTAAACACTGACTTTTGACATCACAAGATTTTGAAGTTGCTATTTTCTAAGTGTTTTCCAAGCTGTTACAAAAAAAAACTAATGGAACATACCTCAGCTGCAAAGGTGTGCTCACAGAAACCAAGCATAAAAGTTACTTTCACTGGTTTAAAAACACAACCGATGAACATACTAGGAGTTTTGGAGGTAGTTCCCAATTGGAACAGCAGAGGACAAAATTTGGCTCCATATCACGTGGTTTTTCAACACTTCGCATGTGTTTTTACCTCAAATGGTGTCTGTGGCAAGCACACTCATTTCTAG
The DNA here is from genome assembly GCF_964194155.1 of Cetorhinus maximus. Taxonomy (NCBI): domain Eukaryota; kingdom Metazoa; phylum Chordata; class Chondrichthyes; order Lamniformes; family Cetorhinidae; genus Cetorhinus; species Cetorhinus maximus. The sequence continues at coordinate 35,677,753 of NC_135900.1, forward strand.
TGTGAAGCATCCTGGATGCCACTTGTATAAGGGCATTAGTACGCGCAAAGGAAGCATCCACTGGAAGCATGCAGAGTGGACAGATAGTGTTATCAACTGGCCTTATATGACCTCAGTGGTATCATTTTGGAGTTCACACTCCAGCTAATGTGCTGTCTTAACCTTGCACAGCTGAACATGTGTCCAAAGCCTGTACTTGCTGGCAGTGAGAACAGCACAGTGATATTCCTGGAGCTAGCCTCCAAATTGGCTGCATCTGTGCTTGCCACTCAATTAAGATGGTAGGCGGACTCTTCATGCTGTTGGTCCAATCATATGGCTGGTAGCTCTGAAGCCTTGCCAGCCCCACTGGGAGAGATGGATGCTGCTGAGGAAATTGGGAACCTGGCAGTGAAGTTAAATATCTTTATCAGAGATGGGGAAAAGCTGCTAGACCCCTTGGATTGGAAGGGAAACCCCTCTCTGGTTTGTTGGTGCTGTAACGGGAGCCTTACCAGACTGCAGCCCTGCATAGTGATTCTGATTCTGAAGAATCCCAGACTGCTTCCAGGAGACCGCCTCCATTAAGCTAGCAGTCAGCACGTGGCAGGGTGGGCCACTCTGCTGGCAATACGCTGGGAAGCTGCTAAAATTACCCCTAATCAGGGCGTTAATGATGTAAATTGGCTGCCAGCTTCCCTTTTCACTTCAAGTTCCCCACTGGTGGGAAGGCATCAGGGAGCCACCCCAACATGGCTTCCACTTATTTCTGACTTGCTTTGTGGGTGACACAGACTGACTTTGAAATGAACCACACCTGAAAGGAATTCAACTCCCTCCATTTCCAGCATGAGTGTGATCGTTCAGAGTGTATCATGCAGGTCAATGTCCAGTATCTTGACTGCACTCATGATGGCTTAATTTTGAGCTAGCTTGCTATGCCATCTGCACTTGAGCCATCATGACATAATAATAGAGGGTGGCTGCTCGGTGATTATGCTATCTGCTGACCACGTGGCTCATGACTCCAATGTGCGAACTACACACAAAATGCATATAATGAAGGCCATGCGGCCATATGAAATATGGTTGCGCAGACCATTGGGGTGCTTAAGCAATACTTATGCTTGGATCCCTCTGGAGGAGCCCTGCAGTACTTGGCAAAGCAAGTGTCTCCATGTGCAGATCCCGCCTCTCAGCTGTCCTCTAAGTGCAGCATCCGTATCTGAGCTGGTGGCTGAGTGTGAGAGTGCGGGTGATGGTGTTGTTTCTTCTTCATCACTGTGTTGCCTTGCTATTCCAGTTGTTACTCCTCCACCATTACCTGACCAGGTGGCTGTTCTTGAGGAGGAACGGGAAACAAGCAACAGGTATATACTTAGACGATCTGCAGCTTATAAATCAGAAGATATTGTGGGGTTTGGGGCTTTGGAGTGTGAAAAGGATGATTAGAAAAAAGGGTGCAGTCATCTTCTGTTGTTTGATTCTTGCCTCTGGTTACGGCCTCAGTGTTTGCTGCTCCCCATGCCTTCTCAGCGATTTGTCTGGAAGGGCCTCTGTGTTCCATGTGTATAGAGAAATCTTTCCTCCTGGCCATCACCTCCACCTCAATAAAGACATCCAGCTCAGTGTCAGAGACCCTTGGAGCATGCTATCTGCCTTGTTACAGCATAATTCAGTGTTCTCTTTGCCAACATTCTCTTCAACCTGATCCATCACTGCTGCAGAGTACACCTTGTCAATAAGTCGTGTAGACTGGCGTTAAGTATCACAGAATTTTAATGGCACAGAAGGAGCCCATTCGGCCCATCATGTCTGCACCAGCTCTCTAAACGAGCATTATGACCGAGTGCCATTGACCTGCCTCTTCCCTGTACCCTTGCACATTGTTTCTAGTCAAATAACCATTGAATGTCTAACCTGCTTCCACCACACTTCCAGGCAGTGCATTCCAGATCCGAACCACTCGTGTGAAAAAGTTTTTTTCTCAAGTCACACTTTCTTTTGCAAATCACTTTAGATCTCTGCCCTCTTGTTCTTGATCCTTTTACAAGTGGGAACAGTTCCTCCCCATCTACTCTATCCAGCTTCCTCATGATTTTGAACATGTCTATCAAATCTCCTCTCAGTTGCCTTCTCTCCAAAGAGAACGGTCCCAACCTCTCCAATCTATCCTCATAGCTGAAGTTTCTCATCCCTGGAACCATTCTTATAAACCTCTTTTGCACTCTCCAATGTGTTCATATCCTTCCTATAATATGGTGCCCAGAACTGTACAGTGCATTGCAGCTGAAGTCTAACGTGTGTCTTATATAAATGCAGCATAACCTCCCTGCTCTTGTACTCTATGCCCCTATTAATAAAGCCCAGGGTACTAGATGCTTTATTAACTACTCTCTCCTGAGTAGTGCAGGATAGCTTGGTGATGCAAGTGTCACACAAACTTCGGCCCTCTGCTGGCTACCATGCAAATCAGCAGGCAGCAGGCGGTTTGTGTGCTGCCTCCATCAGAAACAATGGGTGAGTTAATTGCACATTGCAATTGTCATGCCTGTTTTTCGGCCTTGTTCAATTTTGTGGCATGAGAGTTTAAAACTGAAGCTGTGTCCAGTCTTAGCAATTGTGCAAAAGTGGTGGATCTGAGAGGCATGCAAACTGGAAAGCATTTTGTTTTAATGTTTTAAATGTAGGCTATTTAAAGATTTTTAAAAAGTAAAAATATCGAGTGTTAAGGCATTCACTTCCAGTGCTGCAGAACACCTAATATACTGGCTGCACAGAAGTGTGTGTGTATTTCATTTATACATCCAGCAGTTATTCTTTAGTACTGATTACTGTGCGTGAGAGATTTCCCCATGTGAAGAGAAGGCATTGAAAGCAGAGAGGGAGATGCATATCCACTGAGAATTTGGCAAGATGTTTGTCAAAGATTTTCCAGAGACATGGAAATAATTACCTGTTTTTTTAATAAAAGTTGTGGCAGGAATGGAAGTGGATGTTGAAGATATCAGCACTGGGGTGAGTTCTAGGCTGCATGAGTATGCTTTCTGGGAGAGGGAATGCTGAGAGAGGGTGCTCAGTTTTGTAGCGGTGGGTCAGTGGACCGTGGTCACAGAATTTGGCTGATGGAGGTCAATAGGGAGGCGGATGTTGTGGTGTTAGCAGCTATGGGATCGGGTGCTAACAGTAATAAAATGGTTGTGGAGTGTTGCTGAAAGAATTACATTTGGATTTTCTCTTGGAACGGTTGAATCAAGGATAGGATCTTGAGTGTTGCAAACCAGCATAAAGTTTTTTCACTGCTTCAGGAGTTGTCAACAGTTGGGAGTTCTGAGAAAGGCTTTTGAGTAGAAAAGTCAAAGCTGATGCTCTGATGTACTGAGGGAGCACTGTCAGGAGGTGCAGTCTTTCAGATGAGATGGCAGTTAGATGCTGTTAGGACTTGCTGTTGCAAGGTACCCTCTGGTGAGTCTGTGGTCTTTAACTCTCTTCCGTCTTTGTTTCCTCAAATAGGGGCTCTTTCCTCTGTAGCCCTTCGTGATTACCCCAACCGCAGTCGCTTTCTTCTGCCTGAGCATAGCAGCACCTGTTGTAGATCTTCTCTCAAATCTCTTGGTCTGACTGCCTCAGAAGCTAAGTCTGCAAACAGCAAGAACAGCTGCCTTCTCTTTTCTGCCTAGATGTTAAAACTGGCTCCTTTTAATAGGTTTCACTCTGGATCCCTGTCCTCCTGGCAACCAGGGTCACATGGGCTTGACTCGGTAGATTTTGTATGATGTTACATGCCCCTCTCCTGACTACTCTATTTTACCTGAATGAAAGGAGACAATTCAAAACATAATCATCAACTAATGTCCAGCAGTCATAACAAGGCACACAGATTATCTGTATGCAATATATTATTTTGGCTGTGCTTTTCATTGGAAATTCGAGAGATGTACCCGTTATTGCTGTAGATCAGCGTCTAGTATGTTAAAAACTAGCCATGCTGCTCATTGAGTCCAGGTGCGGTTAATTGCATTTCTGAGTAAATGAATGAGTTGTGGGCATCATGTGATCTCAAATCTCAATTGCACAGTACAGCACACGTTCTTGAAGCTTTTGTGTGTTTGTAGTTAAAATTAGACAAAAAGCAAGTGTCTTGATAATTGAATGCTTGACTTGGCTACTGAATGGTTGCTGATGAGTAAATGTACTTCTTGTGAAGTGTATTTAACTCTATTACGTGAATCTGTGTCTGGCATTTTCCACTAAAATTTGTGCATGTAGCTGAAGTGATGAGTGAGAGTGACTGCCCTTGGCGTCAGACAGGATTTGACTGTGCCGCATCAAGGAGCCCTAGTAAAAGTGAAGTCGATGGGAATCTGGGGAAATCTGTTCACTGACTGGAATCATATCTAGCGTAAGGGAAGATGGTTGTAGTTGTTGGAGGCCAATCACCTCAGCCCCAGGGCGTTGCTGCTAGTCTTCAGGGTAGCATCCTAGTTCTAACAATATTCAGCTGCTTCAAAAATGACCTTTTCTCAATCATAAGGACAGAAGTGGGAATATTTGCTGATGATTACAAACATATGAACAAGGAACGGGAGTAGGCCAGTGTTCAGTATGTTCAGTGCCATTTGTTAATCCTCAAATGGTAATTGCACGGCACTTGTGTGACAAGAATGTTACTTGCCATTTACCTGTCCAAATCTGAATGTTATCTTGATCCTGCTGCACATGGACACTGACTGCTTTAGACTGCTCAGATACTTAAGCAGTCTGCACCTTCATGAAGCAATTCCCGGACAATATTCAGGCTTAGGCTGATGTGTGGTGCGTTTGTTAGTTGCCACCCAAGTGCCAGGCAATGACCATCTCCAACAAGAGAGAATCTAACCATCTCCCTTTGACATTCAATGGCATTAACATTGCTGAATCACCCATCAACAACATCTTGGACTTCACCATTGTCCAGAAGCTGAACATGACCTGTCTTATGACTGCTGTGGCTACAGTAGCAGGTCAGAGGCTGGGAAATCTGTGGAGAATAACTCAACACTAGCTTCCCAAAGTCTGTCCACCATGTACAAGACACAAGCCGGGAGTGTGATGGAATATTCTGCACTTGCATGGGATGAGTGCAGCTCCAACAACACGCAAGAAACTTAACATCATCCAGGACAAAGCAGCTTGCTTGATTGGTACCCCATCCATCATCTTAAACATTCATTCTCTCCCACCACTGATGCATAGTGGCAGCAGTATGTGCCAGTTACAAGATAAGACTGCAGCCACTACCAAGCGTCCTTCAACAGCACCTTACAAACCCATAGCCTCTACTGCCTTGAAGAGCAAGGGCAGCTATTATGTCTTCTAACTCCCAGAGGTTTGAAATAATCTCACTTTTAGCTGGAGCTTCATAGAGTGTATTTCTTAACCGCCATGTGGCTGGTGGACTTGTTGCATTGTTGCTCAGCACCTGACTGCTGTGCAGCAGAAAATATGGCACCCTGGATGTACATTCTTATAACAATTAGTTCCCAGTTTCTTTTTACAAATAATGTAGCAATATAACATCACTTTCGTTAAAAAAAAAGCCTCTAAATCAATTCAGCTGTTCTAATCATTAATTTTTTAAATAATATCTAAACTAAAGATTAATAATCAACTTATACAAATAAAATCAAAAGCTTTGTTTGTTACAATCCTTGTGGGGAAACTGTAAAACAAAATAAGCAACTTGATAGAATGACCCCAAATGAAGAAGTTATCCACAAGATTTGTAGCTTTTGCTTAACACAAATCAGAACCAATGCAAATTAAACATGAATTGACAGGAAAATGATATTTAAAATAAAAAGGTAAATTTCAATTTAAATAGTCAATACAACAATGTTACCACAAGCATTTGCATCACTCCCTGCACAAAATAGCACTCTGGAGCTACACAGTTCCACAATATGCTGTCTGTTCTTCACGAAGGGTAGGTCAGGAGTCCTATCAGACAACAGCTTTCACCCTCTAGTTTCACGGATACGATTATCATCAGCAAGGCACATTTCTGCAAACACTCTCTCTCGAGTCTTGGCAATCCTGATGATGCAGCTTCCCAGAGTTCCTTTTAAACTGACCAATAACACACTGGTTCATGGTTTGGTCACATCTGGGAAAACACCCAACTCTTCAGCATCTCTGAGCTATTTGCACAGCTTTCCACATTTTAGACCTTTTTTTGCCAGCTTGTACAGTACCTCCAAGAGCTCCTGTCTCCTTCGTTGCCAAACCAAAAACTTGAACTCTTCCCCGAGAGTGATTTGCTTCTTCTCATAAGAATTCTCTGTGTCCCTCTTTTGTCTCTGCCTGCTTTCTTTGTGCCTACATTTGTGCACTGAATGCCTTGATGCTCCAGCTCCTCTGCTTGTAGATCTTCTTTGTGTCTGCCAGGCACATGGCTTTTTTATTAATTTCCTGCCTGTTGGTATTGCTTCTAGGTCACGTGGACCAGTATTTCTTCTTATCCAAACAAATTGCAATTGACCCCTTTACAATTGATCCATACCTTTCCAAACATACTTAAAGACCATTACAGATTCTGCAGACCTTTTAAAGAAATTACAAATTTTCCTTACTGTACTACTGCTAGGCCAAAGGTCGTCATTGTGTATTTTCTTTTCTCAAAAAAATATTCACGGTGCTGCATAAGTGGTAGGATGTTGTGCCTCCATCTTGTAGATATGGCATTCATTGCTCTCTGATGAGTTGGCACACTGCACAGGCAATGTTGAGAGTGCTGTACCTGATGGTGTTGGAGTCGTGCTTGATATCACTAATGTGTCACTTGCTGGTGATGCTGTTGACATCTTGATGTTGCTGGTGTTTTTTCTACTTTTCCAACTCTGGTATGGTTGGGATATGAACTCTGTTCCTTTTCATTTGCTTACTGGTTTTGGTCTCTGATGTATGACCTTGGAGTCTCAACTTCACCAAAAACATTTGCTGTGTTCCAGCTTTGCATGATTTGATCCTGTACATGTAGACTTTGCCTTAAACAGCTCAGGTCAGAATTGGACATGCTTGTTGAAGTGTTGACCATCTCCTATCTATGCATCAGTGAGTTGTCTGTCTTCCTGGTCACTTGGAGGAAGTATCTTGCTTGGCAGAGTTGTCTTATACATGCATTTAAAAGCTCTGCAGGCAATTTCATGTCAGCCTTGTGAGATGTAGATGAGTGAAAATAAGGCAAGGCTTAGATTTTCCTTTGTCTTGCCATTTTGTGAGGGTTCTCTTGACTGTCTCGCCATGTCTTTCAAAAAAGCAACATCACCTTGTTGGCGATGAGGTGCTGTTGAACCCATACTGTTCAGTGAATTCCTTAAATTCTCTGGAGGTGAATTTGTTTCTATTGTCACATATTATTCTTGCAGGAATCCCTTGCTCAGCAAACAGAGCTCATAATGCTGAGATCATTGTAGTTCTCAAATCTTTCAGATAAAAGATCCTGCAACTATGAGATACCATTATTGATACCAATCTGTAGGCTCTGTGACTCTGACTCTGGCTCTGGTGATTACTTTCTTTACTTCCACCTTTTGGAGCTCTTTCCAAGCTTTCCTTTTCGTTCTATTGGTACTTTATATGGGGACGATTCATTGGCTTCTTCACTGGATCAAATATGGTAGTCAAAGCATCCAACCGTCTCATCAAGACACTTTGGATATATTTGTACTAGATCTTCCTTAGTTCTGATCAGAGGGTACTTTGCAATAGGTGTACTACCTTCAACCCTCACTGTCACCTCCTTCATCTCATGGTTTACTAAGATGAGCTGCAGCTCTTCACAACTGCTCAACTCCAGGATACCAGGGCCATCAGTTTCAGTAACATAGAACATAGCGTTAACATCTTTGCCTTTACATGCCCCTCTGATTAGGGTTGTTCCTAGCTGTCAAGTTTCAGTTCCCCCCGTCTGCTGTGAGCATGATTTTGCTCGGTTTCAGAGCATCTTTCCTTGGGTAAGAATGTTCCTTCAGATTTTAAGGGAAGATCTTGTGATATAATCTGAGCAGGATGATATCCTGTGCTCCGGTATCAAGTTTTTCAGCTTCAGATTTATGTTTGTGGGCTTAATTTTCACCCTCTTCCTGATCTAAATGGCTGATTTAATGGTTAATTTCTTTCCTCTGGGAACTGTTACATCCAGCCATTTGATGCAGTTGTTTGGTTCCTATGCCTATTGTGTTCTCAAACTCATCATCACCTGTTCAGGATATAAATATTTTTGATTTTTTTTATTCGCCCTGTCACCCTGCCTCTGATAACTTCTTTATCATCTTCTTTCTTTGTTCTTCACATCTTTTCCCAGTGATTGGGCTTTCCACAAACTTTGCAGTTTGATCCATATGTGGGACATTTCCTTCTGTCTTTGAACCTTGGGTTTGCCCACAGCTCCTACACATATTTTCTGTTTGGCATGCATTCATTTGTTGCTGCTTCATGCATCAACCCTGCTGCCTTTCTCTTGATTTGACTGAAGGCTAGCCATTTGGGTAGCCAGCATCTTTGTTTATCTACTCGTGGCTTCATATGCTCTGGCAGTATCTTCAGCCTGTGATGTTGTTAGCCTTTCCTTTCCAATCAAATATTTTTTGTAATTCAGTGTGTGCAGAGCCCCAAATGAGCTGATGTGCCAGCCTTTAATCTGCCTCATTGAAAAATCCAGCCAGAAAATGCAAATTCAATCTTGGTAAGAAATTGTCAACAGGCTCCTCTGGTTCCTGCTTCGGGCTTAAAAACTCATTTCGGTGGATCCCATTATTTGACTTTCAGGAGATGCATGATGAATTTCAAACATTTAGAGTTTTTACTGTTGTCCTCGATCTCCCAGCTATTCTCTCCTGCCCACAAAAATGTAACTGAACCTTTCCTCTTCTCTAGCCTTTTAGAAAGCTCTTGAATGTCAGCCTACACCTTTGTTTAACCTTCTCAAATGCCTCCACAATATTATCAGCAACCCAATTAATTGTTGACTGTACCCGTGCGTTCAGTGCAACGGCCTTTTTGTTTTCATGTGATTCCTCAGTTTTTCTCTCTGGCACGAATTTGGGTTGATTTTTCTCAATCTAATTCAACATGAAATCTGTTTAAAATGTTTGGGTCTTACTCTCAGACACCACTGTTACCATGCTTTGTCTTCTAGTTCCCCGAAGTTCAAAATAATCACGCTTATAGATTCAAAATGCTGGAGCTTTATTTAGTGTATTTCTTACAGCTCTCCATGTGGCTGGTGGACTGATACATGGCTGCTTAGCACCTACCTGCAGTGCAACAGTAAATGTGGCACCCTGGATGTACATTCACCTAACAATTCGTTCCTCTTAATGAATAATATAACATTGTAGCAGCAGCAGCAGCATGCATAGGGGAGCCCCACTACTTGCAATTTCCCTCCAAGTCACACACCCTCCTGACATGGAAATGTACCATCTTTTACTATCACTGGTCAAATTGTGCAACTCTCTAACAGCACTCTTGATGTACCTACACCACACAGACTAGCTGATCAAGAAGGGGACTCGCCGCCACCTCCTCTAGATTAATTTGGGATGGACACAAAATGCTGGCCTTGCTAGAGTCTCCCACACGCTGAATAGTCAGCAATTTCTATTGGATGATGCTGCATTTTCATTGCTTGGCAACTCTGCATTTTCATTGCTAAGCACGTTGTGTTGTGCAGCATACAGTAGCTTCTATTTAATGTTGCCTGTGATTACACAATCTGGCCGCCTGATCTCAGTGGATTGCTGAAAATGCTTTCTGAAATCTTTTTTTCCCTCGAATGTAATTTGTAGTATCTTAAAAATCTTTAAATGAAATTAGTCAATGCATTGCCTATCTCATAATAGCATTTATTCAGTCTGTTGTCTTCTATGTCTTTTGATGCCTTCATTTGAATTTTTACTCTTTCAAAAGTCTTGGACTTCGTTTTTGCTGAGAAATGAGTTAAATTTAGATTGTACGGTGTTCCTAATTTTCCAGGGTTCAGCTGTACTGATAGATTATTCTGAGTTTTTTTCTCAAACATTCAAAATTATTTGAACAAATGCTAGAAGCCAAAGTTCAAATGCAATTAAAATTTATATTGAGTGGTTTTTCTTGTAAAGACAGAGTGGCTGTGTATGACAAAGAAAAGATAGCTCATTAGTTACACACTCTTGTTGCCCTTGTTTTGGGTTCTCGAAATTTCAGATTGCATTGACTTTAACAAAAGAGAATATTTTCCTCATTGTATTTGAATTTAATTTTCAAAAGACTTAAACTTTGAAATCAACAGCCTCCGATTATTACGCCCGATTATCACAGGTCAACTGTTTAAAAAATATACACATTGTAGGTTTAACCGCTGTCAGACAGCAAGAGATAGAGTCCATGTCATTCCTAGTTTTTCATGTTGACTTTGCACCAAACTGCAGTTTTCTGGGGGAAAAAGAGAACTTAAAGCAACATTGGGATGTGTCCAAGCACTTTCCAGCCAATGAAGTACTTTTGAAGTGCGGTCACTGTTGTAACATAGGAAATGTGGCAGCCGATGTGTGAAAGGAGTGTGACAACAGCCAGAATTTTTTTTAAAGTGATGTTGATTGAGGGATAAATATTGAGTAGGGCAGTAAAATCTTTTTATGTCCCCCTGAGACGTGGAACCACACTTTATAATCTCATCCAAAAGATGGCACATCCAACAAGACATCACTCTGACAGTACTGCACTGAAATGTAGCCCTAGATTTCTGTGCTCAAGGGATCTTGAACCCAATATTGTGATTCTGAATTCTACGAAGAGTTACAGCTGTAAATTCAATCTTGTTTGAGATGGTCTCTTGTATTGTATGGCTTTAGTGCATTATACTGCTATGATTGTTAGCACACCTAAAAGCATTTCAGATTGATTGATGCAGGAATAGTTGTAACTGCAGCTGAAAACAGATGTGCACTGTTTTTACCCTTGATGAGCCAACAAATTTATTCTTTTCAAACCAAAAATTTTGGTTCTGGCAAAATGAAATTAACAAGCCAGGAGTGTTATGAAAGGTACAATTTAAACAGGGAAAGCTGTAAAATCAGATGAAATTACTAGCTCATTTTCGGCCAAACTCTTCAAATCTTGTCAAGGCAGCAAAAGTAATCAGCATGCTTTTTTTCTCCCAACTTGTCCATTCAAAGGGGAGAACAGTAATGTTTTCATTTATTCTAAACTTGTAACTCCAAGGTTTTAAGCACCAGGGTGGAGAGTGAGTATATTTCCATTAGATTAGGAGCCTGGGGTTTAATCTAGAGTTGGAGGGCAGTAGGAATGGTATAGGATGAGCTAGCCAAGGACATGTTCCACTGCTGCAGCCTCAGATCGCCAAAGTGGGTGTAACATGGGGTAACTTGCTGACGGCCTGGTATGTTTGAATCCCTGCTCGTTTCCAGAAATGGATATTGAATCGAGCAAAGGTTTCACTTGTGCGATCAACTGATTACTGCACATGAAGCAGCTCTGATAAATTGGAATGACTGCTTCAACTATTTTGATTGTGATGCCACTGTTTTTGATGAATGAGTTGGAATATAAGAAAATTATGTCAATTCCTCCTTCAATCAAATTAAGAAGTGGGCATATATTTTCCACTTGTAGCCACATATTGAAATGTTAGTTAAGTCTAGGAAGTGTTACTCAATGACATGTAGCTAATTTCTCTTACTCTACTCTATAATACTTGTGCATGTTACTACTATTTTCAATTTATAGAAATAGTTTTAATAAAAATCTTGGCCAACAATGTTTGCAGGTAGCTCGTTTAGCTAAAACCTTGAAGCTACCAAAAAGTATTTCAGCACCAATCAGACCACTCCCTTATCAAAACTTGAGGCAAGTATGCAAAAGCTCATGAAGTGCTTGGATTGCACTGACAGCAAGAAGAAATAATCCAGCAACTAATGTGAGTGGTTCATGATCCCTTTAACTAGGGCAGGATGGGGAGGGGGGAGTTCATGCTGTTGAAATATAGTGTTCAGCAGTGCGAGGTCAAGCAAGGTACAGGGCTGTAATTTCCAAGTTCCTCAGCGGCGTATTTAGGGGGTACCCCAAAAATGCTCTGGGGAACTTGAATCGGACGTTCCCAGGGAAGGAGTAAGGTTTGCATGGCAATTGCCCAGAAGTGCAAACTTCCCCTGAGCAATTGCCCCTGCGCTGGGAACCATGAGTAAATGCAATTCAAATCACAAACTTTGGATGGTTCCCACTGGGCTACACCCAATAGTTGGCCAGAGAAAGTTAGAAGGATTAAACCATTTCTAATTTATTGGGTAACTATTGTACAGACCCAGACCGACCCACGGCACTCCCCCACAACCCCGACTCCCAACCCCTGGTATTTCCCCCCAACCCCTGATTATCCCCTCTCCATTGGATTTCCCCGACCACCTCACCCATGAGACTCCCCCTACCCATCCCCCCACGTGATTTCCCCCCACCCCCTTCCCCCAGACCAGACCCGACCGAAGACCTGACCTCCGATCAATATCCCCCTCCGACCGCCGCCCAATCCCCCCTCCGGCCTCCGCCCAACCCCCCTTCGACCTCCAACCAATCCCTCCGAACAAACCCCCACCCCCGACCCCTCCCTACCCCCAATTCCTATCCACCGACCTTCTCCCTGGCCTGTCAAGAGCCTTTAAATTTCAATGGCCCTTTAGCTGCCATAAACCAGGTAAGATAGTGCTGTAAAAAAGGGGGTGGGACATGGCCTCCTTCACTTTGGAGCAGGACTTTGGGCCCTGAAGACACGCTGCACTGCCTGGATCTCATCTGGCCTGAGGTGCAAGGTCAGGCAAGATAGCGAGAAAAAATTGATGCAAGTAATTGGGCACGGAGTGGTAATCTGGCGCTGATTGCCACTTTGAGGAAGTTATAGCCTATAAACTGTGACATGGAACTTGAAAATCAGCATTGTGCAATAATTGGCACCATGAACTGTCTGCTCTGCATGCTGCAAGCAACCATAAGCTTTTAAGAATTTTATTCAAAGTTTAAATAAGTGTTTAATGATTTATTTGAACATGAAGGGCTGAATTTTTGTATGGATGCAGAGGTATGTTTCAGTGAGCTTCGATTTTTTTTTTGGAGGAAATCCAAAGTTCCTCCACATTCTCCTCGGGCCTTTTTGCGGGTTGGGAATACCTAGTGTGCAAAATCACGGCCACCCTTGCTGAGGTCAGGATTCCCACCTTAAACAGGTGGTGAAAATCAAATTTCCTCCCACACACTATTTTCATCTGATGGTGCAGGGTTTTGGAGGCCCATTTAAAAGCAATCCAGGTTTCAGAGTTGGTGGAAAAAAATGGAAAGCTTGCTAAGGAGTCTGGAACATTCCGAAAATTTGGTATTAATGTTTTTGCACCATCAAATGTCACTATTCCGTGCTATATTGTCATGTAGATGTGTGTTTAATGCAGTGATTAATCATAGTGGTCTGTGTAAGGGCCTGTGTTTTAAAGATAAGTTTACATTGACCAACCTTGCGTTCTGTTCATATGTATTACAGCACTTTTCCAATGGAAAAAGCATCATAATGCAGTGAAACGTGTTACAAAATGTCCTGCCAGCCTGTGCTGTCATCTTTTCTGCGGTGAATTAAATCTCTCTGATTTTTAAAAAAAATGGTTTTAACACTTGAAAGAATCTAACCACCTCTTTGATTGATAGGCACTCTGTTTTGAAACTGAAATGAGCATTTTCTTTTCTTTCCATCCCAGAGAGTAGTCTATTGTTTGGGCAGCTACAGTCAATATCAGTGCTTGGCGGTTCATGGGTTTCAGCACAGTAGGTGTTCCATTCATTTCAGAATTAATGATATTTTCAAGAAATTGGACGAACAGATTGCCCCTTTGTGGTTTCTGGTTTATTGACAGAAGCTAATAGGATTGCAAGGTTTTATCATATTGCAGATTTTTTTTTCCATCAATGATTTTAAAACTTTTTTGGATGGTAAGAGATATATTTCCCCCCTCTGCCCCCAGGAATGTAAAATATTTTCCATCAATATTGGGTGAAATCTGATGGGGACATAGATGTAGCATTTACCAACCACCTCGCATAATGAGTGTAAAAATGGGACAATATATGTAGTTTTGAAAATTCCAAGTTAACATCAAATCGTTTCAACTGTGCTCATCATAACTGTATAAAGGGCTGGAGAAGAAGAGGTATATCATATGTAATCACTATTAGTATATGCGAATACAGATACAGCAAAGGAAATGACTATTGTAACAGCTTCAAAGCCTTTTGTGCTTTTAATGAAGCTTAATGCAAAAATGCATCCTACTGTGGTCCTGTGCAATGACCCACAGTGCTTCAAATGTAATTAAAAGGTTCATCATGGCATGAGAGAGGTGGCTTTTTCACTGAGGTTTGGATATATCATGGTGAATGCTATTTTTTCTTTCAGGGAGGAAGAATTCTGAACTCATGTTTTGTGATGTGTTAATGTGTTCAAGAGGTTTTTGCCTTTTACAATACTAGAGTTTTCCACTTTCAATTTGTTGAGTGCAGATCAGCATCAATGTTGATGATGTGTGATAAAATCTCAAGGCTGAATGTGATTCCAAACCACCCAAATTTTATCTTGTTTACACCTTACAGCCCTAAAAGGACCATGCTTGATGGCTTGATATATTTTCTTCTGTAACAACATTTCTTCACAAGAATGCGCTTTGCTGTACCATGTCTCATATGCACAAAAGTTTGGTAAAGCACAAACAGTAGATACTGAGCAGAATGGTAAAGAAGAAATGGAGATGTTTAGAGTTGGCGGGGAGGGGGGGGGGGGGGGAGTGTGGTGTGGTGAAGGCTCATTCAGAAAGGTTTTTAAAAGCATGGAGGAAGGTGTGGAAGTTGATGTGTTTTAGAGGATAACAGTAAAGTAAGGAGCTCAGACAAAAAGTAGTTAAATAAAAGGAGGATGTGAAGGTAGGATTGGGGTTAACAATAGGGTTAGAACGACCTGGGGTTGGGAGGGGCAAAATAAGGACCAAATTGAAAGAACATGAGTTCTCAACTCACTAGGGCATGACAAGATGAGGAGCTTGGAGGCGACAAGAAAGTTATTTGAGACTTTGTGTTGTTTCGGATGCAGGCTGTGACATGTTGAATGCATTGTCATTTATATAGTGTTGAGACAGGAAGACCAGCTGGGAGACTGCCAGACAAGTTGAGTCTTCAGGTATGAAAGCATCAACTGAAGGGAGAATCCTTTTAAAGTTTGCATCAAATAATAGAATACAAGCAATCTGGCAACATACTGTACAAACAATTTAAGTTAATTTCAGAGTGCAGAAGTATTGGTGCCTGTGCATTTACAACTCAAATTAAGTTTTCTTGTTTCAAATGAAGCATTTACTGTAATTTTTCTGTTGGCTTTTGTAGTATTTGTCACCTTGAAACTGCTAGAGACTAGGATCCTCTCTTCAGTGACATGATATTTGCACCAATAAAATTTGTAAAGGGGAAAGAATTCAGTAGCTTGTACTCCGATATTAACTTTTCTTAACATGTAGCGGAATCAGTATCAGCACTTGCTGTCCAGGGGGAAAAAAAATTAATGATAGGTCCTGATCTAATATTTTTGAACTCTGTCTTGCGTCCAGAATTAGCGTGGGCTGGAAACTTCAAGACCACTGTCAGGGAAGCTAAAGGCGGGAATAATCTGGAAGGATGCCATTTGTTACGAACATGTATTTTACAAAATGTCTCCTCTTGTTTAAGGTAAAATTGGGAATTCTAGAAACACCTCAGCTCAAAGACATGCTGATGTGGTCTGGTTGCCATGGCAGTGAAACATACCTATTGAAATCAAGCGAAAGTTTTCACACCTATACAGTGACTCATGGTAAAGGGATAGCTTTTTAGTGAGTCACAGGGGAAGAAAGAAAGCAATTCTGCTGTGGAGAAGTAGGGTGCTTGTAAAAATGTGCTTTCTGTTTGAAAGGGAGGCAACAGAAGAGATTAAAGGAACAAGGAGTCACCGAATGGGCCATGCTGGTGGAAGTTGGCTCTGGCGAAGTGGAACAACTTTCAAAGAATACTAGAAGCTTTGACCTTGCACGGCAGGGGAAGTGAGCCTGTTGGAGAGCCGGGAGTAACATTGGGCTTGTTTTTGTAATACTACACATCTGCCAGAAAAGTGCACAGTCAAAGGGGTTGTAAGATACATCTCAGTTGTGTTGCCTAATGCGAAAGTAGCTTTTCTTTAGTTAGGCATGTTAGATGCCTGTTAATTAATGTTTGATCTATATTGATATTAGTTTGTTTATTACAGTAAAAAATAAAATCTTGCCTTTTGGTTAATTCCATTATCTATTTGGGAAATTCACTTCTTTTAAATGAGGACTCGAAACGTCAACTCTTTTCTTCTCCGCCGATGCTGCCAGACCTGCTGAGTTTTTCCAGGTAATTCTGTTTTTGTTTTGGATTTCCAGCATCCGCAGTTTTTTGTTTTTATTTTTTTGTTTTTATCTTTTAAATGCTATAACACATTCACTTTTTTTATGCTCCAAGTAATTAATGGAAACTAAATTGAATTATTCAGAATATTTTTGCCTTTGAGAGGATATAGAAGCAAACATTAGCAATAATTCCCACCACTATTAAAATCTGATTATGATATTTTTGAGGGGAAGCTGGGCTTGTTTCCCTTAAGTTATAGGGTGTGAAATTGGGCTCTGCACTGTTGGTGTCTACACTGGAGGCACTGAGGCAGTAAAGTGGTATTGCCTGCACTTCTGCCCACTTGGTGCCCATTCCTGGGAAGGGTGCTAGTGTGGGTGTGTCATGTGCCAGAAGCAGCAGGTGCTATCATGATGTCAAACAGCTGTTTGTGCTGATTTGATGCTAGCTTCAGGATCTTTGGGCATTTCCAAACAATGCCTAAACTGGTTAATCCCAACTGATCAAGTGTTCAGCAGCATGATGCACCTACCCCCAACAGCACTACTTTAAGGGCTTGGCACCAACTTAAAGGTGAGGAACTTTGTCCTGTTTAGGCTAAGCTTGTCGAAGCATTGTGCCTTATTTTTGGAGATCTTATAGAGCGCTCGTGCTTAAAATCTTGGAGGACACAGGATTTTATGACTGAGGTATGGGGGCTGAGCTTGCAGTGCCTCTTGGTCTGCAATATGACCAGCAGGTTGAGTAGAGGCTGCAACGCAGAGGAGCTCAGAGGGGGGAGGAGGATCAGGGCTTTCCATAGAAGGTCCCACCCACAAAGTGTTTTTCCAGAGCACTTCACTTACCCAGGAGCAATCTCTAAGGTGGCTGAGCTTCAGCAAGAATTGTTGAATTGGGTGACTGAATCGTGCCACTTCCTAGAACATAACCTGGAGCCTTGCACCAGGGCAAGGATGGCTGTATATGTTGCAGTGACATTGAATGTCCATCTGTCTGGGTAGGAGTGTGAGACATCTCCCAACATATCCCAGTATGCTGTCCATGGGAGCATTCGGGAGGTCACGGAGGCCATTTACTCCTGAAGAGGAGAACATCTTGTCTTTTCCTCAGCAGGGACAAGCACGATGAAAGGACATGTGGCTTTGCCGGAATAGTGGGATTCTCACTACTTGCTGTGCCTCTGTGAATCCCCAGTACAATGGAGAAAGATACAGGAATAATGAGCACTACCATTTTATAAATGTGCAGTTGGCATGTGACCATGCGAATTACACCATGTTGGTGAATGCCTATTATTCTGGCAGGAGTCACAATGCATTCATCCTGTGCCAGTCAGTACCCACCATCTTATGGCCTCCATGGAGAATCAGAAGCTGGCTGCTCAGAGACCAGGGATAATCCCTATACACCAATTCATGGCCCCACTCTGCTATCCAACCACACGAGGGCAGCTGGTGTATAATGAAAGCCCAGAAGACAAGAAACACCGTGGGTCAGACAATTGGCCTGCCCAGGTAATGGTTCTCCTGCCTTCACAGTGGACCCCAACAATATATACTGGAGCAGGTTTTGAAATCAGGGAAGGAGGATGCAACCTGAAGCCCTGTGTTCCAGATGAGTTATCAGAGAGTGCGTTCCCAGGCTCCACTTTCAATGTAACTGTTTCTCCAGACCAACAAGGATGCACAATTGCTGACTATCACATCCAACTGATGCAATATAAACGCTTACAAAAAACAGCTGTGTGTGGAGAAAGAAGAGATTGAGGGAGATAATGAAAAGTCGGGTTAGTGGGATTTAGAAATGTCATAAATGGATGGTATATACGCAGAGGTTCTGAGGAATCCACTTCCCTTTCCTGATTTATGAAGTTCTGCTAATCTTTGGTACAAAATCATCTATTAATTTGGAATGGAGAGAATACAGTCAGTGCTACAGCGATGTTTCCAACCTTGTCGCGAAAAAAATCTATATACAAGCGCTCTACGTATAAATCTACCCCCCCCCCCCCCCCCAAAACACAATTGTATGGGCGCGAGGTGGCTAGGGGGAGGAGGAGGGACCCAACTTGGAGGTGTTGTTAAAAATCTGCCAGATGATAGCTCCTGGAAGATTAACCTGACTGACACTGCACTTCTCAACCAAATATAATGAAACCCCTCATTTTCGTATTTGAAAAAGCCTTTGGAAAAAGATTGCAGTAAAAGAAATGTCTTGGAGAACTTTGATATGGGGTGATTTGGTGGACCAGAACATGGTACCACCCCGAGAAGTTGTAGAATGTAGTTAGTTTGTAAGATTACAATTCTCCAATTATGTCACCCTGAATTACAGATCCTTTGTGTGAAGAACAAAATGTGTAGAGCTATAACTTCAAAATGGTCATAACCTGTTCAGAGCAAATGTGATGGTATGTTGAATCTTAGCGTTATTTTATCTGATATGCTTGAATGAGGGAGGATTGCCATGTCTTGAAGAGAGCACTTGGATGTGATCTTTAATTTTTAAAAATTACTGCATTGTATATACCATACTTGCTATGAAATTGCACAATGGTAAGATTGACTAATGTTCAAAAGAACACAGGTTTACATTCCAAATACTATTTTAAAATGGTCCATCTTCTGCCCATTGTACAGCAGGATTCATTTAATGGGTATAAATGTGCCATGCAGTTGTCCTGATATTGAGCACATTCAGTTTGCATTGAGGAGCAAAGGTTGCAGAACATGTTCATTTGTGGTTCTTTTCTCATGTTGTGAATGAAAAGCATTTATACAGAGTTTTATCTAGGATAGTTTTGTGACTTTTTTGCCACTACTTTGTTCTGTTGAGTAAACGAGAACTGCATTTCCTGAAGTTTTTTGTAAAAAAAAAAGAGCCAGTTTGTGTTAGTTGAGCACATATGAAACTCTTGTAAACAATATTTGGATGGCATAAACTGATTCCAATGCCCACCACTGACTGGGAGAGTCTACTGTACATGAATAGAAAGATCATGAGGTGAATAATCGCAGTGTTCTTATTCATGCAACATGCAAGATAATATCTTTGGGTTATCTCCCTCACTTGGATGAGAGGTGTTAGTTTCAGGCATTCACAGGTCAGGCATATCAAGCTGCTGAGTAAGAGCTCCCTATTCTGCTCTAAAAATGAGCTTTAATCCCAGCCTCAGAAAGCAGCCCTTAATGAGCCACTGTTACAATTAAATTTCACACACTCACTATCCCCTGACTCCTCTAAGTGAGATTGGTTGCTCAGATTTTCGGGGCAATTCCTCGGCCATTGTTTGAGTCCATTCAAATGAGACTCTTTGTCTCCTCTCTGTAATCAGTTTATCACCCAACCTTTCAGACTGGTTTCAAAACCAAAACTAGGAGGCAAATGAACAGGCGCTAGCATTAATTTGAGAAATTATGCATGTAATCTGAAATTGTGAGGATTGGAGGTTGGGAAGGGGGATGATAATAATTGAGTTTTATTAATGATCTAGACTTGGATGTGTTGTGCTCAATTTCAAAATTTGCAGATGACATAAAACTTGGACATGTTGTGAACTGTGAGGAGGATGGTGCTAGAATTTAAGAGAATATAGATATGACAACATAATATAAGAAATGGGAGTAGGAGTAGGCCATTCAACCCCTCAAGCCTGCCCCGCCATTCAATAAGATCATGGCTGATCTGCCCCAGGCCTCAGCTCCTCTTTCATGCCAGCTCTTCGTAACTGTCAACTCCCCAATATTTCAAAAAATTTATCTACCTCGTCTTTCAATACTTTCAGTGATCTAGTCTCCACAGCTCTCTGGGGCAGAGAATTCCAGACATTCACTAACTTCTGAGAGAAAAAATTCCTTCACATTTCAGTTTTAAATGAGTGTCCCCTTATTCTGAAACTATGTCCCCTAGTTCGAGATCCCCCCGCTAATGGAAACATCTTCTCAACATCTACCCTGTCAAGCCCCCTCAGAACCTTGTACGTTTCAATAAGATCACCCCTCATTCTTCCAAACTGTAATAAATAAAGACCTAACCTGTTTAGCCATTATTGATAAATCAACCCCTTCATCCCAGTAATCAGCCTAGTGAATCTCTTTTGAACTGCCTCCAATGCCAGTACATCCTTTGTTAAATAAAGGGACCAAAACTGGACACCATACTGCAGGTGCGGCCTCACCAACACCCTGTACAGTTGTAACAAGACTTCCCTATTTTTAAACTCCAACCCCCGAGCAATACAGGCCAAAATTCCATTTGCCGCCTTAATTACTTGCTGCACCTCCCTGCTAACCTTTTGTGTTTCATGCACAAGAACACCCAGATCTCTCTGTGCTGCACTTTTTTGGAATCTCTCTCCATTCAAATAACAGTCTGCCTTTTGGTTCTTCCTCCCAAAGTGCATGATCTCTCACTTTCCTACATTAAACTCCATCTGCCAAGATTTTGCCCACTCACTCAACCTGCCTATATCCCCTTGCAGATTCCTGATGTCCTCATTACAACATGCCCTCCCACCTATTTTTGTATCATCAGCAAATTTGGATAATTTACACTCTGCCCCCTCCTCCAAGCCATTGATTTGGATAGTAAGTAAATAGTTGAGGCCCTAGGACTCCACTAGTTATGACTTTCCAACCTGAAAAAGACCCATTAATCCCGACTCTGTCTTCTGTCTGTTAACCAACCCTCAATCCATGCTAACACATTACCCCCCAATACCATGAGCTAATACCTGTGCAATAACCGTTTATGTGGCACCTTATCAAATGCCGTCTGGGAACCCAAACACACATCTATTGGTTCCCCTTTATCAAGTTGGTTTGTTATATTCTCAAAGAACTCTAGTAGATTTGTCAAATATGATTTCCCTTTCACAAAACCATGTTAACTCTGCTTGATTGGGTTAAGCTTTTCTAAATGTCCTGCAATTTCTTCCTTAATAATGGACTCTAGCATTTTCCCAATGACAGATGTTAGGCTTACTGGCCGATGGGTTTCCTGCTTTTTGTCTGTCTCCCTTCTTGAACAGGGGCGCCACATTAGAGGTTTTCCAATCCGCTGGGACCCTCCCGGAATCTGGTGAGTTCTGGAATATTTTGACCAATGCCTCGACTGTCTCTGCAGCCACTTCCTTTAAAACCCTTGCAAGCAGGCCATCAGGTCCTGGCGACTAATCTGCATTCAGTCCCATTAGTTTGTCAAATACTTTGTCCCTCATAATAGAGACTGTTACAAGATCTTTCCTCCCATTCGCTCCTTGCTTATCTGATAGCTTTGAAATGTTCATAGTGTCCTGCACCGTGAAGTCTGATTCAAAATATTGGTTTAAATTATCTGCCATTTTCCTGTTCCCCATTATCAATTCTCCAATCGCGTCCTCCAAGGGTCCCACGCTCACTTTAGCCACTTTCTTTCTTTTTATATACTCTTAGAAGCTCTTGCTGTTTGTTTTTATATTTCATGCCAATTTACTTTCATAAGCAATTTTCTCCCTCGTTATTAGCTTTTTAGTCATCCACTCCTGTTTCCTTAAAAAAAAATTCCCAATTGCCTGGCCTACCACTAGTTTTCGCCACTTTGTATGCCTTAGTTTTTGATTGGATACTCTCACTGACCACCTTTGTTAACCACGGGTGGTTCATCCTTCTCGTCAAGTCCTTTTTGACTGGGATAAATTTTTGCTGAGCTTTGAAATATCTGTTTAAATGTCTGCCACTGCTTATCCACAGACCTGCCCTTTAGCCTATTTTCCCAGCCCACTTTAGACAACTCTTCTTTCACACCTCTGTAATCACCTTTATTTAAGCTGAGGATATTGGTTTGAGACACGAGTTGCTCGCCCTCGAACTGAGTTTGAAATTCCACCATGTTGTGATCGCTACCCCCTAGAGGATCCTTAACTACAAGATTTCGAAGTAATTCTACCTCATTACATATTACTAGATCTAAAATAGCCTGTTCCCGGGTAGGTTCTGCAATGTATTGCTCTAAGAAACAATCCCTGATGCATTCCATGCTACCCCTGCCAATCTGATTTGTCCAGCCAATATACAGAGTAAAATCACCCACGACAATTGTAGTGCCCTTATATGCCTCCATTATTTCCCGATTTATACCTTGTCCTACAGTGAGGCAACTCTTCGGGGGCCTATAGGCGACTCCCACCCGTGACTTCTTCTCCTTGCTATTCCTTATTTCCACCCATCACGATCTAGTGGCACCTAAACCACTACTCACCACCACACTGATACCTTCCTTTATTAACAAAACTACCCCACCACCTTTTCCTTCGTGCCTATTTTTCTGGAATGTTGAATACCCTTGAATATTGAGTTCCCAGTCTTGGTTACCCTGCAACCATGTCTCTAATAGCTACCAAGTCATATCCATTTATTTCTATTTGTGCCATCAGCCCACCTATCTTGTTACAAATGCTGCGTGCACTCAGATAAAGGGCCTTAAGCTTCGACTTTTTGCCATTATTACTCATCCTGGCTCTAATTTCTACTGCGCTCTTATATTTTCTGCCCCTTCATGTCACACTTTGATTATCGTTCGCCTCTTCGCTACCCTGCATCTCCGCTCTCTTGTTTCTTTTTGATTTTTTTAAAAAACTTCCCTTCAATTGAACCCTCCCTGCCACTAATTAGTTTAAAGTCCTATCTACAACCCTAGTTATATGATTCGCCAGGACGCTGGTCCCAGCATGGTTCAGATGAAACCTGTCCCAATGGAACAGCTCCCTCCTTCCCCAGTACTAGTGCCAGTGCCCCATAAATTGGAACCCATTTCTCCCACACCAATCTTCTCTAATCTTATTTACCCTACGCCAATTTGCAGATGGCGCAGGTCATAATCTGGAGATTATTGCTTTTATGGTCCTGCTTTTTAATTTAGCTTGAGCTGCTTGCAGTCCCTCAGCAGAACCTCTTTCCTAATCCTACCTATGTCGTTGGTACCTACGTGGGCCACAACAACTGGATCCTTCCCCTCCCACTCCAAGTTCCTCTCCAGCCTAGAAGAGATGTCCTTAACCTTGGCACCAGGTAGGCAACACAGCCTTCGGGACTCTGTCTTTGCTGCAGAGCGCAGTATCTATTCTTTTAGCTATGTTATCCCCTATTACTACTAGATTTCTCTTTTCTCTCCCCACTTCAATGGTGCTCTGGAAATCAGTTCGCTCATCCTCCCTGCAGCCTGTGCCCTCATCCACACTGGGAGCAAGAACCTCATGCTTATTTGACAAGGGCACCGGCTGAGGCTCCTCCAAAGCTAAATTTTGGATCCCCATACCTGCCTTACTCTCAGTCACACCCTCCTGTCCCTGACCACGGGCCAAATTTGATGTAATTAATCTAAGAGGTGTGACTGCCTCCTGAAACACTGTGTCCAGGTAACTCTCTCCCTTCCTGATGTGTCGCAGTGTCCACTGCTCAGACTCCAGCTCATTAACTCTGAGCCGAAGTTCCTCAAGTAGCCAACACTTGCTGCAGATGTTGTCACGGTGGATCATACCAGCATCCACCAGCTCCCATGTAATACAGCTGCAACACACTGCCTGCCCAGCCATCTCTATTCTAATTAATTCATTAATTTGGATGTTAAATATTTTAAGTTAATTTCTTAACTGTACTCTTCAACTGTAATAACATTACCTGATTTAAACCACTTGGCCAATCAAAAGAGACATGTAAGAGATAATCACCTACCTGCTTTCCTTTGACATCACACTTCGTCCCTGACAGGTAGCATCAGGTTGAAGGGGCTCTCTGCCACCAATTTTTATCTCCGGCTGCAGCTGCCCTTCTCGCGCATGTCCGCTCTCCGTGTGCTGGGTGGAATGGGCAGGAATGTGACAGATGGAATTTAGTGCAGGGAAGTGTGAAGTGATACATTTTGGTCGGAAGAATGAGGAAACAATATAAAATATAGAGTACAATTCTCAAGTGGGTGGAGAGGCAGAGGGACCTGCAGTCATATATATGCACAAGTCATCTTGAATGTGGCATGGCAGGGTGAGAAAGTGGTTATTAAACCATATGGGATCCTATGCTTTATAAATAGAGGCATAAAGTACAAAAACGTCAAAGTTATGGTGAAACTTTTTGAAACTTTGTTTCAGCCTAAGCTGGGCTATTGTCCAAATATGGCCAGATCCAATTGCGGCTCCCTAAAGGGACACAGTGCCACACAACCGACTTATGAGAAAAGTTATTGTTCATGGAATAAAAGGGACAGTAGCAACGTGGACACAAAATTGGCTGAAAAATAGGAAGCAGAGAGTAATGGTTAATGGATATTTTTTAGGCTGGAGGGAAGTTTGTAGTCGAGTTGCCCAGGGGTCGTTTCTGGGACCCTTGCTGTTCCTAATATATATTAATGATTTAGATCTTGGTGTGCAGGGGACAATTTCAAAGTTTGCAGTTGATACAAAGCTTGGGAGTGTTGTGAACTGCGAGGAGGATGGTGTGGAACTTTAAGAGGACATAGATGAGTTGGTGGAGTGGTCAGATAGGTGGCAGATTAAATTCAATGAGGAGAAGTGTGAGGTGATGCATTTTGGTAGAAAGAAGATGGACAGACGACATAAAATAAGGGGTGAAATTTTGAAGGGGGTGCAGGAGCAGAAAGACTTTGGTGTATATGTGTATAGATCATTGAAGGTGGCAGGACAGGTGAAGAGAGCAGTTAATAAAGCTTATAGTATCCTGGGCTTTATTAATAGGGGCACAGGGTACAAGAGCAGTAAGGTTATGCCGTATTTTATATGTGTGTGTAATATATATATATATATATATATATAAATAAAATAATACACTTAGCTGCAATATTGTGTATCGTTCTGGGCACCATATGGGAAGGATGTGAACACATTGGAAAGTGTGCAGAAGAGGTTTACAAGAATGGTTCCAGGGATGAGAAACTTCAGCTATGGGGATAGCTTGGAAAGGTTGGGGCTGTTCACCTTGGAGAGAAGAAGGCTGAGAGGAGATTTCATAGAGATGTTCAAAATCATGAGGGGGCTGGGCAGAGTGGATAGGAAGAAGCTGTTCTCACTTGTAAAAGGATCAAGAACAAGAAGGCACAGATTTAAAGTGATTTGCAAAAGCAGCAAGTGTGACGTGGGAAAAATCTTATTCACACGAGTGATTCGGGTCTGGAATGCACTGCCTAGAAGTGTGATGGAGGCAGGCTCAATTGATCCATTCAAGAGGACGTTAGATGATTATGTGCAAAGATATGGGGAAAAGGCAGGGCAATGGCACGATGTCATAATGCTCATTTGGAGAGCCGGTGCAGACATGATGGGCCGAATGGGCTCCTTCTGTGCCGTTAAGATTTTGTGAATTGGATAATTATGTAAAGAGAAACTTTGGGAAGGGCTATGGGGAAGAGTGTGGAGTGGGATTAGCTGTCAGAGCAGTGCTTGACAACTAATTTCCAATGTGACCCCATTTTAACACTTGAAAATTAGCATGACCTCTAATGCCAACAAAAACAAAACAGCAAATAAAGGAGCACAGTAACATTGTGTATACTTATTCATGTTTGTGTATTATAGGTCAACAGAAACGATCACATAAATCTGTTTTTAAAGAGCTTCAAACATGTTATTTTATGTACTCGTGCAGGTTTCAGTCAATCTCCCCATATCCCCCAGTGACAGAAGACTCTGAATCCCCTCTTCCCCCACCCCCTCACACGCATATGCACACTCTAATCAGCCCCTCTTTTACAAACACATGCATGTGTTGTAAAAGGATCAAGAACAAGAAGGCACAGATTTAAAGTGATTTGCAAAAGCAGCAAGTGTAACGTGAGAAAAATCTTATTCACACAACGAGTGATTCGGGTCTGGAATGCACTGCCTAGAAGTGTGATGGAGGCAGGCTCAATTGAGCCATTCAAGAGGACATTAGATGATTATGTGCAAAGGTATGGGAAAAGGCAGGGCAATGGCACTATGTCATAATGCTCTCCCCCTCGTTTCCTCCACCCTTCCACCATATACCTAGGTCAGCCAACTGGTGGCAGCCAGCGGGGAGTTGCGACAGCTCTGACAGCCCGAGCTGGTGTGCATCTGATTCACCAACTCCATGCTGCTATTGTGCCTACCGGCTATTGCCTATTAAGAATTTCATATTCTTTTCACACAGTTTTAAATCAAAACTTGCTGTTCTTGTAAAGTTAACTCCCCACACTTCATTGAAGTAAACTGATGCTGGGAGGATAACTGTGTAACTGATGCTGTCCCTTTTCAAACTGGACCATGTAATAATTAGGAAGGTTACTCACCCACCAACCTTTCTCACTGCACCCTCTCGCCACCAAGAAACTCACTAATGTAAGAACTGACTCCTCCTCAGGCTTGAGTTAATTTTTTTTTCAGATTAATCAGTTTGGTGATCCACCTTGCTATCTCTTGGTGTACACCAGTTTCCAATATGGGTTAAAGAACAGGAACTCATGAGTTAGAGAGTCCCCAGCGTGCAACTTTTTAAATGGTCTTGAGGAGAAGAAGAAGAATCCTGGAGTCCAGGCTGCCAGTGCTGAGATTGCATCCAGTAGGAAGATTTCAATGGGAGAAGAATGAAGTGGGTGAGGAGAAAATTATTGATCCAATGGGTTGAACTTGTTCTTGGTATTGGCACCAGGTTAGATTCTCCTCACCAACTCGAAGAGAGAGACTGAGATACGGGTAGGGTCAGACACCACTTGAACCTTGGTGCCAGGACGCAGTCCAGGAGCAGGCAGAGCTTTCACCCAGCTGTTGTCTCTGCACTCCATTTGGGATCAAGACCCAGGGGTTTGGGAAATGCTGTTTTAGAGAGAGCCGACACTGAGACAATGGATCAAATTGTCTCCTGTGCTGTAACCATTTGGATGATTCTATGAATCCTGTAGTGAGGAACACTAAATAAAGGTAGCTTGTTTTTTGTGATTCGGTATGTGATTCAAAGTAAAAGCTGTTCAATGAACAATAGCCTAAGCAACTTTGAACATGACTTTTGTTGGCATTACTAAATTGAGCACATACTGTGGTCCAAGTTTCTTGTGACACCTATATCAACTACACAGTATACATATTCCTGTAAGTTTAATTAAATTTTAAAATCATGGTTTTTGGATAATTCAAACACCAGATTTACTGCTGGATAGATCTTGCTTTTCCTGTATGCTGCAGTTGAGTTCAGCCTCATCTTAGGCAAGATTTTTGTTCAAACAGAATAACCCATTTGCACCCCAGTGAATGTATGCACAGTTGAGTGATTCTCAAGTGCTTGTTTTGGAATTTTTTGCACGTTAACCATTTTAAATGCATTTGGCAATCTCTTTTTTTGCTTTCCTGTCACCCACCCACTAAAAGGAAGATATTTTTCAGGTCTCCAGTTCATTTAAATGTTTTTGCTGTACATTGAAGCAATCTTCTGTGGCGTTGTTTCTTTTTATGTTAGGAAGAATGCAATTATCTTGAATTAAGTATGTTTTGTGGATTGTTCTGGAATGTGTGGTAAGATGCATTGTACATTGTACAGGGCTACTGTTTGTGTGCCAGAGCATCTGAATGGGGTCATGCTTTCAATGCTTCATCAATTCCCATCAAAGCTTGAACAGATCCACAGTGCACTTGCAGAAAAACATTCTTAGAAGCTTCAAAAGGCAGAAGGCAGCATATTTTACAAGGTTTGCATGTAGCCTCATGAGCGCACCACCTTGAAAATAGTTTAATGAGTTTAGTGATTCATTTCCTGCAATGAACTACACATTATTGGCCACTTTTTGTCCTGCAGATTTTGAATGCCTGCTTCTGAGTGGACTGGGTGTCTACTTCCTGTTTTTAACATAGACGGTTGTTGCTGACTTTAGAAGTACAGTAACTGTGGAAAATAAGAGGTGAGAGTTTGCTCTGATTTGATCACTTGACCGAGGTTACATTTATGACAGATTACTCGTAAGAATTAGCTTTAAACCCTTGTCCCAGAGGAGGCAAAAACCTCTATTCATTTGTTGAGTGACTGACTTGATTTGTCATGAAATCAGCCAAAATCCAAATTGGTAGTGATTTGCATGGCTGTGTAAAACGATGCTGGACTAAGAGCTGGATGTCTCCCATTGCAACTCCAGCTTTGTCCTCTATGTCAAGCTCACTGTCTCTTTTAATGTAGTTGAAATTCTGCCCTATTACATATTGGGCAATGAAGACAGACCTAGCAGGTTAGTACATGTTTCAAAAGTGCTTTTCATGGTGCATGAAGCATGCTCAGACATTGTTGTGGTCAAATAGTTGAAAGCAATTCTGCTTCTGACAAGCTAAACCTCGCTTACTGTACAAAACTCCATTTTCAATTGTGAAGCCAGTGCTCTCAATTCTCCCTTCATTCCAGTTCTCTCTTCATTTCCCACCGTGCCCCTCCCCCCGCCAATTAAGTAACATAATTTGGCCAAGAGTTTTTGTGCAGGAACAGATACAGACTTGAATTTGTACCTCTCTTTATTATGGAGTACCCAGTACTCTGATAACTGAAACTGACAATTTCAAGACTTTTCTAACTTTAAAAGTTTTTTGAATGTAATCATATTTCTTTTTTTTTCTGAAATGCCATAATATACAAGTACAAATGTAGGTCTTAATGTTGCACCATTTATAGTTTTGTCATTGAGAGGTAGTCGGTAGAAGAGTGATACTTTTCTACAAAGATAGTGGGAAACTTATGGGGGAAGGCAGTTTTGACTGGTGGTGAGAGTAAATCACCATATTCAGGGCATGATATTCAGAAAAGGGGAAATGAAAATATACTAGAAAAGACTACTGAGTTTCTGCTTCCAGTAATTCCTGGTATCACCTTTTCCATTCCTGAAATGTCATTCACTTTCTCTTCACTCCCTTAAAGTGGAAAAAAAGTAATTAAGTCCCTATTTCAGTTGATACCACAAATATTTTTGGTTTGCAGCCATCCTTCAATACAGCTTTCACAATGGCCTTTCGACAGAATGGTAATCAAAGCAACACATTATCCTTCTGTGGGGCCGTTTTCTCAGCCATGAAAAGGTGTGCCATACGATCATATGTCACATTTGATACGCAAGAGAAATAGTGCAGCTTGTGATAAAACAGCAATCCCGACTCAAATGCAGCCCAATGAAGAAATGCTTAAATAAACTCAATGCTTTAATATGTTTAATGCTTGTTTTGGGGGCAAAACCTTCAGCAGCTGCATTTGAACCATTTTTCCAATATTGGCAGTGCTATAAATCTGTAAAACACTACCCCTAATTATTGTAGTTCTGGACATTATAGGTTTGGCTGTTGCAATCAAAAAAAAAAGTGAAAACAATAAAATGACTTGTCCTTGTATAAACACAACACAATGAAGAGCCCTGGCAGGATAAAATGAATCTTCCTGCATCTGTGGGAAAGATCTTGAAGTGCTTTACACACAATGAACTGCTTTTATGCACATTAACCTTTATACAGCAAAGTGTCCACAGCAAGATCTGACAAGTAGCAGTGTGATGAATGAATCTGTATTTTGGTGCTGTAGGTTGAGATAGAAAATTTTGCCAGGACACCCGGATGACTCTCCACTCTTTTTGTTTGAATACTGTTGCAAACTACCAGTGCAGGAAATTAGTTTAACAGACCTCTGACAATACTGCTAGAGTACTAGCATTATTAGCTCAAGTCCTCGAATGGGGCTCAAAATCTCAATTTTGATTCCGATGATAGGGTGCTACGAACTGGGCAAAGTTGATAGTATGAGCTGATAGCACATTTAAACTTGAGCCCAGCTGACACACACACTTACAACTTCTGTCAAGTGAACTTTGCAATTTTCTCTCTAAGCATGGCTAACAAATGCATTTTATTTGAAGAAGTCAGTGAAACAAATTTCAAAACTGTCATGAATCCCGCATGGCGTGTAAAGATTGCTGCTGCTGCACCTGCTGATATCAAATAGCATTGGTATCATGATGGGAATGCAACTCTGGCTTCTGAGCAGAGTTATTTCCTTTCTCTTGTGATGGCCCATGTTCTTTTGAGGGGAAAACCTTATTTATGATGGGGTGATGGCCCTTTTTAAAAAGTAGATTTCTTCAGGAAATGATTTCTTGTGTAAAAAAAAAGGCAACTTGTTCCAGGCACTGATCATGTGACCAAGCTGCCTGGCAGATAAACAATAGAAAAGCCAAGGGTAAACAAGAACTTTATTGCAGGAACAAGTAGTTCAAGCAGTTTAGTTTAGAGCAAGCTGGCTGCAGGGAACATCTGATTCAGCAGAATTCAGCTGAAATACTTTGTGTTGGCTAAAAGGATTTAAAACCGTTGATAATCAAGGACTCTACTAACTGTAAGTTGGACTTCTGGGATGGCTAAGCTGAGGAGAGAGAGAAAAGTTGAGTTCCTGTAAGCAAGATTCCAGAGTTAAATAAATTTAGAACCAGGAGAGTTTTGACCCAAGGTGGATAATTTAAGACTCGAGCAGCACCTGTGTTGAATTGAGTTGATAACCAGAGGACAGTTGATGGATATTTGAAAGTAAACCCTTGACAGAAGCAAGCAGTAGGCCCAAGAAATCTCAGCCCTTAGACAAATCTTGGAAACAGTACTCAGATCAAGTGGTTAATCTTCAAAGTTCTGCTAAGCATCCGACTGGAGTTTTTTGGAGTTCAAGTCAAATGGGCGTGGGAGGAAATTAGCGTTAAATTCTGTTTAGAGTATAAGTCAGCATGTTCACTGTATATCTTCAACGTAACTGACTATTTAAGATAGAGTGTAGTTAGCCTTCATGTTCTTTGATTTTTGTAGTAAAATTCTTTGGTTTTAACAGTGAACCTTGCAACTTCATTCTTTTAGTAAATACCTGGGCTTTCGGATTTAAAAAAAAACTCTACTGAACTCAATGCTCGATTGGAGAGATTGAGAAATCTGAAGCTGAAAATTCTGTTGTGTATCTTGTCTGTGGAAAATTTTGTATGTTTAGATTTTTAGGAGGTGCAGTTATAATAGATGGATGTACAGTACACTGATTTAATTATTTGAGATTCTTATTGATATTGGTGAAGTACCTGTGAAAATATAACTGAAGATTTTTTGTTTCCATTGTTTCCTTTTCTTTTGCTCTCCATACACACAAGGCATGACATTCCCCCACTCATTGAAGGATTTCATAGCTGTTAATTGCAGAGTTACCAAGTCTGGTTGGACGCTTTCCTGGAGGTTAGCTTTTGTGACATTCTGGCCACAATATCTGATCATGTGAAATCTCGTCACATGACATCTTTAAACGTATATTGCATATAACTTTAAAGGTTGGACCTCCTGTGATTGAGTATCTTTGTTTTGCGTCAGCAACTGTTGTGTGACAAGTTCTGAGAACCAGGGGACCACCAGGAAGCAGACAAATAAATGAATCTTGATGGCAGGAAGAGGGAAATTGAAGGTGGGGAAGAGTTGAGAGGGGTGAATATCGGGTGGGAGGAGTTTTGATTTGACCAGTTGGTAATGCAACTGAATTGCACTGATAACTAATAGCAGCACTGGTGACATTGAGATTCCTCTCTGATTAGACGCTTTACTGATGGTCTATATGTAACTGGTAGTAATAGGTGTAACAGCCCAATGTTCAACCTGTAACTAGTCGTAGTTCCATATCCTGTGGGTATTCACCCTGGAGCAACAGCCAGCATCCCCTAACTTGTCCTAGTTGTGGTCAGTCTCCGAGTACATGACACTTTTCTTGGCCCAATTTCCATGGACTGTGGCTTGGCCTCAGATTGTGTGATGGTGCCAACTGTGAACTAGGAGCCTGAACCAGAACCAATCTGAACTTGAACTTCAGATGTCAAAACTGATAGCAAATCAAGAGATTGCCCAAAGGGCAGCAGGTTTGATGTTTGAGACACTTCATACAGGGGTTATTATCCTAAACACTTCTAGATCATTAATTGGGGTTGGATGGAATAAAGGGGAGTTTTCATAGAAAACTGAAATTGCAGCATGAAGGGAGTCCATTTAGCCCTCATTGATGGCATTCTGTCCTGTATACCCCATTTCTGATGTTTATATTCATTTTGAAATCTAATTCCTATTCCTTTTCAGGTGATTTTCCAGCCACTCCATCAGTGGCCATTTCAGTGAAGCATTCCATGCTGTATTTATCGCTTGACTCAAGAATCTTTCTTATCCTTTTCACCTTGGTTCTTCCAGTGAGAATCCTCAGTTTCTGCCCTTTTGCTTCCAATTCACCTTCAAGTGGAGACAATCTTGGGTTTCACCCACCCCTTTACTGGCTGCTCCTCTCTGACACCACCACTCCTCACAGCATTACTGCTCCTATTGCCTCTTCAGAAAATACTGGTCCCCACTCTTACCCACACCCTATTCCCTCGTCATTGTATACTTAACTCCCCTTCGCTCAACCCCAATTTTACCCCCTCACCCTGACACCCATCCCTCAGTCATGATCTGTTTACCCTGCTACTTGAGCCCCAATTAGGTCAAATCCAATTTCTGTCTCTGATCCCTATTCCCTAGCCCCTCCCTCCTTCCTTCGCGCTCTCGCTCTCTCTCTCTCTGCCCCCCCCCTCCCCCCCCCCCCCACTCACTCGTGCTCTCACATCTCCATCCAACAACCTTCCTTCCCCTCTCCCCATTCCCCACCTCTCCTCAAAGCCCACCCCAAAGTCTCCCCTCTCCCTGACCTCCATTCCCCCAATTTCCCTTGCAACCTGTCCCTGTTTGCACGGTCTCCCTGGCTCCCCTTCTGTCGAGCACCACCCATCTTCCTCCCCAGAGTCTTGATTTGTTCCTGGCACACCAGCTGTTCCTGGCACACTCTGGCAGTGGAGATGGGGGTGGGTTGTTGCCACCTTGGGAAATTTAGAGTGAAAACCCATCATCCATTCGAGGAGACTTCCAGCCAATCCAGTTGGTTGTGTTCTGTCACCTGATCCAAGGGGTCATTATCCAATATGTGTACCTTAACAGTGGTAGACAATACAATCCCTAGGGATATTCCAGCAGGGACCAGATTTGATTATACTTAATCTCCACACTTGGCCATTTGCAGTGCTGGTATGAGGTAGCATTGAGTGATAATCACTGCTGGTTTCCCTTCCCTAACTCAAGGTGCTGAGACAATTTATAGATCAAACAAGTGAAGAGGGTACTCAGCAGAGCACATAGCTCCGACATGCTGTGTTAGCTCAACGTTATTGCAATTACACGGCTCTTGCTTTTCCCTGTCTGGCTGATGACCTGTAACTACAAAGCTGAAAAAATAATTTTTTAAATGAAGATCTTGGGGTGAAAAAATAACAACTATCCACCTTCAGTGATGGAGCTAATGACTCACCACATTTCAAACATGAGACCTTTTTGATCAGTATGGCTTAGCTATGCATAGATAAGCTCCCAGGACCAGAAGGAAAGCACACTGGGCGTTTATTTATTCCATATAACCTCATAAGATCTTGGTCAAAATTGCTCCCGGATTTTTTAATTGAAAATTCTACAATTTGACGCTGCTTTCAGAGATGAGAGTATTTCTAAACTCTAGCTTTCACCTGTACCATTCATGAGCAATATTTGATTCGATCATGTAGTACAGATGAGTAGAAGTGGGAGCATCAGGCAATGTAAGGATTATATCTTGCTGTGGTCAGAAAACATGGTGCACTCTTGATCTTCAATTGTCTTTGTGAGTATCATTTGTAGGCTTAGACTTTTTACGTGCTAGACTGTCAATAACTTGATGGAAATGGCAGCCACTGCAATATGGTTTGGACTGCTTTGGGGGAAAAATAGGAACAGTACACAGACACCACCTGTGCCACTCTTACGACGTAGAAAACTGTTGCAAACGTTTGCATTTGTGACTTTACTGAAATGCCCCTTAAAACATCCAAGGCAAAATTGATGCTGCGTTCTCTTCCATTAGACCATCCTGCCCCTTTCTTTTCCTTTACCCTCCCCTCCCGAGAACAAAAACAAATGAATTACTAAATCTGCATAATATGTACATGATGTGAATGCTGATTGCAGAAATTATAGTTGTTTTTGATTTTAGAACCTCTTAGTGCAGGAAAGTACATGGATGAGAGAGAAAACCATAAGCAAGTGAAAACAACATCAGTTGTAAAGGAGGAGAACTAAGAGTTGAGCGCAAAAATACCACATTAGTTACTTGTGGTAGATAAAGGAAAGACTTGACAAAAGAGGACCTGATGATAATGGAAGCTTGGCAGCTGACCAAGGCGGGAATATTAAATTTAGACATTCAAACTGATGGATGAAAGCTATGAATGAACAGTTCTCAGGCAAAATGCATGAACATATTTCACTATAGGCTTTAAGACACTTGCTTGCAAATGAAACACAGGATTATATGATGTCTTCAGTTCTTTACCGATCCAAGGTAACAAGTTAGCAGCATAAAATTTGGGCAAGAGTTAAATAACCATCAGAACGAATTAATAGAAAATTTGACAACTGCTGAGAAAAAGAGACCTGCTATCGAAGCTTTTCATCTTGTACTCATCAGGACAGATGCAAGAATGCCAAATTTCAAAGGGAAATGTGTCTGTCTTGAGTGCAAGATGAAAAGCTTTGATGGCATGCCTCTTTTCAGCAGCACTGAAGTTCTGTATTAATAAAAAAGTAGCCAATGTGGAAGCAACATCAATGTTTCCTCCAGTGTCATATGGAACATTACAGAAAAGTTGCTAAGGCAAGCATTTTCACAAGATGGATATCCAGTGAGGATAGTACAGGCAGTTGCTTATGTGTATTGTTTAATAAAATAAAACAAGCATTTGGCTTGATTAGAAATTGCCTTTTAGTTGCCCTCTGATAAGAGGATCACCCATCTTATTTAAAGTAGCCCAAAACCATAATGTAGTTGTCTTTTTTTTTGACTTCAAGTTGAAAGTAAAGTTAGTAGAATGTCTACAGGGGATACTGAGGTCAAAGATAAATGGTAATGGTTAACATACAGCCATTCTTAAGTGTTGTAGATGGGATTTCTGTTTTTATACCAATCAGAAAATTGGCCAGAGGCAGGACTTGGTTAATTTTCACCCAGTTTTTGTCTCATTTTCTCTTTTTTCTTTTTCTCTCTTTCTCTCATCGACATGAGAATTTCCTGTCAGACTGTAAGATAGTTAAATTAGATTCTTCATTTATATATAAACATGTTTTTGCTGGAGTGTCAGAATACTGTTGTTTCAGTTCGTTTAATATTGCCTTTTTGATTCATATCCTGTTCCAGCTCTAACATTGACTGGCCACGAAAGTTGAATGAATGAACTGTTAGCTTCAGACTGAGCTGGGTTACATCGGCCACATCTTCTTCTTCTTCTTCTTCTTCTTGTGTCTATGCACAAGTTCTCATTCGTGTCTGGGTTTAGCTTCACTGAGTTCTTGTGTTTTTCCTATAAGTCCTGTTCCAACTATTTGGTACTGTGCTTCCTTGAAAATCACTTGCTCTGGAGCTTACAATGTTTCACTATTCACTTTATTTTCTGAAGAAAATTTATTTTCTTGATTTTATTTTTGAAGAAATAGAAATAACCAGAAGGATTGGTAACTTACAAATTTTACAGTGAAATAAAAACCACATTGATTTGAACAGTTCCCACAGCTGCCCGACCTCTTGGTCACAAAATGAGGTTCAATATTATCATGGCAATGAATAGCCTACCTTGAGAGCTAATAGTAAAACATTGTAAGTTCCAGAGTGATTTTCAATGAAGCACAATACCAAATGGTTGGAACAGGACTTATGGGAGAAGAACACGAACTTGGTAAAGCAAAATTCAGACACGAATGGGAATTTGTTCATTGACACAGATTACACTTGCTGAAGTGCCAATGATATTGTATTTGTACCTGTAATTCAACACTCCTTGTACCCCTTGCACCCCCCCCAGTCTCTTTGTGCCATGAACTCTGTTGACTACTCTATTTGCTTTTTTGATGTTTGCTATTGGCAATTTAAGAATTTTCACGAATGTATGGTGTTCCAAATATTAGATTGTGGTAGATTGTTTATAGGAAAGTATTTTAACTCCATGCAGATATATGGTTTGATAGGCACTGATTGCCCTTTGGTACCTTAACCAAGTCACCCTGGACTGGATGTTGATGAGCTGGTCTTGGGGACATCATTGCTAATACCAGTATGATTTCACCCAGTACCCACACTCCCTTCTTAGCCCAGCACGCTGAAGTTAACCATTGGGCACATGCAAGGATTAACAAAAAGTGGGGATTGAGCTTGGTATCTTCCAAATCAATATAACCGAGATAATCACTGCATTAGCTTATTCAGCCATTAAAGGAAGCTACAACCTAAGTTTTAAGCACCAAATATGAACCCGAAGGAGTTTACAATTTTGCATTCAACAGTTAGTACTTTTTATGGGCACTATCTACTTTCCAGTTACAAACTTCTCTTGTTTTAAATGAAGTTTTAATGCATGTTTGTGAGTCTTGCTTGATGAATTAAGCTGGGAGGGTGGGGCACTCCTTTGCAGATCTTTCTAAAACCCCTATCAGTGCTGCCCTGTTATCCTTCAACAGGATGGGCCTTTTTGTACAACGCAACTGGTGGGCAACTCCTGTTTATTTCTTGTCTTGTGCCTCCATAAAAATCCCCAAAATGGATCACTGCATGGCAGTAGGGACCTGTATTCATAGGCCTCACAAGGAACTTATGAATGTTAACCCCTGATACTACTGACCATTTGTAAATTTATAATTTCAGAAACTGCACAGTGTGAGACTTCTGAGTTTGTTAAAAATGTCGGCTAAGAAATTGGGCTGGTTAACTCTTGTCCTTTTGGGTGTTGTGTGCGCCCTTGTAGCTGCTGAATAAGGTTCACAGCATGCATACTCAATATGGGATGGATCATGTTGGATGCTATATTGGTGCAAACGTTAGCCATTCACTTCGTGTGCCATCAAAGGTATCCATTTGAGGAACCGGATATACAAATCCATTTCCTATCAATCTAAAGCGAAGAGATGAGTATGCCAATTTGAGTGGCAGCCTTTGTGCACTGAGCAACATTGCCTCAACTCTGCCACATTAGTTATTGTGATGTCATTTAATCTCTGTCAGCTCCACCTTTATTCCACAATGTAAATGGCATTTTTCATGTTAACCAATAGTGAACAAAATAAATATAGCCTTTAGTCCCAAAACATTTGAGAAAAATACTGAACTATACAAGATAGAAAAGGGAAATGCGGACAGACCCAAACCTCCCTATCGCTTGCCATTTTAACACTCCACCCTGCTCTCTTGCCCACATGTCTGTCCTTGGCTTGCTGCATTGTTCCAGTGAAGCCCAACGCAAACCGGAGGAACAGCACCTCATCTTCCGACTAGGCACTTTACAGCCTTCCGGGCTGAATATTGAATTCAACAACTTTAGATCTTAAACTCCCTCCCCCCATCCCACTCCGTTTCTTCCCCCTCCCTTTTGTTTCCTTCAATAATTTATATAGATTTTTCTTTTCCCACCTATTTCCATTATTTTTAAATCTACAACTAATACCTTGTCAGTCTTTCCACCCCACCCCCACAAGAGCTGTACCTTGAGTGTCCTGCCATCCATTCTTAATTAGCACATTTTCTTAGATAATATCACCACCTTCAACACCTCTTTGATCCTTTTGTCTGTGACAACTTTTGATTATCTGCTCCTATCACTGCTTGCTTGTCCCTACAACCACGCCCCCCCCCTCAACTTCTCTCCCCCCCCCCCCTTTAAACCAGCTTATATTTCACCCCTCTCCTAACTATACTCAGTTCTGCTGAAGGGTCATGAGGACTCGAAATGTCAACTCTTTTCTTCTCCGCCGATGCTGCCAGACCTGCTGAGTTTTTCCAGGTAATTCTGTTTTTGTATCAAACTTCTAGTGCTCTTGGAGTTGCACTCATCCAAGCAAGCGGAGAGTAGTCCATCACACTCCTGACTTGTGTGTTGTAGGTGTTGGACAGGCTTTAGGGAGTCAGGAGGTGTCACTCGCTGCAGGATTCCTAGCCTCTGACCTGCTCTTGTCACCACGAGCAGGTTAATCCAGTTCAGTTTCTGGTCAATGGTAACCATGAGGATGTTGATGGTGAGGGATTCAGGAATGGTAATGCCATTGAATGTCCAGGGGTGGTGATTAGATTCTCTCTTGTTGGAGGTGGTCATTGCCTTGCATTTGTGTGGCATGACTGTTACTTGCCACTTGTCAGCCCAAGCGTGAATATTGTCGAGGCTTTGCTGCATTTGGACAGTAACTGCTTCAGTATCTGAGGAGTTGAGAATGGTGCTGAACATTGTGCAACCATCAGTGAGGATACCCCCTTCTAAACTTAAGTTGGAGGGGAGGTCATTGATGAGGCAGCTGGAGATGGCTGGGCCTAGGATACTATGCTGAGGAACTCTTGCAGTGATGTCCTGGGACTGAGATGCTTGATTTTGTACAACCACAACTATCTTCCTTCCAACCAGTGGAGGGTTTTCCCACTGATCCCCATTAGCTTCAGTTTTGCTAGGGCTCACTGATGCCACACTAAGTCAAATGTTGATGTCAACGGCAGTCACTCTCACCTCACCTCTGGAGTTCAGCTCTTTTGTCCATGTTTGAACCAAGGCTGTAACGAAGTCAGAAGCTGGCCCTGGCAGAACCCAAACTGAAATGTCAGTGAGCAGGTTATTGCTAAGCAAGTGCCTCTTGATAGCACTGTTGATGACCGCTTCCATTACTTTAATGATGATCGAGAGTAGACTGATGGGGTGACAATTGGCTGATTTGGATTTGTACCGCTTTTTGTGTACAGGGCATAGCTGGGCAATTTTCCACATTAATGGATAGATTCTGAGAGAGGACAGCAGGATCATGCTTCCACCATTTCCTTTCCCAAGGGGTGGCACCTGAGCAACTCTCGAAGTCTCCTGTGGTGCCAAGTGATGGGCTGCTGTGGGAACCTGCATAAGACAATTGAGCACTGAGAGCTGCAATGCAATAGCAGCTGACAGTGCCTGGATGGCACCAATCTGAACCTGCACACCAGGAATCTCATGACCTCTGTCTGAGCTTGGATTGCAATACTAAGACATCTCCAAGACACTTGAAGGCCTCCACTTGCATTTCAGTGGAAGCTGACAGCAGCCACTAGAAAATCCATGGATTGGTATGGCAGTACTGCCATGGAGGTGCCGCCACTTGCATGTTGGGAAAGATGGCCTCTAAGCTCTGCATAATGCTCTGTGCCTTGGTAGAGTTGCTCTTCTCCATGTTTCGAACCAGTGACTGGAGGCTAGCAGATAGCTTTGTGTGCATTCAGTGTTTTCCTATAATCTGCACCAACATGGCTCTCACCTTAGTTCCCTGTGGCAGAACCTGGTGTGTATCCTTGCCCTCTGGGAGTATGCACATAGGCTGACCCTGTCCAGGCTGTGGCCCACTCATCTCAACCCATCCAGACTCTACACTCGCCTCTAAGATGTACACAGTGCTTGTATCTAAGCTGATGGCTGAGTGTGTACAGTCAAGTGATGGTACTTCTCCCTCAGCAGACTGTTGCGAACTCTAGCCCTTTCTGATGAAACCGCAGTGGCTGGCTTGGCAGCAATTCATGACTTTATAAAAGCGCAAAAGCATAAGGGGAGGGCATGTAGTAAGGGATTGTGGCATTGTCCCTGATGATTCTGTGCACCATCTCTTCCAGTGCACTGAAGGAATGTTGGCGTGCTGGTCCTCAGCCAATCCTGTAGGTCGCCTTGTTATTGTGGGCCACCTGCAAGAGATGAGGCAGAATGAGCATGTGTCAGTGTGTTTGAGTGATCTAGTGCTATAGCTGAACAGACAGGTTTGGGTGTGTGCATGGCTGACATAATTGGAAGTTGTGTATGGATAAGGTGTAGCATAAGCATGCTAGGGGTGATTGCTGAGTGTCAGGGAGTGATGGGGCGTAGTGCATTGAGCAGTGTGAAAGGTGGTGATGTGCAGGTGCAATCAATCACCTTAACTACTGATGTTGGAAAAACCATGCCCTGGATGGTGTTGAGCTTCATAAGCAGTGTTGTAACTGCACCTAGCAATCAAGTGGGAAGTATTGCAATTTACTTCTGACTTGTCAATGGTGGGGAGGCTATGGGGAGTTGGGAGGGTAAGTTGCTTGCTGCGAAATGGACGCTGTGACCTGCTTTAGTAGCCACGATATTGTGGCTGGTCTAGCTGATACACTACTTCGTCAAAAAATTTCCCAACACTTCGTGTACGTGAAACCTTAGCCCAGCAAAGACTCAATTCCTGCATAAAGGAGTGGATAAAACCTGGAAATGTGGGAGCGTGGGGGTAAAGGGTGCATGTGTACGTGTGTGGAGAGAGAGCAAGAGAGATTTCCAAACTCAGTACTTTTGAATTTGGCTAAGTTTGGTGGCAGCAGAACTCTGATTCTGGTTTTGAGGTCAACATGTAGATAATGCACGTTACAGGAGTGGTATGCTTTTGTGATTCTATGTTCAGTTATAGCATTATAAATAAGGAACGGACCCATATCTGCTCATCTTTTGTTGCGTGTTTAACCTTGTTTTTTCACTTGACCTTGCCCAATCACATGTTTAATGGAGTGAATGTTGACTGATTTTTGCTAATGGCAAAGTTCAAATTGTTTTGTGTGGCTTTAAGGCAGGAGATCAATCTTGCGAAGACCAGAGTTTTCATTTTCATCATTATTGTTTCCTCCTTGGGCACAGTTAGTTCAGTGAATTAAAACATCTTAATGGTGTCGGAGGCGTGTAAATTTTTGTGACTATTGCAGCTAAAAACTTTTTCAGCTTGAGCTGCATTCTCTGAAAGCATTCTGTGGTGGTGTTTTGCATTTAATTTCTTCATTTAAGAAACTTGCTAAACATTTTTTCTGTTAAGTGCATATATTTCCACAAACTTGTAATTGTGTTTTTAAATGTGGTTATAGGTTCCTTGAAATAATGAAAGGAGGAAACTATCAGGGCTTGTACTGATTATGATTTTCTATTCTTGAATAATTGTATGGAACCTACAGGGTCATGGTCAGTCAATTGGTATTGGAGTGGATGGGGTATAATCTCCTGGAGTGCTCTGTCCAGACTAACTTTGAAAATCCCAGGAGGTGTCCCCTCCCATACCTTTAAGTCTTTTGACTCTAATTTCCAGTACATGTGCCCTTCTCTAGTCAGCTCACTAGCTCCCTCTGAAACACATCGCCTATCTATTTCCATTCATCCTTTAAAAACCTTTAAACTATTCTTTTGTAAAGTCTTCAGTCACCTGTCTTGACCATTCAGTTGTTCTTACTATTTTTCTATAAAATAATTTGATGTTTTATAGGTTAAATAATTTTCAATCCTATAAAATTGCAAGTTTTTAGTTTTGTGACTTCAAGAAGATTGATTTCCATCAGTGTCTGTAATGCATTCAACACATTTACCCTTGGGTCAAAGTGCCAAAGTGTGACCCAAGATCAGAAGCCCTCCAAAATAATACTGATTTCAATGTTGAGAAATACCAACATTGTATCCTGTGTTTTATAGAGAGATGTATGTTTTGCTCTTCTGGAACCTGGATAATTTTGATGTCATTGGATAGTATCATGCATCCTGTTATGACCTCTATGGAGACCGATAACTGAGACCAATAACTTTTAGAAAGAAAGTCGAACTTTCAGCTATTAACTA
Source organism: Cetorhinus maximus (assembly GCF_964194155.1). Taxonomy (NCBI): domain Eukaryota; kingdom Metazoa; phylum Chordata; class Chondrichthyes; order Lamniformes; family Cetorhinidae; genus Cetorhinus; species Cetorhinus maximus. The sequence continues at coordinate 35,719,921 of NC_135900.1, forward strand.
GAAGGATCTCTCAACAAGATTTCACTTTTGAAGACTCCTATAACCAAAGATTAAAAGCACTATTGACTAACCACTGTCTTTGTTGGCAACATATACTTCAAACCACATAATGGAAAATTTCCATTGTTCAGCACAACCAAAAATGCACTCCATAAATATACTTAACACTGTCCTTTAAGTAGGCATTCAATTCTTGAATCAGTCCAAGGTGATTCTTTGCTCCTGTGAGTTTACTTCTGTTCTTTCCGTTTCTTAGCCTGGGAACTTTTAATCTCGGAACTGTCGTTCACAGTGAGTTTATTTCCCTGGAGGCTCAAGCGAGGTGAATCTTACAGCCTTGTTTTAACTCCTTATTAATTTGGTCTTTTAAATCCAAGCGCAAACTCCCATCTGCATTCCTGTGTCATGAACCGTAGCGCCTTTCTGCCCGCAACTGCTCTCTTTCTCCCGGATCCTGGCAGACAAACTTGTCTGAGAGTTTTCAGTGATATCTTGGACCCTTCCCCTCTCAAAGCACATCTGCATGACAATGTCAACCCATGGGCCATGTATCCAGGCAGAAATGCTGATTAACTACCCTTGAGACCCCAACACACACTCAACACGGAAGTAAATGGGCAATTTAAAGCGCAATGTTTACAACCTGATATTTACAACACTTTCCTGGGACTTTGGAGACTCAAAGTCCATCCGATGTTAGCACAGAGGCTGCTACCATTGTCTCCAAATGCACACACCTTGTACCTTTTTCCCAGTAAAACAAACTTTCCCTCCTTTAATGTTTAACATTTAAACCACCCAGGCTTGCTGCCAGGCAGACTTCAGAATAGGCCATGTGACCCCCTTCATTTTACTTTAAATTAAAGACACAGTAACAGGGAAGTGACAGAACATAGCCCTAGTTTGCAGGGGAATATGGTCCTAATTGTGCACTTTTTGAAATTAAAATACTTGAGGCAAGTTGGTTCAATAGGAGAAAATTTTTCATGCAGAAAATGAATTCCTTGAAGGAGCAAAAAATTGCTAGGTTTGGTGCAGGTAGATCAAGCTCGACAAAAAAATGTTCATAACAATTAACTGCACCCTTGCCAATTCAACAATGCTTTTTGGATTGTTCAACTGCAATATAGTTGAGATCCACTAGTTATTGAGCTGGTCTCCAAGGTGTACATTTTCCTGTGGAACAACTGGACATAAGAGACAACCTCATACTGAAGCGCTGTTCACTTTCTGTTTCCAATGACCTTTTGGGGTAAATGCTTTATGACAGTTACTTTTTTTTTGGAGGACAAAGAATTGTGCAGTCATGATGACATTAACCACATAGTTCATCTAACTTATTAGGCATCAGTGTTGTTTAAAACTTCAAATTTTATCTGCTACAAAACCTGAAAATCAAGTAGACAGTATTGTGCAGATAATTACTGTCTTGGCTATTGCTAAAGAAAGATAAGCGTGACATTGCACCTTTCACAACTTCAGTATATCCCAAAGTGCTTGACAGCCAATTAACTACTTTTGAAGTGTAATTACTACAGGAATTGCAGCAACTAATTTGTGCACAGTAAGGTCCCACAAACAGCAACATGATAACTGGATAATCTGCCAACAAGGACAGCTCTTAAGCACTTAAAGTATTGTGTTCAAGATATTTTTTTCTGATTTGAGTTGCCATTATTATCAAGTCCAAACTTGAACTATGAGCAGGGGAGAAAAATCATGAAAATCTGAATGACAAATGGTTCTACATCAAAGGACACAGAAAAAAAACAGGGGCAGGGTTGGGTGAGGTGGTGGGGGGACAGAATGCAAAATTACATCTGTTTACATTTTGGAAATTAAATAGGAAATGAAAAAAATGGGGTGTTGAATCTGGTACTAGACACCTGACCTCCCCATGGCAAAGAAAATGTGACAAGTATGTTAGCATTTGGAGTCGAGGACAAATATTTACCACCATAGTAATCATCTTTACATGTTCAGAACATTAGAATTTATTAGTCTAGTTTAGACTTCAAACTGCGTTCTCATTTTCTCGTCTTTTTTGTTCTAAATTAACCAAGTAGTACGCTTGAGCTTTATTCTATATTGAAGTTTCCTTTCTCTGATGAGTCTGCACAGTGGAAATGCCATTTATGGTTTGCTGCTTTTAATGATGATATGAATATCATGTTCAAGTCATGCTTGCCAAAATGCATATTCATGAATATCAGAATACTGCGGATGCTGGAAATCTGAAATAAAAACAGAAAATGTTGCACTTAACAATACTTAACAGGTCAACAAGCTTCTGTTGAGAGAGAAAGGGTTAACATTTCAGAGCATATGATGAAAGGTCATCGGCCTGAAGTGTTATCTCTGTTTCTCTCTCCACAGGTGCTGCCTGACCTGTTGATTCTTTCCAGCATTTTCTGTTTCTGTTCCATATTTCTGAAGTTTTCCATTTTAATCCCCATTAGTTGTACAATTCAGTGGTACTGATTTTAAGATGATCCAAATGTGAAAGATGTTGATCATACACAATGCTGATCATGTGTATTTTTAAATCAGGGTGATCAGCCGTCCCGGATTTACTTGGGCTGTCCCACTCAATTCTGCATTATCCTGGGTTCTCAGCATCCGGGACGTTGTCTGTCCCGTGTTCTCAGTCAACGAATTTTGCGCATTCACGGTTTTCAAATATGCAATGTACTCTCCTTTCACCCGCTTGCTCCCATGCTCTCACAGACTTGGCAGCACCCACCTCACCCCAACCCTGCTCTTAGCTGTCTGCTGGAACCCTCACACCGCTCGGATGCCTGAGTGCCTCTTAATTTATTCCCTGAGAATTGGTCACCTTGTTCTAAATTATCCTGTAGAATCATGCTGTATATGGTGTATGCATGCCTCGGGTATATGGAAGACCATTTCTCTTGGCATATAATTTATTTGTAGCTTATTTTAATGGTTAACATTTTAAATGTAATCACCAAAGCATTCTATTTTCCCTCTTTTACAGTGATATCTGGTTTTCGAGGAACAGTTCCTCATGGTTTACCATTAGAAGTGGGAGAGACAGTTCAGATACTGGAAAAATGTGATGGTGAGTTTGCCAGTGCAGCCAAATAATGGAGGAAGTAAACCATCCTTAACTAGAAAACTTTTTATAAATTCAAGCTTACTTTCACCAGTGTGTATACATAAACATGTTTGACTGGCACAGTTTATGAAAAAAATCATAAAGTTATTGGCCAATAATTTCTGCTTTGGTTGCAATCAGCAATCCCATTCAAATTCTGCTCAAAGTTGCACTTAATTTTCTAAAGAAATCTTGATTTGCTCAAGTTTCTGCTCAAACTCACATTTGTCTATCACGGAATATAAAATCTTGAATGAATAAGCACAATTTGGCTGCATTTTAGAACGCAAAGCAAAGACATGATTTGAAAATGTTTTAAAAAATGTCATTGAACTATTTTAAGAGTGGTAAGCCAGTGCAGTTCTAATGGTACAGCTGGAAATAGATTTTTAGAAGGAATGGAATACCTGGTTTACCAGCTCAGTGATCGTAAGTAACTGAAAATGACTTTTAAAAAAAAATATAGAGAGCAATTTACTAGTTTCATTTGGTGTAGTCACTTTGAGTAAAGTAGATATTTTTAATATTTCAAATCTATTAACAGGGTGTCTATTCGTGTTCGTGTGCCTAAAAAAAAGCCTCTTCGAAGGCCCACATATGGCCACAATTAGCAGAAACTTGTCATGGTGGTTAATTCGATCTGGGACTTGCTTCAGCACAAAAGGTCACAAACTCATTTTGTGTTGATTGTAATTTGCGGCTGAAGTTCCAAGATCTTTTGTGCTGGTTTGGTTAATTTTTAGCAAATTCCACTGAGGAGACCAGTGCAAACTTAAGGCCAACATGTTAGCAATGTTTTCTTTTGCTAACCAAGGTGGTGAATCTATGGGAGTGTGGTGAAATTTCATTGGATTTTAATTGATTTTTTTTTCTATACACTGAATTTTTAAGCTCCTTGTTAATAGTTACAGTTCAGTGACATCATCCAAAAATACAGCACCAGTTTCCACTACCTGTCTCTAAATTACGAAACTGCTTATTCAACATTCAGTACTCGATGAGCAGAAGCTTTCTCCAGTTAAACATGGGGAAGACCAAAGCCATTGTCTTCAGTCCCTGGCATAAACTCCATTTGTTAGATACTGACTCCATCCCTTTCCCTGGATACTGCCTGAGGCTGAACAACACAGTTCACAACTTCTCGCTCATATTTGACCCCAGCATGGTCTTCCAACCACATCTGTGTCAGCCTGAAAACTGTTGACTTCCACCTCCATTATATATCACCTGACTGCCACTGCCTCAGCTCATCTGTTGTTGAAACCCTCACCATGCCTTTGTTAACTCTCCAGGCTTGACCATTTGCGCCATACAAGTGCCAGGCAATGACCATCTCCAATAAGAGAGAATCTAACCATCACCTCTTGATGTTCAATGGCTTTACCATTACTGAATCCCCCATTATCAGTATCCTGGAGGGGTTACCATTGACCAGAAACTAAACTGGACTAACCATAGAAATACTGTGGCTACAAGAGCAGGCCAAAGGCTAGGAATCCTGTGATGAGTAACTCACCTCCTGACTCCCCAAAGTATGTCAACCATCTACAAAGCACAACTCAGAAGTGTGATGGAATACTCCCCACTTACCTGGATGAGTGCAACTTCCACAACACTCAGGAGGCTTGACACTGTTCAGGACAAAGCAGCCTACTAGATTGGCATCACATCCACAAATATTCACTCCCTCCACCACCAACGCACAGTAGCAGATGTGTGTCTTATCTACAAGCTGCACTACAGGAATTCACCAAGGCTCCTTTGACAGCACCTTCCAAGCCCACGAACGCTACCATCTAGAAGGACAAGGGATGCAGGAAGATGGGAACACCACCACCTGGAAGTTCTCTACCAAGTCACTTACTATTTTGACTTGGAAATATATCGCTGTTCCTTCACTGTCACTGGAAAAAATCCTGGAACCCCTTCCCTAACAGCACTGTGGGTATACCTACAGAAGGCAGCTCACCACCACCTTCTCAAGGGGAACTAGGGATAGGCATAAAATGCTGGCCCAGCCAGCAAAGTCCACATCCTATGAATGAATTTTTTTAAAAAAGCAATCTTGGCAGACCCTCCCAAGTTCTACCCTCTATAACCTTGAGGTTATTCAAAACTTTGCCTGTATCCTAACTCGCACCGAGTCCCATTCACCCATCACTCCTGTACTTGCTGACCAACGTTGGCTCCTGGTTAAGTGACCTCAATTTTAAAATTTACATTGTTTTCAAATTTCTCCAATCTCCTCCAGCCCCACAATCCTCTGAGATATCTGTACTCCTCTGATACTGGCCCCTTGAGCACCCCCAATATTCATTATTCTGACATTTATGGCAACACCTTGAGCTGCCAAGGCCCCAAATTCTGACATTTCCTCCCTAAATATCTTTTTTTCTCCTTTAAGATTCTCCTTAAAGCTTGGTCAAAGAGGTAAGTTTTAGGTCATCTGTCCTACTGTCTCTTCATGTGGCATGCTGTCAACTTTTGCTTTATAATGCTCCAATGAAGCCCGTGGGATGGTTCATTTTTTAAGATGCTGTAGAAATATACTTTTCATTCTTCATTGCACTTTGAACAGTTTCCCCATTCAAGGAGTAAGTATTCCTTGATATACTTAGGAATGGTAACTGGGTGAATTTTCATTAATACAGCTAAAAATAGACTTATCAGAAAAATTAAGAATTTTCAAACAGTGTCTCGTCCACCACCTATGAGCAAGCTGATTTTAAATAACTAAAAATAATGTTTTACAAAAAGAACTATGCAGAACTGTTTACTAGTTTTATTGGAGGGAATTAGTCAGTTTCTTATTTAAAAGTTATATTTTAAAATTTTAAAAGGAGCCTATTAATATATTGCACCAAAAATATTTGTTATGAGCCTCCTCTTAAGCCTGCAAATAGGCAAAATTAATGGAAGCTCTCAATGGTGGTTAATTTAATCTTGGGTGTGGCCAGTTTTGTGGGCAGAGATGGCTTCTGGCATGATATTTTTAACCTAGTACAAAAGATTGCAGAAACTCCCTTTGTGCTAGACTGAATCTGTGCTTGAAATTCCTCAACCTTTTGCATGGGTTTGGCCAATTTGGATGAATGGCATTGATAAAAGAGCACACCAAGTGAAAACTCTAAGCAAAAGTGTCTTATGTTGACGTGTAACCTGTGTTATTTCAACCAAATTTCTCAAAAATAGGCCCACCATTTACCCTATCAGGTCTATGAATTACATCTGCCATTAACTGGACTAGTCTTTGACCTTCTAACATCAACGATCTTTTGTTTGACAAGTTGCTGATAACTTTGCAGTGAGGGAAACCAGGTACCTCGTGCCTGAGTGAATAGGGCAAGGAATTGTTTGTATCCTAAATTATTAGATTAAAGGATTGAGATATTAATGGTGCAAATGAAAAGGAAGTGTAAATTTGGGTGAACTCCATGTCAAATCAGGTGCACAATAACAAATAATGAGGCTGAAAGACAGATTGGAGTAAGGGAGAAAGAAAGATGAGATGTAAAGGAAAATTTAGAAAAAAAAAATACTTTCTAAAATACCCAACAATTAAAACCTGAAGGAATGAGACTCTACACTTGTAATAGTTAATTGTCAGAAGTTCATTGGCAATAATTAACACTTAGCATGCTATTAAAAACATCTCGAACAGCTAATCCAGAATTAATTGAATTGTGTGACATTCAAATTGCCCAAAACAAGCTCCTTGCCTCACTTCAGACCAACTCGCACTTCAGACGAGCTCTAATTTTCTTTGGTGCGTTTAGTTCATATTTACAGTGCAAATACATCAGCTAGTCAATGCGTTTTTATGGTGAGGCAGACAATAAGATGTCATTGTCAAGACACTGGCAATGGAATGACTCAGCCTGGAAGGCAACTTTTAAATTTCCTGTTTGATGGCACATCTGCCCACCCCTGTAATTGCTGTAGCATCTGTGCATAAACTTTGACAGCAAATTATGAGCTATGAATTTGCAAAGAAGAGCTTCAGAACCTGCGATTGTGTAGACCTTAGGGGGTTCCAGGATAGGTGCATCCTTGTGCCTGTTCCCTGCAGATTTTTGCCACCACCTGTTTTGAAGTACATTGCAGCACTGTTGTTAATAAGTTTGACACACAAGCTGATATTTGTCTTTTTCTGTTTTGTTTTCTTCTTTAGGCTGGTACAGAGGATTTGTTTTAAAAAATCCAAGCATGAAGGTATGTATGTTTTGACATTTTATTGTACCTGGATGGCACCTAATGGTTTATTTCTGAAATCAATACTTCATTATCTTTGAATTCCGAATGTGCAAGCAATAAAAAATTACACATGTTTTTTCTGACAGTTGGCAAATATTTTGAGAGCGATAATGCCCATATTTTTAAAGAACTTTCAAAAAATTAGAAATGAAAGCATTGTATTTTCTACTGTTCCCTGATGTGTTTACCAGCCAGTCTGCTTTCACCACTGCCAAAATTACTGCATCATAGCACAGTAAATCTATTCCATGATGATAATTCTCCACCTGATAGTCAGTATGCCATCTCAGTTATTTAAAAAAGAGCCTTGTGCAGTCAGCTGATTATAAGTCAAATCCACAACAGGCTTCAGTGTTAAACAGAAAGTTACTTTGACCTATCGTGCAGCCAGTTATTACCAAGTGGTCCATCCAAAAATAACATTGTTGAGAACCCATTGTTTGTAACATGTGTTTCTTCATAATGAATTGTGTTTTATAAAAGTAACAAAGCAACTTCAAAAAAATTAACAGTTTATTTTTATTCTTATAGGGAATTTTCCCAGCTACCTATATTCACTTGAAAAATGCAAATGTCAAAAACAAAGGGTAAGTTTAGTCACTAAACTATGATAGAGAAGACTGTTTGCCATGTGGGGTTAGGAATATTGAGAAAATATTATGATTTACACAGCTGTTATGCTGATGAATTGCCATGGTAATGAGAACATCACAGTACCCAGATCCATGTAGGAAGAAATAACTCTTGGACATATCAGAACAAAATATCCTTCGTAATCTATAATTGCTCTCTAGCTGTGATCAAATGGGCTTCCTACTGGAGGCTTTCATGAATAACATTGAGAGATTAATTGGTATCAAATCCTGAAAATATTCTCTTGTGTAGGATTTACAAAAGATTAAATATAATCAGCAAAATAATTATTTGCATTTTCCTTTATAAATTTCAATACTACATACACAGACAGTGAGTGTGGTTGACAATTACATTCTTTTAGAGTCTGTTGAATAACTCAGCCTCGACAATGCATGTGCTACACTAACCCCACCCCAACCATCCCTCCTTGCCTATTGTCATGTCTGTGTAGGAACCTTTATGTGCTCTTTGCGCCTCCAGTCCAAACATTTTTTGATGGTTTCTGCTGACACTTATTTTTTTTGGCTTCTTGCCGCCCGGCCACTTGATAGATGAAGCATTAACTACATGGCATATTGGTTACTTGATCCCTGATTTGTTCCTGGATTGTGTTAAGTTGAAACCCAAGTATAAATAAAGAAGCATTTGACCTCAATCTTCTAAATTCCTATATTACTTTTGGTGATCAGAAAGATTGCAATTAGATTTGATGTTGTTTCTAGGATAAAAGTTGAATGCTTACAGTAGCCTATAGTCTGCATCATTTAGCTTTAATTGTGTATCAGAGTCTTGAAGTTCATTTCCATTGGGGTTACTCTTATTCATCTCCCTAAAGTTGGTTAATTTTAGATGGACTGTCAACCCAAGGCTCAACGTCTTGATATTAGTGCTGGGATGCACAGGCCCATGACTGCCATTGCTGACACTGCCAAAGCATGAGGCTGAGGGCAATCACCTTGTTTAAATGTGCTCTCAATGGGTGCCTGGATCATTAGGAGCACAGCTTGGGCATTTGTCAGATTTTTGAAGTTGCAAAATGGGTTGGTAACTGGCTTCTTAAAGTGGGACGGTCACTCCTAATGCAGAAACATCCTTTCTGTATCCTAAGCCCCTATCCCTCCCTCTCCCTTTTGGAAGAGCAATGAAAAAAAAGCTTCTCTTTTAAAAAAAGAATAAGACTCTGGACCATGTCTCATGCCTGGATACCCAGGTGGGCCCCATGTCTACCAGTTGGCAGATGGCGCACCTTTCATTTGATGCATGGCTTCTCATGTTTAGATGGCAACAAGGAAATACCAACTTTAAAATTCCCTCCCCAGCCATGTTCCACCCCCTCCCCTTCTCTGATACCGAAGACTTGGGTTTGTGGTGGGTGGTGGCTCTCAAGCGGACAAGATTTCACTTAAACTGGCAGGAAAGGTCATTTTCTGGCTTAATTCTTTCCACCTTAATCCTCTTTTCTCTATCAATTGCCTCACTTAAACTGCGAATCAGAAGAGCTACTGATTTTGACCCCATCGTACTGTTCCTGTTGCTCATAAGTGTATCCATTGAAGTATGAGCTTGAGTGAAAATGGGTTTTTAAATGTAAAAGTCCAACAGCTTGATTGTCTGCCAAGGGACAAACAGGTAGTTCACAAAACATCTGTTGGCTATGTTGTACATACATGTTCAATAAATGTAAAATTTAAATAAGTCAGAAGATATTAAGCAAACTTGTTGGGTTGCTGACACTTGAACTACTCAAAACTGGGAAAAGAGCATATTTGCTGAGACTCAAAAAGTATAAAGCGAACCTACTTGGAGTCCTCATCATAAGCAAAGAATAGAATGAAGGAATTATACGCCATTTTTTTATACTGTACGTTCTTGAATGGGTAGCTGCAGTTACTGCAGGGACTTTTCACTTGGCGCAGTTGTGTTTCGAACAATTTGAGGGAAATACCGTGTACATCTTGACCACTTTTTTCAAGAATTTTTAAAAAGAAATATATGCGGCAATGCATAGAAGTTGTTTGAAAGACCTGATAAACTACAACAATTTGAGTGGAGTTGTTTTTGGTTAATGGAGAAATTTTTCACCCTTGGAGCTGATGAAGTAGAATTTTAAATTGTTCTCTAATTTTCAAGGCCTGAAATGCATAAATTCAAAGTGAAATAGCCCGGCACTTTCGTGAGATATTGCAAACGCATGACAGTCAGCTCATGGATGATGTATTCTTTTTATAACCACAGGCAATTTGAAACAATCATTCCAACAGAAGACACTGTCATTACAGAAATGACAGGAACATTACGAGAATGGGGGATTATGTGGAAACAGCTTTATGTGGTAATAGTTTTCTTCCTTCTATTTAAAAAAAAAACAAATCTCAGTTTATCGTGAAATATACTCATGTGGGTTAAATGCTCTCCTCCGATCCTGTAAATTTTCTGACTTCTTGAAATCAGAATAGCAGAATATTGCCATCTCTGGTCATCATTGCAGGCGTTCAGTTGAAAGTTTTAACTTATGGGACCATAGAAGTATACTGTAATTCTGCCATTATTTTTGCACAGAAATAATCAGGTTGGATGAGCAGTTCATCCAGAAGCCATGTTCACATTTAAAAATAGATTGTACCTAATGAAGCATTGCACATTCCTATTCCTCTCACATGTGAACATTTTTGACACTTGCATGCTGTTTGAACAGCCAGGCAAGACACCCTGTGTTAAGTCTGACAGCTGAAGTGGCAATGGTGTGAGTTAAATATGAAATCTTTTCTTCACTGCTAGCGGGTTAGTCGTTGGAAATATAAATGCTTCTGATTGTATACATGCGTTTAAAATTTCTATTTTTCTGATTGACATACTTTTCAGACTCTCATATTTAACTGGCTGTTTTGGTTTTGTTTTAACTTCGATAACTTGAATCTTGGAGAAGGCTATTTAATTAAAAATATATTCCAGGATATAGAAATCCTTCTGAAAATCATCTTGTGTGGCGCTTTTCCCGTCTGAATTCCAATAATTAAATTGATGCTATTTACCATAAGAGCTGTCTGAATTATTTCAGACATAAGAGAGTTTATCTTTGTACACCACAGTTGACAGGAAGTTGAGGATTTCTTAAAATAAAACCTTCTCATTTCCTTTTCGGTTCTGAGATAGTTTGAGGTCATGTTGTAGAACCTGAGAGTAAAATGTTGTATAATTCACTGCCAGAGTATTAAACACAATTGTAAAATACAGTTGTCAAATAATAAACAAAACTAAATAACTGTCCAGTTGAAATCTGCCCACCCTTTTCTGGGTTAATAGTTGAGTTAATGCACTTAATTGGTGGCAGGGCTAATCCCTGACTGAATTTAAGGGGCAGGCTTAGCTTCCACTTGAGGCAAAATGCAGCATGTCATGTCATGTCATGTCATGTCATGTCATGCTTCTTCATGACCTTTTCCAAGGTTGTGACGACTAAAGTCAGGACAGTGAAGTAGATTAAAGTAACAGGATGTCTAATACTCAGCTGAAATAAAAAGTATCAATTCCAAGGGTAAGGTTGATGATTAACTTAATCCTCCATTGTGTCTCATTTCTTTTTGCACTGTTAACCAGTATAAATCTTATGTTGTCCTGTTGCGAAAGAGCCATTATTTCCATATTCTTTCTTATTAGGCCCAGATATGCAGAGCAAGGATTTCATTATATTATTGTTTCCTTTTGTGCTAACATTAAGGGGAAGAAGATGATTGAAAAATCACTTCTAAATGTAAACTAAAAGTGAAAGATAATGAGACTTGATACTAATAACAGCATCATTTAAATCAGTTCCTGGTGCCCTTTACCTTGCTCATATTCATGGTGAGTTTTAAGAATTTGCTAATTTAAGGTGTTATATGTTGGGAAAATGAATACATCGGTGGTATTTTCAGGTAGGGAGAAGGGAAGCTATGACCAGGTCAACCTTGGTCACTTTTGGACCATCTCGCAACTGTTATAAAACGACATTTCAGGACACCAACCGGTGCCTGGGAGATGCTATGTGGTTTTGGGCTAGTGGAAACTGAAAGTTCAGAATGGGAGGGGTGCTGTATTTAAGAAATGGATGGGAAGCTAAACAAAGATGATAATTCCAATGTCAGCACATCCTGTGTTCATCATGATTTTCCTGGTCCTCGCCCCCTCAATGATGCAGAAGAAAATTGTGCCATTGCCATTAAAGGTTTCAAATGGACTAGATAGTTTGTTAGTAATTGGAATAAATAACAAGAAGCAGAGCATTAATACTGTTGAGCAACGATGCACCTGAGATAGAAGTTGTACTCTATTTCAGTCTGTCTTCATTAAGAAGGTAATTTCCAGAGTAGATTCACACAGTGGAGCAAAAAAAAATGCAAATGCATATTGCTAACAGTTTGATTATTTATACAGCTGCTGTGAATTGGGGTTTCCTGTGAATCTGGCTTATGCATTGAAAAAGAATCTTACTGGAGGAGCTCTTTCAGTAGCAAAATGTATTCCTCAGCTCCTTGCTTGAATAAAAAAGCATTTAAATTTTCTGAAATCACATCCACCTGCTAAGAAAAATCTTTAGTTAAATCCACGTCCCACATCCCCATGGAAACGTGGCATTTCAGGTCAGGAGGACTCTGGAGAAATGCTCAGCTACCATCTGCCACAGGCTCAGTTAGTGAATATTTCAGTTGATCAAAAAGGATTGACATCATTTTCATTAAAGGATGCTGATCCAAAGCTGCCAGTCATTTTCTTGTTCAGTAACAGCCAGATGTGCAGTGTAAATAAAATATTACCAGTCCAGTTAAAAACTGCAGCGGATTGTGGCAAAACATCTGGGGATTTTCATTCATTTATGAGCAATTGTAGATATGCTTTCAGTTGTTAACCTGATTATTTATTATTCTCTCTTTCCCTTTTCCAATTCATTCTAACATTCTTCTCTTCCGTTCTCCAATGCACGGTCGCACTCTTGTTCCTCCTGACTCCTCCGCCCCCTCCTCCAGTCACCCCCAACCCACCCCTAGTTCACAAAGGTAGCTTTCCTCAATTTACCTGTTGTCACTCTTCCCAGTTCACACCTCCTGCTGCTGCTGTTCTGGGACATTGAACTGTGCTTTACATAGCAGGAAATAGGTTGGTAAGATCAGAAATTCTGACCCATAGTGCAACATACTTTAATGCCCTGGAGCAGCAGCAGCACCAGATAGGAGCCAGGAGCAATGATACGGGTTAGATCCAGAAGTGGAGCATGAACCTTTTTTTTGCAGGGTGGCATCATATTTTCAGACTGCATATTAGAAACATGTTGTAAGCTTCCAGTGACTTTGATCATAATCAAATAAAGTTAAATGAATTATTCTTCAGTAGCTTGCACAGTTCTTGCAGCATGAGAAACCTGCACCCACAACACCTTCAAGTTTCCAGTAAGATCGTCAGTCATGTATCATATTCTGATAAAATGTGAAAGTTGTCTTCCATTGTACATAGTAGTGAGTAATGTCGGTGACAGAAAATTGAAAAAGAAAACCATAACACTAATCGCGAAATTTGAGTGGGAGAACTCTGAATAAGTTGGGACAGTTGAAAAGGAAACCTTATTTTCTAGAAAAAAGCAAGGAAGGAAAAAGAATTACTGCAAGTTTGTAATGTAATTCCAGGATTCAGATCAGTGCATATATACCTCAAAAGAGAAAAGACAAGTTGAGATCTGAAGTGCAGGCCCTCTTGAGAGCTGTGTTGACAGAACAGCTTCTACATTTGGTATTACAGGGAGCAACATTTCAGAAATGAATTAATTGCCTGTGAAATGTTTTGGGCATTCTAAGGATGTGGAAGATGGTAAATAAGTTAATTTGTTTTTCATGGCCTTCTGTTTTATATTGTCTATTCATTGCCTAATTGAGACAATTTTTACCTATTCCCCACCAGTTAATTTACAGATATTCAGAAACTCTGCTGATCATTTTATCCATGAACCCTGTGACATGAAGCAACAATACTAATTCTTGGTTGCTACCTATTTTTTCTCCCCTCGGTAATCCCACAAAGGAGCTTACTTAACTTGTAGGTTTTAATTCTGATCACGCTGATTTTTTGCCACTGAGGTAGAAAATAGGAACCAAGTTTAATTTTGGGTCAGAAACCCTCTTCCATTGGAAAACTGATTTAAAGTTAAGGTTTTCACATGGCTGAGGCCTCTATTGGCATGGAGGTCTGTTCACTGTTCAATTAGAAATAGTGGATGTGCTCTGAAAGCTGGATGGCCAATCAAAAGCCTTGCAACATCAAAGAAGCACCCGGCAGCAGTATAAAGCAGCTAACTGGTCAGGTGCTGCAGGAAGATGCTCTGTGAGAAGGTGCTCTCCCAAACACTCTTTTTAAAACTTGAACAAAAAGGCAGAAAAAGCAGCCAGGCCACCATTGTTAGGGGGGAATCCCTCTACAGGGTGGCCTTTGGCTATGACCTCAACCAGGCAGGGAGGGCCATGAGGCCTGCTCAACCAGGCAGGGAGGGTCAGGAGTGCTGACGCCACAGCCTGCCGCTGGGTGCCTGCCTCCAGGCAATAAATATGAACCCCATCGTGTAGGGAAACTGGAGGCTGACTGGAAAATCCTAGTTGACCTCCTTTCAGTGCTCTTAACAAAGTTCATAATGAGCCTAATTGCCTGCCCAACTTGAGGTGGGCAGTCTTCCAGACCTCAAACTTGCTTCTCACCAAAATGGCTGGCATTGGGAACAGTGTTGGTGAACTGATGGGCTAACTGGCACAGAGACTTCTGCGCCCCCACCCTCACCCTCTTTCATTCGCAATAGCTGGAGTGCCAGAAAATTCAGCCCTATGTGTTTATTTCAGATTTAATTTAATTCTAAATGCCATTCGCAACGACAGCCTGAGAGGCTTGATTTAAAGTGTGTGAATGAGCGTGATTTCTGCTGATATTTTCAATACTTTTTAAAGATTTTTTACCGTCATTAGCAGTGTCCTGGTGTTTTTGGGAGAATATTTTTGCAGGGACCATGAAGTGTGGTTGTACTAAATTCCTTGCCGCTTGTGTTTATCAATTTCTCAAAAGGGAATTGTGTTTTTCTGTAATATACGAAGCCTTTTATCTTATTTCTCCTTTCCTTTGACAGAAGAATGAAGGGGATTTGTTTCATCGGCTCTGGCACGTGATGAATGAGCTGCTTGATCTCCGTAGGCAGGTGCTCGTGGGGCATCTAACACATGATCGGATGAAAGATGTAAAACGGCACATTACAGCTCGCCTGGACTGGGGCAACGAGTAAGCATTTCTTCTAATTATGTTACTCTGATATGTAGAGTTTGGCTTTTACTTCACCTTAGGTTTTCTACAGTAGTTAAAAATAAACAATATGCAATTGTATATAGAAAATTAAGATGCCAACATCAATATTGTACACAAAGCATGAAAGGAAAAGCATGAGGGTTGTATGAGTTGTGGATAATCAAATCCAGCTGATCGTTGATTTAATGCAATAGAACTGGAAAATAACAATTGTTTTAAGGAACAAAATTGGACGGAAAGCCTGACATGCTATCATTTTATATGATCTGGAAGTGTTTATGGCAAAGGTTTTGTAATGTAAGTGGTCATAGTTTTTGCCAATGTTGTCAGGTTTCACACAGGCACTTCTCAAAGTGTTTTTTTCTTTCGTGAACTGGAAGTTTTTAAATTGTTGTTAAATGTCTAGAAAACACTGGGCCTGAAAATCCATACATTTGGCGGTGATATCAAAGCTACATAGGAAGATGAATAGGCCATTCTGCCCCTTGAGCCTGCTCAGCCATTCCATTCGATTATGACAGACCTGTACCATGGCTCTATTTATTAGTCATTACTCTACACTCCTTGATAAGCTCACCTCTCAAAATTCTATCAGCCTCAGTCTTGAACATTTCAGTTGATCCAGCAACCACAACCTTACAGATTTTCACTACCCTTTGTGTGGGAAAATATGTTTTCTGTTTTCCCTCCTGTTCAGCCTAACCTGTTGATCGATAATAATTGCACAGCTTTTGAACAGAAATGATCCCGAATGAAAAAAGTTTGATATAGTAAACACTGCATTTACATAACAGCTTCAATGACTCAGGACATAGCAAAATACAGTCAATAAAGTACTTTTGAAGTGCAATCACTGTTGTAAGGAACATGGCAACCAAATTGCACACGGCAAGCTCCCACACATTCAAACTGATAATGTCCACATAATCTGTTTTTTTGTGATCATTTGAGGGTTCAATATTGGCTGGGGCACTGGCGGCTCTTCTAAATAGTGTCAGTGAGATCTTTTGCATCCACCCGGGAAGGCAGACTGAGTTTTGGTTTAATATCACATTCCAAAGAGAGCACCTTCGACCACAATGCCGCACAGGAGTGTCAGCCTAGATTTTTGTGCTTAAGCCCTTGAGTGGGACTGGAACCCAGAATCTCCTGAATTAGGTGAGAGTGCTACTGAATGACCCTCTGGGAATGTAAAGAATACGTAAATTTAAAATCACGTGAACAGGTCCTATGTGGTGTGAGGGCAGTTTCTTCATCATTGCTCTTGCTTTGCTCTTCTAAGTTTGGTGGAACCGACTTTAATGGCAAAATCAGGGAAGAAAGAATTTGGAGACTTGGTGAGTCCATTTGTCAAATCTGTGCATTTCATTTTTAGCAATCAACCTGGAATATACCTTCAATTCCCAAATACAACTTCACTAATCAAGATTAGGTTGATCATGCATGAACAGCCTAATGTTGTATTGCAATATCAGACACAAATTGCATTTTAGCTGACATAATGTTTTTAGCTGACATAATGTTTTCTGTTAGGGCCATTAAAAAAAAATAGGATAAGCAGGACTCTTAAGGATGTGCATTGAGTAAAGGTCAGAGAGACTTGAGCGGTACAGTCCAGAGAGATGGTTTGAGGGTATCAGCGTTATCTGGATGTAAATGCATTGTTGAGGTGAATCAGCAAATGTTACTTATGGTCAGCTGGGCCAATGGAATCAGATGAAAGTAGTAAAAAGTGAATTTAAAACTGATCTTTGAAAATAACTCACTTTTTGAAATGTTTGGAATGTTGTACCAGGCAAGAAAGTGGGATCAAAGATATTTGTTAGAGTTCAAATCAATAACCTTAGCTGACCCATCACACTTGTCTTCCCGATCCTCTAGAACCAATGCTGATATGAGGAAAATCTTTTACACAGTGTGTAGTTAGGATCTGGACCTGAGTCTGGTGGAGGCAGATTCAGTCATGGCTTTCAAAGGGAATTGGACAATTATCTGAAGAGAAAAATATTGCTAGTCTTCAACCAACTCGATTCACTCCACGTGCTATCAAGAAATGGCTGAAGGCACTGGATACTGAGAAGGCTCTGGGCCCTCACAGTATTCCAGCAATAGCACAGAAGGCTTTTGCTCCAGAACTAGCTACGCCCCTAGCCAAGCTGTTCCAGTACAGCTACGACATTTGCATCTCTACCTGGCTATGTGGAAAATTGCATAGGGATGTCCTGTCCACAAAAAGTAGGACAGATCCACCCCAACCAATTATTGCCCTGTTGGTCTATTCTCAATCATCGGCAAAGTGATAGAACATGTTGTCAGTAGGGCTATCAAGCAGCACTTAATCAGCAATAACCTGCTCACTTAGGTTCTACCAGTGCCACTCAGCTCTTGACCTCATTACAGCCTTGTTTCAAACATGAACAACAGAGCTGAACTCCAGAGGTGAAATGAGAGTGACTGCCCTTGACGTTAAGGCAACACTTGACTGAGTGTGATATCAAGGAGCCCTTGAAAAATTGAAGTCAGTGGGAATCGGGGCAAACTCTCCACTGATTGGATTTATACCTCGCACAAAGGAAGATGGCTGTGGTTGTTGGAGGTCAATCATCTCAGTCCCAAACATTGCTACAGGAGGTCCTCAGGGTAGTGTCCTAGGCCCAACCATCTTCAGCTGCTTCATCAATGACCTTCCTTCCATCATAAAGTCAGAGGTGGAGATGTTCGCTGATTGCACAATGCTCTGCACCATTTGCAACTCCTCAGATACCAAAGCAGTCCGTGTCCATATGCAGCAAGACCTGCACAACATTCAGGCTTTGGCTGATCGAGTGGCAAGTAATATTTGCACCACACCAGTGCCAGGCAATGACCAATGCCAACAAGAGAGAATACAGCCTTTTCCCCTAGATATTCAATGGCATTACCATCGTTGAATCCCCCACTACCAGCATCCTGGGGGTTACGATTGACCAGAAACTGAACTGGATCAGCCATACAAATACTGTGGCTACAACTGCAGGTCAGAGGCTGGGAATTCAGTGGAGAGTAACTCACCTCTTGAATCCCCAAAGCCTGCCCACCAATGACGAGGCTCAAGAAAGGAGTGTGATGGAATACTCTCCACTTATCTGAATGAGTACAGTTCCAACAACATGAAACAAGCTCAACAACATCCAGAACAAGGCAGCCTGCTAGATGGGCACCTTAAAGATGCACTTCCTCCACCACCGATGCACAGTGGCAACAGTGTGTGCCATCTACAAGATGCACTGCAGCATCTAACCAAGGTCCTTCGATAGCACCTTTTAAACCCACAAGCTCTACCACTTGGAAGGACAGGGACAGCAAATGCAAGGGAACACCACCACCACCACCTGCAAGCTCCCCTCCAAGCTACACACTATTGTGATTTGGAACTATATCACTATTCTTTCACAGCTGCTTGGCCAAGTTCCTGGAACTCCTTCCCTAAGAATAGGTATACTGGGTGTACCTACACCACATGGACTGCAAAGGTTCAAGAAAGCAGCTCACCAGCACCTCCTTGAGGACAATTGGGGATGGGCAAGAAATGCTGGCCTAGCCAGCAATGCCCACATCCTGTGAACAAATGTAAAACAAAACCTCTGGCTGAGATCCTTTCATGTGTACTTATGAGGTGAGAATTAGATGGGTGAAAGCCACAAAAATGACAGGTGGGCTGGAACCTGGATATTGCTTGCCTGAGCTCTCTTTTCCTGCCTCTATTAGAGAGGTAAGTTATTCCCTCAGACCAGATAGTCAGAAGATTTGGTTTTGAAGCTTAAAGACCTTTGGTAAACAAGGAGGTTTCTCAGCGGAACCAGCCAATCTGGGAAGATGGCTGTTAACTCCATTGGAGATATAAATTATCTGCTTCACAGAATCAAAGGGGTTGTTTGAAGGTCAGAGATAATTAGATTACCTTTCTGCTTGGAGCATCCCAAGAATGTCTCATTGCCATGGAGATAGGTTGCAGGGAACTGACCTGTTTGTGTGTGGGGTTTGTGTTTTTGCTTACAGAAACGAGCAGTTCAGCTTGGGGAGTCTGCCAAGAGCTCTAAAGCAGCTGTAGACCAGAAGCAAGAAGAGCTATCAGAAATCAGGGTATTTTTGAAGTGGTGCCACTAAGTCAGAGTGCAGTAAAGCCCACGCCTGAGCTGGAGTGTAAACAATTATGAGGCACTTATGGAGCAGTAGAGGGTCGCTCTGCTGGATGCTTGTGCAAGAACCCCAAAAAAGCCCATACCTCTGAGGATAACAGGCACACTGAGAATCAAAGTGAAGTCCTGAGAGCTGTTGAACTTTGGTTTGGTCCCAGCAAGTAAAAGAACCTTCAAGAGTCTGCTAAGTCAACAAAGACTTTCTGCAGAGAAGTCAAAGTGGAAAGGGCAAGTTTCAGTTGAGGATTTCTGTTTTAAAGTATATGAGATTTTTTTTTTGATTATAAAGTACAATTGGTAATCTAAGATGATGTTTAGTTAGTACTATTAAGTTTGTTTGGCTTATGTATCGTAAAATCGTTTGTTTAAACCATGGAATCTTGTGGCTTCACTCGGGTAAATAACAGGAATTTTGAATTTCTTTTTAAATGTCAACTGTTTCTACAGCGATTGTAACACCATCGTGATCCTTGTGTATGTGTGCTTAATCGGCTGAACTGTTATGGTTGTTAGCTGCCTTTATGGGCTCAAGAATTATTGTAACTAAATTTCCAAAATTAGCTATGATATCCTGACCAAACATTTAAACCAAGGAGCTGTCAGTGAGGTTTGTGGAACCTCTTCTTTTGACTTTCTGGCAGCAGATTCACTGTGGTCTTTCTGTCCTTTAAACAGCAGTACATGATTTGCAGATAAATGAAAGGAGCATCATTTTTCCTTTGGAATGAAGGTGTAGATCAGATTGCACAATCTGTTTGTGTCACAGCTGCGTGTTTTGACTGTGTGGTGCTGATCAGTCACTTGGCGTTAATAATTGTAATTCCTACCTGGTAATTCATGTCAATTGAGATTTCCAGCACAAGATATAATACTCATTTCCTTTTTGGCACAGACAAAGAGGCAGAATTAAAACTGCTCAAGTGCCTTGGCAGCCACTTATCTTAATTGACATCAGCTTTCTTATCACAGTTGTTTTGTTATCAGTGGCCAAGTATGATCAGTAGTACTGGGTGGGGTGGATTGAGATGAGGGCGTAAGGGTATGAAACTAAGTCCTTTGCTGAGCACTGAACGTTCAGCATGATCAGTAGTAGTTCTTTGATGATGTACTTTGTATGGGCAGGCAACATTTGACTTTAGTCTATTGTTGTTTGTTTATATGAGTAAAAGTGAGGATAGCTCTAAGACCTGGATTTGCATATCAGAATTATGCACAGGAGTAACACGTTATGATCAGCACATGGGAAGGGCCTCAAATTTATTCAGATTGTTTGGAATTTTTTCCCCCAGCTTGTAAAGCCATACGGCTTTTTTATGTTGTTAGTTCAAAAAACACACTGAGCTGCTATTTGCTGAATTTCTGCAATACGAGATTCTTTCAGTGCAGATCCCCAGTTGCCACATTCTTCCGCCCAAATGCCAAAAACAGTTACCACTACATTGTTTAGCATAGGCATTCAATTGGGTTGTCCTAGTTTTGCAGGAGCAAGAGAACTTTGTGTTTAAGAGGAAAGACAGTCACATCAGCATCTCAGGCTTCTGCTTTAATTAGTCCAGGAATTATATTCTCCACCCAGGCATGAGTACTTGGCCATGGAGAATGAGCCATGCCTTCACTCTCCACACCTTATGAGAGAACGTGTCAAGAATGTTGTGCTACTTATGGAGAGACAGTGCCACAGTAGTAATGTCACTGGACGAGTAATTGAGAGGCCCAAGCTCTTGGGGAACTACTGGTTCAAACCCCACCATGGTAGCTGGTGGAATTAAATTCAGTGAATACAATCCAATTTTAAAAAAGTGTGATTGAAAGTTGCTCTCTGTAATACTGACCATGAAACTATCATCAATTGTAAAAACTCATCTGGTTCACTAATGTCCTTTAGAGAAGGAAACCTTCTGTCCTTTACTTGGTCTGGCCTACTTGTGACTCCTGACCACAGCAGTGTGGTTGACTCTGAACTGCCCTTTGAAATGGCTGAGCAAGCTACTCAGTTCAAGGGCAGTTGGGGATGAACAACAAATACTGGCCTTTTGCATCCCATGAAAAGATAATTTTTTAAAAAGTTGCTGGAGCCTGGTCTGAAGACTACATACAGGACACAGACCTGCTTGCCTGCCTGTTGTAATAAAAGTAAGCACAGCGATAGAGACCAGATCTTTTAAAGTGACCATTAATGGGATTTGCTGTAACTGTCTCACATTCGTCCAGAGATGCAACAAACAGGACACTGAAACTTTGTATGTCAGTCAACACTTTGCATCCTTCGCATGTTCCAAGTCATAGCATTTGCAGAGGATGTGCTACTTTTACCGAGTATGTGGCTTCCTTAAGGTCCGGGTCACCTACTTTAGCTATCAAAGCCCCTAACGTTAATATTGTGACAGTGGTGAGTAGGAAGGTTTACCATTCTATCAGTGTCCAGCTGGTGGTAGACCCGAAGAACAAAGTCATGGAAACGATTACGAGATACCCCAGCAGCTGCTGGGATACTATCGTTCTTCGTTGAGCTCTGGCTATTGACCCCTACGCTAAACTGAAGAAAAAGGACAAAGAGGCTTCTGCCTTCACCAGAAGTCTGGTTGGTTATGTGTTTATCGCCCTGAAACAGAGATTGATATGTCTGGTCATATCAGATAGGATCCTGCTCTAGACACCTGAGAAAGTCTTCCAAATTCTGGTGCCTGCCGTATGCTGCATAGTTCTGCCCTTCGTAGGAGGAAAATGATTCAGCTGAAAGATCAGGAAGATGGGGCGACAGTCTTGACATCAAAGGAGGAAGTCAGATGCTGCAACAAAGTCGCCATATTCTGCAATGTTCCCTTAACATCTCTGTGTTATTTGTGTTATTTGTTTGGAGGTTGAAGTGGAGATCTCAGGTTGGCGCATCCCCCTTAAGTGCTGGATATCTCCCAATGGTTTTGTGCTGCCTCCTCTTTTTAAAACTTTGCCACAAACGGTTTTGCTTTGCACCAACAACATTCTTCCCTAGGCAGTTGTCTGAGGCTGAGCCAGACTGTTAGCAAACTTGGTGTCATGTTTAACCCCAAGATGAGCTTCCAACCGCACATCTGCAGCATTACTGATTGCCTATTTCCACCACCATAACATGGCTCGACTCCACCCAGGTCTGAGACCATTTGATGCTGAAACCGCCATCCATGCATTTGTCATCGAGACTTGACTATTCGAACACATGCAGGGCTGGCCTCCCAACTTTCACTCTCCAGAAACTGAAGTTTAATCTAAACTTCTGCCTCTGTCCTAACTCTGACCAAGTTCCATTCACCCATCACTCTTGTGCAGGCTGATCAACTTCAGCTCCCAGTTAAGCAATACCTCGATTTTAAAATGCTCATTCTTGTTTTCAGATCCCGTCAATGCCTTGCCCCTCCTGCCTGTAATCTCCTTCAGGCCCACAGCACTCCAAGATATCTAGTCTCCTCTATTTCTGGCACACTTCAGCATTTCTGATTTTAATTACTCCACCATTGGCAGCCATGCCTTCAGTTGCCAAGCCTCTAAGCTCTGAATTTCTTTCCCTAAACCTCCAAGTCTTTACATCTATTATCTCATTCAGACACTCAATAAAACCTACCTTGAATCAAGCTTTTAGTCATCTGCCCCGGATTCTCCTTGTGTGGCTCAGTGTCATTTTGATTGATGTTGCTCCTGTGGGGCACCTTCTGATGTTTTACAATGGTAAAGGTGCTATATACAAGCTGTAGGAGCATGTAACACCAGGAGCACCTCAATTAGTAGTTTGATATGTAAATTGTTTGGTTGAAGGTGGCTGTTGACAATCTGCCAATAAGAAAGAGTTGCAAGGTTTTATAAGACAGTGTGAATGGTATAGCATGTGCTTGGAAGCTGCATTGCTGATGTAACACGTATGCTCTGAGATTATACTTGCATGCATTGAACAGGCGTTCCTTGGTTTTTTGAATGGCCAACCTTTAGATATAGCTAATTTGGCATTCTTTCTCTGCCCAGAGAGCATGGCAGCTGCAATGACATGGCTTGCCAGTTTCTGCTGTGACAGCTGCATATTGGCTCCATTAGGAGATTTCCCTGAAGCCCCCGAAATAACTACTTTCTTCTGCATCGCCTCCTTCAACAGGGGCTCCAGCCTCTCTCGTGAAAAGGACAGTTGTTTATTGTCCTTCAGCTATATTCCTTCACAAAAACCAGCCTCTCACCAAGAAGCCTTGTGCCTTGCTCACCCCATCCTCTCTTCCATAGTGGTTCGGGAGTTGTCCTTATTACTCATCTAGATAGATTAGGGAAAGCTTTGTGCTCATTCCTGGAGTGTTTGATCGTGGCCTTAGACAGACCAAATAGAAAATTTGCTTTGTTCTTTAGTGATATCTTTCACCTTAGGCTTCGGGCTACCCCAAAAAGGAAGGAAAGTGACTTGGCAACCACTGGAGTTTCAAAAATAACTGTGGACCCTGGGTCAGGATTCTGTGTAAATAGATTTCACACTGTCCTTGTCACTGCATCCTCCTTATTGGTGCTGCCTGAACAATGTGGCTGTTTCCCTAACAGGGGAAGCATGATCTTTTCTCCATGCTACCGCACCCATGCCCTTTGTGAGGCCTCCTGATTTTGTTTTAAAAATTGCTATTATTGAGCACAGCTACTGCGTTATTCGTAAACAAACTTTTTAAAGGTTTCTAAGTTAGCTTTGAATGACCAAAATATAACTTAATTTTTGGTAGCTTTTTTTGATCTAAGATGTTACAAAGGGAAAAGGATTACATGACTTGTATTTATGATAAGCCGCCAGTTAAAGCATGAAGAAATTGTGTTTGAGTTGTTATTCACAATCTAACAGGTTTATTTTTAATTTTGAAGTATGCAATTAATGTGCATAAATACTGGAATAAATATTGTTGAGAATATTTGATAATTTAAGGTTTTAATTATAATTTCAATGATTTATCAACCTTTGGCAAGTCAGCTCCTTTTTGTCTTGCATATCTCATCGCTTGACGTGGCTGCCTCTTGTGTAGCAGATGGTGCCAATGTTTCCCTACAGACTTTGTGCAACAATCTCCAATACTCTTCATTGCACTTCATGGAA
Source organism: Cetorhinus maximus (assembly GCF_964194155.1). NCBI lineage: Eukaryota > Metazoa > Chordata > Chondrichthyes > Lamniformes > Cetorhinidae > Cetorhinus > Cetorhinus maximus. The sequence goes on from NC_135900.1 coordinate 35,744,501, forward strand.
TAATTTTTAATTTGTTACAATACCGTTGCCTTTAGGATTGCCACTTCCTAAAATTTGAAAAAGAAGCTAAAACATTCTGCATTTCACAACAGAAGTTTTGCTGTCAGTGCCTCCCTTTTTGAAAGGAAAATAATATGACTTTTTTACCTTTTTAACACAAAACCCTTAAGGTGGTGATATCAGTTAAATTGTTCAGGGGGTGACTGAAGAGTGGAGGAGCTGCATACACGTAGCTGAGGTAGCACAGTCACCACTAGGATTATTTTGCTGCTGCTTTTAATGTGACTCTTTTCCACTTTCATGCTCAGTAATTTCTCCTAATGATATCCTCTAATGATATGCTCTGCTTGACATTGTAAGACATTGTATCAAATTAGATTTGGCTTTTAAGTGCAAGCCTCACTGTTCATGTCTACTTTTGAAATCAGATGATGAAAGCTGTATATAATGTTTAAACCGTTTCATAACTATCACTTATAAAAAAAATCATATTATTTTGCAAATTATAAGTTGCAGCAAAGGTGTTAGACATTTAGGTCAATCTCACTCGATAAGGGGAATGGCAGTTGAAAAGCATAGCTGGAAATCCAGAAGCTGCTGTGGGCCTGTCTGCTGCATTACTATATTTGAACAGTGCAGGGCACATTGACGCAATAAAAACACCACACGCGTGTGAAAATTATGGTTATACAAATGTTTGAGGGATCTGAAATTGTCAAATCTTTTTCTCATTGCCCAAGGCTAATAACCAATTCCTGCTTCCCTACTTGTTCCTCACCTAGCAAGTACTGATTTTTGAATTTCATTGTTTCCCAGAAATTGGATCAAAAAAAATTGGGAGAAATCAGTTGAGAATAAAATGAGCCCAATTGGTGTCAAAAACGAAGCCCTGTCGTTGCGCTACATATGTGGATTTAGATCTTAGTTGAAGATTGAATCACATCAGCTTTAACTTGTCTTTCATGCAAGAAAGACAGTTTCCGTATGCAGGACAGTACTTCATGAGCTGAAACCTTTACCTTTATACATGCACGGAGTAGAACTGTGTGACATGGGAATAACGAGTATGGCACACTGCATTATATCGAATGACCACTTTGATTATACGGGTTATATTATATGGAATACTTTGCCTCTGCTCTGAAAAGCAATTAAGACCACGCTATCAGATTATTAAGCATGGACTAAAACTAATGGTTATTTACGATCAGAATTCTGCACAGAAGCACAACACTAAAGTATAATGCTGGATTTTAATATTTTATAAACTATTTCAAAATGAGAAAAGAGATGGTCCAAAATCTTTTTCGTTTCTGTAACTTCTGACGAAGAGTTTGAGATGTTGGTAACATCACGTCATTTTTAGTGCCTGAGAGGTTAAAAATACAAAGCAGGTGGCCAGTAACACAAAACTGTTCCATAGCTGTTTTCAGTTTCACTTTAATGTTGAGGTATCCACTTGACAAGCAAATGATTTCTTCCCAATGATCAGATAATGAAGATGTCAATTATTTTCAAAAATAATTAAGGCCCTGAAATTCCAAGGTCCTGCACTGGAAGTGCATTGAAACAGGATCCCACATGCCCATAGTAAAAAAAAAAACCCAAATCTTTGGAATGTGATCATGAACATAGTTTGGGTGGCTGGCTTGTGGCAATAGTGCTTTAGAGGCAGTGTGCAGTTCCATTGGCAGATGTTAGAATGACATACAATTGTTCTGTTGGAGAACAATCTGGGAAGAGTCAAAGATTTAAAGTTATCCTTGTACTCCGAAAGAATTCAAAGCCTGTATTATTAAAGGTAACCCGTCCTTTCTGGGATTGAATACATGTAATTTGCCACCTTTTGGTGCTGTCACTGGGCCTCAAACAGCTTTGTTGCTGAGTATTACACTGGGGCATGGTAAGAGAATTTGAGGTAGCTCAGGGTCTGTCTTAGCCCACTACATATTGGAGTGTATTTAAGTGAAAGGCTCACCTGCACCTTCCCCAGACCAGAATTATGGGTAAAATTATACCGGGTGGACACCTGGCATTTCTGGGCTCTGCCAAGCTATTGAAATCTTAGTTCCATGGTGTAATTATAGACTGATGCTGTTCCAAAATGGTTATATTTATGTGAGAGTCTTAAGTTAAGATACCAGCCAAACGTTATTCCATCTTCATCTAAGATATACACCCACACATACGCACTTTCAGTTGGAGCCACTGAATAACTACCAAAATGGGAATCTGCCTGATTTTACCCAACTACTGGTACTGAGGCTGATTGTATTCCTACTACTGTCACATTTGGGATGGAACCAAGGACCTTCTTAGTCCATTAGGCTCAGATATAGCCTGCATATACATGTTAAACTACCAGTTGTTCCATAACCTCTAAGTTATCATTCAAAAATGAATAAAAGCCAACTGGATTTTGCCTTTGAGTCTCGAAGTAAAACCAGAGTTGGGCTTGGATGCAATTTTGTAGGTTCAATGGCTTAAGTTTTAATCAGCAGGAATTTTACTTTGACGAAATTTACATATCAAACACAACTGTAAACACTAGCAGTTAGCATGTTCGTGAAATTAAATTAATATGGATTGTCAACTATGATGTTTAGCATAGAAAATAAAGCTGAGGCAAACTATAATTAAGTCACTAAGCTGATTAAGATAATAGCTTATTCATAAATGACAATACATTGATGTCACAAACTCTCTCTGAATCTGTTCAGCTGTCGCACTCATTGATGCAGGAAATTAGTATAAATTCATGAGAATATGTTTAGGCCCTAGTTTTTGTGTGTGAATTGTGTTTAAAATAGGGCACAAGTGCCTTTTCCTTTTATCTGTAGTACTGTTTATTTTCTGTTACATTCTGGGTGATTAACATTTCACATTCTGTTACTCTCTAGTGAGGTGTAGGAATTGCAATTTCACCATGCATCTTAGATTTTTGAGAATTTCCCTCAAAGAGAAATGAGCCCCAAAGGATACTTGTTTACTTATGAATATTTATTTTAGAAATTGCTGAAAAGAATCAACCTGCATCACACTGCACTTTTAATATAACAATTACTTTTTGGAGTTAGAGCCTTTTTAGGGGGCATTGTCAGATCTTTTTGTGGCTGTTGGTTGCTTTTGATAGTTTCCAGGGGTGTATGAATGTGATCATGAGAAAACACACACAACCCATAGACATTTAATGCACAGAAAGAGGCCATATGACCCATCATGAATGCACCAATTTTTTGCTAGAGCAATCTAAAACTAATCCCACTGCACCCAACTGTCCCCTTAGCCTTAACTTCCTCAGCTTCTAATTTTTAATCTATTTTTCCCTTATAGTGGTTTTTGTCTCCACTACTTCCTGTGGCAAAACATTTCATACTCTACCTCTGTGTAAAAGAATCTCTTGTAATGTTTTTTTTTTGCACTTGTAGTCAATTTTAAAACAATGACTCCAACCAGAAGAGCTAACCTTTTCCTATCTTTGTCAATCTTTATCTTATTGTCATGATCTTAAAAATGTCAATTAAATTTCCTTCAATGCCTTCTCCATTCCAGTTGGCATCTCTGGTCAATCTTCAGAACTCTGGTTTTCCACCTCAGGCACCATCTTTCAATGCCTGATATCATCCCGATTCTGAACTTTTTTTGTTTAACTGCTAATGCAGGCAGAATTTCAGAAAATTAAATACGATTGTTTGCTCCTGCTTGTAACGTTTCATCCATATATGTTTGTGACCTGAACCTGTCTTAACATGCATGTTCCTAACTTGGCCATATATCAAAGAGGTGGGCAGAGTGAAAGTTGACAGTAGAGAAGAAGCCCTCAGTAAGCGAAGATTGCAGGCCATGTGAAAGCTATGTAATTCTACCAAGTTTCTTTCATGTGCTTAAGTAGAATATGTAATGGGCTGGGCACCTGCTAAACCATGAATGATGCATTCAAAGCCCCATGATGGAACAAGCTGTACAATTATGTAATTAAAGCCACTATATTAAAATAACAAACCAATCACTGTTTCAGCATTGAGGGCGATTAGAATACACTGAATGTTCTTAAAGCTGTGTTGGCAGCATTTAAGAATTGTCACATGAAGGATATTTTTTCCCAAAAGCTTAATTCAGGCTCTGGTTGTAATGCAGTCACCAATGTGACACTGGTACCTGTCACCTTTAACCCTTGTAGTGTACAATGACCCAAGGCTGATCAGTAACAGAACCTTTTGCTTCCTCAATCGTACCTTTTAAGTTTTGAGTATGGGCAAGAGTATCTGTTCTCTCTTAACATTAAAGATATTCATTCTGAGCTTCAGAAGTGCATGAGACTGTTCAACAGGTCACCTGGGCATATTTGAAACGCAGTTTCACATCGAATTGGAGTTATGTCATTGGAGTAAATTCGAAGCGGTGCGAGATGCCCTTTTTTGACCTAGTTTTAGTATAATTGTGTTTCATGTTAGGACCTGACACTGGAGTGATACTGCTGCAGTTCAAACTGTGACTTAATCTAAGCGCAGAAAGACTTCATACCAGACATGCTATTTGAGAATTACCAATAATGGTATCTCCTTTTTCAAAATTGAACATCCTGCAAAGTTCAAAATCCTGCCCTGAATGATTTGCAATTTCCTCCATTCGTACATTGGATGACTGAAGCCATGGTCCTGGCCGCACATTGCATTTCCTGCCATCAATTCCACCTTCCTCCCTCATCATTGTCTCAGGCTGAGCCAGACTGTTTGCAACCTCAGCATCCTATTTGATGCTTCATAGGGCTTCCGACCCCACATCCTCTGTGTTACAAAGATCTCTGTAATATCACCAGTCTCCTTCAAAAGTGCTCTGAGACATCCTAAAGTCATGAAAAGTGCTTTATATATGCAAGCAATTTTTTTTTTTTTTTTGTCCCTGCCTCAGCCCATCTGTTGATATCCTCATCCAAGCTTCTCTTAGTCCCAGACTCATCCTTACTTACTAGACTTATATCATCCACCCTCTACAATCTTCAGCTTGTTCAAAATCCTGCATGAATCCTAACTTGCACCAACTTCTTTTCACCAATTACCCCTTTGCTTGCTGATTTAATTTGACTCCCAGTCTAGAAATGCCTTGATTTTAGAAATTGTCATCTTCATGTTAAAATCCCCCCTTTTTATCTCTGCAATGTTCTTCAGGTCTAAAATTCTCCAAGTTCACAGTGGCCCTTCAACTCTGGCCTCTTGTACACCTCTGCAATCCCTTCAGCCCACCATTGGCAGTTGTGCCTACAGCTGTCTAGGCATTCTCGAAATTTCCCCCCTAAACCCTTCCAACTTTTGGTCAGCAGGCTTTTGGTTTGCAACTGCATTGGCTCCTTTGTTAACTCAGTGCCAGATTTTGTCTATTACCTTTCCTGTGTTGTGCCTTGGGATGTTTTGCTGTGTTAAAGGATGTTATTTTGAAATATCAATTTGCATTTATGTAAGAGTCACCACAGTTTGGTATAATGCTATGAATTCAGTAACTACGCACAGGTGGAACAAGTTTCTTTAAAGTACTTGAAAAATTATTCCAATCTATTATATGTTCCTTTATCTTCCTAAATAGACAGATGGGCCTGGATCTGGTACCAAGGAAAGAGTTCAGTATGGTGGATCCTGATGAAATAAGTGTTACAGAACTATACAAATTGGTGAGCATGCATTAATGTTTTTATATTGTTATCTTGCTATATAACAATCTTCATTTGAAGGAGAAAGTAGTGATATGGCTGTTGTACAAGAGTTATTCGTCGTGTTTTAACTTTTTAAATTTCTAAAGCTATTTAAATTACTTAAATATTTTTACTTAACTTTAAATGTTACAGCTTTAGACTGTGCCTCAGAAATCAGTGGTGTCTGCCTGGAACTTCTCTCTGTTCCTCTGCTTTGAGGAAGAGCAGAGGGAAGATCAGGATGCAGAATGCCGGGAAGCTGAGCTAAACGAGCAATGGAGATAATCTCTAGCCTTTTCTCATTGGCATCCACATCTTTGTTTCTGCAGATGCAAGTGGGCCTTGACGCCTTGATAGTAGTTCAGGAAGTTACACTCCCTTTACAAAGCAATAGCCAAGTTTTGCCAGCTGCTAGACAGCTGCAGATATAGCTTGTTAAGGGAGACCTTCAGTTGATTAAAATCTGAGTACACTTCCAAATGAGTCCTACTCTCATCATTCCCTTTTGGCATTAAAATCAGCTTAGTCATTGGCTAACATTTCTACAATTAACAAGACTGCCAATTAGAAATTATTCCTTGACACAGACATTTCCCCCACCCTAGACCATTTAATTTTGCATGTAGCTTGTAAAATAATCTGACAATTTCCTCTGTTGAAAGCTACTGCCACTCCCATTGTTTACAAGTTTTGTGTGGCCTTTTGATCTTAGCTTCTAAGTTCTCCGACAGTCACAGGCAAGACTGATGCGGTTGGTTGGGGGTCTTGAACCGTGTGGAAC